>NC_065539.1:15339166-16548333 GCF_932294415.1 Quercus robur
AAACATTTGTTCTTGTAGTGGCAGTTTTCTAGCTAATTTGAGTTCCCAAGAGACAAGTATGTTCTGGGATTTTGAGTAACTTTTTAGAAAACAAACACTACAAAAAAATTGTCCTATCTCAACGTTTTTTTCTTGGCACTTTTAAAAACCACCGTAATAGAGAAGTCTCTACCAACGCTTTTTGAAACTGCTAGTATAGGAAACCCTATTACGGTAGCTCAAAACCGGCGCTTTATAAATTGCTGCAATAGGAGGCCTATAGAGGCGATTTCTAAAAATGCTGGTATAGGAAGCCCTATTGCAGCGTTTTATAGCCGTCGCTATAGGTTAGATTTATCTTCTTCTTTTTTATTAATTTAATTTTTGAAACTATCTTATCTCGGCGCTTTAAAAGCGCTGGAATATGGTTGTCCTATCCCAGCACTCTAAAAACACTGGAATAAGGTTATTGATTTTTCTTATGGGAAAGACCTATCTCGGCATTTTTGGAAGGGCTGGTATAGGTGGACCCTATTCCAGCGTTGTCAAAAGCGCTGGGATAGGTCACCTATAGGGATTTGTTAATTAACAAATGACGAATACTCCCCTAAATCTAGAAAAAGACTGAAATACCCTCTAAAACATCGAAAAAGAGCAAATTTTGACTGACTGTCACTGTGCAGAGGTTTGAAGAGCCGGGAAAAAAAATGTCAAGATAGGACTTTTGACCTTATTCCAGCGCTTTTTAAGGCTATCCCAGCGGTTTTGCAAACGCTAGGATAGCCCCATTTTTTTTGTGGTGAAAGCATATACAACTGATATTCAATTATCAAGAATCCTCCTTTAATTTTGACAAGATTGTCTAATTTGATGTTGATGGTTCAAGGGCTTGAGTTGTGCTATAAAAACCTACAACAACAACAACTAAATGGGTTGGAGGGATTTTATGGAATGGATATGGTTAATGCTAGCATTGTAGGGACTACTACTACATGTTTGATAATTATTCTTTTACACTCTTTGATGTATACTATGTATACACAACGTTCATAATTTTACGATGCCCAAATTTTTTTATTAGACTCCCTGATTTTGCTTGCATTCTTTGGCTTGTAGATTTGATAGAGATCTTAGGTGGAGAACAAGAGTTGAGATTGTACCGATACACTACACTAGCTCCAGTGACTTCTAGATTACTGAAACCACTCTAGAAGTAGACTACCATGAAGGACAACAACGTAATCTAAGAGTCAAAGGTGTCTTGGTTACCAACCCATCAAATCCATTGGGCACCACAATGAGTCGAAGAGAACCGAACCTCCTCATTAGATTTATTACTACCAAAGGCATCCATCTTATTAGTGATGAACTTTATTCTGACACTGTTTTTAGCTCGCCAAGCTTCGTAAGTGTCATGGAAGTTTTAAAGGAAAAAAACTGTGACAAAACCAAAGTTTGGAACCGAGCTCACATTGATTATAGTCTTTGAGAAAAAAACCTTAATGAATTCACTCATTCAGAGGGTTGTTTGTTCAATTGTTTTGCAGCTAGTGGCACTTTCACACTGACTGTTCTTTCTTATATATGCTATTGGTTTTAAATAATTTCTCTTTTTAGCTAGGTTCTCCTTTTGCATCTACGATTGTTGGACTGAATTGATTTGAGTAGAGTACCGCAGTGTTCCATTGCAATTGGGTCCAGTGTTCCTACCACTTTAAGCATAGTCGTGTTTGTTCCATTTTGAATTAATGGTGATGTTGCTTGAGATTTGAAACAAGATGAAGATGCACATTAATTTTGAATAAAACCAGTAACTTTTGAGTACATATGATATAGGACCACATTAGTACAAGAAATCTAATTTTTCTTCTTCATTTAATTGTAAAACTTACTGAATAATCATTAAAAGAAAAAAGCTCCAGTGCAACTATTTTTTTTATAAACTCAAAATTTATTGCAATAAACACCTATTGCAATGAAAATATTTTGTTATACATTGTTGCAATAAAGTCTATGACAATAGGTTATTGCAACAGATATTTAAAAGTTATTGCAGCATTAAAACATAGATGCAATAATCTAGTGCCTTTTAAGTCTAAATTTGCAACAAAAAAAAAACACTCTGCACACTAAGTATTTATTGCCACTATAATTAGTGTTTGTTGCAATAACTTTGTGGGAATAGAGTTTTTTCCATGTAGTGAATAGTATTAATATAATTATATGATAACTGCAAATCTATAACTTAAGTACGTATAACTATAACTAATTTAGAGTTCAAGTTACTACTAGTTAGCTCATAATATAAGTAGACAAATATCTTGCCAAAAAAATTACAAATATCATTTTCTACTAGCATTTTTAGTACATGATAGTCTCTATCTCCAATTTATTTTTATCATCAAATGTGATTTTCATGCATATATTAATTATTCCCATTCTATACATGGAGAGAATTAAAGTGCCTCGCGCTTCCAATCCCATACCCATAAGCATAGCTATTAAATTCGGACTGACCTGGTCAGTCGGACTGGAAACTTGATGACCCAACATCTAGACTGTTTCGGGTGTTTAAATGGATCATTTTTGTATAAAATCCAGTCAAACCCAATCAACGCTGGTGGGTTTGTGGCAACCCTAAAAACCCAGATGGGTTTATATAGCGTAATTGGATTTGTGGAATTTGTAAAATTATATCTACATGTCCACTTTATTCACTTATTTACTGTGTAATACATTATGATATGATAATTTAAAGATGAGAAACCTAAAGAATTAAATAAAAAAGCACTTCTCTACCTGTCTACCTACCTTCAAAATTCCTATCCTATCAAAAAACTACTCTGTTATTGTGAAATCTTAATTTATAATTATAATTGGCAGTTTAATTTAGGCATATACCTATTTTTTTAATTTACATATTTATGTTATGATTTTTCAAATTTTTTTATTTGAACCAATGACCCGATAACTCGATTCATAAGCCGAGTCAATGTCCAGACCGAGTTTAATAACTATGCCCCTAAGTACAAGCTTAGGCAAGAGGCATTATGTAGGGTGGGGCCGCGTACACACACAACAACACATATTTTAGCCATAATTAGCCATTATATTTTGGGTAGTAATAATTCAAGAGGGCAAGATTTAGGTACAGTACTTAGATACTATTCCTTAGGTTCTCCCGTTAAGATTCTACCATGTGGATTTTTTTTCTCATGAGATGAAAATGTATTTTTTAGTTAAAGGGTGCTGTTAACGGGTGTTGTACAGCACCCGTTAATGTGATAAAATTTAAAATAAAGTATTCACATTTTTTTAGGGATGTGGAAAAAACTAAATATGTATTAAATGTATGTCAGTTTAGATGGAGAAAGTCAAATCATTTTGTGATAAACCACAGCTAAGAAGTAAAATTTTGTCAATTTCCTATGCAGTGGGATTTGTGATAAATAATAAATGAACCACAACTGGTTTATTAACAAGTGTTAGCCGGCACCTGTTAATAAAGTCCTTAATTAAATAGCCACATGTTTGAATATTAAGAGAAGAATCTAAATAATAACATCTAAGTTTTGTCCAATTCAAGAAGTCCTTGTGTTTGGCCATTTGTTTCACCTTTGCGTTCTAACAAGACAACTGGAGAGACGTAATGTTGGGATCCAGTGAACAATTATTTTTTATTTTTTTCTGTCGCAGGCATTGAATAATTACTTACTATGGTTGGTCACTATCTTCAATACGAACATATGACTTTTTTTTTTTTTTTTTTTGAGAATGAAACATATGACTTAAATGCTAGCATAGTATCTATAATAACTAGTAAAACTGTATAAATTTCTTTTAAGTTGAGAGGTTTATATCCATGTGTTATGTTATTTATTGGGCTTAAAATTATGGGCAAAAGTAAATTAAGATATACCTTTTATTTTTATTTTTTGAGAAGAAGATAATTTAAGATATACTTGTGGTTTCACCTAATGATCTATGCCTTCAAAAATCCCAAATGGCTGCATTTTTACTATTTTTAATTTTGTATTTCATAAAATCCAACATATGGTATGCATAATAATACACCAAGTTTGTCAAGAGCCTAATGGAATTACTTGCTATCTTTTATGAGAAGAACTATGGTTTGAATCTCTCATCCTCATTAACGACTATCGAATTATAAAAATAAAAAGTAAAATATATGTTAGGTTTAATATGATAACCCTAAAATTATAGTAGCACATGGTATTTTACAATACCATAATCTATTTGATTCTTTTAGAATATCCTAGAGTATAATATCTAAATATATTCTTAAAAAAATAATAATAAATCTAACTTGATTAACTAACTCCCTTAAGGAATGAGTCCAACTACACATTTCAACGAGTGCATGTGATGTGAGCACTCCAAATTAAAAAAATAATAATAATAATTAATTAAATATAAATATAATTGAGTACAAACATATTTTACATTTTAGTTTTTTTATGAGGATTTTCTCTAATGTCCCATGATATGCGGCTTGTAGCCCATAATCCTTGCATGTGAGGAGGAGTTTGGTAGCTCTGATTAGTGGATTAGTAAATGATATAAGAGATTAGAAACTAAAAATTGACTGAAATAAAATATACAAGTGGGAATATTGGTCGATCTCCATGTTCTTGTTGACTACAAAGCATGTGCCCTAAAAATTTCTTGGTCTATGCTGCACATTCAGGGTCACCTACTATATATTAAAATCTTAGTACGTAATTAACGTCGAGTCTCATGAACTTTAAACTGGGACAGGTCTTCACACATTGGTATACATATGCGAGCTCCTTCAGTACGTTATATCTCCATCACTCTTTTTTTTTTTTTTTTTTTTTAAATCACATGTCAACGGGATTATTCTACTAATTCTTTTTCAACCCTTTTGATTTTGGGCGGCAGGTGGATTAAATATCCATTTCGCAAATTAATATTGTTTAGTCAATAACTTAAGGTAAAAGAAATGGTTCTTTACTATCATGGTTTACATTAAAATAGACGACTATTTTTTGTTTTTTTTGCCTTTTTCTAGACAATATTTAATGGTTAATTACACATAAAAACTATGGAAAATATGAAACTTAATATCCTTCGATAACCTTACTAACAGCCAACTTGTTGGACCACCTTATAGCACCTTTTGGCTAAAAGATAAAAGAACAAGAAAAATATATAAGTAAGTTCAGTGAAGCAGTGTTTAGGTCATCAAATTTCATAATTAATTGGCTTTTCATGCAAACATTGAAAAAATAAAAATAAAAACAAAAAACAAAAAGACAGACATGAAAGCCTTTGATTAATAAAGCTGTTTCTGGATAGACACTTAAAACACAAACATCACAATTAGACCATAATCACCCTACACTGTCTACTTTACAAAAACCTTAGAGGGACAATGACAAGAAAGGCAATGACAAAAGTATTATCCAAAATATTAATTTTAATCTGTAAAAAAAAAAAAAAAAAAAAAAAAACCCTCTACTTAATTTACTTCATTTTTAAGTAATTAAGTATAGATCTAAATTTATTGACAAAACTAGACGTAAAATTTTATTTTTAAATTTTCTTCTCAAGAAGCAGGAAATGACAATTTTGATTACGTGGTATGGGTGACATGTGGGTTTCACATGAGCTAGCACATGCTAGCCGGGGAACATAGAACACCTGCAAAAAATTTATAATAATAAGTGTGAATGGGTAGGGTGTTTGGATTTCTTCTCGTGCCTCATTGAAGAACAAGCATCCTGGTATGCCCTCCCTTTGGTGATGCTCACTCTGATGGGGACAAAGAGGGCCATGTGAACATGCCTCATTGCCTCTCATAGTAATGCCACCCTACCCACTTCCCCCTATCAATAAAATTCTAGTATGTTGAATTGGGCCCCCTTGGGGCTCCACATTTTGATTGGTGTTCTTTTGGAATTTCTATGTGAATGATTGAGTAATAAGAGGTTTGTCTTCATTTAAGGGCCTCGGCGAAATAGAAAATTGTGGTAGCTTGTATTATTTATTTATTTTTTGGGGGGGGGGGGGGGGGGGGGAGAGGAGGGTGATTAATTGAAGCCCATACAACTCTTATTTATTTATTTTTGACAATAAAGGAGATACATTAAACTTAAATAAACACAAATACCAAGTTCACACATAATCTATGTACTAATTTGGGCATCTATCCTATATATCCAAATTGTTAGGTTTTTAGACTTAGATTGGTAAATCGTGATCAAAAGTGTCTTGTGTTAAAGTCATTTAGTGTTTATATGTATTGTCAAGACTGCTACCCAAGTGCAGAAGTTTGCTGTGCAAATCAAAGCTGTTCGACGCCCACTCAACTAATTGAGAGGACTATATCTTGACAAATTGAATCTTGGGAATATTGAAAATGAGATTTTAACCCATTACTTTTGATGGCAAAGACAAATTGAGAATTTCCTTTTTTTTTGTTGTTGTTCAATAGCAAAATCATATCTTTCACCCCCTATTTGACCCTAGAAAAGTGACCCTGTCTCTCTAGTAGTTGTTGTTCAATAGCAAAATCATATCTTTCACCCCTATCTGACCCTAGAAAAGTGACCCACTCTCTCTGCTTGTTATATGTACAATTAAAATGTTGTTTGAGAAGTTTTAAGTTTTGTTGTCTGTATTCGATATGCTTATACTTTGTGAATTTCTTGAGAGCTCAATTATTTTCTTCAATTTATTTTTTTTTTCTAGTATTTTGTTAATTTCCAAGATAGAAAATATTGCAAAGTCCCATAAAATGTCAAATTATGAGTTTTTTGAGATATTGATTGCAATGATAGATTTCTAAGATTATTCTTGATTGGTGTATTGCTTTGTTTTATACTAGTAAAAGATTGTTACAGATGCTAAGAATTTGGTTAATTCCACAAGTTTATTAGTACTATGTATGGTAAAAGTAGTTTTTTTCAGAGTAAAATATTAAATATATCCCAAATATTTAAAGCTTAAAATTTTTAATATAACAAAATTATCTCATAAAATGTGATCAAAGCTAAAAATAAATTATAGATACAATACAAATGCTATATTTAAATTCAATTTTTTTAATGTAAAATTTAAAATCTTTCAACGTCCCAACAACACATACGTGACTTATTCAATTTTATATGAACGACAGTATTTATTTATCAAAACTTATTAATATAAAAAAAATATAAAATAAATCAAAAGTTTTCTTTGTCATATTTGTTTCTTCATATCTCATAAAGTATGAAATTTCCACTCACATTTTTCATATAAAATGGTAAAAGTATGCATAACAACATAAAGTGTGTGTATATATTATTATATTTGTCGTTTAGCAAAAAAAAAAAAAAAATTATTATATTTGTGATTTTATTTTCATTATTACATCCTAGTTCTGTCCTATATTGATATACTTGAGTTTATAGACCATTTTTTGGTCATTTTCCTTCGAAGCTATATGCCTATATCTTTTTTAAACTTAGGGGTACCTATAATTGAGAGCATGGCCGGCAATCAAGTTTCCACAAAAAAGCAGAAATATCAACTCAAGCAATTGAAAATTTTTGTTAATAACTAGCAACTAGAGACTCTTTCGAGGAAACTTCATCAGTACGACGCACGAAGGTGTTTGAATCTTTGCATTGCACTATGCATGTATAAAAGTCGATCTTTTGAGTTTCTTTTCTACAATGTTTATAGCTTTTCTTTATTGCTTCCAAAAGTGGCAGAGATATCCCAGGTATTCCGTTCAATGCCGTGGACATGCAGATCGAGTGATTTGCGTACTTCCATTGTTAGGTGCATTTCAGAAAATTGAGACTTCTCTTTAGCTGACAACAATTGGGCAGTCCCTAAAGTAAAGGTCTAAATTTGCTGTCATTGAAGAAAGTTTTGCTTTCTATGTCCCTTATTATGAGTTGGTGTGGGTCACACCTATAGTACGATGATCTCCAAACTCATCCTTGAATAGAATTATAAAAGATGAAGCTTTAAATTAAGTTTGCATTTTGAACAATTCAAAAAAGCTTGTGAATCAAACTCCATGATCACATTTTTGTCTAAACTTTTCTTATAGTTCATTGGAGTGGTCAGTTAAATCTGTGCCCCCTGGTAAATTCTTCTAGCTTTAACTCTATATCAAAACTAAAAGATTTAAGAGGCAACCTCCATGTATACTGGCAAATGGGGCCATTGTCACAATCCATTTTCCTTTCGAAAATTGACATTGATTACCTACTTTGTCGAGCTTGTACAAAAGGTTGTCCTGTTTTCCAAAAGTCGTAAATTACTTGAGCTCTTGGGCTAGCTCTTTCCACTCACGTGTCTCCATTTTGGTAACTTCTAGGTCTACAACGATTATGGTAACAATGCAACCTACTTTCTTGTCTACAAGTACATAGCAAGTAGCAAAGCAAAATATTATTCTCTAAATGAAATCTGTGCCTTGTTTCATTTAAAACTTAATTAATCTTAAGAAACAGTTAACTGGTGCCCTAACAAATGTTCTAAAGGCACCTTTTAATCGAACCCTTAATCTTAATGCAACACAGATTTAATAATATATCGCATCTTTCTTTTATATATATATATATATCATAAAAAAATGAAATGAAATAGAATAGATAAAACATAAAGAAAATGAAGGGAATGTAAAGAAACGAAATATTATTTGGGTAGTGTTTATTACATACGCCTTATCTCACACAACTAGACACATACACATTTTGCACTAAAATCGTGACTTCAGTGCAAAATGTGTGTGTACAGTTGTGTGAAATAAAATGTGTGTAATAAGTTTTAGCCATATTCTTCTTCTAATGTATACAACAATT
This sequence comes from Quercus robur, assembly GCF_932294415.1. NCBI lineage: Eukaryota > Viridiplantae > Streptophyta > Magnoliopsida > Fagales > Fagaceae > Quercus > Quercus robur. The sequence continues at coordinate 15,347,989 of NC_065539.1, forward strand.
TATGAAATAAGAAAAAAGAAATGAAAAAATGTATGTTTTTACTACCATGTACATTTTATTTTAATTTGATGGGAATGTACATTTTATTTTGATTGTGATTTAAAGAAATGAGTATAAAAACATAATTTCCACACAATTAATGAGGGGAGTGGATCATTCTACTGATTTTTGAGAGTAATGACTCTAATAGAATAGAATAGAATTGCTATTCCTTCATAATCCTTTTCTTCATTCTCAAATATTTTTTAAATGCTTTTTATTCCATTCTATTTGGTTCTAACTTTCAAACAAGCCTCACCAGATTCACCACCTTACAGTCAACAAACTGTTATTCAGCAAAAAAAAGAAAAAAAAAAAAAAAAGAAACGGTTAAATGAGCTTATGGGACGATAAAAAAAAAAATTGTATAAATAAAATTAAATTTTTTACAATCTGAAATCTTTTTAATATGATAAGTTAACTGTAAGGTACCAAAGTAGTAAGATTCAGCACCAAAAAAAAAAAAAAAAAAAAAAAAAAAAAATAGTGCTAGCACCTGATTGCTGGTAAATTAAGGAAAGTTCAGAATTCTTTGAACATTTCAGTTTCAGCTTTTTTTTACGCAGGGAGCCCATTATCTTTAGACCCCTTTAGAAGTCCAAAAGCGGAACGTGTATATCACGAGACTTGCAAGTTCCCTACATAACCAAAATTGGGTTGGGTCTACTCGCTATTAGGCCCTACACAACATTCACAACGCAGAATCTTTCAGGACTAATTATTTTATGCAAAAAGTCCAGTTTGTGTCTCGAAGTCTTCCATTCATGCTGGGCATGTAGTCTAATCACATCACATCTAAAATCATCATTCTAATTGAAGTTTTGGGCTAGGCCCAACCAGAACCTTTCCAGGAGAAACCAAACAAAGCCTTACCTTTGTTCGTGCAATACTTTGCCTGGCTGGGAATACGTCCCATAATTCATCACAGCAAGTTTTATCAAAAAAAAATTCATCGTAGCAGGTAACTCATAAAGAATGTGAACCCTCTTCAAGGTAGGCACTATAGTTTTTTTTTTTTTTTTTAGTAGTATATGTTTGGTATAACTCATTTTAATTGGAAACTAGGCACTTATTGTTTAGTGTGAGTTTCACAAAAATTATTTTTGCAAACTTATTTTTGGTACTATTCACAAGTCTCACTATACTATTTCAGCTAACTTTTATCTTTATATAAAATACTTTTAGCAAAAAAATTTCAATTTTAGCAAAATAAACAGATCCTAAACGGACTCTTAATGTAGTACATGTGAAAATTATAGTAACTAAATATGAAGGGTGTCCACAGGTCTCAAGTTGGGTTTGGGCTCAACCCCAGACCCGACCCAATCCCGTTGGGTGGCAATTAAGGAAAAGTTGCTGTCAATTGGTGAGCAGCAAGCCAGCAACATGTCAAATGGGTCAAGTTGGGCAGGTCTATGGACAGCCCTACTAACCAAGGTAAATTTGAAGAAAAAAAAAAAAAAAAAACAATTAACTTACGTTATTAATTATTCCAATAGCTTGTATCACAATAAGTTATTTTGGCACCTACTTGTAACTTGATGCACCTCTTAAAGATACACTAAAAATGTGGGGACCGAGTGAAAATCAAATAAATGTATGAAAAATGTTTAGCTTATTAAAGACTCACCGATGCTAGCATGCCTCTTCAAGGGTGAGTTTGACATTAACTTTTAATTTTTAACTTTTATGTATTGTTGTTTAAAACGTTATTTTTTCTCACTTTTTTCAAGGTACTAGTATATGTTAGCTCATTTTTAATAAAAAGTTTTCAGCAAAAAAACTAAATAAACTGTTTCTAAACGAACACTAATTGATGTACATTAAAATTAGAATGATTTTTGTTGTCCAGAGTGTATTAGATATATACATTGTTAGTATTCCATTCAAAAAAAGATATACATTGTTAGTATCTGGCTAATTGACTAGAGAACCCAAATCAAAGTAGGCAACAACCCATGTTGGGGAAGTGGTACCTCCCATTGCTATGAGGGATTGGGGGTTTTCCACGGGCTCGCTAATCACTAGTCCGAGTCCCAGGGCGGGATTTAGGTAGGATTTCCAAATTAGCTCAAAAAAACAAAAGGCAACAAACCACTCACTTAACTAAAAGAAATTAAAGACAACAAATAAGAGGGGGGGGGGGGGGGGGGGGCAGGGGAAGGCTATAATTAAATCAGGACAACTTTCTCAACCAAAAAAAATAGGACAAGAAAAAAAAAAATTTTTTCTTAATAAACCATAATGTGATTCGCAGCCAACTTCTTTACGAACCCAAAAAGAAAAAAAAGGAAAACGTGTTTTTATTTTTTTATTTATTATTTAAAGTTATTGATTAGTTCCTGTAAACAAGTCAAATTTGTGTCCATTCATCAGGCTAATGCTTTTGTGAATCAAAATTCGGCACGTCTACCATCAAAACAATTTCCAGCTAAAAAACAAGGAAATCTATGTGCTTAGAATTTATGGTTTAGAAAAAGGAAAAGGTTTGGTTCACGCTTGTAGCAAACAAAACGTTTTTTTTCTTTTCTTGGAAAAAGGGAGGAATTCAATTAATCCATAAGGATAGTTGATGATGTTGAGATCGTCAGTCAAGTAGGTTCGTTCAGATAGGTCAGCACGGGCTTCGTCTTTGTACCTGCAAAGTTAAGAATGGAATCCTCTCTAAGTGGTCACCGGTGTGATATCGGCCACGAAGTCTCCGATGGTAAAGTCAGTGAATGGAATTGGTAGAGAGGTCATATAAGAGATAAAGTGAATAAAGAAATTATCGGTGTTTCAACGTGTGTGTGTATATGCATTGTTTAGTTCTGAAGCGTATCTTATATACATACCCTTTTCTTCTAGTTGTTGTAGCCTATTTATGGTGGCATAAGTGCCTTATTTGTAATGCTTCTGGGCTCATTCAATGTAGGCTTTGATGGGTCTCCAACGGTCTTCTTGGCTGATTTGTAACCGTCCGAGGTATTGAATGTTCCTCTTTATAGCGCTTCTACCATCGTCCATGCTGGGTCCGGGTGGACGATGGTACTTGATGGGCTCGTTTGGACAATGGTACTTGATGGGCTCGTTTGGACAATGGTACTTATTGGGCCTATCAGCTGCCCCTCCCCCCTAATTTTGTGGTCGTCCTTATGTGTAATGATGACCACAAGAAGATGGAAGGTTTTTTATTTTTTTTAAACGTGACCCTTGGGATTCTGTTCTGGTCGTATTTAATTCGTAGTGGCGGCGCCATACATGTTGTGGCCACGTGGCACATTCTGACTAATGGATACCTTTGTTTGGTTTAAAGGGTTTTTGGTTTTCCCGCTGGTTTTCAATTTCCTAGGCTTGGTTTAAAAACTCTTTGCTTTCTTCTCCACTTTCTCACATCTTGACATTTTCGCATCTTTTTCTGAGCTTCTCAACCTTTGGTGTCTCCCCCATTTTTTTTGAGCTTGAATTTCTGAGCCTTTGGAGTTTTTGAGGTACGATTCTCTTTCCCTTTCCTTTTTCTCTTTCTACAGTGCCATTCTTTTTCCTTTTCTTGCTTTGTTTAGAAATCTGTTCTTCTTTTTCTTTAGTTTCCATGCTTGGGAATTCTGAAATTAGGCAACTTTATCCCTCTGTCTCTTTTCTTTTTGCATGATTAAGGGCGTCTTTAGGTTCTTTCTGTATTCGTTGTCCTTCAATCAAAGGGTTGGTAGTTGGGGGTCACGTTTTGAGTTTGGTATTGACTGATCTGTTTCCTCTGTTGCGTCAATCTGTAGATTGGTTTGAGGAGTTAGTGGGTAGCCGAGGAATCATGTCTGAGGTGAGGTCTAGTGAACTAGAAATTGGGTTGTTGTCTAGCAACGACCCTATTGAGGCGGAGGTGGATACCGCTGCTTCTGGCCAAAAAGAAGTTAGGGCTTTTCATGCCCTCGAGGAGGTGTATGCTCTGGACTCTGACACCCTCTCCAGGTTTAGAGATAGGTTTCAATTCCCTGAAAGGGTTAGAATTCGTCTTCCCCGCGAAGAGGAAAGGGCTTGTCATTTCTCGCCTGGGAACTGTGTTTTTACGAAGCTGCTTTCTAGTGCGGGCTTAGGTTTCCCGTCCACCCCTTTATTATGGAGCTCCTAAACCATTTCAACATTGCTTCTAGGCAACTTATGCCGAACTCATGGAGAATCGTGATTAGTTGTATGGAGATATGGATGGTCATCACTGAAGGCAACATGATTAGGGTGGACAAATTCATACACTTGTATCATTTAAAGGAGTCAAAGGAGTACGGGTACTACGAACTTGTGCCCTGGATCAGGAAGGCAAGGATCATTAGTGATCTACCTTCATCCTTCCGATACTGGAAATCGAGGTTCTTTTCGTGTCTGGGGATGGATGGGAGACTCCTTCTGAACTTTAGGGTGAAGTTCCTAGGTTGCTTCATCGTTGGAGAGCCCCGAGTCTAGGTGCACAGCCTTCCTGCCAATCCTTTCTTTTTCTTCTTTTTCCTTAATTTGTTACTAACCTTCTATTTGTAATGTCTGTGCAGTTACGAAGCGTCCAAAGCTGAATAGCAGGTACAAGAAGCGCGTCCAAGCAGCTACTGAGTACGCTAAGACGATTAACGACTTCGAATACCTGGTCAATCCAAGAACTTTAGCTCATCACTACCTTGGTCCAAAGCCTTCCTCCTTCATTCTGTGTGCTTTTGAGATTGAAGAAAAGAGTAAGTGTTTGGTTCTTCTAGAGAAAAATTCCTTCCCTTTTTTTTTTTTTTAAAGTGTTTCTCTTTTGTAGAGATGACAACGAAGTTCAATTAAGAAATGTATGCCAAGATAAGAAGACCGAGCCTCTCTCAAACCTCAAGAAGAGGGTGGTATGAGTCGTTGAGAAGGGGACTCCCATCACCCCCGTTGCTTCCATCCTTGAGGCCATAAGGGTCGCGTCTCCTGCTACTTCTATGGAAAAGATCACTCCTCGTTCGAAGAAGCAGCACATGGCAGACAAGGGCAAGGAGAAAGCTAACTCACGCTCATCAAGTGTCTGGCACGATGCTAGCCTGGCTCTAACGAGGGCGCAGGTTGCCTTCACTACCGAGGAGCTCAAGGTGTTCTCGGGTATGTCCTCCAACGAGATCGTGGCCTTCATTTGTATCACTTTTTTTTTCTTTTCTGATTTTGTGTATGGATCAGAAGGTTTAATGTTCTATATGATCTTCTTTTCAGGTGCTGGGGGAGACGATCCACATCATGTCGGAGTACCTGAGCCACGAGGCAAAGGCTACGTCAGTGGGGTCCAAGGTGGAGGCTCTAGAGGCGGAGAACGCTAAGCTAAGGAAAGAGCTCATTTTCGCCATGGATGAGGCAAACACTGCCAAGGAAAAAGCTAAGGCTTTGGTTGACGACTTGAGGACTGAGAAGCAGCTGACCGTGGAGAAGGACGAGCAACTCCAAGCTATGAACCAGAGGGTCAAGACCATCACTACTAAGGCCGTTGAAGCCTTTCAACAAACTGAGGAGTACAACACTGTTCTCTTCAGTTGGTACTACAATGGTTTTGAGCTTCTTTGGTGGTACCTTGTCAAGCACCCTACTAGCGTGGACCTGGGGAGTTTGGACCTGGAAGAGGTGGACAAGGAGATGGAGACGGATGAGGCTTCCCAGTCCGCATCTACTGCTCCTAAAGGAAATGCTCCAAAGAACGCTCCTGCTGGTGGTGACGAGGCTGCTGCTTGACACAGAACTTGTCTAGTATACATACATACATATATATATATATATATATATATATTGTTTTTAGGTGCCCAATGTGTTTTTGTGCTTTTCATTCTAATTCCAAAACAATGCTTTTTGCCCAATGTTTTTTGGGCCTTAGTTTATGATCATGGACAAAATATGTTTATGCTATTGCTTATTTTCATACCTTCGATGGTTCTTCTTTTATTCATTTTCTGGTCGTCATGTTTAATATTCTTGATTTGCATGTGGCTTGTGTTTCTGCTAGAATCCTTATCTGCTTACACCCATCTAAGGGTATCTTGTCACTTAGTCATTTTTAGGTGACTTACATCCAGTTAAGGACTTTTGTCACTTAGGCTTCGTTAGTGATCTACATCCGTCTAGCGGAATCTTATCACTTAGCCTTTTTTCTTAAGCGATTTACATCCAGTTAAGGAATTTTATTACTTAGGCTTCGTTAGTGATCTACATTTTTCTAGCGGAATCTTATCACTTAGCCTTTTTTTTTTTCCCGTGTTCTAGGCTTGCATACAATATGTTGGAATATTGGCTGAATAGTGCTTTTATTGCTTTATTTCAAATGTGAATACAATTGTACTTTACATTTATTGATGATATTTCTTCAAATGCTCGATATTCCATGGCCGGGGTAGTTTCTTCCCATCCATCGTCTCTAGGTGATAGCTGCCTTGTCTCGAGTAATGGATGATCTTGTAGGGCCCTTCCCAAGTTGGTACAAGCTTCCCTTGGATTGGATCCTTAGTAGCTAGCGTGACTTTGCGTAGAACAAGGTTTGATATGTTAAGTCTTCTGAGCTTCACCCTCTTATTGTAGTAATCGGCCATCTTCTGCTGATATTTCATCATCTTCTGGGATGCTCCGTCTCTTACTTCGTCTAGGCAATCCAGGTTGACTCTTAATTGATCGTCGTTGCTGTCTTCATTAAAAGCTTCTCTTCTCATGCTGGTGACTCCTACTTCAATTGGAATTACTGCCTCGGTGCCATAGGTGAGTCTGAAGGGTGTTTCTCTTGTCGGGGTTCTTGCTATAGTTCCATATGCCCACAAGACATTAGGCAATTCCTCCGACCATGCGCCATTTGCCTCCTCCAGTCGAACTTTGATGATCTTCAATAGCATTCAATTCGTCACTTCCGTCTATCCATCGGCTTGCGGACGTCCCGGAGATGAGAACTGGTTCTTGATCCCCAATCCCGAGCAAAAGTCTCTAAAGTCTTGAATCTGCAAATTATGTTCTTCTATACGAAGTTCTGGATCTTTGCCTTCGTGATGGTTAGTAGTGCTTCTGCTTCAACCCATTTTGTAAAGTAATCAATTGCAAATGGCCACAGGGAGGTTATGGGCGTTAACTTCTCTGCTGGGATGCGTTGAACATTCCTAAACCTCTGACACTTGTTGCATCGTTCAATGAACTCCTTTGCGCCTTTCTGCGTAGTAGGCCAGAAGTAACCTATTCTGACGATCTTACTTACCAGGGATCTTGGGCCTGCATGGTCTCCACATATCCCTTCGTGGATCTCCTCTAGGATGTACTTAGCTTCACTTTCCATGACACACTTTAGGTAGGGCATAGAGAACCCTCTTTTGTACACGGCGTCGTTCAGGATAGTGAACCTAGCTACTCTCTTCCTGACTTTCTGGGCCTCCACAACATCCGATGGCAGTCATCCATCTCGAAGGAAAGATAGGATTAGGGTCATCCAGCTAGTTTCGCTTTGAATTGCGAAGGTGTGGAACTCTTCAATGCTAGGATGCTTCTGGACTTCCATCTTTAAGTCTGTGATCGTTGATCCTACTTCTGATGACACCTTCTTTGCTATCTCGTCTGCCTCCATGTTGTGGCTCTTGGGGACCTATATGAATTTTACCTGATCAAATTCATGGGTCAGATGCCTCGTCAGCCTTAAGTATTTCTGCATTCTCTCTTCCTTTGCCTCATATTCTTCCTTTATCTGCCCCACGACTAGTTTAGAATCACTCTGGAGGAGAATGTTTCTAATGCCCAATGCCTTTTCGACCCTTAGTCCCGTCAATATTGCCTCGTACTCCGCCTCGTTGTTAGTGGCGGGGAACTGAAGTTGAACTCCATATTTGAGCGTATCTCTTTTTGAGGTAATGAGGATAACCCCTACTCTGTCCCTTTTTTGGGCTGACGACCTGTCTGCCTGGATTGTCCATCTCTTCGCTTCGTTCTATACTCCTTCGTTAGGGGTCGTGAACTTGGCGAAAAAGTCCGCTAATACTTGTGCCTTGATCGCTGTTTTGGGGGTGGTACTCAATGTCAAACTAGCTAAGTTTGATTACCCACTGCACCATTCTTCCTACAACCTCGGGCTTGTTCATCGACTTCTTTATAGGTTGATCCGTCATCACCAGAATAAAATTCGCCTAGAAGTAAGAGCACAGCTTACACGAGGCTATAATCAAAGCGAATGCAATCTTCTAGATTCGTGGGTATTTTGCCTTAGCTCCATGGAATGCCTGACTGACGTAGTAGACCAGGAGTTGTGTTCCATTCTCTTCCTGAATCAAGGCCGCACTCATGGCTATAGTTGATATTGCTAAATATAAATATAGGTCCTCTCCTTCCTTTGACGGGCTCAGGAGAGGTGGATTGCTCAGGTAAAGTTTAAGCTCCTAAAAGGCCTTCTCGCACTCCTCTGTCCAAGTGAAAGCCTGCTTTAGAGTTTTGAAGAAGGGTAGACATTTGTCCATTGCTTTAGAGACGAACCTATTGAGTATTGCTATCCTCCCTGTTAACTTTTGGACTTCTTTCACTGCCTTTGGCGATGTCATCTCCAATATGGCTCACACCTTTTCTGGATTTTCTTCTATCCCTCTCTAGGACACCATGAACCTTAGAAATTTCCCAGACGCTACCCCAAAATCGCACTTACTAGGATTCAACTTCATCTAGTATTGTTTGAGAGTAATGAAGGTCTCCTCGAAGTCGTCCAAGTGTGTAGATTCTTCCTTGCTCTTGACGAGCATGTCATCTACGTATATCTCCATGTTTCTCTCGATCTGCTTACTGAACATTCTGTTGACTAACCTCTGGTAGGTTGCTCCTGTATTTTTCAGTTCGGAAGGCATTACCTTGTAGCAGTAGAACCTCTAGCTTGTGATAAAGGTAGTCTTCTCCTGGTCTTCTTTGGACATCTTGATTTGGTTGTATCTCGAGAACACATTCATGAATGTAAGGAGCTTGTGTCCTACCGTGGAATCCACAAGTTGATCTATTCTTGGTAAGGGGAAACTGTCTTTCGGGCAGGCCTTATTTAGGTCTGTGAAGTCTACACACATCCTTCACTTCCCATTTGCCTTCTTCACTAGGATGACATCGGCCAGCCAATTTGGATAGTAAACCTCGTGAATAAAGTCTGCTGCCAGCAATTTGTTTACCTCGTCCATGATTGCTTTGTTTCGTTCAGGGGCAAAGACTCGCCGCCTCTGCTGGATAGGCTTCCTCTCAGGATCTACATTCAGTTAGTGTTGGATGACCTCAGTTGCTATGCCTAGCATATCCTCGTGACTCCATGCTAAAACGTCCAAATTGCCTTTAAGGAATTGGACTAGCCTTCTCTTCATCTCTTCGCTTAAAGTCGTCCCTATCCTTGTGGTCTTCGTTGATTTCCCGTCTACCAACTCCACAGTTTCTAGGGCTTCCACTTTTTCTTCTTCCTTTTTCTCAATCATCCATGTATGGTTCTCCTTTGCGGCTAACACCGCTTGGTAGCATTCCCTGGCCAACACTTGATCTCCCTTCACTTCTCCCATGCCATTCTCCGTTGGGAATTTTACCTTCAGGCAGTAGGTGGATGTGGCTACCTTCTAGCGGTTGAGTGTGGGCCTTCCAATTATCAAGTTGTACGAGGAAGGGCAGTCAACCACCAGGAAGTCGAGTTGACGAGTTAAATGTTAGGGGTATGATCCCACCATGACCGTCAATGTCACTATACCTTTGGGGTACACCCAATCTCTACTGAAGCTAACGAAGAGGGACTTAAAAGGCCACAACCTTTCAGGATCTACCTTCAGCTGCTGAAAAGCGGAGAGGTAGATAATGTCTGTAGAGCTACCGTTATCTATGAGGATTCTCCTGATGTTAAACCCTTCTATCATGAGCATGATAACTAAGGGGTCGTCATGCGGCTACTTCACACCTTTGGCATCTTCTTCTAAAAATAGGATGTCCATGTCCGTCCTTTTTTGCTTAAGGGGTGGTATCCTATGGATGCTATTTACCTGCTTTTGTTGTAACTTCTTGAGGGATTTGAAAGACCCACCTATGGATGGTCCTCTCGTGATTGTTTTTATTTCTCCTATCGTGCTCTGTGGACGGTTGAACGCGTTGTCCTCGTCCCTCGGAACAAGTTCGTACTTCTCCTTGTTATCACTTCTAAATCTATTGGATTCCCCCTTTTTCACAAATTTCTGCAGCTTTCCCTTTCGAATGAGTTCTTTTATCTGCTCTTTCAGGTCTCTGCAATCTTAAGTGTAATGGCTGTGGTCCTTATGAAAACGGCAGTATTTCTTCTTGTCACGCACATTAGGTGAGGAGTGCAACGGCCTTGGCCATTTAAGGTAATGTTCGTCTTTAATCTGCGACAAAATTTTGTCAACAGGCATAATAAAAGGGGTAAATTTTACTGTCCGAGGGGTTTTATCGTCCTTTTGCTTATTTCCGTCGGTACCTGACGGTCTCCTCTTTCTGTTTTTCGTCCCCTTTGTTCTTCTCCCTTTCCTTCCCTCTCCTTGGGCTTCCCCTCGTCCCTTATTACTGCTAGGGCGTCTTCAGCATTCATATACTTTATCGCTTTCAAGAGCATTTCCATCGTCATCTAAGGAAGGCTTTTTGCTAGTGTAACCACAAACTCTCTAGACTTCAATCCAGCCTTGAAGTTCGTCAGCTACACTTTGTCATCTGCTTCATCTACCTCTAAGGTTTTTGTAGTGAAACACTTCACATATGACCTCAGGGTTTCCTTCTCCCTTTGCATGATGGTGAGCAAGTGGTCTGCCAGCCTTTTTGGGCGTTGTCCACCGACGAAATGGCGTAAAAAGGAACTGCACAATTGCTCGAAGCTGTCGATGGACGATGTAGGTAGCTTAGTGAACCACTCTCATGTTGCTCCCTTGAGAGTGGTAGGAAAAGAATGGCACAGTATCTCTCATTAGGGAGCTATTGAAGACCCAGAGTTGTCTTAAAGGTGTTGAGGTGGTCTAGAGGATCTTTCAGACTGTCGAACAACTCGAGCTGTGGGAGACGAGACTTTGAAGGCATTGGGCATTCCAGGACTCCAATTGTAAAAGGCGAGTCTGTCCTCCTGACCATCCTATCTAAGCTTTGATCTGTTTTCTCCCTTATTGCACTTCTCCATTCGTCCATTTCCCTTCTCATTTCCCTGAAGAGGTTTGAGCTCACCCCCTTTAGGGGTAATTGGTCGTCGGCGGTCAATCCTTCTTTGCCTATCTCTGTCGTCGTTCTAGTTGGTCCCGGAGTGATTATCTTCCTGTTGAAGTTGCAATCTAATCTCCTAGTTCCGCCTTTTGAGTTCCTCTACGCTAGCTGTGAGTGTTTGGATTTGCAAGGCTAGTGTTGCAAAATCTTGAGGCATGCTGGACTCCATTTGGACCTTAGATTTGAATGGAACTACGCTTTTGAACCTAAGTACGAAATTGTCAATTCCCATAGATGGCGCCAAACTGATGATGTCAAGATCGTCAGTTAAGTAGGTTCGTTTAGATAGGTCAGCATGGGCTTCGTCTCTATACTTGTAGGGTTAAGAATGTTGTATATATAGGTATATACAAGGATTGGTTGTAATAATGATGGTTGAATTTGGAGAATATGGTTTCATAAAGTGAAAATTCAAGTTCTAGAATTTTCTAAGTGAAAATTTGAATTTTGAAATTTCTAGAATTTTCTGCAGAATTTTCTAGTGACTATTCAGAAAGGTTGAAGAACTTTCAATCTTTGATAACCGTATTATAAAAAAATGACTAACTCTTCATACGTGCCTTTTCATGAAACAGACTTATGTTCACGTAAGTAAATAACTAACTCTCCATACGTGCCTTTTCATGAAACATAACCCTATAGGTATAAATAGAGGCTTATGTTCTCTTGAAAAACTAATTTCACAAAATCAAAAATTGGAGAGAAACACAAGAAATCCTGTGGTCATTCTCCATAATTGCTATCTGTAGAACCCAACAACTTGGTTGTATCCTGGAGACAAATTTGCAATAACCCTTTAGCAACAAAAGTGTGGGAGGCAAATATTGTCTAAAGAAAACGATATAATGCCTCAAAGTTATCTATTTTCTTTTGTCTTTTCTATTAATCTTGTTCTTCCATTATTACTTTGTGTAATATTCCCAACAATCTTAGACAATATTTCCTACGATGGAAGGAGCAAGTGATGTTTCAGCATTAAAGATGTTGAATCATGAGTTAGTGAAATTGGATCGCTTTGATGGAACCAATTTCTCTCGATGGAAAGACAAGATGAAATTCCTACTTACTGCACTAAAACTTTTCTATGTCTTGGACCCAAATTTGATGCATTTTCCTCCTGCGAGTGATGAAGATACTAATGAGATTAAGGCACAAAGAAAAAAGCGGGAGGAAGATGAATTGATATGCAGATGGCACATTCTTAATACTCGTTCGGATCGTCTCTATGATCTCTACACATCAATGAAATAACTGAAGGAGATTTGGAATGCTTTGGAGACGAAGTACAAAACAGAGAAAATAGGTATGAATAAGTTTATTATTCAAAAGTATTTTGATTATAAAATGTTTGATAATGTCTCAGTTTTAGATCAAGTGCATGAGTTACATATTTTTGTCAATACACTCTGTGATTTGTCAATCAATATTCCTGAATCATTTCAAGTGGGTGCAATCATTGCGAAACTCCCACCAAATTGGAATAATTTTAGGAAGAAGTTTCTGCATATGTCGGAAGATCTCACTTTAGAACAATTCTGTAAGGTTGAATTTATTCAACCATCTAATTGGCTTTATTCCGTGCCAAATTTGCTTGTAATTCAGCATTTAGTAACCCTGTATTTAGGTGGGATTGTTGTAAGGGTAGTGAGTGAGATAGTGTGAAGATTGCTCAAGAGTGTGCAAGAAAACAGAGAGTCGCGGCTGGGACTCGCGGCTGGACTCGCGGCTTCAACCCGCCAGAATCTGCACACGTGCCAAGCATGCTGGAAGATGAACAGTCATGTTAGCTGGAGCACTACAGGACAAAACAGGACAACTGGCCATACGGTTAACTCGCGACTGGAACTCGCGACTTAGTCAAGCCGCGAGGTCAAGCCGCGAGCCACCCCTGTTTTGGAAAAACCTGACGTTTCGCATTCCACTCCTCTTCAGTATAAATACCCTTTTAACCCACGATTGAAAGAGAGCTTCCAGAGAGAATTTTGAGAGAGAAACCCTAAAGAAAAACCAGATTGTTTTACCCACAATCTCTACCTTAGAGTCTCATCAAAATCCCTCACTCTCTTCCTCTCCATTGTCAAATCCTTGAGAGGCCATTATACCAAACCTGGTTCTCACCATTATCATCTCTGTGAGACAGTCGTTTGGAGTTCTGGGAAGCAGTTAGGAAGGAGCCAATCTTTATTGGTTGATGCTACGGTGAAGTAGCGGAATCCGGAAAGCTAGAAAAGAAAAAGGTTCGGCGCAACCTCGTTGGAGCAAGAAGCTTGGAGGGCTTAGGTGCATTGGGTAGATTAGGCTTGGAGGGTCTATTGCTGTCCTTGTATCCCAACTGTATTTTCTAGTGGATTGATTACCGCTTGGAGGGCGGCGGAGAGGTTTTTCGCCGAGGTCTTCGGTTTCCTCTTCGATAACATATCTGGTGTTATCGCTGTGTTTGCATCTTCCTTCCTCTCTATCTCTGCCTTTACATTATCTGCTGTGGTTTATTCTGTTGTGGCTTAGATAGTTGTTTAATCAATACCATGTTATAGCATATGTTAAGTTTCCGCACACTATTGTTTGACATATTGCGTGTGTTGATTAAATTGGTTTTTGGGGGTCTAAACGTTCAAAAGTGTTTTTGTACACGTTTTTGAACTTTCATTTGGTATCAGAGCGGGTACACAGCTGTTTGGTGTCATTACCATTTGTGTGATCCTAGACCCCTGTGTTGTGGTTGCTGTTCTTGTTTATACCATGTTGAATTGTAGCTCAAGTGTTTGTGAAAATGTCTCTATGCACATGACTGAAAGGTGTCTTACTGATGACCTTGTAGAGTTATTAAAAACTAAGAAACATGCTAGAGCTTTTGTTCACATGCTGAAATTTCTTGAGAATCAGAATCTTGTCTTACACAGTAGCATATCTAAATCAAAATCATTGATTAAGAAATATAAAAGAAAGAATAGAATGTTGTGTGAAATGATTGAGAATCTGAAATGAAAAATCAATCTAAAAGTAGCATGAAACCTGATGATGAGTTTGTGTTTGAAGGTCAAGAGTGTCTGTCACATGTGAACCTATTTGTGCATACCTCTTTAAAGGTGTTTAATGCTTGTCTGTGGTATCTTGATAGTGGGTGTTCTCGCCATATGACAGGGGATAAGTCACTGTTTAAGTCACTCAAAGAAAAGGTGGGTGACTATGTGACCTTTGGGGATGGAAGCCATGCTCAAGTCCTAGGCAAAGGAACCATTGAGATACCCGGTTTGCCTCTGTTGAAAGATGTGCTGTTCATAAAAGGGCTGAAGGCAAATTTGCTGAGCATCACTCAAATTTGTGATGACAACTTTCTGGTACAATTCTCCAAGAAAGGATGTTTGATCATCAATAAAGAGGGGATTCAGGTTTTGGAAGGAAATCGGACTACGGATAATTGTTATGGAATAGTTCCCACGGCACCAATATCATGTAGAAGTACTCGGGTAGATATGTTGGAGCTGTGGCATCACAGATTTGGGCATGCCAACTTCAAACAAGTCGCCAAAGTCTCCAAACTTGAAGCAGTCGAGGGACTTCCTAAGTTTGGAAAAGTAGAGAAGACCATTTGTGGTGCATGTCAAATGGGGAAGCAAACTAAGGCAAGCCATCACAAGGTAAATGTGATAGCCACCTCTCGTTGCTTGGAGCTACTTCATGTTGATCTGATGGGGCCCACCAGAACTGAAAGCCTAGGGGGAAAAAGATATATCATGGTCATTGTGGACGACTACTCAAGATACACTTGGGTTGAATTCCTTAGAGAAAAATCAGAAGCTTGTGAGAGGCTAGAGATTCTGTGCAAGAAACTACAAAATGAAAAGGGGATTCCAATAGCCAAGATTAGAAGTGATCATGGGAGAGAATTTGAGAATGCAAGATTCGAGTCCTTCTGTGAGAAGAGTGGTATTAAAAGAGAGTTTTCAGCTCCCAAAACTCCACAACAAAATGGAGTGGTAGAGAGAAAAAATCGTGTGATTCAGGAGATGGCAAGAGTCATGTTGCTTAATAAGCAAATACCTCAAAATTTTTGGGGAGAAGCTGTCAACACCTCGTGTCACATTGGCAATAGGATTTTCTTTCGAGCTGGTACAAAGAAGACTGCATATGAGATATGGAATGAGAAGAAGCCTAAAGTGAAATATTTCCGGGTATTTGGAAGTAAATGTTATATCTTAAATGATCGAGAGAATCTTGGGAAGTTTGATGCAAGAAGTGATGAGGGTATTTTTCTTGGCTACTCTACTACAAGTCGAGCATATAGAGTGTTCAACAAGAGAACAAAGACTGTGATGGAATCCATAAATGTCAAGATTGATGATGCCTTACCTAAGGTGGAAATGATTGATGATGTAGAAGGGCCGAGCACCGAAGAGCCTGATGTTGAGGTAGAAGCTTTGGATATAGAAGGTGAAGAACCTATACCAGAAGTAGAATCGACTCCCATCAACCCAAGAAGGGAAACGAGATCGATGTCTAGAACTTCAAGTCCTCTTACTCCACCAGAAGTTCATCCTCCTATCTCTCGTAGTGATGAAGTTTCCACTTCAAAAAGGCCTTCCTCAAGAATTCTCAAGAATCATCCGGAAAGTAATATCATAGGATCACTTGATGACGGTCTTCGCCTCAAGAGAGGAAATATTCTGCTAGCCAATCATGTAACATATCACTGTTATCTTGCACAGTTTGAACCAAAGAGGGTTGAAGAGGCTCTTCTAGATGAGAATTGGGTTGAATCAATGCATGACGAGCTGAATCAGTTTGTGAGGAATGACGTGTGGGAACTTGCTCCACGGCCTGAGAACGTTCATGTTATAGGCACAAAGTGGATTTTTAAAAACAAAACTGATGAAGATGGGGAGATAATTCGAAACAAGTCTCGATTGGTGGCTCAAGGCTACACACAAGTAGAAGGGGTGGATTTTGATGAATCATTTGCTCCGGTGGCAAGACTCGAATCCATTCGAATCCTCATGTCCATTGCGTGCACCTTGAAGTTCAAACTTTATCAAATGGATGTTAAGTGTGCGTTTCTGAATGGATATTTAAATGAAGAGGTTTTTTTTGAGCAACCAAAAGGATTTGAGGATCCTCATTTTCCAGATCATGTATTAAGATTAAAGAAAGCACTGTATGGTTTAAAACAAGCGCCTAGAGCCTGGTACGACCGTCTTACACATTATCTTCTAGATAGAGGTTTCAAGAGAGGGTATGCTGATCGAACTCTATTTGTCAAAAATGATGAAGATTATCTCCTTGTGGCACAAGTTTATGTTGATGACATAGTGTTTGGAGCAACTATCGAAGATCGTGCTACTGAATTTTCTGAGGAGATGAAGAAGGAGTTTGAGATGAGCATGGTGGGGGAGCTCACATTCTTTTTGGGTTTTCAAGTTAAACAACAGAAGGAGGGTATATTTGTATCTCAAGAGAAGTATGCCAGAAATATTGTCAAGAAGTTTGGCCTAGACTCCAAAAAACATGCCTCCACTCCCATGAGCTCTGCCACTAAACTGAATGTGGATTCATCAGGAGTTGAAGTAAGTCCCACGTTGTATAGGAGCATCATTGGAAGTTTGCTCTAACTTACAGCAAGTAGACCGGACATTGCTTTCAGTGTGGGCGTTTGTGCCAGGTACCAAGCTAATCCAAAGGAATCTCATCTGACTGCTGCTAAGCGAATCATTCGATATGTGAGTGGTACTGCAAACTATGGTCTGTGGTATTCAAAAGACTCAAATGCGTGTCTTGCTGGGTATTCGGATGCTGACTGGGCTGGAAGTGTAGACGATCGGAAAAGCACTTCAGGTGGCTGTTTTTATCTTGGTAACAATCTTGTTTCGTGGATGAGCAAGAAGCAGAATTCAGTATCTCTATCTACTGCAGAAGCAGAGTACATAGCTGCTGGAAGTTGCTGCACTCAGCTTCTTTGGATGAAGAAATTACTTCATGACTATGGAATTCCTCAAGAAACGATGTGTGTCTTCTGTGACAACACCAGTGCCATCAATCTTTCCAAAAATCCTGTTCAGCATTCAAAATCCAAACACATAGAGATACGTTACCATTTCATTCGGGATTTGGTAGAGGAAAGAGTTGTGTGTCTTGAGTTCATACACACTGACAATCAAAAGGCGGATATCTTCACCAAGCCTCTCGATGGTCCACGGTTTGAATCCCTCCGTAAGACCATTGGTGTCGGTACAATTCCTTGACTCTCTTGTGTGTTGTGTGCTTCACTGTTTATATATCTGTCTGTGTTGGAGCACACATTTTTTTTTTGCAACTTGTTTCTTGCTTGCTTGTTCTTTTGTGTTTGCTGCTGGTTTGTTTGTGTTTGATTCATTCTTTTTGTTTCTTGAGTCAAAAATCCAAAAATCACATAAAGAATTTGAAAATCAAAACACTTGATTGACTTTGTTGAGTTTTTGTCTTAAAACTCGTTTTACCTTGTACCTTTGTGCTAATGGCTTTGTGCATTGTCGAGCATTGCTTGTTTTCATGCACTCATATCACTTTGGGAAAAATCTTGAAATCTATGTGATTGTTGTAAATAGATCTTCAAACTTGTCATGAATGATTAGTGAATGGTTATGTTGATCTTGAAACTTGCATAGACTTGTGTCTATATCTCTTCCCACTTTTTATTTTTTTGCTACAAAGAGCTCACTAAATGTAAATCTCCAAATGAAAAGAGATATTGAGCTGCAAAAGCCTGTCGCACATTCTAGTATTTGACTAGGAAAAAGGGTAAGCGACTTTATATTAAAAGTGAAATTTCTTTCAAAAAGGCCAAAGGCCTATTCTTCAAAGAAAAATGTTATATATCCCTCTCACAATGAGAGATGATTGCCTCAAAAGATCAAATGTTATGGCCGAAAGTGGAGTCAAATGAAAGGCTCCAAGTTATGTTATCAAGTTGTGTGGGAAGTCATATATTCATATTTCTATAATTGAGATTGGTCACATGATCTAGTGCTAATTGTGTATGCCTTGGTTGAATTGATCATTGAAGCTTCACATTAGTCAAAGGACTATTTCATTGTTGTTATCCACACACAACACACAAGTTTGTGTTCGATAAATGCCATATTCATTTGTGTGATTGTACTTGATAAAATGTGTTTTCACATGCTCAATCTTTGTTAATTCAAGCACAAAAAGATTTTTGAGTGTTTTAGGTGTTTTTGGAAAGTGTTTTGCTGAAAAATCTGAAAAATTTCAAAAATACAGTTTTGCCCTGTTTTGGCGGCTCAGTCGCGGGTGTGTCAAGTCGCGAGCCTCAGTCGCATCTTCGCTGGTCAGTTTTGGCGACTTGTTCGCGAGTGGAAGGTCCAGTCGCGAGATTCACTCAGAGATTTTCGCGGCTCAGCTCGCGACTCACTCGCGGGTAGACCTTCCAGTCGCGAAAAACACTTAGAAAATTTTTCAAAATTTTCATCTTGAGTGCTTTGGCGGTTTGAGCTGGCGACTGTGTGGCGACTTGAACCAGTCGCGAAAAACGCGTGTTTTGGACATACAGGGGCAGTTTTTAAAATTTTCTGTTTTCCCTCGATCTTTTTGTGACTGTTCATTGTCTTTTTCTTCTGCACTTTCCCTTTCTCACCGTGCCTTCATTGTCGATCTCCATTGTTTGCTTCTTCTCCGCTAAGAATCGTCGACTCACAGGTATGGTTCCTTGTCTTGCACTCTATTTGTCCTGTTGTTATGGTTTTCCCTCTGGATTATTCACTTCTGAGTGTGGGTTTTGTGATGGGCTTTGTTGTCATCATTGTCCTTTCTTAGCTTCTGATAACCTGTGCTTCTGGTTTTGAGCTCATTTATTTTGTTGGCTGTGTTCTTCATCATATGCTTAGCTAGGGTTAGCTAATTTTTGTCTGATTTGTTGTTGCTATCATATTTCACTTTGATCTTGTGTGGTATCTTGTTGATGTGGTGTTGATTTTGGTCCCTTTACAGCTGTTTTTGTGGGCTTATTTGATCTCTCTACTGTGTAGTTCTAAGTTGGGCCTTTGGTGTCCCTCATTGTTATTTTCTGACCATACTCATCCAGCTGTTAGGGTTTCTTCATTGTTCCTACATTTTCACTAACCCACTGCTGATATAGTCTGTTGGATTGTGTTTTTGTCATTTCCCTTGTTTATAATACAGACTGGTCATGTCTCCATTCAAAAAGGCTGCTGTGAAAGGAGGTTCTTCCAAAGGGAAGGAACCCGTAATTGATGTTGATGAAGACACACCTCTCCCGAAAGTGACTCGCTCTTCATCACAGCGATTCGATCCCAATAAGTTCAGATCCTATTCAGCATATCAGTCATATGAGAACTTCTTTCTTCATGCCACACCACTACTAGAGAGAGCAGTGGATCTGCCTTCACTTCATAACACTGACATCCCGATATGCTTTGCTCACAAGGATTGGAATTACCTTCTCTCGGATCCGGA
This sequence comes from Quercus robur, assembly GCF_932294415.1. Taxonomy (NCBI): domain Eukaryota; kingdom Viridiplantae; phylum Streptophyta; class Magnoliopsida; order Fagales; family Fagaceae; genus Quercus; species Quercus robur. The sequence goes on from NC_065539.1 coordinate 15,367,681, forward strand.
TATCGTGTATGAAGAGTTGGTTAAAGAATTTTATGCTAATGCAATTGTGGAGGGAGATGAACTTAAGTGCTGGGTTCGGCAAAAGAGCTTTTCTGTCTCTCCTACATACCTGGCAGAAATTCTTCACATCAACAGACCCATTTTTCGTCATTCACCGGTCTATGATGATCTATGTCCTGATGAGGAGCTTCTAAAACAAAGTCTTGGTCAAGACTTGGAATTCTCGCCAAATGGAAAATCCATCAGTGTTTCCTCCCTTTCTCCGAAACTGCGAGTGCTTACAATTGTGATGTTTCACAATTTGTACCCTTTGTCAAGTACTGGGTATATGAATCTCGGACGAGCTTTGTTTCTTCATGATCTGGTTTCTGATGAAGAAATTGACATTTGTGCTCACATCTTTCATGTTCTGCGCAAAACAGTTCTTCGCAGTGAGTCTCGGATCTGCATTCCTTTCTGCAGTCTCATTTCACGGATCTTGAAGCTCAAGGGGATCTATCCATCGACTGATGAGTCTCCTATCCCCAAACCGAGTCCGATCAACATGCGTACATACAATGCAAGTGTTGGACATAGTCGGAAGAGAGCCAAACCAGAAACTTCTGCATCTCACAGTGACTCTCAGTTCAGCAATCTCTCCCTCGATGAGAAACTTGATCGCATTGTTTCCTCTGTCCACGAGGTGAATACAAAGATGTCTGGACTCACTGTTTCTCTACACCATCAAAGCAACCGATGGGACATGAAGTTTACTTCTCTTCAGACTCAGTTGGATCAGATTCAGAGAAAACTAGAAGAGGATGACTAGCCTATTCCATGACAAAAAGGGGGAGTGATAGGCATAATCAGAGGGGGAGGATATTACCCTAAGGGGGAGTGTCACTATCTAAGGGGGAGTGTCTTTATTTTTTTTGTTTCCTTCCTCTCTTTAAGTTGATATAGTATGTTTTGTAAAACTGTTATTCAGGTATTTGTTAGTTTGTACCCATATGCTTTTGTAAGCTTTGAGGGTTTATGGTTTATGCATAGTTTGTAGGCCTTGTGGTATGTACCATGCTTAAGTGCAGCCTTTATGCTATGTGAAATCAGTATTTTAAATCTAAATGTTCTGCATTGTGGTTTATGTACTGTCACTCTTGTGCCCTTGTAGGATTGTTCCTAGATGCATATGCCATGTGTGCTATGCATTGGTTGAGTGTTGAGCATACAAGTGTCTTGCCTTGTGCTTGTTAACTTGTATGTCTTTGTGTTCATTCCAAGTGTGAATGAACACTGTGATCACTACTTTGTGGTGTTCACTTGGTTGATCAAGCCATGGTTTGTTCATTAACTCCATCTTATGCTTGATCTCTTTTTGCCTGTTTCATATGCATTAATAATTTTCTGCTTACAATGATCATGGTGTATTGTTGTGTTTCAGGAGTTTATGTTCATATGATTCAAGTGCTTCACAGCTTCTAGAATTAGGTGTGAGTGAGTTTTGATCAACTGTTCCCAACTCACATGTTAAGTCTAGAGTCTGTTTTAGGGTTTTGTCACGGAATAGCCAAAGGGGGAGATTGTAAGGTTGAATTTATTCAACCATCTAATTGGCTTTATTCCGTGCCAAATTTGCTTGTAATTCAGCATTTAGTAACCCTGTATTTAGGTGGGATTGTTGTAAGGGTAGTGAGTGAGATAGTGTGAAGATTGCTCAAGAGTGTGCAAGAAAACAGAGAGTCGCGGCTGGGACTCGCGGCTGGACTCGCGGCTTCAACCCGCCAGAATCTGCACACGTGCCAAGCATGCTGGAAGATGAACAGTCATGTTAGCTGGAGCACTACAGGACAAAACAGGACAACTGGCCATACGGTTAACTCGCGACTGGAACTCGCGACTTAGTCAAGCCGCGAGGTCAAGCCGCGAGCCACCCCTGTTTTGGAAAAACCTGACGTTTCGCATTCCACTCCTCTTCAGTATAAATACCCTTTTAACCCACGATTGAAAGAGAGCTTCCAGAGAGAATTTTGAGAGAGAAACCCTAAAGAAAAACCAGATTATTTTACCCACAATCTCTACCTTAGAGTCTCATCAAAATCCCTCACTCTCTTCCTCTCCATTGTCAAATCCTTGAGAGGCCATTATACCAAACCTGGTTCTCACCATTATCATCTCTGTGAGACAGTCGTTTGGAGTTCTGGGAAGCAGTTAGGAAGGAGCCAATCTTTATTGGTTGATGCTACGGTGAAGTAGCGGAATCCGGAAAGCTAGAAAAGAAAAAGGTTCGACGCAACCTCGTTGGAGCAAGAAGCTTGGAGGGCTTAGGTGCATTGGGTAGATTAGGCTTGGAGGGTCTATTGCTGTCCTTGTATCCCAACTGTATTTTCTAGTGGATTGATTACCGCTTGGAGGGCGGCGGAGAGGTTTTTCGCCGAGGTCTTCGGTTTCCTCTTCGATAACATATCTGGTGTTATCGCTGTGTTTGCATCTTCCTTCCTCTCTATCTCTGCCTTTACATTATCTGCTGTGGTTTATTCTGTTGTGGCTTAGATAGTTGTTTAATCAATACCATGTTATAGCATATGTTAAGTTTCCGCAAACTATTGTTTGACATATTGCGTGTGTTGATTAAATTGGTTTTTGGGGGTCTAAACGTTCAAAAGTGTTTTTGTACACGTTTTTGAACTTTCAAATTCAGACAACATCTTTGAATTGAAGAGGAAAGTCGGGTTAGAGATGTGACTAACACCGATTCTAAAGTGAATGTGAACAATGTGAGCAATGTTCAAAGTAGGAGTTCGAGTAAGACCAATAAGCACTTGAAAGTGAACAAAAGTGAGAGTGATTTCAAGAAGAACAACTCCAAGAATCTCAACAAGAACTAGAAGAATCGAGCATGTTTCCATTGTGGAAAGAAAGGCCATTACATTCGCGAATGTAAACTCTTAAAGAACAAGAAAAAGGAAGAAGAAGGCAATGCCATTGAAATGAATGTCATTGAGGACATTGTTGCTATGGTAAGTGGCATACATATTGATATGATCACTGAAGTTCATATGGCTGTGATTGCAAATCCTTTTGATTAGTGGTTCGATTCGGGTGCAACGGTGCATGTGTGCAACAACAAGGAGCAATACAAGACTTATGATGAGTCTTCCATAGAACAACAAGTGTTAATGGGCAACCATAATAAAGCAAAAGTTCTTGGAAAGGGCACCATTGAAGTGAAGATGAGTTTCGACAAGATGATGATCTTGACCAATGTTTTTCATGTACCTGAAATCAAGAAGAATCTTGTGTCTGCCAATTTGTTATATAAGAGTGGTGTAAAAGCTATACTTGAATCGAACAAGTTAATCCTATCCAAGAATGGGATATTTGTAGGAAAGGGATATGTTACTGATGGCATGTACAAACTAAGTATTATTAATAAAGAAGTTTTTGGTTGTGCTTATATGGTTGATTTCTTCATATTTGTGGCATGCTAGATTAGGACATTTAAATTTCAAATACTTGAAGTTTATGTCAAAACATGGTATGATTTCATATAAGCATGATGATGAAAAGAAATGTGAAATTTGTACATTCTGATGTATGTGAATTGAATGGTGTATTAACTAGAGGAGGTAAAAGATACTTCATTACATTCATTGATGATTTCTCTAGATTTACATATGTGTATTTAATGAGAAATAAAGATGAATCATTTGACATGTTCAAACGTTATAAAACTGAAGTAGAAAATCAAAAGGATAGGAAAATAAAGATCCTACGAAACGATAGAGGTAGTGAATATTTTCCTAATGATTTTTCTACATTTTGTGAGAAACATGGTATAATACACCAAAGTTCAGCCCCTTATATACCCCAACAAAATGGTTTGACTGAAAGGAAAAATTGGACTCTTGTAAACATGGTAAATGTCATGATCTTAAGTGTAGAGCTCTCATTAAATTTATGGGGAAAGACATTACTTACAGCATGTCATGTGCACAATAGAGTACCTTCCAAGAAAATTAAAGTATCTCTATATGAGTTATGGAATGGAAGGAAACCAAACCTTGATTATATCAAAATGTGGGGGTGTTTAGCCTTTTATAGAGTGGTTGGTCCTAAAAGAACAAAATTAGGACCAAGAGCTATGAAAAGTGTGTTTGTAGGTTATGCTGAAAATTCAAAGGCATATAGATTATTAGACTTAAGCTCTAATGAAGTCATGGAATCAAGAGATGTTGAGTTTATTGAGGATAAATTCAGTAAAGATTCCATGGATATTTTGATACCTACTCAAACACATCAAGGTGACTCTAACCCTAATACTATTTTGAGTGATACTAAAAGGATTGAAAATGGTTCACCAAGTGAACAAAGAAATAGTCAAAAGATAAGAAAAGTAAAGGACTTTGATCCAGATTTCATTTCTTATCAAGCTCAATTGTACCTAATTGAAGGTAATAGACAAGTGGTCCTAAATAAAATACCCATAGTGTTTAACACAAAGGACGATCCTAAACATTTGAGGAAGCTATGGCTTCTAGAGATTCAGCTTTCTGGAAAGAAGTTGTAGATGATGAAATGAACTTAATATTATCCAATAATACTTGGGTCCTAGTGGATCTACCTACTGGTTCTAAACCAATTGGTTGTAAATGGGTATTTAGAAGAAAATATAATACTAATAGATCAATTCAAACCTTTAAAGTAAGGTTAATGGCAAAAGGCTTTAAACAAAGGTGACGGGACTGACGAAGTCAACCTCCTTTGACGAAGTCATTAATACTGACGAAGTAACCTTGACAGACGAAACAACTAAGCATCCCCGGCAATACAACCACGCTGTTGACGAAAGTAGAGAAGCCATTTAATACAGTCAATAAATGAGTCGGTCGATTAAAAGGCCAACTGTGCAGACCATTGGAAGCCCATTCAAGTCCACATTTAATGGAGGTAAGGCGTTACCCAAAAGAGAATTAAGACCACCATAACAGCCACAATGGCTAGGAGCTAAGAGAATGTATATATATAACCCTCACACCTCCAACAGAAGGTACATTTTTTTTTGACACAAAAACAGCATCCCTAGTTATTTTTACTCTGTTATTTGCTATAAGCTTCTCATACTGACTTTGGCATCGAAGGTGTTGTGGCAGGCACCACACCAGTGACCATTGTGAGGAATTACTACTTCCACAGTGACGCAAACGAATATCAAACTCCATCTGGACGTGTTCATTGCGATTGATGAATTTACACTTCATCAAAAGGGAAGGAGTAGACTATTTTGATACCTATGCACCGGTGGCTAGGATCGCGTTTATTCGTATGTTATTAGCACTTGCATCCATATATAAGTTTATTGTACATCAAATGGATGTTAAAACAACTTTCCCAAATGGCGATCTTGATGAGGAAGTTTACATTGAACCACCTGAGGGTTTTGTACTTCCTAGAAATGAAAAGATAGTTTGCAAGTTAGTCAAGTCTTTGTATGGCTTGAAACAAGCTCCAAAACAATGGCATGAGAAGTTTGACTCAACAATTTTGTCGAATGGCTTTGTGCATAATAGTTCCGACAAATGTATGTATTCCAAATTCACAAAAGAACATGGAGTCATTGTATGTCTTTATGTGGATGATATGCTCATATTTGGTACGAATATGAAAGGTGTATGTGAAACCAAAAAGTATCTTTCTTCTATGTTTCAAATGAAAGATTTAAATGAAGTATATACTATTTTGGGAATCAAAATTAAAAGACATAGTGAGGGTTTTGCACTATGTCAATCTCATTATGTTGAGAAAGTGCTTCAAAGATTTGAACATCTTAATATAAAGAAAGCAAATACAGCTTTTGATTGGAGCATAAAATTGGGTGAAAACACTAGAAGAGCAATAGCATAGCTTGAGTATGCTAGTGCTATTAGTAGCATAATATATGCTATGCATTGTACAAGACCAAACATATCATTTTCAGTGGGCAAACTTTCTAGATTTACAAGAAATCCAAGTGTGGATCACTAGAAAGCAATTGGTAGAGTTCTTGGTTATTTAAAGAAAACCATAAGTTTTGGACTCTTTTATTCTAAATTTCCAGCTGTGTTGGAAGGTTATTTAGATGCTCGTTGGATTACTAGTGTGAGTGATAACAAATCCACGTCTAGTTGGATATTCACTTTTGGTGGGGGTGTCATCTCTTGGGCATCAAAGAAACAAACGTGTATTTCTCACTCCACCATGGAATCAGAATTTATAGCCTTGGCGACAGTAGGCAAGGAAGCGGAATGGCTAAGAAATATGTTGTTAGATATAGAGTTGTGGCCACAACCAATACCAGCCATTTTAGTGTACTGCAATAGTGAAGATACCTTGGGCAGAGCATACAGTAAAATGTATAATGGTAAGTCTACACATATAGGTCTAAGACATGATTACAAAAGACAATTAATTGAATTTGGTACCATTTCAATTGTCTATGTAAGGTTAAATAATAATTTGGCAGACCCTTTAACCAAAGCAGTGTCTTGAGATATGGTTAGGGTAACATCCATTAGAATGGGACTAAAACTCTTCTTTTAAGAGAATCACCAATAGTGGGAACCTAACCTCGAATTGATGTAATCTAAAGAGGTTTAAAGGGTAACAACAAGCTATTGATACGTGGTTAGTAAGAGCACTAATTTTGTGTCTCATTCAGGATGGATTAGTGCAGACTGTTACGATATAATCGAGGATGAGTTTTACACTCTTAATGAAGTTCATAAAGAATAAATGTCGTGTAACGGGGACATAAGAAGGAACTTCACCTTTGTGAACATAGGAGTGGTGCCACTTTTAGCAAGATTAAAAGGGTTTTTTCTTGTACATGTTCACTAAACCAGGAAGAGCACAAGGCCATAATAGTGCTAACAATAGTGGATTTCTAAATGTGTTGTGGATGTTCTCATGTGTGTGTTGTTTCCGATTTCAACACATAAGAGTTTTGGTTTAAGCACTGTAAGGTGGTGGGCTATGCTAGTGGTGTTGGGCTACTTCCTGCGGTACTAAGCCCAAGTTTTCTGGATAAGGGAGTTGGGACCGGTCCAGCTGCAACTCAAGTTGGTCCGACTTGTGCGCAAACTAGGACAGGTCTGCCAGGAACGTGCTTACGACAGGCAGAACTGCTTCAAGCAAGTTGTGGCAGACAGACATAATAATAATAAAATAAACAAAATATCTGACCACTCAGTGGGAAATGACCAAACAGCCCTTGAACACAATTACAGCAGCAATATTAATCATTTTTACGGAAGGGAAAGAACAGAACAGAAGTTAACAAATATTAATATGTATGGGTTAGTCAGAATGTTAGAAAAATCAACTAAAGTCCGGTTTGCAGGAGCAAAGCCAGAGAGGAAAGAACGTTCCTTCTCAACGCAATTAATCTCTCGGGAAAAAGTCCTACCGTGGAGATTAACTGCCCTGAGGGAAACGGACCTGAGTGGTTTTTCTGCACAGAGGCTCCTTGAGGTTTTCACAAAGAGCAGGATTTCATGAGGGAGAGAAGGAATCGATCTACCGATGCATGCCTGCCGTTCTAATTCTCACTTTTTCTTTCTTTCTGGTTGTTTTCTTCCTTTCTTTCCCACTCGTTTCTTTTCTATTTCTCCGTTTCTCTTTTTAAGTTCCTATTTCTTAGTCAAAGCTCCCGTCGTTCTCCCCCCTTCTACTCACGGCAAGACCCTCTTTTATAGTGCCAGTCGTGACCAGATTTTACTATTTTAGCCCTTAACTCCCTTTGTCTGGTCTGGGTGTATTGGTCGATCATCACTGTTCTATCTGTGTGCCAACCTTCCATCACCAGACAAGGAAGAGTATTTTGTTTGCTTGTCTGTCATGGCACCCTTTCCTGCTATGGTCTGGGTTCTTTCTTTCTCCCTATCCCTCATGGCATGCACCTAGTGGTTCCAACTCAGCTTGCCTCTTTTGGGTAGTAAGTCATCCCAGCAGGACACCTCCCCTAAAGAGCCTGAGCCGGAACCTTCAAAATAGATTTTTCCCCTCTCCCCACCACCAAACCATGCCCTCTGAATCTCTGACCCCCGACCTCACCATGCTCTGTATTGGCTGGGTACATGCTAGTGGTGCATGGGCCTTACGCGTGCCTCCTTCCATATGTGTCCAAAATCTGCCTGTTACCTATTCATCTGCCATGGTCTGGTGGCTTGCCTACATTGGTTGCTGTCCATTTTCTTTGACCTTTTATGTGGCTGCTTTTTGATTTCCCGCTCCTCTCAAGAACTGGGCTTTATTTGATGATGGACCTTATACTTCTTTAGCCCACCTCATTTCCTGCCATATCTGTTTCTGTTATTCCTACTGTAATGATTTAATCATGTTGGGCCTCTTTAGGCCAGCTGTTTATTCTTTCTCCTAGTGACTTGGTATGGCCACTAGTTTCTTTTCTTACTTATGGGCTCCTGTGTCCCTTTTGTCTTTCTCTTGGGCATCCTTGGCCCATTTGCTTTCTTTGGGCTTCCTTGACCCTTTTGCTAATTCTACATTCCCATGAACTTTTACTAACTTCATTGAGCTTCCCTGGCCCAATAACTTTATTCTCATCTTTGGGTTTCATGGGCTTGTCATAAACCCCTTACTTTCTTAGTTTGCATTACTTTGGCCCTGCGACGGCCCTTTCTCACTTTTCTACAACATACACTGCCCATGGGATGCCATTTCTCTCTTTCCAGGCTTCTTTAAGCCCACTTGCCTCTTCAAGGCTCATTTGTTTATTTCTTGGGCCTACAATCCATTATTCCTGCCGCTTGGGCCTAATGGTTTTGCTGTCTGCTTGCCAATTCTTTGCTGCCCTTGTTATTGGGCTTTCCTTCTTTCTACTTAGATTCTCACAAATGGCCCTCAACAAGCACCAAGCCACCATTAACTCTGTTGATTTCTTGAGTAATTACACTAAAGGGAGGTTTAAGTTGAAAGACACCATCCAATATGCATGATAGGATATCAATCAAGCGAGACATATATTATTACAACCTAGTGGGGGATTGTTGTATATATAGGTATATAAAAGGATAGATTGTAATAATGATAGTTGAGTTTGGATAATATGGTTTCATAAAGTGGAAATTCAAGTTCTAGAATTTTCTAAGTGAAAATTTGAAATCTGAATTTTCTAGAATTTTCTGGTGACTATTCAAAAAGACTGAAGAGGTTTCAATCTTTGATAACCGTATTATAAAAAAATAACTAATTTTTCATACGTGTCTTTTGATGAAACAGGCTTATGTTCACTTAAGTAAATAACTAACTCTCCATATGTGCCTTTTCATGAACATAACCCTATGGGTATAAATAGAGGCTTATGTTCTCTTGAAAAACTAACTTCACAAAATCAAAAGTTGGAGAGAAACACAAGAAACACAAGAAATTTTGTGGTCATTCTCCAAAATTGCTATCTGTAAAACCCAACAACTTCGTTGTATCCTAGAGACAAATTTGCGATAACCCTTTAGTAACAAAAGTGTGGGGGGCAAATATTGTCTAAGGAAAATGATATAGTGCCTTCAAGTTATCTATTTTCTTTTGTCTTTTCTATTAATCTTGTTCTTCCATTATTACTTTGTGTAATATTCCCAACAAAGAATGGAATCCTCTCTGAGTGGTCACCGGTATGGTGCCGATCACGAAGTCTCCGATGATAAAGTTAGTGAATGGAATTGGCAGAGAGGGCTTATAAGAGCTAGAGTGAATAAAGAAATTATTAGTGTTTCAACATGTGTGTATATGCCTTGTTTAGTCTTGAAGTGTATCTTGTATACATACCCTTTTCTTCTAGCCATTCCCTATTTATGTTGGCATAAGTGCCTCATTTGTAACGCTTTTGGGCTCATTCAATGTAGGCTTTGATGGGTCTCCAACGATCTTCTTGGTTGATTTGTAACCGTCTGAGGTATTAAATTTTCCTCTTTATGGTGCTTCTACCATCATCAATGCTAGGTCCGGGTGGATGACGGTACTTGATGGGCTCGTCTAGACAACGGTATTTATTGGGTCTATCAATAGTAATTATAAAACTATTAGATAGCTCCGAGCAATACATGAGATTGAAAAAAACGGTATCCTATAAAGCATCACCATCTCTCATTTCATTCTTTGATTGATATCAGCCAAATCAGTAACAAAAAAAAAAAAATTTGCTGACTTCTTCGAGGAAACAGAATCATCGAAGACATTTGTTTTCACATGAAGATACCCAATCCAATTGTTTAATTATTATACAAAAAACAAGTTCTTTTTTCTTTTCTTTTCTTTTTTTTGCTAACTTTCACGATCAGGACAAATCGGAATAAAGAATTATTCTCATGTTAGTGAGTGTCGATGTCACAAGATAAACAAAGAAAGTGGCACTATCTATCTAAATGTTATTACTGTCCAATTAATATAAAAATAAAAAGGTTGCATTTAGGTCGTCGCGGGGCTTTTGTCCTCAATGACTCAATCAAGATTTATTTGGTGTTTCTTTTCGTCATGGCATTGACAGAATGTGCCCACTCAATTTAGGGTATTAATTGATTCTTAAATAAAATAATAATAATTAAGGGTATTCTTTTTTATTTTTCTTTTATTAATTTTGGTTTTTTGCTTGGGGCTTTTTCTGTCATGCCGCTTCTAGTCGAGGATTATTCCTCCTCACTTTCCAGGAATTATTATTAATTAATCAGTTTTTATTTTTTAGAGGATATTAATTAATCAGTTAGCTGTGAACTTTTGCACTAAAAATAATTTTAGCCACCAAATTATTTAATCAGTATCGTTTATCTATAAGTTAACAGGCATCTATGTCACCTCTCACCTCTCACCTCTCAGGCTGCTACATACCGAATGTAAGAAGAAGTAAATTAGTACACCCCAAATTTCCTTGGAATTTGTGTGATGTGTTCTTGCCCAAATTTTTAAGAAAGAGGTTCAATGTTTTTGCTTTTGTTTCGTTTTGTTTTTGGGTCTCCTCTCCATGCTGTCTAAAAGCATTCACACCTCAACTCAAAGAAAAAAATTATGTTTATTTTAGCATGATACTACTTTTTTTTAATTAAGTTTTACATAATATCATTTATAAAAAATACCCGCATCAAATTATTTATTCTAAACTTTACTTTCTTCATACACAACAATTATCATCTACTCTCGTCTCTATTATAGTCAAGATACGTAAAGAAAAAATAAATAATAAAATGCAAAATAAATAATGTCAATATAAATTTATATAGTTCCTATAGTGTGAATGGATTTTACAAAATTATACATAGACTAATATAAGAGGTTTTGAGGTTTTTTTTTTTTTTTTTGAGAACCAAGAAGTTTTGAGGTTGGTTGGGCAAAATGGAGGAACTTTTTCTATTTCACAAATACTGTTGTGAATGCCATTAATTTTTGAGAAAAAAAGTTTCAAGATTTTTCTCCATATTTGCAGTCTATTTTGAACCCTCTCCTAAGAGGTGTGTTATTAATTAATATATTATTAAGTGTAACATCAACATGTTATACAAAATAATAAATTTTTTACAATTTATTCCCTCTTGACTCTTGTAACATTTCTTAGTGTTAAAGTGTAATTCAAGGACCAGCTTGGCTGGTCGTGGCCGACCCCAATTGATCAAAGCTGGGTATAAAACGTCACACATATAATTGGACAGAACGTTCAATTCAACATTAATGAAAGTTGAAAATGCAAAAATAAAAAAATGGATAAGTTTGAAACTCGTTTTAAGCACACCTAAAATAATTTACACGAAATTTTAGAGGGTGGATACATTGGATTCTTAGGGTTAAAACTAGAAAAAGAAGAGGAAGAAAATTTGATTGGACGCCCTAAATTGGTGAACAATTGAAGTGTAGAAGGGGAAATATAGGTCGCACTCTCATATTTTAATTCAAAATCCAGACTTATTGAGATTATCCAATGCATTGAGATATATATTAGCTTGATAAGAGTGAATGGTCTGGACTCCATTATTATTCAGTTCATACTGCTTTTTCTCTGATCTCCTTGATGTCACTGCTTACACAATTCATTTTTATTAATAAAAACCTTTTGAATTACAGAGACAAGTTTCTTGGTCTTGCACCTTTGGCCCTTGGCTAGAGTTTCTTTGACGCTTCTCTCTGGTTATTGAGCCCATTTGAGTCATTACTTACGTTTTTTTTTTGGTGCGATTCTAGATGCAAGGAACCTTGAATGGTTGGCCAAGGGTTGTTCACTTGTTTGAACTTCTTTGTTTCGTTTTTTTTTTTTTTTTTTTTTTTTGCTGAGGTTTGAACTTCTTTGTTACTCATTCCTGATGTGACTTGTGTAATAAATCACCTTGATGCATTTAAAGTTTGTGCACCCAACCCATCTGGGTTGAAGTCGTCAGACTCTTTTTTTTTACATAAATAGTAATTTGCTTTTTAAAATGGTTTTTATATTTAATTGATGTGTACTTTTGTTGGATTTGTTTTCTTGCTGTTTGTTGAGAGTGTCTGTGGCATTTACGCGGATTCTTTTAGCATATTATAATTAATGACAAGACGAGAGAGAGAGAGAGAGAGCAATAAAAAAGAAAAAGAGGCTTCCTTATAAAACATAATGTGATTCTCAGCCAACTTTTTATTTTCAGCCAACGTTACTATAAGTGAACGATTGGATAGCAGCAAACGTGTAGTGTTTGTGCGTCCAGGGTTTTGTATGTAGGTTCTATATACTATTTATGAGACTTACAAATTTATTTTTTTAGCAAAAGTTTTATTAAAAATAGGTTTTATTGTACTATTCATATATTTAAAAATTATTTTATTATAATGTTTTCAGTTTTCAACAATAAACGGTATTCAAACAGACCCTAAATTTCATACTAACTAATGTTACTAGAAATTTCTTTGATAAGAGATTTTTAGTAACGTTATTTAAGTGTTGTGATATTATGTGTAGATTAAAAAATATTGTAAAAATACGTGTTGTAGTGTTTAAACATTAAAAACTGTTGTTTAAATAGCAGTACCAAATGGGCTCATTTTCTTGGAATGAAATGGAAGATTTTTTTTTGTTAAAGAAGTAAGAAGAGATTTTTTTGTTAAGGAGTACGGTTAAAAGCCTTATAAATAAGCATATTTTAAAAAGAATTTTGTAATTTTGGCACGAGTGGAGATCCTGTCCAAAGTAGTAATGTTGTGAAAGGATTGGTGTGATAGTAATTTTGGGGTTCAAAGATCTACGCTTGTATGAGTTAGTGAGTTTGTTTCTTATGTAAATGTTATAGAATTAGTGGTTGTTTTGAGGCTTAGGATTGTGAGTTTGTGTGCATGAAACTTGTAATTAAGTCTGTTTTTGCGGGAGATTTTGTTAGGTTGTGTTTATGAGGTTTGCAAATGTTGTTTGTGAAAGTGTGAATTTGGTTTGTGAGATTGATCAAGTATGGTTATAATTTATACCGTTAATAATGGATTTTAGTTGACACTACCCATGAATTTAGGCATGAAGTTAACTGAAACCAAGTTAGATAGTATTATCTTATATGATTGTTGTAAAGTCCATATTTTCAGATGGGCAACCATGAACAAATGTAACAACTTAGAACCTAGTTTGTCTAGTTTATTATCATTGAATTAATCTTTTAGATCAAGACAAATCAAGTGAAGAACAGTTGAAGACTCAAGAATGCAAAACATAGACTACTAGAAGACTGCATTTCAATTGTAGCTTGACAAGTCGAAAATCACTTATCTCAATCGATCGAACTACACATCTCGACCAATTGAGATTCGTGCAAATTTGAGCTTCTTTTCTCAGCTTTTTGATCTAGGGTTTTGGTGCAACTTAAGTAAATATAAATACAAATCCTAGAACACATTTTTTAAATATACAAGAGGGCAATGTTTCTGTATACAAATCTGAAATTTTTCAAACTCTCTTGAAACATCAACTAGAGACTAAATGCATACAAAAGATTCAGTGATAAAGCAAAGTTGTTGCAATAATTAACTATAATTACAAGTTAAATCTTTAAAAGTAGATCTCGGAGTCACGAACAGGGGAGTTTGTGTACAATAGTCTAGAATAGAAAAGTTTGTGGATCTCAAAGTTACGTGTGGTCATGTCAATAAGTTCATGTAGTAGTAGATTTAGGATCGAGTCTATTATACACACTTCAATTCTATTCTAGTCGATATGTTTCCTTGAGGATTATTTATATTAAATCCCCCCCCCCCCCGTCCCCTTTTTTTACTTTGAAACAGTCATTTCATCGATTTTTCTAGGTCATGAATATGGTGTCATATGTGATATGTGCTTGTGTGGTATATTAATCAATATTTAATTGAGAGAATAATTAATTAATTTATTAATTGACAAATAGCAACCGATACCTAAAATCCAACAATTGTTTTTATCTTTTGTTGATGTAGGTGCCCTCGCACAAACCTCAAAATCCAAAAAACAAAAACAAAAACAAAAAAAAAAACAAAAAAAAAAAATTGTTGTGAGAGTGACTGTTATGAGAGCTCCTACCCTCGCAACAAATAATTTTCTACTTCCCTTTTCCTTAAGAAGGAAACAACTTCCGTATGTCGGCAGAGAAAATAAATACATAATGAGCGATATAGTCAATAATAAAACAAAATTTAGTTCAATGTGAAGTGATTGATTTGAGAATTGGGTTTGTCAAGGGACTTTGAAGCGCCTACATGTATCCACAAGATCCACTAAAAGGTCTCATCCTATGTCAATTGGCTTTAATATATAAAGTTGGCCAACCAAACAAAGTACAGAAAGAAAGTCAAGGTGAAAATTTAATATGCTCCAACCTGTAACAACTATAATTGGTCTCAAATTTCGGATTAATTTGAGTCACTACATACATAGTTTTGACTTCAAAAGAAAGTAAGTACTCCGTTACCATGAATTTCATTTTTAGTCATCTTGCTGTAACTCGCAACAGAGTCTTCAAAAGTTCTTTCTTTTTTATTATTTGGCGGTGATTTAATTAGGAAGAGAGACGGTATTAAGAAGAAGACTCTCCAGAAAGTTAGAATCCATGGGCATAGAAAACTATAGACTAGAAGACCTAGTGGTACCTATTCTTCCAACATCACCAACTATTCCAAATTAGCCTCCAGCCAGCTAGCTATACATATATATATATATATATATATATAAAATTCTTTATTGACATCGCTAGCATGCATGTTATTCACACTTTGCCTTAGGAACAGGGAATGAGAGCATGAAATCAATGGTGACGAAAACCGTATCAAAGCATGTTGTAAGCTGCCATCTAAAGTTGGCTTCGACATAATCAGGATATCAAAGATTTGGTACCGCGTTGACAGAGTAAATAAAATGCCTCTTTAACAATTAGGTATCAGTCTGCATCAGACATGCAGGATACAGCACAAGTAGTGATTAGGGCCAACATTGATATTATCTCCAAATGTAAAAATACAAAAAATAAAATAAAATAAAATAAACTAAAAAGAAATAATATAGAACTTTTTGAAATCGATTTTTTTTTGGGTTGTAATATTAAAAAATTAAATTTAGATCTCAAATTATCTAATCAAATTATAACTATCTCATACATACAGAGAGCACAAATAAGTATTTCAACCACCATCTGCCAATTTTTAACTAATAAAAGTATTTCATCCTTAATAATTAACCATCAAATCTAAAAACAATAATTATGAAAGCAAAAAAGAAAAAGAAAAAAAAGAATAACCTTTTCAAAGAAAAATCCACTATGAGCATTTAGATGTAAAAAAATACCTAGGTTACATTTCCAAACATTACTTTATCTATTTTACCAGCCCGTCTAACAATAAACCCAACATCCTAGTTCTTATTTTTATATACAATCTAATAAAATAATATAAACTACACAATCAAATAATAATAAAAAAATATTGTTTCTCTCTCTTCCCTTCCATCTCTCTTTCCTCTCTTCCTTTTTGTCGCTCTCTCTTCAATAATATTTTTTTTTATGTTCTTTCTCTCTCCAATAATATATATATATATATATATTTTTTTTTTATGTTTATAAGCTATGAATAGTAGGTTGTATATTTGAGAATTCACTATTCACATTTGCTAAATAAATATAGCAATATATACTTAGATAATTTGATTTTTGGGGTGTTGGTTGGTAAAATAGTAACTAAGGGATTTTTACACCCTCCATTGTTAATGCTAGGGATTCAACCTTATAGAAAATCCACTATAGGGAAAAAAAAAACAGTTACAATAGCATTTTTACAAAACCTTTGCAAATAAATTCTCTATGTAATCTCAGCAAACGTTGCAATGGCCCCAAAGCTCTAGAATTCTCCTACAAAAACTTTCTATGTGATCTAACCTTGTTCACAACACCTCAGAACCTTAGTTCTCCAAAAAAAAAAAAACTCTTTGCATGGTTTCTACAAATGAACTCACTGGCAAACTTTAGATTTTCTATGGTTTGGATGTACAACAACTCTACTATTTTAATATCAGTATTAAAGTTCAAAGCGAGAAACTCTCAAAGAGAAAATATGAAAACAATCCCACTAGGAGAAATTGTAATATTGTAGATTATGTAAATTGGATTAGATAAGTGTATATTTCGCTGATGTGTGTTGCGTCCTATATGAGATGTTTACAAGGTCAAACATATATAAGTGATTATAAGAAACCCTAATTGTAACTTACCTAGTCCTTTTGGGGAATATCATATATGTGACTAATGCTTTCCTCAAGTTTTTGTAAATAATATTAGAGCTAACATGGTAATGTTGTGTGGCTCGAGTACACTTAGGGCTATCCAAACAACCCATAGAACTGATCCACCTGGCCACATCAATTGAACCCGAACCGTCCACCGCCCGATCTGACTACTCTGGTGATCGGTGAAGGGTCTCTTCTTCCAAAACCCAAGTCACCCAACCCGACCGGATTATAAATGGGTTAAAAGGTTTTTTCAGAACTCACCCTTAGACTCAATTCTTCTACTTTCACTATCTCCTCTAACGATCTCTCTGCTCTTTGCCGATCTCTACTCTTTGTTGAACTCTGCTCGTCGCCGATCTTTGCTCATCGTTGTCGATCTCTACCTCTTCATCGTCAATCTTTCCTCGTTGTCTGCAACGTCGCTAGCTCATCTACGCTCCATCACCTTCATCTCTCAAGTTTGATCTCTCTATTCCCAGTCACTCAATCTCTCTATTTTTTTGCTGCAACATCGATAGGTCGTCTCTGTCTCTGATTCACCTCCATTGCTAACATCGCCCACTCGCCCTCACCAGTTCAGATCTATGATTATCTCTCTCTCTCATGTTCAAGCTCTTAAGTTCAATCTCTCTATTCTCTGTTATTTTGGGTTTGTAGATCTATTATTTTATTTGGGTTTGTCGATCTGTTATTTGGGTTTGTTGATCTGTTCATTGGGTTTGTAGTTGTAGATCTTTTGAATCATTGGTTTTGTTCTTTGGGTTTGTGTTTGATGTTTGTATTTTCGGTTGAAATCAAAGCCGACCGCTGTCCACTTGAACCCGATTTGACTCGACCAGTGGTTTTTCACAAATGGCGGCGGTTTTGGAACTTCTCCACTCCACTCAATCTGATTGGGTTAGTTGCGAGTTGGGCACAAACCCGACCCGAACCAACCCGTGGATAGCCCTAGGTGCACTATTACACAATATGAGCTCTCACAAGAACATTAGAATTTAAGGTGGGGAGAAGGGGTCGAGTATTGTAATACCCTAGACTATATGAATTGGATTAAATAAACATGTATTGTATTGGTATGTGTTAAGTCCACATTAAATGTTTACCAGGTTGAACTAAGATATATAAATGATTATAAGGTGCCTCAATTGTAACTTGACTAGTTGTATGGGATATAATGCATATGTGGCTAGTACTTTCCTCGATTTATTATAAAATTACTTAAATGAGATGAATTTGAAACTCTTTATAAAATTACTCAAATGTGATGAATTTGAAACTCTTTAGGCAAAAGGAGGTTTGGATCTTAGATATCTACTCTTATATGGTTGCCTATCACCCACTCTTGTTAGCAATAGATGGATTTTATATATACATATTAAAAAATTGGTTAAGCAGGCAACACATTCAAGCAGTTCGCTCCAGCAAGTGTTAAGCGAAGGTCGATGCTTGTACTACACATCATACTTTGTATAGCCAATTCTCAACACATAAGGGCAATAGTATTAAAAACATGACCAAATGATCTGATCACTTCATAGTTGTGAATTGGGATCAAAATTGGTCTATCCTAACCTTGAAGGGTGAAATTTTTTTAAATGAATCAAAATGGGCAAAACCAATAGTTCAACCAATTAAACCAAAAACCAATTTTGATTTGGCTTTATTTCTTAAAAATTTATTTTTTAAAAACAAACCAAACTAATTAGTCTAACTGATTCAATCTAAAACATGACCTAGACTGGCTATTTGTGCAATATGGTTTTTAAACTAATTTTTTGTATGAGTTAAAGGACAAAAAATGTTTTCCAACTCATTTGGAAGGTCGCAATCAAACATGGGAACATAAGTTAAAGCATTCACATTAACTCGTGCAAAAATTTATGACTACTTTAGCGTAATAACTTACTTTCAAAACACCCCACATCAAATTATCTATTTTACAATATGTTCATTAAAATATCAATTTTTCTTAAATTTTTTAATTGTCTCCCTTTCTTCACGCACAACAATCATCATCAACTTTCTTCTTTGAGCTACGTAAAGAAAGAATAAAAAACTAAATACAAAATAATTAGTGCCAATGCAAATTTACACTATTTTATAGTAGCAACTTTACAAATTTACACATTTTCACTTCACTAATGTGGGTGATTTTGAGACTTAGATGTGTAAAATTGAACATTTTTTTCTATTTTGCAGATGCAAATGCTCTTATTGTTATAGATGCTCTTATTGTTATAGAAAATTCCTTTTAAAAATACATCATGTTCCAGAAAATGTTTTCCAATAAAAGAAAGGGAGCATTAATGCTTGATTTGGATAGTGAGGGGGAAAATTGCATTAACCCTTTCAATTTAGGTCTTAATTCTCCAAATAAAAAGTTTGAGGAGGACATTGTAACAAGAGCAATGATTCGGGATGTAATATGCCGCAAATTCTACACCCTTGAAAGCTAATCTAAATAAAAAAAAAAAAAAAAAAATAGAGCTAATCTTAAATTGAAAAGCTTTGTTGGGGAAAAAAAAATTGAATGGCTTTCTAGTTTTGACTTTTGAGTGACAAGTGCTAAAAGGACAAAATAGTGCCTAGACGCTCTTGTTTACTTTTCCTTCTCTTCATCAGCTTATTGATAAACAATTCAATGAAAGTGATAGTGATTGACTGAACAAATACTTGAACTTGAATTCTGATAAACGATAACAAAGACCTGGTCAATTTTGTTTCACTTGGTGCTACCCTCCTTTATCTTTTGACTTGAGAGCATAGACATGTGCTCTCTCTTGAAAAAACTGTGTCCTACAAGGCTTTTTTTTTTTGGTGATATGCTTTATAGTTTATATATGCCTTTCAATGTAGATTAGTTAAACTTTTATTTTGTGAGAAAGCTAATTCAAGTAGTTGTTTTTTCCTTCAAGATTTTCAATGTTACTATATATTTCACTAGAAAAGTCAAATAGAGATTTTTTTTTTTTCTTTCTAATTGCCTTTTACATTGTGATGGGTTAATCTTAGCCCCATTTTCTCATTTAAAGCATCCACACAATCCAGGATCCTAAACACATTAGCAGCACACTGGGTGGGAACTAATCGAAAATGCCTAAGGTAATCCCTCATTACTGGCCCCATCTCACACCGCCTTCTATAAAAGCGATTAGGGGAATCACCACTTCACCCTCGTTTCTCCTAAAGTGTCATTCCCCTTCCTCACAATACCTCAAACCTACATTGGGAGGTATCGTATAATCGGCGATGAATTTTTCCATCGCCTCTTCGGTTTCAACCAACTTTTTTAATTTACTCATCTCTAGAAACAGTTAAAGAGACTCAGGGAATGACGAAAGAAGGAGAGGAACAAGAGAAAAAGAAACTTTGAAGAGAGAAAACGCGAGTTGGAGAGAGAAGAAAACTTACAGAAATGAGGAAAAGCTCCTTGGATATGTTTTTTATGCTGGAAAGGACTTGAGTTTGGCTGGAAGTTTGACTGAACTCAGGATATGTGCACAAGAACTCTTAAGTGCAAAGGTAAAGAAACAAATTAGTTCAAATGGGTATTTATACCTCTCATTAAAAATAACTGTGCGGGTTTTCCCGCCCATAAAGGTAAGAAACTCTCCACCGTTAGATTATCATCGTACCATTGAACGTGGGGAGCACAGATGTCACCAAAACCCTCCTCTCCGTCCGAGGAGCCGGACAGCAGGATTTTGAGGGGCTATTGTGGGGCCAAAGAATTTGACAACCCCGCCCCACTTTATACTGAGCCCAAGACCCACACTGAGGAGGGAGAAATGGCCGAGGACGAACAAAAAAAGCCCAGATGGCCTAGAAACTTTGCCAAGGACGATCCTGCTCTCGACATCCCAAATCCCAGGAGGAAAGAACAGCATGCCGATAAAGGTAGCCTCCCAGAGCGCCCCCAGGAGAAGGACAAGTACAGTAGGATACCTATAGGCGTATGGTGCAGGAGCAATCCAAGGAGAAACTGTCACCTCCGCATTGAATGCACCAAACTAAAGTTCTGGCCGCATTAATGAGGAAATGACCTTTGAACAGTGCGGCCTTAGTTGCTGTAACTCATAGAGGGTTTGGGAAGGTGGCTGATGGGACGAGCACTCGAGTAATGACCTGCATGATCAACAGGTGAAGGGTCAAGATCGACTGGAAAGAAGTATATAATGTGAGAGACCCTCCAAGAATGGGAGATCACAAAAAAAAAGAGGAAGAGAGAAAAAGGAGGAGACAGTAGTAGCCTGCATGGTCTTGGAAACCTCTGTAACCTAGTACTGAAGGAAGAAGAAGGATACTAAGTCCCTTGGACGAAACGCCCGAGGACCAAATTTCATGCTTTAATCCATATCCTTGTTACTCAGCTCATTTGTAACCATGTCTAGTTATTATAATCCAAACTAGGACCTAGTTCTTAAACCCATTCTCTACAAATTTATTGTATTGGGCTAGTTGGGCTTAAGACCATTCATCCAACAGGAGAAGTGCTCGAACCCAGTCCCTACATAAAAGTTTAGGCTCTAATACTTTGTATATTGGCAAACCAAAAACAAAAATTTATCTAGGAATAGATTAATTATATAGTCTTTGAAGTGTTTTAGATACTGCTCAAGTTGATACAAGTCAAAATTCAAGAATGCACAAGCTACAAAAAGAAGAATTGAAAAACTGTCAAGTTCAACCGATCGAGAGAAAATTTTGATCGATCGAATTGTGAATCTGTAGAATTTTAAATAAGGCCCAACAGCCCATGAAACGTTTAGGGTTCAAGTCCAATATTACTAGGTATATAAGGGAAACTCTAATACACGTTTTTCAAGTCTTAAAGAGCTAATCTTGTGAGATCTGTGAGATTAACACATTAACTAGAGCAACAAGTTTAAGCTATCTAGCGTACTGAAGATTAACACATGAACTAGAGCTTCATGTTCGAAAAAGTCCACATCAAAGAAGTCTGAGGGGTTCAGTGCTCAATTTGGTAACTACGTTAGATTTATTACGAACTGGTATTCTTGACTGTAAATCTTAATTTGATATAATGGATTATTCTCTTTGGATAGTTCCCCCTAGGTTTTTTACCTTGAAACTAGTTTGTTTTATTTGTTTTCTAAGGTCATTCCATCTTGTGTTATTTATATTTCCTTCGTTCATGTTGATTGTGATGAATGTTTAACCTAAATCTGATTAATTGACCTAAATAATTAATTGGCTAATAAATTAGGTTAAACACTGTATTTTCCTTCCAGAGGTCTAAACTTTACAATCATCCTCTATAAAACCCTTAATAAATAACATGATAAAACTGATTGACAAAATAGGATATGGGATGCAGCCAACCCAAGGTACAGGGAGAAAATCTTAGTAAATAGGTAGAATTTAAAACCTGAAAATAATACGTAAGTAAGTTGTTAGGCTTAGATCTGGCTTCTCTTTCAAAGACTTTCTGGGTTTCTTGATTTTGGCACGATGACAAATCATCTATATATATAATAATAGATGAAATTGAGAGAAACTCAAATTAGAATTCCAAATTAAAATTTCAATTTTTTTCTTAATTTTAGAATTAAATGTGGGACCACATCATAAATATTCATCTAAATGAGTTATTAAGTACAAAAATCAAAGAGTCTAGAATAAATGAATCATAAAAAATAAAAATAAAAGTGCTTCACAATAATTATAAAAAAAAGGACAATTTACATTTTATACATAATAAAATCCTTACAAAATTTTTTAAACAGTTAACAAAATATAAAAATGACTATTAATAGTATTCAAATTATTTATATATATATAAATTATATTATGCATCTTATTGTATATTTTTAAGTATATCCATACATATGCATGGAGTTAAAAGCTACTCCGTTATAAAGACTGACAGTGATACTTCAGTTTGGTCCTCTTGTAAATCGTAAACAGCTAGCTACATGATTTATAGACCAGTTTACTATATTTATGCAATCTCAGTAAAGCGACACGACAGCAATTAAAAAGTTTCCTAATTAGGGTAATGAACAGAAAATTGAGTCACTGTCTAATATATCATGTATGATCAAAGACGGCATTGCATGTAAGAATTTCCATCATGGTTATGGATGAAATTTCTGATCTGCTAGGTGTTTAAACTCTACATTGAGACTTAAGGTTTGACTCCACAAATTTCTCCTTTTTTTTTTTTTTGGAACTAATTTAAATGCGTAGTTGAAAACAATAATGGGGTTGGGAAATCACATATGCTTATGTAACCCTCATTTTAATGGGAATAGGTAATAGCTTAAAAGGTATTCATCAAATCTTAGGGTCTTAAAAGGAAGTTGAAACCCCGTTTTAATCAAACAAGAGACGATTCTAAATTTATTTCTTGAAGAGCTTGCCACGCAGTCTAGATTTACTAGGATTAGTTCTTCACATTATTTCAATTAAAATGTGATTGATATTATATGGCCTTGAGATTTTAATTAAGTGATGAAGTTACTTCAGCCTTCATAATAAGGATTGTTACTAGTAGTATAACTACGATCTCAGTGAGCCATAGAGCCACAATCCCATCTTCTGCGTTGAAAAGATATTTGATTTGAGTACCAGAACCATCTGGAATTCACTTCAGTTGGACTATTCTTTTTTTTTTTTTTTTTAAAAAAAACCTGTACTTTCTATCTAATAATGCCTGACAAGCTTCGTAAAGTTCAGGACATGAATGAAAGAACCACACGTGGAACACATGAGACGTCATTTTGACCAATGTGGTGCTGCTCCATGCTATTTTGGTATTGAAATTTCATCCAACATGAAGAGATTAATATCAACTTACCAGAAATCCTAATTTAATTTTCATCTATGCACCAAACTGAATATATGTCAGATTTTCTTTGCAACCTGATCATACCGTTCTACTGAACAATATGAAATTAGAACCGCAATATATAATTCCATAATAAATAAACCCCAATTTATAAAATACTAATGAATAAACGAGATAAAGAGATCGATTAATTTCGATTATTAAATTTGATTGAGATGGTACTGTATATATATTTACGTAATCCATTTCTGTAAACAAAATACTTAATTAAATTGATCACCAGACAAATCTAGCTATAATATAGAAAGTACTCAGAAACTTAAATTTTCCTCATTCTAGTTGGAATTACATGAAAGATAAGATGTGCTTTCACAGATCTGATTGTTATTACAGACACGAAGAAACCAATAAAAGAAAGAAGCCATATTTTGATGCCCTATTTGCTAGAGCCGAGAAAGTCACGGCCAAAATGTCAAAGCACCTTTCCAAACTTTTACTACCTTTTCATGGAGGTTTCAGGAGAACTTTGTGAAAGATACAATTCAACCCATGTGTTGGAGGAGAAAAAAAAAATACTACATAAAGGTACATTTTAGGCTGTAATCAAGAAATGGATGATCAAGGAGACCAGTCAATACGGAACAAACACGACTGTGCTTAAAGTGGCAGGAACACTGGATCCAATTGCAGTAGAACACTGTTACAGTTCCGAGTTTCATAGTCCTAAGATTCCAATTCAGCAATAAAACCTGACCCAAAATCAATTCAGTCCAACAATCATGGTTGCAAAAGAGAACCCCAGCTTGGAAGAGAAATTATTTAAAACTAATAGCATATATAAGAAGTCAGTGTGAACGTGCAACTAGCTGCAGAACAATTGAAAAAGAACTCTAAATGAGTGAATTCATTAGTTTTTTTTTTTTTTTTTGTGAAATCCTGAAATCAAATCCTCTACTGGTACAAATATACACCACCCATGTACAGTGCTGCTATTGTATCGGCCTGAAGTAACTCAAATCTCCAAAAGCAGAATCTTGTGGTTGTGGTGTCCCTTCATAGTCAGAAACCAAAGGGGGATAAACATTAACCAAAGAACTTATGTCTCCCCAGCTAGCGCTTTCACAAGAACTAGTAGTAGTAGTCCCTGCAGTGCTAGCATTGACCATGTCCATTCCATAAAATCCATCCAACCCATTTAGTTGTTGTTGTGGATTGTTATAGCCAAACTCTACCTCACATGGGAAATTTTCAAGCCCTTGAACCATGTTTGTCAATTGAGTACAAGTACTGCCAACGGAATTGGTAGTTGTTGACGAAGTAAGCATACTCATTGAGTTTGCATATAGTTGATCTTGAGGCGAGGAAATGATATGATTATCAATGGGATATTGAAAATCAGTGGTGGTGGTGGTGAGGTTTGGTTGTTGATGATTGTCTGAAAATCTTCCTCCTAGTTTGATCAGAAAATTTGTAAGAGCTGCTTGGTCCTCAAGAGGAGGAGGGTATTGGGCTGCACACACTATTGGCACTGCCACAGGGAGCTCTACAGGCCAATATGGGCTCTGGTTCATGGCCCCAGGAACCATAAAATTCTCATAGCTCTCTCTCTTCATTTCTTGCTTAGCTCGCCGAGCCTGTGCCTGAGCGTGAGCGTGAGCCTGAGCCTGAGCCTGTTCCTCTTTGCGTTGCTTTCCTAGGAGCTTCTTCTTCAGCCTTGTGTTCCAGTAGTTCTTTATATCATTATCAGTTCGCCCTGGTAATTGACCAGCGATGATGGACCACCTACAAACAACAACAACAAAAACAACATCATTTTCAGTGTGTCTGAGTCCATACGAAATTATTATTGTGCACAAAATTGGTTAGAAGGGTTGTCAAAATTAACAAGATTAATTAATGATGTACCTGCTTCCAATACTAACATAGAGGCTGCAAATAATGTTTTCTTCTTCCTCAGAAAACCCTCCATGCTTAATGTTTGGTCTGAGATAATTCAACCATCTAAGGCGACAGCTCTTCCCGCATCTCTTAAGGCCTATATACATAGAGGATATATATGCAAGCTTGAATAAACTTTATTTGGATTCTAATATACAGAAGAGAAGTGAAAACCATAATAAACAAGGTTGATTGATTTATAATTACCTATCTTCTGCGGCAAGGCTATCCAGTTTCCACCTGTGCCATTCTGCTCAATGTAGGCCTTGAGTGTGGCATCTTCCTCAGGTGACCAAGGGCCTTTCTTCACATTGGCTTTGTCACAGCAAGGAGCTCTCCCCATGTTTGTTTTTGTGTTCTTGTGAGGTTCAAGTAAGCTACAATTCTCTCTATAATTATAACTTGATGATTGTGTTCAAGATAATGTAATATATATAAGAGAGAGAGAGAGGGACTATAATAGCTGGAGGAGGAAAGACATGGAAGGGTCACAAGATTTCAAAAAGGTAATGAGAAAAGATGAGCCTTATTTCTATAATATAATGAAAAAAATTAATAAGTGGCAGAACGGGAGACCAGGGTTTTTCTCATTTGTCTTTCTTATTCCAGAATCTAAAACATATGTCCGCCATCCACCTTGACTCACTCTCTCTCTCTCTCTCACTCATAGATAGGGTCATTATACATCTTAATTTGTATGATGATCATGATGTGCAATTTATGTGGACCCAAGTTACTTGAGGGTTAAAGATTCAGCCATCAACTTTGTTGAATGTTTCCTCAGTTATGCCTAGATGAGTAATGTAATGGGCTAGCTAGATATATACGCATGATAGAGAATATGCTTATATCACCTGTGACCAATGGAGAAACGGGCTCTCATCACATCAGTAAATCATAAGGAAAATTTTTAGGCACTCTCAGGGCGGAGTTAGGAATTTTTGTTTGGAGGGCCAAGTTGCAACACTAATATATTTATCAAGACAACCCCATACACACACATAAATACACATGCTTTTTTTTATTACATACACAAACTTTTTTATTTGATAAGTTATATATATATACACACACACCCAACAAAAAAAGAGCTCAATATTTTCAATCAAAATTATGTTTGATGGCTATCTTTCATAAAATTAATAAAATACATTTTCACAATTTTCATAGTGAAATTCTTAAAAAGTTTCATTTTCTATAAAAATTATCAAATTTTATACTAATGTAAGTAAAATTATTCAATTGAACTAATGTAATTTTCAAAAACAAGAATGATCCAAAACTTGGAGGAACAAATTAGGCTCCAAACATATTTAAAACTATTTTGCTTTGACCCATTATGTGGCAACTAAAGAGACATTTCATGTGTAGTTTTAGTGACAATAATTTTTTAATGAGTCAATGACTTGTTAATCGTCACATAACAGGTTGAAAAAGATAAATTCAAACATGTTTGATGCCAAACTTTTCCAAATATTTAACAGATATAAAAACACATTTTACAATAAAAAATAGAATTGCGAAAAATAAAGTTGTCTCTATAACTATTAGATCAGTTATTTTTTTTAAAGCATCATTGGACTAATTCAAATACTTAGGGGGGGCCAACTCTTATTTTTGTAAACTAAATTTTGAAAACATTAAAATAATTATATATATATATATATATATTTAAAAAAAATTTCAAAATTTTGGGGGGCCATGCCTTCAACATAGCTCTGCCCATGGGCACTCTCGAAGTACAGAAAAATGGTGCTCACTTCCTCTCATATTTATAGTGAACCCCACCATAAATTTAATAAATAAACCTCACTATAAATGTGAAAGAAAAGAATACGATTTTTCGTATTTCCGGAGTACCTAAGAATTATTAGTATAATAGAGAGAAAAACTTGTCTAAAATTAGTCTAGTTTCCTTCTTCTTTTTGAGTTATGATTGTTACTCATGCATTTCAAGAATCTTATTTCTGGGTTCATTTTGATTTTGTCTTAGATGAAATATATAGTAATTATTTTAACTCTCTTTACCAAAGTTCCGATAAAATAATCATGTATACCAAATTAAACCAAATATAAACTCGTTGATCTTTATTGGATGTGTGTCAAGAGAGAGCCACGATGTCTCAATCTTATCAATAAACTATTTTAACTCATGAGTCGCAAGATTTCTTCTTTAGCTAATATTTATAATATAAATAATTAATTAAAAACAAAAAACAAAAAACAAAAAAAACAATGTGAACCTTTAAAAGATCTAGAAGATGAGCTATTGTCCAAGAATTCAATCATGTGGGAATGATAGGAGATTTTTCGTTATGGTAGGTAACCAAATAGCCACTAACACGAAATTACCGTGATATTACTGGGGGGATAAGCCCCTCATGGTTTGAAATTAATCACCCAATGAAGATTAATTAATTATGGCAAAAGTTTCAAATTATGCAACAATAATAGATGGCTTTTAGATAAATAAAATACTATATAATAGCCAAGGGTCTACTTAATTTAAATTATAGATTGATCCTTTACAGCAAAAATTATGGGTGTAGCCAATTATACTAATGACCACACATGCCATTTGGGACCCAAATATTTATTAAATAAAAGACGTGATGAAGATGTAATGTATTAGATTACTGGTAGCAGTCAAGATTAACAACAAAGCCCACTGTGACGTCCATTGCGTCACAGATAATAGACCATGCATATGAACATTTTCAACGAACTTGAAGCTGGGGGGCTCGATTTTCCTGGGAAAGGCATGAAAAATGAATTTACAGTGGCTGACCTGATTCTTCGATGAAAGGAATAAAAGTCAAAGGTGGCTTTATAAAATCATTAAATGTTTGTTGGTTTTTCACTGTTTGGACTTTAGATTTGCCCTTTCAAATACGCTTAGGGGCACAACTTTGTAAATTTTACTATGTGTACATGTCTTGAATTTATTGGTTTTTTTTGGGTCAAACATTTAGGATAAAAGTTTCTAAAAATTATATTTTTTTGATAAATATTATGTAAATAAGTTATTGAAAACTACAAGATACCCAAATGAAAAGTATAAAAGATTTATAAATGAATAGTATATTACCAATAAAGAAAAAGTAATTCAATAATAAATAAATTATGTTCTTTTATATATTATCAATCATATTTATTATCACATTTAATTGTAAACTTTTTAGGGTAAAATTTGTAGACTCATATTTTTTACAACTTTATTAGTTGTGAATAGTGTATAATAAAAATTATGTGTCACTTTAAGTGATATTACTCCAACTATAATTTGCTACATATTTAGTATGAGAAATTTTTTGAAAAATTCTGTACTCCTGGCCCTAGTGTTTGATTTTTCAGTGATATTTTCTTGCATATATATGTATTCAGAAAGTAAGCAGCCAAGCACACGACTTTTCCAACTCCGACAGAAGGATTTGGTCTTCTTGGGTAGGCCAAAGTTTCTCTCTCATTTAAGGTTTTTTTACTTTTTCCTTATTTGGCCCAGCTTAGTTTGATAAAGTCTTTAGGACAGTGCTCCAAGTCTTATACAGCTCAAGGCCACCTTCTTCTTACTTTTTTTTATAATATTATTTTTTCACAACTATTGATATATATTTTATAGATGTAAGATTTTACATTTTAAAGACAAAACTTAGGTATAAGTACTATTCCTTAAGTTTCTCTTTTAAAATTTAGTCATGTAGCTATTTAACTAAAAAATATACGTTCATTCCATGAGAAAAAATCCACATGACAAAATCTTAAAAATGAAACTTAAGGAACAGTATATAAGTATTGTACCTAAGTCTTGTCCAAATAAATATATACAACATTATAAACACTAGTTTGTAACTCCATGCATATACACTTAAAGATATACAATAAAATGTATAATATAATTCTTATATATATAATTTAAATACTATTGATAGTCATTTTTATATTTTATTAACTCTTTAAAAAATTTTGTAAGAATATTATTAGGTATAAAATGTAAATTGTCCTTTTTTTTTTTTTTTTTTTTTTACGATTCATTTATTCTAGACTCTTTGGCTTTTGTACTTAATAGCTCACTTTGATGAATATTTATGAAATTGTCCCACATTTGATTCTAAAATTAAGAAATAAAACTCTTTAAGAATAAATAATTTAGGACAAATTGCGCGAAATTAGATCTCTAATTTGGAATTCTAATTTGAGTTTCTCTCAGCTTTACCTATTATTATATATATAGATTTGTCAAAAGGATACAATATTATATACATATGCATAAAAGTGTATAATATTATACATATTTGCTTAGTTTATAATGTAAATTTTACATTAATAATACAATATATATATATATATATATTTTTTTTACTATACCACATACTGTAAATGCGAACAAAGAGCGTTCACACTTCACACTAAATTGTACTACTAAACTACTAATACAATACTAAAAGACGTTCACACTTCACACTAGCCTCCCCAAATTTCTAGATAAATTGTAGTTAAATATATATATATATATATATATATTTTTTTTTTTTGAATTTTAGTTAACCCAAATTTCTCTATTTCTATTCAAGAAATATTAATTTTGTTGACACAAATTTCTCTATAGAGTATAGACACACACATATACACACACCTATTGGTATAAATATCATCCACTTGCATGTTTTATCATCCGATTAGCAGGCCATTGACCAATGTTAAGACACTTATACCACAATTTTAAGACCACTTTACCGAAATCGTAGACAGACAAAAATTACGAATAAATCCTGTTAATTGTCATCGTGCTCTAAACCTATTTTTAGTTCAAAATATTGTTACATTTTTTTTCTATAATTCCTATACATGATCTGTCTTCGAGGAACATTAATTAGTTTCGCAAAAAAAAAATAGAGAGGAACATTAATTAGTTCTGTGGTCTGCCTTGTGCTGTCAGAAATCAGAACATGTACGATTGAGATCAGGTGTAACACTTAGAGTATTGCACCGGATGCAATTGTAATTAATGGTTGAGATTAAAAGTTGAAAAAGTAATTTTCAATCTCAACTATTAAATAAAATATATTAAAAGAAAGTTAAAAAGTAAAAATTGTAAAAAAAAAAAAAAATTGTGAGAGAAAGTAAGTGAATTGCATAAGGTGCAATCCCCTATCTAGGAGATTGCACCTGATCTTAATTTAGAATATGTGTGTGTATATATATATATATATATATATATATATATATATATTTTAATCTGTTCAGAAATCAAATTTACGAAGTCAGATCATACATGATAGATGATACATATGCATGCCTCGTCTAACTCAAGTACTCCTCACCTTAAAAAGAGAACCTTCCTTTAATGAAACCAAATATGTAACTGTAGGGTTAAAGCAAGTGTCTCCATGAGGGAATTAAACAATCGTGTTGAAAATTTCTGATCATCTAGAAACACCCTGTAAGAAGATCAGGAAACAATTTGAGAGATTCTTAGACTACCTTTATTCATGATTTCCCACCTGCACCATGCTAATGGAAGTATGTAATTTGACTCTCTCTCTCGCTCTGTCTTAGTCAAGGCTGACAGGCTAGCAGCACTTCAAACTACAGAAGCAAGTATGACACATAAGTGAAAAATAGCAATGGTTAGAGCATGTATATACATATAAGCTGCAGGAGCAACAAACTAAAATGAAATCCACTTGAATATATGCTCAGCGTTCTTAGCAGAAATGGAAAATAAAAATAAATGAAGAATACTTAATCGATTTCGCTTACTCCACAGTTTTACAGCTATAATAATAACTACCCATGCTTCTTTTTTTTTTTTTTTTTAACATCAATAGTTGGGGTGTAGAGATTTGAACTTTAAAAATCTCACCTAAAAACAGCTAAAGGTGTCAGTTGAGCTAAAAGGCTTAGGGCACCAATTTTTTGTTATGTACACTAGCTTGCCAGTTAGCAAATAGACAGTAATCATCCATATAGATATAGTTAAGAAAAAGTAATGCTAGAGATACAATTTTTTTTTTTTTTTTTAACTTTTTCATAATCATTGGCATGATTTGTTGTGATTGAAGCAACATCATTTTTACTTAGATCCATCACTTTTATATCTCTAATCACAATAGGTTATGTCAATAGTTATAAAAAATGTTGTTTCCCTAAACTTATTAGTTAAGAAATCACCCCTGAAGAAGAGTTCATATATATCATGCCTTGGGTTAGTCGTTCCATTTTGTTTTGAACGACAAAAGAAACTGCTTAAAACGGTGCTTAAACCAAATTTCTTGCTAAAGTGCTGCACACTTATTTTAAAAAATATTGTTGGGTTATAGATTGACTCTAGTTAATTAATTCAATTACCTAAGTTGATTAATTATGTCAAATTACATGCAATATTGTGGAGACACAAACAAATTACCAAATAATCTAAAGTGCAGTGGAAAATAATTGACACAGTGATTTGTTGACTAATAGGGAAAATTTCTCACAAGGCAAAAACCCCACCGGAAAATTTTCAGGTCACCACTCTCAAGAATCACTAATCAAAATTAAGAGATTACAAGTACAAAGAATCTTACCCCAAACCTAGTCTATTCCAAAGTATTTACCTACAGTAGAATCCTTACGTCAATACCCAATTGGTCTTGATTTTGTAGAGACTTCTTCTCTTTGCACGAATCCCAATACATGACTAACTTCTAGTAACTTGAAGCTTTTTGTTAGATGCAAAGTTCTTCAATACACTTGTAGAGAACGAAGCATTTAGTCACAAAACCCTAAGGCATATAAGAACGCAATAGCTTCACAATATATAAATTCTCTAATTGAGTTTCTATGTATGATGACAACTATAAAATAAACCTTTTATATCCCCTAGAAGTTTAGTGAACGAAACCTTGAAAGTCCAAGTCATCATAAGCCGATTTGGAATTTCTGGATATGCAAAACTCGATAGATCAAGTAGTGTTGAGCTTGTATCGAGGTCCACTATTTTCAGCTTTTCTTACTTGTTTCTTTGTGCAGTCTTCATCATGTCTTCAATAATACCACTGGTTTTCCTTAAGAGACATACTTCATGATATTCTAGAATGCACTTAGAACTACCCAAATACAAGTGCATTTTGTCAAATGATATGTCAACTATATTAAAATATGACCCTAATACATGTCATGTAAGCATGACAATAGCTGATTGCTTTGCTTATGATGCTCTATGATTAAAGGTTGTTGGGTTAAAATGAATTGACCCCGTGCAAATTAATTAATTACCCAAGTTAATTAATTAGATTCAATTACATGCAATAGTGTGACAGCACAAACAAATCACCAAATTATCTAAATGCAGTGGAAAATAAATTTGACAGGGTGATTTGTTTACGAATGGAAAAAATCACCAAGGCAAAACTCCACCGGGTGAATTTCAGGTCACCACTCCCAAGAATCCACTATTATCAATTACAAGCAATTACAAGTATAAGGAATCTTACCAAACCCTTTCTGCATGTGTTCTCTTGTGTGACGGCCTTTAAAAATAATCCTTAAGTATGTCTAGGATAGTGAGAAAAGAAACCCTCTACAAATATACAAGTATGGGCCAAAAATCAGATCTAGAATTTCTAATTTCGTAAGTCTCGACAGAAGCAGCTTTTGTCGAGCTTCAACATTAAATCTCGATAGAAAGGATTCTATCGAGACTTCTGGCGAGCTTTAATGAACAACTTTTCTTCACTTGTTTCTTGGTTAGATTTTCATGGCTTTAACACTTAACTTGAACAACATGTTTCTTGAAGTCTTAAACACATCCTAGATCTGCCCATTTACAAGTAAAGTGCATTTTGTCAAAGAATTAGCCAATTATATAAAATATGTCCCTAACAATCTCCCCCTTTGGTAATGCGTGAAAAAACCACAACAAACAAATAATCATGAGAGAAGTCTTAAATTACTAAACTCATAACCACTTGTTGTATTACAAAATAAATCTATCCCTACTACAAACTCTTGAAAAACTTTGCAAGAAGAGAGTTCATGGTATGAAAGACTTTCACAACCTGTCTTTCTAAAACACTTAAACAAAACTCATCAAGGCATCATGTGTGAAACAGAAATAAGGATTGCATACATAAAGAAACATGTGTATAAAGAGAGAAAAGAAGCAACACATGTAGAGGTAGGTGAAGAAAATGAACATACATCATCATCATATATAAGAAAATAAAGTACAATGTATGTCATAATAATAATGGTCACAAGACCGGTGTACAAGAGGCTAATGTAACTAAAAAGAAAGAAAAAGTACATATAAACCTCACTACATCCCTCAAAACTATATACACTCCCCCATCAAAAATGTCCTATACTAACTCTCCCCCTAAAAACAAGACTACTCTCAAACTCAAAACTACTCCCCTTTTTTGTCACGAATGACAAAGGGTAAGTCATTAAGAGGTCGTCATCACCAGAAGAGATAGCACCATCCTCATCATCATCATCAGGCGAGGCCTCGGGAGAAGGAGAGGGAGAAGGAGCAAGCCCAGCCATGTGAGCCTATCTGCAGGCAATGCGATAGACTCGGGTGTTCATCTGACACATCTCATCAGTGAGATAGTCAAGACGACCACTAAAGTCAGCCTTCATCTACTAAAGCTGCGCCATGATGGCCTCAAGGGTCACACCACCAGCTACGAAGGTAGAAGGAGCCGAGGAAAAGGGTGGAACAACAAAAGCTGCAGGATCGGTCGTCTCCACTCGTGGCCACTTCGATCGAAACTGAACCTCACTCCGCCGAATAGAACCAGCGCTGATGGCACCTATGATAGTGAAAAGAGGAGAGAAAGGAATGGGAATGTGAAAGTGTGTGAGGATACGTGTGATAGCCGAAGAGAAGATGAGCTTATCACGTGTAGCAGTGTCTTGATACACATCTATTATAGATGTGATGAAGTAAGAGGGAAATTCAATGAAAAGATCCTCCATCAAGGAAAGAAGAAAATGAGCACGAGGCTTAGAGATGGAGTTATAGTGAGACAATGGTGTGAGAGTGAATGTCATCATCATGTTAAGGAACCTCGGGCCTTTAGCAAAACTTGAGCATGGAGTGTTTAGCTTTCCACCCCATATGAAAG
This sequence comes from Quercus robur, assembly GCF_932294415.1. Taxonomy (NCBI): domain Eukaryota; kingdom Viridiplantae; phylum Streptophyta; class Magnoliopsida; order Fagales; family Fagaceae; genus Quercus; species Quercus robur. The sequence continues at coordinate 15,402,251 of NC_065539.1, forward strand.
GAGTCTCATAAAAGTGAGAGATGAGGTCGTCTCTAGACACGGTCCAGAGACGCGCATAGCCAAGGTAGTTAGGATGCGCTACCCTAGGGACATGTAATACCTCGGATATAAGATTCGGAGTAACTATGATACGTGTACCTCTAAATGTAGAAACAAACTGAGGCACAGAGGTATTGATGCCATGTATGTTGGAGTAAAACTCCTGAATAAACACGACGGGAAAACGCATGGGTTTCTCACAGAAAGATTCCTATCCCCGAGTCCGAATGACATTGGGTAGCGTAGTGTTAGAGAAATCCGACAGAATGACCTGGCATTCTGGATGAATGGCACAATTCTGGAAGTTCTCAAAGAAGTCCATCTTGGCCTTCTCATCACCAAACCGAATATGCGATGGAATAGAAGGATCAGAAGAGGATGACTCGGAACCACGAAGAGGGTTCCGAGCCGAAGTGGATTTTCTCTATTTGGGTGCCATAGAAAGGTTCTATTTGAGAGAGAGAGAGAGAGAGAGAGAGAGAGAGAGAGAGAGAGAGAGAGAGAGAGAGAGAGAGAGAGAGAGAGAGAGAGAGAGAGAGAGAGAGAGAGAGAGAGAAAAGAGAACAAAAGGAAACACAACACAAGTTCAGAATAGAAAAGAAAAGGAAAGAACGTATGCATAAAAAATGCATGACCATGTGACGTGCAAAAATTAAAAAACATCATGGGTAAAACCCAATCCAAACTTAACAACACTCAAAAGTCTAATCAAGCACACATCTAACAAATGCGTGAAACATTGTTATAGTGTATAGAAGATGCAATGCATAAACATATAACAACAATTTCACAAAGCCCAACCCAAAAATTTCATGAAAAACTCAAAAACCCTAAAAATTTTGAAAAACCCCCAAAACCTAGGTCTAAAATGCATAAATGCATGAAAAGAGAAAAGATGAGAAAACTTACCAGGTGTTTGGAGCTTGAAAAGAGAGAGTTTTCTATCGAGAGAGAAGTGAGAAAATGAAAACCGGATCACACCTCAGCTATATATAGAAAAATGCAGCTCGATGGATCGAGGATTTGTCAAGAAACTATTAAGCACTAAATCTCAACAGAAGAGAATCTATCGAGGTGCTGTCGAAGTGCTGTCGACGGCAAAAACATGATCTCGATGGATCAAAACATCTGTTAAGAAGGTGTCGAGGAGATAGAAGCTCAAGGAAATCGCCTCGAAGGATCGAGAAGAAACCCAAAAATCTCGATGGATCGAGAATGTATCGAGGATCTGTCAAGCAGACAAAGAGATCAGAAGAAAAACTCGATGGATCAACCTGCTTTTGAAAATCTATCGAAAGCAAAGCAAAGAAGCTTGATAGAAGAGGATGTGTCGAGGTATCTGTTGAGAAACTGTCAAGCTTGAAGAAAAAGAGTTTTTCAAGGGAGGAAAAATACATAAAGATGAATGCAACAAGCAAGCTACTAAAAAAAAGATTCACTCAACATGTTAAGCTCTCAAAACATCTCTCAACATATAAGCAAAGCATCCATAGATCCAAAACACACACTAAACAAGTTTAACCAATTTTATATTTCAAAAACGAGTTAAGACAATTTAGTGAGCATATATTAACACATGTATTCCTTGTGATGGTCAAATCACATTGTACCTACACATGTATCAAAAGTAGCAAAGAGTGTGCATGTTGTGTGTGTAAACATAGCAAGAGTGCACAAGTTTCTCATATTATGAAGATTCAAGATATGAGGTGATCTAATACACTTCACACACAATCATAATAGTTTGATGGGGACTATCACCTTTGAGGTACATCATATAACTCTCACATCTCTTAGAAACACACTTACAACCATTTTTAAAAGCATTATGATCTTTTTGCTTTTCATGTTCTTTGCATATTTTTCTTTTTTGAACATTCCATGCATGGGCATATATAGAGAAAAAAAAATACCCAATTATGTAAGCCAAAAACATCACAATTTTGTTATGTCAGAGCATACAGATGTTATAAATTATTGGCAGGCTTTAGTGGTGAGATGGTTATTTATGTCTTTCTCTTAGGATTTTATAGTCCTTCCCGTCAAAAAGAGTGATTAGAGTATAAAGAGTGAAAGATCACTTGATCGTACTCATTACAAACACGAGCTACAAAGCTCACTTGCTTAGTTGTGCATAGAGATACTCATCTAAGCTAAAAGAGAAACAAAGTTTAGAAAACTTTGTTTCAATGGCCATCCAAGGTACAGAAGTACCAATATACACAGATACACACTGTGTTTTGTATTTTTCTGATATTTCAATTTTTTTTTCTTTTTTATTTTTATATTAAATAAAACTAAAAACAAACAAACAAAAACATGTTAAACAAAACACACAAATCATAAAGACTAGACTAACTCAAAAACAACTAGACAGCAAAACAAACAAGTTATGCAAGAACAAAAAGGGAGAGAGAGAAAAAAAAAGTGACCGAATCACTTTAAGCCTTTTTCTTTCCAAACTTTGGTTTTGGAGGAAGATCATTTCCTAGAGTTGAACCTTTGTTCCGAAGGTGAGGGGGAAGAATTGAAACCGTTCAAGTTCGAAAGGAACATAAGGGCCTTGAGAAGATCTCAAAGAGGACCTAAAGATGGTGGAATCTAACCTTGACCACCAGATGATAACACACTATTGCTCTGTTGAGTGGCTAACCACTTATAGCAATTTGGACGAGTGTGTCCTAAAACTCCACAGTGATGACAAAAATGCGACTTCTTTGGTTTAGAGTTCTTATTTTTAACATTATTGCTCTTAGGGTTTCTAGACTCTTTCTTTTCTATCTTAGGGGGTGCTTCTAGAATAGATTTTCCTTTTTCTAGATTGTTCTCATTAGATATCTCAATTTTAGTTTCATTTTTCTCAACATTTTCATTATTAGCAAGTGAGACAAAAACAGTATTACTAGAAGAGGCAATATGAGAAGAGTTTTCATACCCCAAACTGGTTTTGTTAGAAGCAGCTTTCTGAAAGCTTAGCATCTCATTGAGCTTTGCATTAGAAGTCCTCTCTAATTGAGCTCTGATTTGAAATAGCTCCGCTTCAAGTTTCTGGTCCTCTCAGCCAAGAAATTGTTCTCAAATCGCAGTGCTCTAATGGTTTGATTGGCTTCATCAACCTTGGTAGAGAGATCCTCTCAATCTAGCTCCACATCGCTCAGCTTCTTGGTGGACAGCCTATACAGTTTTTCATACTTTTTAGAAATCTTGTTCAATTTTGCATAAGCAATGTAGATGTCATCTTGTTCATTCATTTTCTCAAACTTAGATTCCACCAAGTCCTCTTTTTCATCCACTACTTCTACAATCCCCTTAGTAGCATCCATTATGGCAATGAAAGCACTCAAGATTCCCTCGTCATCACTGTCATTTGACTTAGTCTCAGGCTCGGTATCACTCAAGGTAGCAGCAAGAGCCTTGCTTTTCCCAATCGACTTGAGATATGTTAGACATTCTTGTTTCATGTGTCCAAAATCTTGACATCCGAAGCACTTTAGTCTGAATGGAATAGCATATTGACCGCCGTCCTTAGCATCCTTCTTCCCTCTGTCTTGACTTTTGAATTGAGAAGAATTGGATTGCTTATGGTCCTTGTCAAAACCTTTCACATTGACATTCTTCATGAACTTCTTGAACTACCTAGTGATGTAGGAGTTCATCTTGGAATCTTTATAATCTGAAGACTCATTAGTCTCATTGCTTTTGGCTTTCAGTGTCATATTCTTACTTTTGGTTCCTTTCCCAAGTCTAGTCAAACCCAATTCATAAGTTTGCAAGTTGCCAATCAGCTCCGTCAAAAGAATGGTGTCAATGTCTTTTGATTCTTCAATCGCTGCTATCTTTGCATAAAATATCTCAGGGAGAGATCTGAGCGCCTTTCTCACAATCTTGGGCTCGAGAATATGATCACCAAGATTGAATGTTGAGTTCACTATGTCCTTCAACTTGGCATAGAACTCATCGAACGTCTCATCCTCCTCTATCTTTATCTCCTCAAAGCTAGTTGTGAGCCTTTGGAGCCTTGAATCCTTGATAGCCTTAGTCCTTTCATAGGTTGTCTAGAGGATGATCCATGCTTCCTTTGCAGTTTCAGTTAAGGATATTTTCTTGAACTCCTCATTGGTCATCGCACTGCTGTTAAAGTTTGCCACTTTGATCTTGGCCTCATCCCAATCAGCTGGCACTTCCTTTGGCTTCATCCAGCCAATTTTCATAGTATGCCAAACCTTCTCATCTAAAGACTGCAAGAAAACTCTCATGCATACTTTCCAGTATGCATAATTAGTGCCATCAAATAAATGAGATATAATAAGAGACTGTCCTCTATCCATGACAAACAGGGGTCAATGGATCACACAGCAAAGATTAAAACCTAATCAAAATGTGCCCACTCTGATCTACTTGTTAGGTTAAAATGAATTGACCTTTTGCAAATTAATTAATTACCCAAATTAATTAGTTAGGTTCAATTACATGCAATAGTGTGGCAACACAAACAAATCACCAAATTATCTACAACTAATGGAAAATAAATTTGACAAGATGATTTGTTTACTAATGGGGAAAACTATCGAGGCAAAACGCCACCGGGTGAATTTCAGGTCACCGCTCCCAAGAATCCACTATTATCAATCACAAGCAGTTACAAGTATAAGGAATCTTACTAAACCTTTTGGCCTATCTCAAAATACCAACCTACAATTGAACCCTTACCCCAATACCCAATTGTACTTATATTGTAGTGGCAATCTTCCAGTTCAATGCATAAATCCCAGTACGTGACTAACCAATGATGCACAAATCCAAGTACGTGACCAACACCAGTAACTTTAAAGAAGATGTTGGCTGCAAAGTTCTTTAGTTCATCAATGATGAAGATTAAGAAACTCGGTTACAAAACCCTATGGCATAAAGATGCAATAGCTTCTTCAAAGAGAATAATGAACTAGGTCACTTTCTACATATGTTCTCTTGTGTGATGGCCTTTAAAAATAATCCTTATATATGTCTAGGGTTGTGAGAAAAGAAACCCTCTAAAAATATACAAGCATGGACCGAAAATCATATCTGAAATTTTTGATTTCGTAAGTCTCGACAGAAACAACTTATGTCGAGCTTCAACATTAAATCTCGATAGAAAGGATTCTGTCGAGCTTTAATGAACAGCTCTTATTCACTTGTTTCTTAGTCAAATCTTTAGGGCTTTAACACTTAACTTGAACAACATGTTTCTTAAAGTCTTAAACCCATCCTAGATCTACCCAATTACAAGTAAAGTGAATTTTGTCAAAGGATTAGCCAATTACATAAAATATGTCCCTAACAAAGGTCAAAGGCATTAAGATGTCTTACATGTTATTGAAAATATTTTTATTTTTATTTTGAAAATTTTTGAATTTTTTATTAGGATCTTTTTAAAAAAATTAAGAGTTTTTATGTTAAATTAGATTTAGTTTTTTAGTATACTAATTTGAATCTTTTGAGATTATTCTTCCAAGGAAATTAAGTTTTCTTAAGGAGTTAAATTCAATCCTATGTTGCAAAACGAAATTTGGAGGTTTATTATCCATAAAATTTTGGTTAATTCATTTTCTTTTATTTGTTGAATTTCTTAAAGTTCTTAATCTTTTTTTAGTTAGCTAAATCAGTTAAAATCACCCACAAAATGAAGTAGCCACACCTCACTGTAGGTGAAGGTGAAAAAACCGCATTGCACCATGTGGTGTGGTTTGTGGTTCAATGTTAAGAAAAATGTACAAAACTGCAGCACACCACACACACACACACACACACCCCTATCTAGGGCAAAATGGATAAATACCCTTAATTTTAAAACTATGAAGCAAGATATCTCTTTTTCCAAACTATTTAGCAAAATGTCTCTATTTTAGAACTCGATTTAATTGAGTTCTGTGTAAAGCTCGACATCCTCAAAATTGAGTTCTATGTGTATTTTTAAGTAGAACTCGACATTAGTTCCACTTAAATATTTTTTAAAAATTAAATGGAAAAATATGCATAAAATTTTAAATTATTAATGTCGAGTTCCACTTATAACTCGATTTTGTTAAAATCAAGTTCAAAAAATATGGGCATTTTGTTAATTAGTTTGGAAAGTGGGTTATTTTGCTACACTGTTTTAAAATTAAAGGCATTTACCCATTTTGCCTCACATATCTATATATGTTTTATTTTATATTAAATACATATTATCTAAACTATGCGTTTTAGACTGATTAAATATTTATTATATTTTAAAACCAAATCGTATCATGCCGTTCTAAGATTTTCAGAAAACCGTAAAAAAATATAAAAAAATAAAATAAAAAATGGCCCCACAAAGCATCTATTAATATATAAGTATTATTTTATATTTAATATAGATTTTATAAATATTTAACATATATTAAATATATTTAGTATATATTTGTAATATATATGAAAATCGATCAAACCACACTACACCGCATGGTCTAAAACTGAACCGCATTGCATGGTGACCAATTTATAAAGTAAGGTGTGATGAGGGCTTTGGAAACCACACAGTATAGTGCTAAATATGACCCAAAACTGTACCATAACCACTCCTACCCATAATAGATTCTATTGATTTGTTAAAGACCAATGTAACACAATTAATCTATTGATTTTCTAGAAATTGAAAATTTGTAGTTTTATGTTTAATCCTTTATTTGTTAATATTGTAAATTAATTGAAGAGTGAAAAGAGGAAATATTGGGCTATGCAATTGTGGAAAATTATTTCAAACCGGTTTTTAAATTTGTCAAATTAATATTCTAATTATCTCTTTATTTGGAGTATAAGATTCCACTATCTAGAAAAATACTTGAGCGTTGACTATTTCCAAGTGAAACCATATACATTATTGAAATTGGCCCTGTATACTCACTGGTAGAATTGAAAATAGCTATAATTATATAGATATATGTGTGTGAAACTTGTATTCCATCATAGTTTCCCCCCCTCCCCCCACACCCCCCCCCCCCCCCCCCCAAAAAAAAAATATTCATAGTATATATAGAAACATAATAAATTTGAATTAAGTCTTTTTATATTTCATAAGTTTAGATTTATGAATTTGCATGTAAATATAGACACAAAATTATAATATAATTAGAATTGCACCTGGTATGAAATTAGAATATATATATATATATATATAGTGAGAAATTTAAAGACACTTGACATCAAATTATACTTCAATCAATAACCACCACAATTAGATACATACATATTTATATGTTTTTGCCTAATAAGTAACAAACTATAAACATTCACAATATTACCTAAAAGACTAATAAATTTTGAATTCAATATTTTAATATTTTATAAGTTTAGATACATGAATTTACATGTAAATATGACTTACACAAAATTAAAGAATAATTGAAATGTCACTTGATGTCAAATTAGTCTTTGTATATTTCATACCTTCCCATAATATAGTTCTAGACTTCTAGTATCTTGTTTTCAAGTTTTTTTTTTTTTTTTTTAATATGTTGATCATAATACTTTTCAAAATATTCTTCATGCTTGAGATTGTTTGGGGATGTGGGGAAATAATGTATAAAAAATTAGAAATATCGATTTTAACATTTTTTTTTTTTTTTGGGTACATTTTCCGTGTGGGGGCATGTTCTACTATGGGTTAGAGAGTTGGATCTGACCCACTATTCTAGCAAGACCTTGCTAAAGGGCTAGTCTTTGCACAAACCCAGCGTCCAAGAAACAAAGACAACAACCATTAACGAATGCATACATATTAATTCACCAATGTTAGCTCATGTTCATGGATTCGAGAACAAATATCTTGTGGCGGGAAGATAAGTTACAACAGGAAAAGTAACCAATGACATGACTAACATAAACAACATAGCAAAATGTTAAATGATATAGCAAAACATAAAAATAATACAGTAGAATGTAAGAATGACACAACAGAATGTCAACACAGCAGAATGTAAGAATGATACAGTAGGATATAAAATGGTAAATCTTTTTGTAAGAAGCGAACCACAAAGAACCTAAACCCCAACTTGGACAACCTTATTATTGGGCTAAGCCATCAAAGTTATGCATTCTAGGTAATGGGCTTAGATGGCTACTTGTTGCTGCTTTTGGGATTTTAAAGAGTGAGTTTACTGTAAAAGGGAGGGAAAAGATGGCTACTTGTTGCTGCTATTGATGCATGCATTTCTGCCGTGTCTACTCTCTTTTCTTTCTACTTCACCCTTTCTCTTTTCTTTGTTATTTCTCTCTCAATTCTCTTTGTTTCTAGCCTTAGTTGCTATCCCCCTTCCATTTATGGTTACTGTTCCTATTTATATTGGTTCAAGCCTATGGGATTTCTCTATTTTACCCCTATGGTTCACCAACCAATTTTTGTCTTGGTTTCTTTGCCTCCACTACATCTGGGCATGCCCAATACCCTCTCTCTCTTCCACTACCCATTCCTTAACAGATCTAAATTCGTTTGATTATGTCGTGAGCCTTTTCCCCCTTGAACGGATAAGGCTTTGGGTCTCTCTTTACTTACCTCTCTAGCATGCATCAAGTAGTTCCAACCGTCTACTACCCATTTTGGGTAATGATGTCATCCTAGCAAAGCATCTCCCAAAAGAGGCTTTAGCTAAAAACCGGAATTAGGCCCTTCCCCCCCACCCCCCACCTCCACCAGACCACACCCTCTGTAAATCCATTGACCATGGGCTCACCTCCTTTGTGTTGGCTAGGTATAGGCTGGTGGTGTTCCAGCCCTAATGTGGTTGTTCCACTACTCTCTGTTTATGTTTTCTTTCTTTTCCCATGTTGTTTCTGCTACTGTTGTTCAACTTTGTCTTGTTCTATTCCAGCGTCCTTTCTACATGTGCTTATCTTATATGGAGGATAGCATGGGCTTGTTGGGTTTGCCCCATTTTTACCCTTTCTTGGGCCCTCGAGGTTGCTTATTGCTACTTTCTGCCAAGCTAGCCTGTTGGGCCTTTCTTCTTTCTCCTCATTTACTTGGGTCTTTTCAACCCTTACTTTATGTCGTTACTTACTATTCTTATTGTTGGGTTAAGATAACTTGACTCTGGTTAATTAATTCAATTACTCAAGTTAATTAATTATGTCAAATTACATGCAAATTGTGGAGGCACCAATAAATCACCAAATAGACAGGGTAACTTGTTGACAAATGGGGAAAACCTTTTACAAAGCAAAAACCTCACCGGGTGAATTTAAGGTCACTACTCCTAAGAATCCACTAATCAATAATCAAGCGGTTACAAGTATAAGGAATTTTACCACTACCCTCGCCTATCCCAAAATACCAACCTACAGTTGATCATTTACTCCAATACCCCATTGGACTTGATGCCTTCTTTCCTTTAATGCACAAATGCATAAATCTCCAATCTGTGACTAACTCATTTGCACGAATCCCAATACATGACTAACTCCAGCAACTTAAATGATTGTTTTGGTTACAAAGTTTTTCACTTCATCAACAATGAAGATCAGGAAGCAATTGGTTACAAAACCTTATAGCGTACAAACACAATAGCTTCTCACTGAGAAAATTAAACTCTTGGTCTCTATATCCGTGTATGACAGCTCTTAAAATAAGCCTTATATATATATATATATATATGTATAGAGAGAGAGAGAGAGAGAGAGAGAGAGAGTTGTGAGAAAAGAAACCCTAAATAAATATATCAGCTTGGGCCAAATTTCATATTTGGAATTCTGAAATCGTACTTCTCGATAGATCAAGCTTCTGTCAAGCTTTCCATTTAGTCTCAATACCAACTATCTATCGAGCTTTAATAAAACAATTTTTCTTCACTTGTTTCTTGGATCAATCTTCATGTCTTTAATACTCACACTTGATATTTTTGAACAACATATTTCTTGATGTATTAAACCCAACTTAGATCTATCCAATTACAAGTAAAGTGCATTTTATCAAAAGATTAGTCAATTACATATAAAATATGACCCTAACACTTATTACGTTCCCTTTTTCACTTGTGATTGGGCTTTCTTGCTGTTAGGTCTTTTTTTTTATCAAAAATGGGCATCAATAGTCCATATATAATATAACACTCATTTTATGTTTTAAATATGATCATCAACAAAAAATAAGTTGGCAAAGATTATTTTTTGCCGACTTATTTTATTATTCAACTTATTTTTGCTATTATTCATGGGTCTCACTGCACTTTTTGGTACTATTCATGAGTCTCACTATATTATTTCAACTACCATTTACCTTTATCTATAGTACTTTTAGTAAAAAAAAATTCAGTTTCAACAAAATAAGCGAATCTCAAAGAAACCCTAAGTATGAAATTATAAACGTTGTGTACACGACTATACAAGTGTGTGAAAGCAAATTTCCCTCAATTCACTGAGTCAAAGCCCTGCATACTAGTCTTAAAACATGTCATGTGAACATGACAATAGCCGAGTGCCCCGTGCTCCCCCCATGATCTGTGATTAAAGGTGAGAGTCACTTCCCATATTTGACTGCTGCTGAATTCTTTATAAGAAAGTAATCCAACCTTGTCTCTCAGCTTATCTTTTATCGCCAAGCAAAAGGTATATATGTTAGTCAGCTACGCGGTTTCTTCGTCGCTGGTTTAACTTTAGTTAAAAGCTAGATTTATTGTAAAGGAAGTAAAGGTCAAAAGAACCAAGACAAAACAAATGGAGATGGAACTTTTGAAGTTTCAGTGATAATGATACCCCTTTTATTCATGAAATTCTAGAAAAAGTGTTATAAATGTTGCTCCCTATTTTAATGTTGTTTGTGGACTACTGCTTATAAGACAAAGGAAAGGAAATTATATAGGAAAAGTAAACCATGAGGCAAAATATTGTAGACAAATTCAGGTATTTGAAAACTACATATTTGTTCCTTATTGTTATTAAATAAACCCGGGCCTTTTGGAAGTAGACCCAGATATTATAAGATAGAGAGCGTGAGGTTCATGTGAAAGAAAACAATGTTATGAATATTCTTTCCAACGTGACCAAGAAATATCTGAGAGAGATTTTGCTTTCCCACTCCCCACTTTTCTCCTCACATCATTTGGACTCTAATGTATGAGCAGGTATCTTATGCATTCATCGTTCTTCTAGCAACGCATGAGTTCTATATGACTATAAAACCTATATGTTGTGAGAGGGATGATGCATGTATCTTATGTATAGAATAATTATTAGTAAAGTACCCCAATTTGGAGTAATTAATCGACAGAATTTCCATGAGTGCTTCTCTTCTTTGGTGACATGGAGAAAATCAAGAGATCCCAAATTTCATCCACCACAGTATCAACCAAGGGATTTCAAGTAATAGGTTGTGGTTGACAAGATTAAGTCTTGCTAATTTATGACAAGCCGAGGTGTTCCAATCTTACAGCTTGTTGTCACTGATATGCGAAATACATGTTATACTTCTAAAACTCACTTTGTAATGATAATAAAAACATGATTGTACCCCTAAAACTATGTAATTAACAAAACTAGAATTTGTGTATAAGATCACCATGTTTGTAGGAAAGAAAGCCTACCTTTAATTTCCTGAATGTAGAAGAGTATAAATAAATCTTAATATGTTTTAAAAAACTGGTCCTTTCCAAGAAAAGGTTGGGAACAAATATTTGAGACTTACCAACAAAAATTGTGTTGCGAGCAAATTCTATTCTGATTTCCAGTTTTAGAGACCAATAATAGAACCCAATCGAAATGAAGAGAGCAGGGCTAGCCCAAAGAACCCCATTCCAAACTTCTAGAACAGGCCCAAACTAAATAAAAACCGAGCCCAGCGCCCATGAATTGCGTCTCTGTACAACTCAGGCCCGCGAGTACAATACGTCTGGGAGTGACAGCACTAAAATCTTGTCTGTCGTGTCAAAATCTCTCATTTTCGATGAAAGGATTTGGTTAACGTGTGTTAATTATTCAGTTTAGGAATTTTTTGTGAAAAATTAAATAAATAAAAAAAAGAATTATCAAAAAATTATTTTTTTTTATTTTTTTATAAATTTTGTTTAAAATAATTTACTAATATATATTTTTAAACTATAAATTGTCATTGATGATGCATGAAAATCAGTAGGCTAGAATGTTTCAGGCTATGGTGATGGCTCTAAGACATGAAAAGAATGAAAAGACTGTTAAGGGTAACCAGTGTAAACTGGCTAAGGACCCTCCAACGGTTAAGTCAGTTTTCTTTCTAGAACACAAGAATGGTGGTTTGGTGAATAGTAAAATCTTACCTTGCTCGAATGTGACTTGATCCTTTTATAGAAAGTTAGGAGTGGGTCTACTTGTTCAGATCCACTATCATCATGGGAGATATGTGGAGTTAATGGAGAAAAATGAAGCGGGTTTCGGAGAATTCTCCCCACATTCTGAAATGACAAATTGTGGTTTGATTGCGTAGAGTTTATAGCGAGTTCCTCTGAAATTTAGTAAGTGTTGTATGGTCATCCACACCCTTGTGAGCCATGGACGATTATACTTGGTCATCCATACTCTTGTGAGCCATGGATGACCATCCTAATTTGGACGGTTACAATATCTTATGGAGGGATCTTGTTCGTACTCGGGGTGCTTCTATTGGGCTTCTTTTCTTGTAAAACCCTATGGATGTAATATGGACATAGACGACAAGCATGGACGAACTAAACTTGGTTTGGACCCCATTAGTCGTCAATAAGAAAAGACCTGATACTGCTACTTCCTTCCATAAAATGGTGTGCAACTGCAAGTACTTGATCAAGTAAAGTTGTACACAATTATTTCAAGCCGTCACTATCTAGTTGCTTGATAATAAATCATCCTTCTTCTCTTTTTGGTAACTGGTGAAGTGCTCAATTTAATACAGCTTTCCTTTATCTATCTATCTAGTTTCTTTGAGCTCTGTATTGTGGTGACTATATGGACCTTTCTGTTAGCAATGTAGAGCGAAGCCGCATGGATAGCTATTGTAACGACCCAAGGAAAAGCGCTGGTCACATCTACGCTATACCTCAAAAGGACTAGTCACAATTGAGGCTCTTTGTAGTTGTTAATAAAGTCCAGTTCAACCCAGTAAATACCCGATGTGGGACTCATCACACACCCACACATATCACACAATCAATCAAATTGGGGTATCACAATCTCCCCCACTTAAATCCCTAACGTCCTTGTTAGGGCCCACTTTGTGGGGTAGTGTCTCTAAACCCACATGGGATTACCAGGCCGGCTCTGATACCATATGTAACGACCCAAGGAAAAGCGCTAGCCACATCTGCGCTATACCTCAAACGGACTAGTCACAATTGAGGCTCTTTGTAGTTGTTAATAAAGCCCAGTTCAACCCAGTAAATACCCGATGTGGAACTCATCACAGACCCACACACATCACACAATCAATCAAATTGGGGCATCACAACTATATTCGCCAAAACAATGAGTCTGTAGTAGCAAAGGTGCATATAGAAGATATAAGGATGCACAAATTCTTAATCGGTGAGAAGCGTCCAAACCCGTTAGCTGCAGGCCTTCAAAATGCAGTGGCCAACCCCTCCTCTGAGCCAGTGGCGACGCCATGTTCATGTCAAGGTGTTCCTAGGAACACCCTGACCTGAAAATATATATATATATATTAATTAAAAAAAATTTATTTGTTTACCCTCTAAAAAAAATTAGAAACACCCTCAATCAAAATTAGGAACACTCTCAAATAAAAATAAATTTATTTTTTCTACTTTCAAGAAAAAAAAAAACAAAAAAAAAAAAATTTGAACCAAAATCTGACCCCCAAAAAAAAATGTAACAGGCAAGCCCACCTGGAAAAAAGCCCAATATACTGAAAATAGAAACCCATGGATTCTAAATATATATATATATATATAATTAAAAATTTAAAAAAAAAAAAAAAAAAACAATCAATCAGTACAAGACTGATGTGTGAAAGCCCAGCAAAGAGCAAACCCACAAATTCTCAACAAATATAATAATAATAAAAATTTTATAAACTTAATACATATATCCATTACCCAATTCCTAATCTAATAAGAACCTCACGTCCTCACTTGAGAGTTAAGTCACTTCTCAGCAGCAGCAACAATTCAACATCAACAAGGCAGTGATTCTCAAAAAAAAAAAAAAAAAAAAAAAAAAAAAAAAGACTCACTGACTCAACAAGGCAGCAACAACAACACTAAACACCCAGAGCAGCTCTGCGACGGCGATGTCGGAGATTGACTTGGCCTAGATAGGCCAGATCAGAGATTATGAGATCGGCGATAGCAAAAGCGAGATCAGCGACAGCAAAAGCAAGATCGGGAAATAAGAACCTTAGCCTTCAATGTGCCGCAGCGGCGCCGCCCCTGACCTCAGGCAACATCAAGGTATTTCATCTATGCCCTAACTCTCTTGATAGGCCAAAAACGAATTGACCCTTTGTGATAAATAAACCAATTAATTTAGCCAAGTGAATTAATTAAGTTAATTAATATGCAAAAAAGTGGTAGCACAAACAAATCACCAATAAACTGAGTATGCAACGGAAAATAAATTTGACACGGTGATTTGTTTACAAATGGGGAAAACCAACACGACAAAAACCCCACCAGGTGATTTTCGAGTCACCACTCTCGAAATTCCACTATTAGCACAATAAGCGGTTACAAGTGAAGGAATTACAATACCTTATACCAACCTACAGTTGAACCCTTACCCTAATACCCAATTGGACTTGTTCTGTAGTGACAATTTCTCATTTTGATACACAGTTCCCACCCAGTACGTGACTAACCAATTGTGCGAATCCTAGTACGCGACTTCAAACACCAACTAGAGAAAGTTGTTGGCTGCAAAGTTCTTCAATTCATCCCAACAATGAAGATCAAGAAGATGTTTGGTCACAAAACCTTATGGTGCACAAACACAGCAACTTCTTCACAAGAAAGATGAACTAGGGCAAAACTGTCTCTCCGGTCACAAATTGCTTGAACAAACTTTGCTCAACGCTTGTGTAACTTGTGAACATTTTCCTTCCACGCCTTAGAAGAACTTTTCCTTTAAGTGAACCCTTGAATCGTCGATGAGGAGGAAGAATTGAAACTATTCAAGTTCGAAAGGAACATGAGGGCTTTAAATAGATCTCCAAGAGGAGCAAGAGAGGATTAAAGCTGATTCTGACTTCCAAATGCTATCATGCCATTGCTCTGTTGAGTGGCTGATCACTTATAACAATTTGGTCTAGTATGACCGGCAACTCCACAATGATGACAAAGATGTTGTTTCTTCTATTTAGGCTTTTAAGAGTTAGCCTTCTTAGCCCTAGCGTTTTTAGCTTCCTTCTTATCTTGCTTAGGGGTGCTCCTAAGATAGATTTACCTTTATCTATGTTCTCACTAGCTATATCAGTTTTAACATCATTGTTCTCAATAACATTATTACTAGGAGGAACAAAAATAGTAGTACTAGTAAAAGCAATATTAGAAGAAGAAAGACCATACCCTAAACCTGTTCGATCAGAAGCAAATTTTTGAAGACTGAGCATCTCATCAAACTTTGCACTTGAAGTCCTCTCCAATTGAGTTCTGACTTGAAACAGCTTCACTTCAAGCTTCTTGGTCTTCTCAGCCAAGAAATTATTCTCAAACCTCAGTACTCCAATAGTTTGATTAGCTTCATCAAACTTTATGGAAAGCTCTTCACGATCAAGTTCGACATCACTGAGCTTCTTGGTGGTCAGCCTATAAAGTTTCTCATGTTTCTCAGAAAGCTTGTATAATTTCTCATAGGCTGTATAGATATCATCTTGATCATCCATCTTCTCAAACTTGGACTCCACCAATTCCTCTTCTTCATCCACATCTTCAACAATCCCCTTAGTATGATTAACAGTGGCAATGAAGGCATTCAGGATTCTGTCATCCTCATTGTCGAAATCATCCTCAGGCTCAGTGTCGCTCAAAGTAGCAGCAAGTGCCTTACTCTTTCCAATACTCTTGAGATATGTAAGACACTCCTGTTTCATGTGACCAAAGCCTTGACACCCAAAGCACTTAGGTCCTGCAGGAATAGTGTACTGACTGCCATCCCTAACATCCTTCTTCCCTTTGTCTTAGCTCTTAAACTAAGAAGAACTGGATTGCCTACGGTCCTTGTTGAAGCCCTTCCCCTTGGCATTCTTCATGAACTTCTTGAATTTCCTGGTGATGTAGGACTTCATCTTAGAATCTTCATCGTCTGAAGACTCATCCGTGTCACTGCTCTTAGCATTCAGTGTCATGCTCTTGTCTTTACCCGATTTGCCAATTCTAGTTAACCTTAGCTCTAGGTCTGTAGATTAACAACCAGCTCTGTTAAAGGAATCTTGTCAATATCCTTTGATTTCTCGATCGTCGTGATCTTTGCAAGGAATCTCTCTGGTAGAGATCTGAGCACTTTCCTCACAATCTTGGGTTCGGGAATGGTTTCCCCAAGATTGAAGGCTGAGTTCACTATGTCCTTTAACTTGGCATAGAACTCATCAAACGACTCATCCTCCTCCATCTTGATTTCTTCAAAGCTTGTAGTGAGCCTCTGAAATTTTGAATCTTTGACAGCCTTAGTTCCCTCATAAGTTGTCTGGAGAATGGTCCATGCCTCCTTAGCAGTTTCAGTAGAGGATATCTTCTTGAACTCCTCATTAGTGACTGCACTGAATAAAGCATTCAATGCCCCGCTATTGAAGTTTGCCGCCTTGATCTTGGCATCATCCCAATTGGCCGACGCTTCCTTTGGCTTGGTCCAGCCAATCTCTACAGCTTGCTACACCTTCTCATCTAGAGATTGCAAGAAAACTCTCATGCATACTTTCCAGTATGCATAGTTAATGACATCAAATAAAGGAGGTATAATTAATGACTGTCCTCTATCCATGACAACCAGGGGTCAATGGATCAACACAGCAAAGATTAACCCTAATCAGAGTGTACCTGCTCTGATACTACTTGATAGGCCAAAAACAAATTAACCCATTGTGATAAATTAACCAATTAATTTAGCTAAGTGAATTAATTAAGTTAATTAACATGCAAACGCGTGGTAGCACAAACAAATCACCAATAAACTGAGTATGCAGCGGAAAATAAATTTGACACGATGATTTGTTTACGAATGGGGAAAACCAACACGGCAAAAACCCCACCAGGTGATTTTCAAGTCACCACTCCCGAAATTCCACTATTATCACAACAAGCGGTTACAAATAAAGAAATCTCAGTACTTTATACCAACCTACAGTTGAACCCTTACTCCAATACCCAATTGGACTTGTTCTGTAGTTACAATTTCTCCTTTCGATGCACGGCTCCCAATACGTGACTAACCAATTGCGCGAATCCCAGTACGCGACTTCAAACACCAACTAGAGAAAGTTGTTAGCTGTAAAGTTCTTCAGTTGATCCCAACGATGAAGATCAAGAAGATGCTTGGTCACAAAACCTTACGGTACACAAACACAGCAACTTCTTCACAAGAAAGATGAACTATGGCAAAACTATGTCTACGGTCACAAATTGCTTGAACAAACTTTACTTAACACTTGCGCAACTTGTGAACACTTTGACAACCCTTAAAATAATCTTTTTATATGTCTAAGGTTGTGAGAAAAGAAAGCCCACACACATAAACACGAATTGGAGTCAAATTAGAGTTTAAATCCTATTGAAATTATAATTTCTAATCAACGTTAATATAAAAAATAATAATAAATTGAAAAAAGAAGAGAAAGAAAACGTGATTGATAAATATAAAGAAATATGATAGAATTTTTTTTTTTTAAATGTCATCAACATAGAAATTATCAAATTAATAGAGATATGCTCTGTTTTTTGAGATAGATTTATATTAATAGAGTAATTATATAACTTGTTAGGATTATCTAAAAATTTCCTGAATAGGTGATAATTTAAGTCTCCTTTAAGTATAGTAGTTGTATGGCACCAAACAACTAAATTTAAATTTTTTTAAAAGAAATTTAATAAATTTTTTGCAATTTGGTGCTATAAAATCAAAAGAATTAAATTGAATTAAATCAAATTAAAAAATATAAATAAAAAATGTTGATGTGAAAAATTGTGGAGAGGTCAACCAAAAGTCAAAAGTCTGATATAATTATAGAGTTTAAATCCTATTGAAATTATAATTTCTAATCAACGTTAATATAAAAAAAATGAAAAAAAGAAGAGAAAGAAAACATGATTGATAGATATAAGGAAATATTTTAGAATTTTTTTTTATAAATGTCATCAACGTAGAAATTATCAAATTAATAGAGATATATTCCCTTTTTTGGGATAGATTTATATTAATTGAGTTATTATATAGATTGTTAGGATTATCTAAAAATTCACTGATTATGTGATAATTTAGGTCTCCTTTAAGTATAGTGGTTGTATGGCACCAAATAAATTTTTTTTTTTTTTAAAGAAATTTAATTAATTTTCTGCAATTTGGTGCTATAAAATCGAAAGAATTAAATCAAATTAAAAAATATAAATAAAAATTGTTGATGTGGGAAATTGTGGATAGGTCAACCAAAAGTCAAAGGATTCGATTTTATATGTATAAGGGAAATTTTAACCAATACCCTAAGGGCATTAATTAACATGACCCTAATCTATATCTATATATATCTACAAGCTAAAGTGTAGTACACTCCAGTTAAGCCACATCAGCGGCCATATCACCTACTTATTTTCAATCATTTCTCTCTTCTTCTTTTTTACTCTTTTTATTTATCTATTAATTTTGTAGTTTACTTTTACATTTTTTTCCAACTTTTTCCCTTCCTTTTTACCTAATAATCTTTTCACTATTATCAACATTAATATCACTCTTCCTTTTTACCTAATAATCTTTTCACTATTATCAACATTAATATCACTATTCCTTTATCCCTTCATCTTCCTTTTATTTTGACTATTTTTATCTCCATCCTCTTACTATAAATTTGCTATTCTCTCTCTCACTCTATACATATTTTATCACATAAAAAGGTTATTACACTCTCTCTTTCTCATGATTTTCTTTTCTTTTCTTTTTGGTTTTTTTTTTTTTTTTTTTTTGGTATCTTTACTTTAAGTTGATGAATTTTCATGTTCTTTAGAACTCTCTCTCTCCTTTTTTGTGTGGATTTTTTTTATGTTTTATATCTTTACTTTAGGTTGATGAATTTGTGTGTTCTTTAGAACTTTACTTTAGGTTGATGCATACAACTACAAAAAAAATAAAATAAATAAACAGGATTAAATTGTATTTCATGCTCCAAACTTTTTGGTTTTGTGTTTTTAAGATGTTATATTTCTTTTTCTTTTCTTTGATTGTTAAATGTTATTGTAGGGTTAAGGGCCCAAATCATATACTAAGCCTTGGGCTTGGGTCGAGAACATGAATGGTCCGAAGATGAATAAATAGCTATGGGTGATTCCAGTTTAGAGTCTCATAAGTAAGGAAGGAGTGGAAGGTGGTTCGAGGAGGAATTTCTCCTCGGATATGATAAATACAGCTCAAATATGTATTCTAACAATTAGGGTGACCTTCCAAGAAATTCCAGTGATAGAGACGTGCATCATGAACATACGAGAAGGAGGGGAACCCAAAAATATCTAAGGGAAAGCTGCTACCATCGCATTGAATGCACTACAGCTACTTTTCTAGCCGCATTTATGTAGAGAAGACCCATGAACAATGCTGCCTTGGCTACCACAACTCACAGAAAGCCAAAAAGGATGTCTAATGGGACAGATACTCAAGTAAAAGCTCAAATGATCAACAAGTGTAGGATTAAGATGATCCAAAGGGAGCTATATAATGTAAGAAACCCTC
Organism: Quercus robur; assembly: GCF_932294415.1. Taxonomy (NCBI): domain Eukaryota; kingdom Viridiplantae; phylum Streptophyta; class Magnoliopsida; order Fagales; family Fagaceae; genus Quercus; species Quercus robur. The sequence goes on from NC_065539.1 coordinate 15,422,171, forward strand.
CATGAGGAGGAGATCGAAAAAGAAAAAGAGAACACTATAGCTATCTAAATTATACTTGTAATCGGTTTAATTGATTTATGTGAATACTTACCTCCTTGGACAGTGAACTCATTCAATTAGTGCTTCTTGTTCTTGCTTGATTATCCTCTAAATTCATACTAGCCGTTGCCCAATTCATTAGGGCCTAGTTCTTCAACCCACTCTCTACATATTTATTGTATTGGGCTCACTGGGCCAATATCCCATACATCTTGGGCTTGGGTTGCAAAACGTGTCCCTACAATTGGCGCTATCTATGGAAAGAACTTGTATAATAGTGAGTGTGACGGTTAACTATGGTAAGATCAGGTCCCCATCAACAAGAATCCATGGGTTCCCAACGACAAGATGATTTCCTTAACCTCGAACACAAGCAGGATCGAAAAGGTAGCATACACACCGCACATACTAGTAAAAGTTACTCTCGAGTTGGGAGTCACGTCTCTCAATAGTAGAATAACAGAGCCATGCAATGGGAAATTGACCATCTAAAGAAGGAATTATGCCATGCATGACGAAGACGAACTCCCTCCTAGTTTGACTCCTCTTCTGATGGTGAGAAGGATGGTAGTTATCGACGTAGATCAAGGACTCCTCCTAGTGAGTCTTTCTCATATGAAGAGGAACACCACTGTGAACGCAGATATAAGAGCCCAACTCGTAGTGGACTGGGAAACGATGCTATGAGCAAAGCGTTGAACCAGATTTCCAAGTCGCCCTTTACGTGCAAGATTGAAGGGGTAACTCTTCCTCGGCATTTCCATCAGCCAACGTTCATCATATACAATGGATGAACGGACCCGGTGGAGCATGTGAGCCATTTCAGTTAGAGAATGGCTGTTCATTCTAAGGACGAAACCTTGATGTGCAAGGTGTTCCCATACAGTCTGGGACCCGTGGCAATAAGATGGTTCGACGGCCTAAATGCAGATTCCATAGATTCCTTCAAGGAGCTCACCCGGGCATTTGGCTATCGTTTTATTATGTGTACCAGGGCCCCTCGGCCCACAGATTCCCTACTCTCCTTATCCATGCGAGAAGGGGAGACTCTAAAGACGTACTCGGACAGATACTGGGAAATGTTCAACGAGATTGATGGTGACTTTGATAACGTGGCCATCAACACCTTCAAGGTCGACCTCCCAGCTGAGAACGGTTTAAGGAAGTCTTTGACTGACAAGCCTGTCACCAGTGTGCACCAACTCATGGACCAGATTGATAAGTACAAGAGGGTTGAGGAAGATTAGCAGCTGGGGAAAGGAAAAGCTAAGGTTATCCCTCAAGATATGAGGGATTTCAGGTCGGACTAGTACAACAACAACAATCGGCCTCAGATAGACTTTGCTGGGCAGTCAGGGTATGCTAATACTCAGGTGGTTAATGCAGTATTCTGAGAACCGATGCATAAGATTCTATAGAAGATTAAGAATAAGCCGTTCTTCAAATGACCAAACAAGATGGCTGGAAACCCCATAAGGCGCAACCAAAGCCTTTATTGCAAATACCATCAGGACCAGGGACACACTACGAAAGACTATAGAAATTTGTGGGACCATTTGGACTAGCTGGTCCGAGAAGGAAAGTTGAAACAGCTTTTGCATCATTTCAGTGGCCAGGGGAGCCAGACAGGTTCAGAACCCCGAAGAGATGCTTCAAGACCTCCTCTAGGAACGATCAATGTCATCTTTGCTACTCCAGGGAGGACTGGTTCTTGTCCTTCCAGAGTGATGTCTATGACTCGACTATCCACCGAGGATAATAATCTAGAGCCGAAAAGGGCTAGAATGGATATCCAACCGGCATTAAATTTTTCGAACGAGGATAAGATTGGAACCATACAACCCCACGATGATGCTTTGGTGGTCACGCTCAGGGTTGGGGGGTATGACGTGAAGAGGGTGATGGTGAACCAAGACAATGGTGCCGAAATTATGTACCCTGACTTATACAAAGGGTTGAATTTGAGACCCGAGGACTTGATGGCCTACAATTCTCCTTTGGTGTGTTTTGATGGAAAGGTAGGCATTCTGAAGGGTTAAATAAGACTACCCGTGCAAGCTAGTTCAGAAGTGGTGGAGGTAAACTTCATCGTGGTGGATGCCTATTCCCCCTACATGGCCATTGTAGCCAGACCCTAACTTCATGCCCTAAAGGCCGTCTCTTCTTCTCTGCACTAGAAGGTGAAATATCCGTCGGGGGGGGTCGCATTGAAGAAATCGTGGGGAGTCAATCCACAACTAGGCAATGCCTAGTGGCTACCATCTTACATCAACCCAAAACTAAGTCCTCAGCCTCTACTGGAGGGTGCTTGTAGCAATCAAAGGCTCACGCATTGCCTATAAATAGAATGGCCGAGGAGGTAAAATGTAAAGATTTAGAAATGATTATAGTCAGTGATGACCCGGAAAAGTTCTTTCTAATCGGAGCTTAGCTACCTCCTCAGGAGAAGGAAGAGTTAGTGGAATTTCTTAGGAAAAATATTGACGTGTTTGCATGGAATGCTTACAAAGCATCGAGGGTAGACCCGAGCTTCATCTGTCATCATTTAAATGTTAACCTATCCATCACTCCCAAAAAGCAATCACCTCGACGCCCATCCAAAGAACATGCAGATGCTGTCAAAGATGAGGTGTTGAAGCTCAAGCAGGCAGGGGCTATCAAGGAAGTTTTCTACCCTGAATGGCTGGCTAATACTGTGGTGGTGAAAAAGAAGAACGGAAAGTGGCGAGTGTGTATGGACTTCACAAATCTAAATAAGGCTTGCCCAAAAGATCCCTTCCCTATGCCTCGAATAGATCAGTTGGTGAATGCAACGGTGGGCCATCCTTGGATGAGCTTCTTAGACGCCTTTCAAGGATATCATCAGATACCACTAGCCCTAAACGACCAAGAAAAGACAGCTTTTGCCACTCCCATTGGAAACTACCACTAAAAGTGATGCCCTTTAGTTTGAAAAACGCAAGGTCTACCTATCAAAAAATGATGACGAGAATGTTTGAACCACAGTTGGGTAAAAGTATTGAAGTTTATATAGACGACATGGTGGTGAAAAGTAAGGTGGTGTCTAAGCATGTGGGAGACCTCAGAAATGTCTTTGAAATTTTGAGGAAACACAAGTTGCGCCTAAACGCTTCCAAGTGCTCATTTGGTGTGGGATCAGGCAAGTTCTTGGGCTACATGGTAACTCACAGAGGAATCGAGGTCAATCCCGATCAAATCAAAGCCATTAACAATTTACAACCACCTCGAAATCCCAAAGAGGTCCAAAAGCTTACCGAAATGACTACTACCTTGAACCGGTTTATTTCTCGGTCAGTGGATAGGTACAGACCCTTCTTCCTCTTGATGAATAAATGGAAGGGATTTGAGTGGACCGAGGAGTGTGCTTTGGCCTTCCAGCAACTTAAAGAATATCTATCTCAGCCACCTATCATGTTCAGTCCTGAGGTGGATAAGGTCCTGTTTGCTTATATCGCTATGGCCCCTCATGCTGTAAGTTTGGTGTTGATACGAGTTGATAGTGGCATACAACGGCCAGTTTACTATGTAAGCAAGTCACTACATGAGGCCTAGGTTCGTTATCTACCACTAGAGAAAACCATTTTGGCGGTGGTGCATGCTACACGAAAGCTTCCCCATTACTTCCAAGCACACATAGTTGTTGTCCTAACTCAGCTTCCGCTCAGGTCTATACTTCGAAGTGTTGATTACACGGGGAAGATTGCTAAATGGGACACAGTTCTAGGGGCTTTTGACATCAAGTACATGCATCGTACCTCTGTCAAGGGCCAGGTCTTCGTGAATTTAGTGGCCAAGTTCGCAGAACCTCCATTAGAGGAAGTGGCAGCAACATAGAGCATGGATGGAAAATCAGTTGGCACAATTTCCCTGCAAAAACCTTTATTCTGGAAGGTATATGATGATGGTGCAGCAAATCAAAGAGGCTCTGGAGTGGGGCTAGTTCTGGTTTCTCCTGAACAAATCACCATTGAAAAGTTACTAAGACTGGGCTTCTCAACTACAAATAATGAGGCCGAATATGAAGTTTTGTTGGAAGGAATGTCCATGGTTCAAAGAATGGGGGGGGGAAAGCAATAAAGATGTTCTCTGACTCAAGATTGGTTATTGGCAAAGTGAAGGGCGAGCTAAAAGCAAGAGATGAGAGAATGCAAGGGTACTTAAGTCAAGTTAGGCATTTGCAATCAAGATTTGAATCATTCAGCCTACTGCATGTCCCTAGAGGTGGAAACACACATGCTGATTCCCTAGCCACGCTTGCAAACTTCTCGGCGCAGAGCTTACCTCGGGTTATCCTTATAGAAGACTTATGCAAACTCACCAAGTCAGAGTAGGGCCTAACTGGATGGATCTCATAGTACTATTTTTGAAAGAGGACATCTTACCGGAGGATAAATCAAAAGTTAACAAAGTACGGAGAAAGGCGCCTCATTTCTAGCTATCTGAGGACCAAAAATTGTACAAGCGCTCTTTTTCTGGGCCATATCTACTCTACATTCATCCTGAGGCATCAGAACTACTCCTTGAGGAGTTACATGAAGGGATTTGTGGAAGCTATACAGAAGGCAGATCTTTGTCTCACAAAGCCATCACTCAAGGCTATTGGTGGCCAAATATACAGAAAAAAGTGCAAGAATATGTGAAGAAGTGTGATCAATGCTAAAGATTTGCACCAAATATACATCAACCAAAAGGAGTCCTTAACTCCCTATCCAGCCCTTGGCCATTTTCTCAATGGGGCTTACATATCATTGGCCCTTTCTCCAAGGCAACAGGGAACAAGAGGTATTTGCTGATTGGCACGGACTACTTTACTAAGTGGGTTGAAGTTGAGCTCTTGGCGAATATCAGAGATGTGGACGCCAAGAAGTTTGTCTGGAAAAATATTGTCACCCGATTTGAGGTCCCTTATACCCTCATTTCAGACAATGGCCTTCAGTTTGATAGCAAATATTTTAGGAGATACTGCTGTGATTTGGGAATTACAAAAATATATTCTACACTAGCTTATCCCCAAGGGAATGGACAAGCCGAGGCTGTAAACAAGGTCATAATGAATGGACTCAAGAAGAGACTGGATGACGTGAAGGGAAAATGGGTAGAAAAGCTATAACATGTCCTCTGGACATATAGAACTACACCTCGCAGGTCAACAGGAGAGATCCCCTTTTCAATGACTTATGGAATCGAGGCTGTCATTCCTTTAAAGACTGGATTCCCAATGTTGAGGACAAGTTCTTTTAATCCGAACGGTAATAATGGGTTGCTTGAAAAGAGCTTAGACCTTATTGAAGAAAAAAGAGAAAATGCAATAGTTCAATTGGCATATTACCAACACAAACTCAAGCAAGGTTATGATGCCAATGTGAAGCTGAGGCCATTGGTGCCTGGTGACTTGGTGTTAAGGAAGGTTCTAGGTACTGCAAAGAACCCGGCATGGGGAAAGTTAGGGCCCAATTGGGAAGGACCATATTGCATCACCTCGGTGTATAGGAGCATATTTTCTGAAAGACTTAGATGAGCATGTAATACTGTGCTCTTGGAATGTAAACAACCTGAAAATATATTATTATTAATGAAAGTTTCCTTTGTCAATATGTTCTTTTGTTGTATAAAGGCATTGTACTTCCCATTATTCGTTCTTTATAAACAGAACCTTAGTCATGCCTGGTCTCTCAGACCACATACTTTGGGGAAATTAACAGTCAATAACATCTATCCATCTGTTCTAAGTGTTAAACAGAATGTAAGTTATGTCAGGCTCCTCAGGCCACATACTTTGGTAAAATTAACACTCAATAATATATAGTCATTCTTTCCAAGTATTAAACAAAACCTTAGTCATGCCTGACTCCTCAGACCACATGCTTTGGCCAAATTAATACTTGTTGGCATCTTTTATAAGTGATTAAACAGAACCTTAGTCATGCCTGGCTCTTCGGACCAGATGCTTTGGGAAAATTAACACTCTATGACATCTTTATAAGTGTTTAAACAGAATCTTATTCATGTCTGGCTCTTCGGACCAGATATTTTGGGAAAATTAACACTTTATGACATCTTTATAAGTGTTTAAACAGAACCTTAGTCATACCTGACTCCTCGGACTAGATGCTTTGAGGAAATTAACATTTTATGACATCTTTATAAGTATTTAAATAGAAACTTAGTCATGCCTGACTCCTCGGACCACATACTTTGGGGAAATTAATACTCAATAACATCTATTCATCTTTTCTAAGTGTTAAACAGAACCTAAATTATGTTAGGCTCCTCGGACCACATACTTTGGTAAAATTAGCACTCAATTACATCTATTCATTCTTTCCAAGTATTAAACAGAACTTTAGTCATATCTAGCTCCTCAGACCATATGCTTTGGCCAAATTAATACTTGTTGGCATCTTTTATAAGTGTTTAAACAGAACCATAGTCATGCCTAGCTCTTCGGACCAGATGTTTTGGGAAAATTAACACTCTATGACATCTTCATAAGTGTTTAAACAGAACCTCAGTCATGCCTGGCTCCTCGAACCAGATGCTTTGGGGAAATTAACACTCTATTACATCTTTATAAGTGTTTAAACAAAACCTTAGTCATACCTGGCTCCTCGGACCAGATACTTTGGGGAAATTAACACTCTATGACGCTATTCATTTTTTCTAAGTGTTAAGCAGAACCCTGTTCATGCTTGGTCCCTTGGATCATATACTTGGGGAAAATTAACACTGTAACATCTATCTGTTTTTCACTAAGGGTGTGTTTATTTCGACAGCAAACGGAATCCGGAAAATATTTTACACCACGGGGCATGTTTGGATTGGCCGGAAAATTTAGTCAAATGGAAAATGATTTCCATTGACCGTAAAATACCCAGCTGTGACCCATAAATCATTTTACACTTTTATTTTACCTTCAAACCATTTCCACTCTTCTTAGAAAATTTCTCTCCTCACTCACTCTCATCACTTACGCCAAGCCCAAGCCAAAGGACGGAGAGAGCTATCACCGGTGAAGCCTAAATCCAGTCCCTAAGCCACGGCCCCATCGTTCTGATCTCGCCGCTCAAACCCATCGCCAATCTAATCGCACCGCCTCAGCTCCTCCGTTTTGATCAAACCCATCTCCGATGAACCCAGCTAAACCCACCCCGATTTCACCATATCCCAATCCTCGACCCACGGCCCCAACGATCTGATCGCGCGACTCAAACCCATCGCTGATCTTATCGCGCCGCCTCAGCTCCTCCGTTTTGATCAAACCCATCTCCGATGAACCTAGCTAAACCCACCCCGATTTCACCACATCCCAATCCCCGACCTACGGCCCCGTCGGTCTTATCGCGCTGCTCAAACCCATCGCCGATCTGATCGTGCCGCCTCAACTCCTCCGTCGTGCTCAAACCCATCTCCAATGAACCCAGCTAAACCCACGATTGGTCTTGTGACTTTTGATTTTGATTGTGTTAAATTTTTTTATTTTGATTTTTGGTTGTGTTAAGTGTATATTTTGAAATTTTTTGTAATACAATTTGTTTGGATGCTAAGAAAATGGTTGAGAAAATGTGAAAATTTTGTAAGAAAATAGCATTTTTAGAATGTTACCAAACACCGGAAATCGATTTTCAGACTATTTTCCATTGTAGAACCAAACACCCGGATTTCATTTTCTTTACGGGAATTCACTTTCTCCTGCATTCATTTTACACTCAGAATTCGATTTACATTGAACCAAACGCAGCCTAAGTGTCAAAACAGATTTAGGATTATATCCAACTCCTCGGATAGCTGGCTTTGAGCAAGTTAAAGTCCTTAATTATTTATCTAAGTGTTGGGAAGAATGAAGGATATCTGCCCTCTTACTCTTTACAAAGTACATTACTTATCTTTATTAGATTTAGCCTTCATTGCAGAAGGGTCAATTCATAGTACAAATATGTGGTAAACTTCTCTATTGCCAGTACTTGGTTAAATTGTTTAAATTGTTAGCAGTGTGTTGTTGTCAGTTTTTATTAAAGATAAAGTAGCAACAATTCAATGATATTTATAATAGTAATACTCCTCAAAGCACATAAAGTAAAAGTGCAAGAGATAGAACGAGAGGTATTTTCATTAAGTCAAAGAGGAAGTACATTATATATAATGACAGAATGTCATTGTTGAAACAAAAACAACAAACGGAATAACAAAAGAAACTACAGAATGAATCCTAAGAGCTACTTCTTGGCCTTAGGGGGGGTGGGGGCTTCCTTCTGGCTCGACTTGGAGGGAGGCACGTCATTGGCCTTGGGATTAATCTCTTTATTCCTGGCCTTAGTCTCTTGTGTTTTGGCTTTAGTAGAGTCCTTAGCTTCAGCGGGGGGCTTAGTCTCCTTGTCCTTTCCTTTGTCTTTTGCCCTTTCAACCCCTTGGCTTTGATCACCAACTTGGCTGAGTCCTTTCGCAGCCTCAGGGAGTGCGAGAGCAGCCTAAGTAGTCAAGGGCTGCTCTGAAGACTCAGGAGCAGTGGCAGAGGGAGATAGGAGGGCAACCGAGACTTCGCGAATATCTGAGTGGAAGTACACTTTCTTCGATTGCCTCCACTCCGAGTCCGCAAGGACTCCTGCAAGGTTAAAGGCTTCCGCCCATGTAACCGAGTAGTAATCCCTGCATACTTCGGCTAGCTCCTCGGCGAGCCTGATTATTTTTCTTCCACACCGAGAAGATAGGACGCCTGCTTCTCAGCCTCTGCTACCTCCTTAGCCAACTAAGCTGCCTCCTTAGTCTTCTAGAGCTCTGCCTTCAAATCCAGTGCAAGTTGCCTTGAAGTAGCTAACTCCAGTTCAGTTTGGTAGACCAACTTGTGCTGGTCCTCAGCTTGGGCCTCGGCACTCTTTACCCCTGCCTGTGCACTTTTTCTCTCTCTCTTCTCGACGGTCAGCTTGGAGAGTAGCTCTTTATTCTCTTCCTTTGCAGCCCCTAAGGCCTTCTCAACTTCGAGGTGGAGGAAAACCTCATTTTTAACATCATTCTGAGCCTCCTTTACCCTCCCCTCGGCCACAAAGACCTCCTGAGTGATTTGCACAAGAATAACATAGCAAACTCATATGAGTAGAAGAAAGAAAAAAATATGGGAAGGGAAAAAACATAGTGATATTTAAAAGAAAAATGTCAGACAGTATACTTAACAGGGCAATATCCCTTTTCAAGGACATAAGTAGGTCTTGCTGCCTCATCTTCCTGACAGCATCCATGTCCTTTGGAAGAAGGAAGGGCTGCTCTAAGGCCTCAGCACTGTGAGCAACATGCCCCCTTTGGAAGTCCCTGACTAAGGCGTTCCAAGGGATGGCAGCCTCATCCACTTCCAACCTGGGAGACCAGGTGCGTTGCTGAAGTCGCACCTCAGCCCCATTATGCTCCTCCCTACTGTCTCAGGAGGTTACCCTCTTGTCTTTAGGGTCCTTGGTTGTTTTTTGTTGTTTAGTACCTTTTTGAGGGACCACCTCCCCTTCCTCCAGCTCATGCATTGGTCTCTTCTTCTTCAAGTTTGGATTGGCGCGCAGTCCGAGGTCAGTGGAGGTAGAGGGGGAGAAGGGGGTAGGGTAGGAGGAAGTTTAGATTTGGGGACTTCTTTAGAAGTTGACCCTGTGTTCCTCCCTGCAAGCAACTCCCTTAGGCCTTTGTTCCCCCGATTCAAGGCCATTTCGTCCTCTTCTTCCTCAGATGATCTATATAGATGGGCAACTACTAAGATCGGAGTGTGGACACTTGAATGCCTATCAAGCTCGTCCTCAGCGTCTGAGATGGGAATTACTTGCACTCCCTAAGTCTCCTCCTCTTCAAAACAAAACTTGTTAATTTCTTTTTAGAGCGAGGAATTTAAGAAGGCAATCTCTTCCCTTGGTGGTGTTGCTACCACTTTAAGCGGAACCTACTAGAATGGTTGTACGACCAGTGGAGGGTTCGATCGAAGTGGCAGTACGACCGGTGGGAGGTCATCTCAGGCTAGGAAATTTGGTTGTGATACGTTAATCCGGGCCAACCATGGGTCACCTGCTCTTATGGCTTGGCCGATTTCTTGGTATACCTCCGAAATGGGCTCGAAGTCCAGAATCAGGTAGACAGCTCGCAACTATCTATCCTCACTTACAAAGATTTCAGATCTCAGCAAGTAGTTGAAAGCTGTGACGTTGGTCAGACTAAGCCTCGGTGCTATGTGACTTTTGTTTGTAAAATTAGCCAAGGAGCAAAACATAGTAAGAAAGCTAAAATCTGTCATCAAATGAGGCATAACAAAAGAAAAATAATTACATGGTTAAGGTCAAAAAATCAAAATCTATTGCTAAGGAACCTAACTCTAAAGTATCCTACCTAGCTCTCCCTCTCGGACGGGGCAGTGAAGGCCATCATGCCACGCTCTCGAAGCTATCAGATATTTGTCTTTCATACCCTTGTTAGATTTTGGGAGATATGAGACGAGCCTAATGATAGGCGATCTAGACTTAAGGTAAAACCCTGCGTCAGCGAGTAAGTGGCACTCGTACATATGGACCACATCATGCCAGGTGAGCCCCAAACCTAAATGCTCATTTAGAACATCGACACTGCCTAAAATCCTAAAAAGGTTGGGTGCGCACTGATGAGGACACAACCTATGGTTAAAAAGGTAATCTCAGGTTATTCTACCCATACGGAGCGTCATTCCTCCTTCTATAAAAGCTATCATGGGAATGATGACTTCTCTCTCCTCTCTATGTGTTAATAGTTGGTCTGGGGCACAATACCGCAGAGCAACCTCCTGTGGTATGTGATATCTAGCCTTAAAGGCCTCTATTTTGGCAGGGGAGTCTACTAGATGCTTAAATCTACCCGTTTGGACAAGTTAGAGGGAAATAACTGAAATTGGTGAGTGAAGTAATAAAAACTGGAAGGCCGAGGAGATTGGCCGAGAAGAAAAAGAAAAGTTTGAAGAAGTAGAAACTTAAAAGAACTAATATATATACCAATCCCTGAAACCTTTAGGAAGATTTTCAAAGATCTCTTGAAGAAAAGGGGGTGGTGAAGTTTGGAAACTTAGAAAGCGTTGTGAGTTTAAGTGCTTGGAATCTCTGAAAGCTTGAAGACTTATGAAATAAGGGGAAAATGATTTCCCTCAAAGCTTTATATAGGGGATGAAATTGAGTGGGAGTTATCCCGCTCAAAATTCTAAAAGAAATATCAATCGTTAGATCTGTGCGTCACCGTTGGATGTAGGGGACAGAACGCCACCTGGATCAATTAATGATGCTTCGCGGGCTTCAAAACATCAGTAACAATTATGAGGCGCCTAAAACGGCACTCCCGCACATGTGAATCGAGAAATCAAGGGCGTTAACTCTTAAAAAATCAAAACTCCACTTTTCTCCTTGGATGAGAAGGAAAAAACCGGAGTTTTGAGGGGCTATTGTAGGATTAAGGGCCCAAATCATATACTGGGCCTGGGTCGAGAACATGAATGATCCGAGGAGTAATAAATAGTTATGGGTGATTCCAGTTTAGAGTCTCATAAATAAGGAAGGAGTGGAAGGTGGTCCGAGGAGGAATTTCTCCTCGAGTATGATAAATACAGCTCAAATATGTATTCCAACAATCAGGGTGACCTTCCAAGAAACTCCAGTGATAGGGACGTGCATCATGAACATAAGAGAAGGAGCGAAACCCAAAAATATTTAAGGGAAAACTACTACTACCGCATTAAATACACTACAGTTACTTTTCTGACCGTATTTATGTGGAGAATACTCCTGAACAGTGCTACCTTGGCTATCACAACTCACAGAAAGCCAAAGAGGATGTCTAATAGGATAGGTACTCAAGTAAGGGCTTGAATGATCAACAAGTATAAAATCAAGATGATCCAAAGGGAGCTATATAATGTAAGAGACCCTCCATGAGGAGGGGATTGAAAAAGAGAAAGAGAACACTTTAGCCATCAAAATTATACTTGTAATTGGTTTAATTGATTTATATGGAGATTTACCTCCTCGGATAGTGAACTCATTCAGATCGATGCTTCTTGTTTTTGCTTGATCATCCTCTAAATCCATACTAGCCGTTGTCCAATTCATTAGGGCCTAGTTCTTCGATCCACTCTCTACAAATTTATTGTACTGGGCCAATATCCCATTCATCTTGGGCTTGGGCTGCAAAACGTGTCCCTACAGTTATCATATTGCATTATAAAGATAGTATATAAGAATACAATATTATTCAATTACATAACATGACTTTGATAATTTGGTGTGACTATATCTTTTATTTTGACTATTCTTCTTCTCATCTTATTTTCTATAAATTTATCTAATTCAGGTCTCCCCCGAAAAAGGTGATTATTCTCTTTCTCGATTATTTATTCTTTCTTGCAACTTAACTTTAGGTTGATGAATCATCGTATTTTTTTATAACACTATTTTAGGTTAATATACGATTTTGTGTGTGTGTTTTTGAGTTCTCCATCACAAGCCTTTTCTCTCCATCTTATAGCTTTTGTTTGATTTTTCTTTGACATAGTACTTAGTTATTTTGAAAGTGAAAAATAGAATTTATATCAAAATAGAATCTTGCTATGTATTTGAATGTGTTTCTCAACTATTTAAGTAATATAAAATGTAATTTTGTGATGAGTTTTGATTATTTAAGAAATGAGAAATTTGAATAATATATTTGAAACTTAAAGAGTTTAGTTGTAAGAAAAAAAAAAAAAAAGGAAAACACAACGTACCATGATATAATTTAAAAAAATATGGACTACCTCAAAAAGAAATAATTTCAATCAAACACAACAAATACTAAAATGATATATATATAAATATATATATATATATAAAGATGGATAGATGAAAAATAATTTTAGAAATTTTTTATTTTTAGAGAGAACAAATTATACATCATACCACAATTACAATATAATCATATATTTTCACGCATCATGTAGGTCTGCGACTAGTAATAATAATGAAGCCATCATCTGACACTAAAGGAGGGAGAAAGAGGGAGTAATAAGTAATAACAAATAAGCTAACTTCCCTGACCACATCAAACCCTGTCTATACTTTTCAATCCTTTTACATTTTGGAAAATGTTAGAGTTACAAATTATTTTACTATTTTTTTTACAAATGGTTGATGTGTTGAATGGATATTGGTAAGTGCTGTCAGTGGTGGACCTAGATGATAACAAATAAAAATTTGCCACAACAATAGTATGTAAAAATGTTATAAAATAGTTTGTGGTTATACTAAAACCCTAAAGTCTCCACTATCTTCCTTTCTCTACCATCTCTTAACTTTTTAATAGTTTCAAATTCTGAATTCGCTATATATAAACCTAAATTTTAAACTTAGAAAAATGGAGTAAGAAATGTGAATTCTACTTTTCTTTTCTTTTCTTTTCTTTTCTTTTTTGAGTTTAAGAGCAAGGATGTGAGATGTGCATACAATTTTGTGGGTATATTGCTATATTCTTAACAATATTAGATTAAATTATTTTTCAATTTATTTTAAGGAATCAAATTAATCAAATTAGATGTCTAAACTTATAGGTATTTGGATTAATTTAATACTTAAATTCTTAATAATTATGAATTGATTATTTTTATTTCTTTATTTTAATATACGTAAATATACACTTTTAGTTAATTGATATAATGGAGAAACTTGAGCATAATAATGAGTGCTAACCCAATTATAAACAAACTTGCATCATGGTAAATATATTTAAGAATATTGGGAATGAAGAAATCATATAGCGATTTTGAAAAAACGACGATGGTTGTTGAGTAAATTGAACTAGGTATGAAAAAATAAATTACACTTTACATTTATATTAGATTTTGTATGACAATTACATTTGTTTGAAATTGTTTATTTATTTAGTTATTAATATGAATATTTTATAAGTTTTATTTATTTATTTCCTTTTAATCTTATCCCCCTAAACTGAAATTCTCGTTCTAAAATCCTAACTTTGCCACTAGTAGAAAGTAAATGGGAGTTCAGAAATAATTTAGAAGCAGATCAGGTCCATTTTGTTTTGAAGTTTGAACTAGTAGCTAAGGCGTATCTTGATTCATGAGGATAAGGTAGCTACATGATGTGAGAAAAATGATACATATAACCAATGCATGAGATAATTATTATATCTCGAAAGAGACATATTTCTAAAGCACTTAATCCCTTTGTTTAGATAACATCCTTACCTAAGCTGATGGCACCAATTGCATACGTTAGAGCATTAGAAATTCATGAGTTAAGAGACCGAAGTGAAGATGTTGTCGCATAAATCCTCCTGACAAGTTATGATTCCACAACACTGATATGTCACCCTTAAACCTGGGAAATAGCAGGAAAATAATGTAATGTATAGTCCGACGTTGTAGCATTATCTATTTATCTCTATTTGTCATGATATTGGACTTAATCCACAAATGGTAATAAGATGTAGAGTCAAGAAATCTAGTTTTCTGACATGGCTAAGGCCTATGGAACACTTGCAACAGGATTTATACAGGTCTTGAGGAAAAATTTCTTTGATCTATAAACTATTCACCACATTGCTTTTGTTAATTACATTCCTTGTAAAAACATATGTATGTTTTTCTAACTCTGGCAACTTACAGGGATTGGATTCAAGAGAGTGTTTCTTGTCAGTGCATCACCTTATATATTTAGCAATGGGTACCAAATAAGATTTAGGGATATTCCCCATCCAGATTGTGCCATTGGGTACATTGTCCCGGAATGGGTGTCCACAAAACCCAGTTATTCAGACAAACGGGCCATTTATGGGTCTGGCAAGGCTCTGCCAAATACCGTGATTATTCTCCCTATAAAGCCTGAGAAAGTGGAAGCTGTAAAGAAACAGCTTTCAGAAATTCATCCTGAAGTCTTGCTCTTCTTGAGCATGATCAAGCGATTGTCAATACGAGAAAGAAGTAGTGAAACTTGCATTGCAAACTCTATTTCTGCAGTTTCTGTCTCTACTGAGACTAATCTTGTCTCATTAAAGACTCAGGGAGCAGACTGTCGTGTAGTCTATCTTTCAGTTCAGGAGGAAGCAAACACGACTGCGAAAACATGCCCTTATTATGTATAGAGACAAGCTTTCCCTGTAAGACCTAATAACATGGTGGATGCAAGGAAAGATATAAAAGAATGGGTGATATCTCTGGCTTTTACTTCTGGTGAGCAACTGAAGCGGGGGACTTCTTCCGCTGGTGTATTTGCCCTCCTACCTACTGCAATGGTGACTAATTTCCCATTTATAATACAGGCAGACTTTGTACTTACATCTTCTAGAGAAACCATTCTCTTGGACAACAAGTGGAACTCCGGAATCTTGGACCATGTGCCTCACTCCTTTAGTAGTGCTTTTACTACTTTTATGAAGTCCACTTTGACAGAAAAATACTTTTCTGCTGCTCAAGTACTTAATTTCTTGCCTTGCCTAGAATGTCATTACAAGGAGCTAACACAGTGAGGCAATTCATCATGACATTGTTGCAGGAAGAGATTATTGTTCCTTATGAGACATTTGTTGGCGAGTCGATAACCTTTTGCAGGCCAACTAACATGATAAGAGTCTTGCCTGAGTTTAAAAAAATCCTCCTTTCACATTAAAGAACACACTGTCCTTTCCAGTGGCATTTTTGCTCATGGGAAGTTTGTGTTGCACAATTCAGTAGATTGCAGAGAATGTGATGATGCCTGGGACTTTCTCAGAGTTCCTCCTGTAGGTACTTGTAATGAATGGTATGGGAAATGCATTCAAGCCTGCAACCTCACGTGTAGAGCTTCTACAGAAGAGTATGTGGATCTTCTTGGTTTTCTTGCTGCAAATTGGAGAATTTTGCCACGAAGGAATGTCAATAGTATACCACTTTTCAAACACATTACTTGGAATGGAGAAATAAAGTCATGCAGTTTACTAGAAATTAAAAGGAAACATCTAAAAATCCATATTGTTTGGGAGCCACGAGAACATGCCTGGCTAAATAAATGGAACCAAGTGATGGGTTGCCCAGATGACATTTTTTTCTTCCCTGATACCTTGGTGGCTGCTCTGGTAGGGTGTGGGAGAGAAGGCAACTTGAAGCAATGGTTAATAAGAGAGGGGGGATTGGTAGTCACTAGTGTTTCTAAATATTGTTCAGAACTTGAATATTTTCTTAAAACAAAGAAAGATCCAAGACTAGCAGTTTTGTTTTCTCATTTCATATATCATACATGGTTGAAAAAGTACTTCCGAGAGAGAGAGATTTCTAAAATTTTGCATTCCATGCTAGTGGTTGATGAATGTGGAAATGTAATTTCGTGCAACAATGTTCTTGTTCCATCTTCTGGCAGTAAATGAATTAAACTGTTTGGATCTAATCCATTTACAGATGATAATAGCAAGTATGTTGAATTAGGGGTGGTATATGCCGAAACTGCTGAATTTGCTGGAGAATGCACTCCGGAAAATGAACTGTTGCATTTTTTTCTAAAAGTATGAGAAAACTTCTGATTTGCTGGAAATAATACCTCAAGACATGGAGTTTGAAGTTAGTCAACTAACATGTGATGAGGCTTTATTGCTTCTGGGCTGGATCCAGAATCTGGGGACTAGAAATTGTGAATTGCCTGTAAGGTTCATTGAAAGCATACTGAACGGGAAATGGATTAAACTGTTTGGATCTAATCCATTTACAGATGATAATAGCAAGTATGTTGAATTAGGGGTGGTATATGCCGAAACTGCTGAATTTGCTGGAGAATGCACTCCGGAAAATGAACTGTTGCATTTTTTTCTAAAAGTATGAGAAAACTTCTGATTTGCTGGAAATAATACCTCAAGACATGGAGTTTGAAGTTAGTCAACTAACATGTGATGAGGCTTTATTGCTTCTGGGCTGGATCCAGAATCTGGGGACTAGAAATTGTGAATTGCCTGTAAGGTTCATTGAAAGCATACTGAACGGGAAATGGATTAAAACATATTCAGGCTTTAATTCTCCATCCCAGTGCTTTCTTTGTGATGGAACTGAGATATCAACTCTTCTAGAGATGGGAAAGACTCTAAAGGTCTTATCAGCTATTGATGAAGAGTACTATATGAACAGGATAAGATCATTCAGAGACGAGTTGATTTTCATTGGAATGCAAATCGGCTCTGAAGTTATGCATCAGCTATCAATGACCACTTTAAGTGTCTTGCTTCCTCAGCTATGAGCAAAAAATGTGCAATTTTGCTGCTTAGCTTCATAAAGTACTCAAATGACCAAAATAAGCTTGATGAAGACCTATTAAAAACTGTGAAAGTGGGGAAATGGTTGAAGACTAACCAGGGGTATTTGACTCCTCCAGGTACTGTCTTCTGATGCCTGATATGTTAGCTAGTTTTGTACAAATTACAGATCTATATGTTGTTGACAGAAGATATTATGAAAACCAGCTTGATTGTTATGAGGAGATAATGCTGCTGGGTGTTCTCATTGATCCAGAAAATGTTTATAAACTGATACCAGAGCACCTTCAATTTCCAAAAGATCTTTCAACTTTGACAAAAAATAGTGTTTTTCTGTTACTTGGATGCATCCAACATTTGGGGCTTGCAGGTAATAGTTTTGTGCAGAAAATTAAAGACCAACCTTGGATGAAAACTAGACCTGGTTTCAAATGCCCTTCTGAGTCCCTTCTCCCAGGTCTTAATTGGGACCACTTATTAAATATTGTTCATTTGGCTGTTGTTGATGAAGAATATTATGGAAGAAGAATTGGCTAATACAGGGCTGAACTTGAGACAATCGGGGTGGTTGTAGATATAAATGGAGAATGTACCATGCTTTCCTTTACACTGAAGTCAACATTGTCTTCAAGCAGTTTAACCTGTGCCAATGTGTTCTCCTTACTCAGCTGCATCAGTTACATGAATAAGACAATGCAATCACAACTACTTGATATAATTAGCTGCTTGTCAGGGGAGAAGTGGTTGAAGACTTGTCATGGCTATAAATCTGCCCCAGAATCTATTTTGTTCGATCCAAAATGGGGAACAGTCTTCAAGGTCGTGGACCTTCCTTTCGTTGATGAGGCTTTCTACGGTCTCAGAATTCACTTGTATAAATGTGAATTGAATATGCTCGGTGTTGTGACTAGTTTTAGTGAAGGGGTTCGTATTGTTGCAAGAGGTCTCAAGTTGCCAAAAGAACCAGCATCTTTAGCACCAGAGGGTGCTCTCTCACTGCTTCAGTGTGCCACATCCCTCAGAAATAGTTGCAAGTCAACTGACCACTCTACATTTAAGATTTTGCTCGACAAATTAACAGGAGCCAGATGGCTAAAAACACACATGGGCTACAAGTCCCCACAATAATGTATCCTGTTCAATCCAGAGTGGGAATGTTATTTAACACCAAATGATAGGTCTTTCATTGATGAGAAGTTCTATGTAACTATTAGTTCTCTGGAAAAAGATCTAAAAGCCATAGGGGTGAAGGTGGATATTAAGGAAGCTTGCCATCTGATTTCCCATGCTCTTATGTCTCACATTCAAACTTCTGCTGTCAGGAGAATCTACAGATTCCTATACAAATTCAATTGAAATCCACAGATATAGGATACCCATTACTCTCAGTTATGGATCCCAGATCAACAAGCTGGTAAAGGAAAATGGGTGAAAAATTGGCGCTGTATACTTCATGACCAGGATCATCTATTTGATGCTCGTCTAAAATGCTCTTGATAAATACTATGAGAAGGAATTGCTACCTTTTCTGTCGAGGGCTTTTGGGGTTTGGGAATTTCCTTCCCCATATGATTATTTAGATATCTGGAATAGCTGGGAGGCTACGTGTCAAGTGACTGCTGAGCTAAGCTCCTTCCTGGAGCAAATATCAGAAAATTGGGAAAACTGGGATTCTGACACTAGAAGTATCCTCAAAAGACAGTTCACCATGCTACCTATAGCCAATACTTCAGGAGCTGTTCAGTTTGTGATGAAAGAACTTTTTATCGCTGATGATTTTCAGTTGAAACAGGCATTTACTGAAGCTAGTGAAAAGCCTCTATTTGCATGGTTCCCACCAATGCGCTCATCATATCAGGCTAAATTGTTAGCGATTTACGCTAGTCTTGGTGTTAGAAAGATATCTGAAGCTGTGCAGTTTGACCTACATTGTACCATGTCTGCAAGTAAAAAAATTGAGAAGACAGATATCCCGATTGGGAAAGCTTTGATCAAATTGGTGTTGGCCCATGCAAATATGCCAATGAAAGAAAAACACAAGACTGCAAAATCTCTCCTGGAACTTTCAGTCTATGGCAGTGAAGAAATATCAGTCCAGTATGCCTTACAGTTACTTTTGCAGAAAAGGAGGTTAGAAGTTGAAATTAAAAAAATGGTGCTTTGGGAGAAGAACTCACAGAGACTGCCTGTCAAGAAATCAACCTGGAATGAAGGAAAGAAAGATGTAGAATTCATTGCTTCTTTTGCGCAAGCTATCTCGGAAGCAGTTCTATCTAACAGTAGGGATCAAATGGACATGCTTTGCAGAATAATCCAAATGGGCATGGCACTTGGGTTAGAGGAAGATGCAGTGGACTCCCTGCTATGGACGCAGAATTTGGAACTTTCTTTTGAGGACAAGGAATTCCTTGATCGTTCATTTCCCTCTGGCAAGTCCTCTCCTATTTTGGGCAAGCGCCAGTCTCAACCTCTTATTGCCTTCAACTCCAAATGCTTCAGCTTGTAAGAGGATTTGACGGAAATGGAAGTATGGAACTAAACTTCCTTTTGCTTTGTATGACATGTGACTGACTGTATATACATTAATGTAACATGTAACTATGTAAATATTCTTAACTTCGCTGTAATGGAAGTCCTTTCGATGGTTCTGTATATTGAATACTCTACAACTGTTGTCTTGTAATGGCAGGAACAACATAATGTGCATGTAACTGTAGCTGTACTTTACTATCGATAGATTGAAGAAGCATGTTCTGTGATAGGCACCTTTGAATTGACCATAATTGAACTAAAATATCTGAGGGAGTTGATAGCCTCAGGTTTGCTTTTCTACTGTACAAGGTGGTAATTTTGGTCATGCTGGGATGCACAGACGCGGCTCCAGAGGCACCGCACCCACATCCGACGCGGCGTAACCAGGCGATGCACGAGGGACGCCGCTGACTGCGCATCGGGCCGCATTTGCCACGTGGTTTCTTTTTTTTTTCGCCGACTCGCACCGACGCGGTTGAGACTCAACCCGATTCACGCCGACTCAGGCCGTATCGGCCGAAACCGGCAAAACCGCCGAAATGGCCGGTTCAAGCCGAAACGGCCGATTCAGGCTGAAATTCAAACACTCTCTCTCACTCCGTCACTCATCTCTCTTCTCTGTGCTCTCTGCGGTGTGCGTGTGCTCGGCTTCACTGAATCACTCTCTGCCTCTCTGTCTCTGCAACAACACAACACAAATGCTATTCTGTTGGCCCGTGACAAAGAGTTGCAATATAAAAAGACTTTGATTACCCCAAAATGCCCTTTGCTTTGTATTCTATTGGACCCCCTAGTTGCACCCAAAGTCATGTGGTTGTTTTGGTCATTTTACCTTGATGTACACGTGTTGGTTGAGATGGGTACAGTGCATGATCTGATATGGCATGATTAGGTGAGAGGGTAGGACATTTCTTTTTTGTTTTGTATTTTCTTTTTTGTTTTGTGTTTTTTGCCTTCTTCTTTCTTTGTTTTGTGAATATAATGTTTTTTTTAAGAATATTTTAATGGTAAAAATAAATAGAAAATATAAATAATAATTTTTTAACCGCCGAGTCCCGCACCCACACCCACACCCACACCCACACCCGAGTCTCCAAACGCACCCGTGCTTCATTCATGACATTAGTAACGTGAGGTTAATGTTGATAATTTTGTGAAGATTAGCTTAATTGTGCTCTCTTCAATTCTGCTTCACATGATCACCCTTCCTGTATTAATTATTGAGTTTATAATAAGGATATTTAAACTGTCTTGAGAACCACTAGGGCCATATAATTCCCCACCCATATCGATGAAGCCTCTTGGAGAGGCAAACTCAACTCTCAAAACTCAAAACACCAGAAAGCAATAGGATTGGTTGTAGATCTTAACGTGACATCAATTCTTAAATTAATTGAATAAACTGCATGGCCACAAGAAATCCTTGTTTACTTATGGAGTGAAGAAGCTGACTTTTGGGTGAGACCGGTGGAAGACTTCACACGGCTACACATTTGCATAAGATTTTATTTTGTTTGATTCGAAGTGGGGAGCCACCTTAGGATATAAGGTAACCAGATAAATTTGGTACACATGGTTTTGACGTCCCACCTCAGGGAACGATTGTTGCCTGGTTGGGTAAAGGTGATAATGGCTTTGTAGCCCTCGAACAGATTTTCTTGTCCCTTGAATTTTTCTAACCTGAACAGATTTTTAGAGAGCAATGCAAAGATTTCCTTGCTCCTCAGAGATTTTCGTGCATTTCATTTTCAACCTAAACAAATCTGGTCCTCCACAATGCAGACAAAATGCTACTCAATATTAACATGGGTAAATCACATTTTAAATTAAACACTAGACTTTGAAAAACATTTCAATTCAAACTCATTAAGCAAGATGCCATTAATAGAAACAGCTTAAATAAAATTACAACTTGCACTGAAGCAAAGTTCAAAGCTTTTGCAACAAAACAAATCTGGTCCTCCACAATGCAGACAAAATGCTACTCAATATTAACATGGGTAAATTACATTTTAAATTAAACACTAGACTTTCAAAAACATTTCAATTCAAACTCATTAAGCATGATGCCATTAATAGAAACAGCTTAAATAATATTACAACTTGCACTGAAGCAAAGTTCAAAGCTTTTGCAACAAGGCTCCCACTCCAATTACAAATAATGAAAATCCCCATACTAAAAATAGAAAGAAAACACAACAAAGTACCACTTTAAACATTTGTTTTCTTGGATAACAACCTAGCGAATGAGATCAAATTGCACACAATAATATTTTTAACAAGCTAAGTGAGCTCCAATAATAACAAAGCCTACAACATTGCATAGCAAGCTGCTCTTACTTGAGATTATGAACATCTTATCTTGTAAAAGAGTAACATAATGACTATGGTTAGTCCACTATTTTTTACTTGCTAGTATCATTGACCTAATGGAAAAACATCTACAGAAATCCCACTTAGATCCATTGATTTAAGATATATTTTTGTGGTAGATTTGCAGAAAAGTAGAATGTTCCTTCTATAGTTCTATGGTGTTCTTAAAGTGGATACAAGATCCACTGTTGAGGATAAAAAAGTTTGGCATTTTAAACCAGATATGAGGTCCACTGCAGTTCTTAAAATTGTCTCTCTTCTTTTTCAATATCACATTTCAGAGCAGAATCAGTAAAGGAAAAAAAATGCAGATAAGAAAATTAAATGAACAAACATTTTGAGGCGTTTTCAGTAGTCATGATCACACAATAGAAGAACTTAGAAACAACTCCATAGTGAATGACTTTCCAAATATCAGTAGGTAGTAGGTACCAAAACAAACTTGACAATTTCTGCCCTCTATAGTGTAGAGGTTGCAAACTATATATGTTCGCCAGAAAGTGCCTACCTCAGCTCAGCAGTCCAATCAATCTTGTCTTCTATGAGTCCAATCTGCAGTCTGGTAAGCACAGAGTAGAGTTGTTGCGATACAACACCTATACCTCCATTTCTACATGACACACTGACAAAGAAAAGTTACAATTATGAGAATAACATTCACTATCTCTACAATTGATTTGATCATGTTGCAATAAGTCACTTGCATCAATATGTTTGTTAGTTCCACAATCAATTATTGGCACAAGCTCATATTGGAAAAAAATTTATTGTCCCTTAGATTCATTAGGGTGATTAAAGGCTGTTCAGGCGTAGAATTTGTTAAATACGATTGTCAAACTTTCATTTATATATTAGTACCTTCAACTCACATACGTAATGCTGTCCACAGGTGACACAACCACAGCTGTTCCATACAAAATACTTCATCAGCATCAAGCAACTCATCTACCACCACAAGGAATTCCTCAACATGCAAGTTATTTTAAGAACCCACTTTTGTAATTTAGCTGGTAGAGAAAATCTATAAATTGTGGCACTTAAGGACTAATGCAAAAATCCAGAATTCGGGGAGATATCAGAGATTCAAGTAAGTCAGTTTAAGTTACATAACCAACAAAAACAACTAACAGCTAATTAAGATATCCCTTTTAGAGGTCCGATTCATTTCTGCATAAAAACTATTCTACCGGTATGCATAGACAAAGAACACTGACTCATAATTAGAGTGGAAATAAAGCTATCCTAAGGGCAAAAATAAAGCCTTGAACTTTTCACCCTATATATAACATGTAAATTAGTAAACAGAGCACATTAATCAAGCCCAAATCCAGGAAATGGTTATAAATGATAAATTACCAATTACCTCAAAAGTTTAAGCTATTGGGAAACGAGTAAATTTAATCATTTAACCACATAATTCTAATACTCCCTCTCACGTGCGGGTTCAAACTACCTTTTCATAAGTAAGGTCCAACACATGGAATTTTAAATGAGATGTAGAGTAAAAGAAACAGAGATTGAATCAGGACCTCCTACTTTGATACTATGATAAATTATTGATTATCCTAAAAGCTTAAGCTATTAGGAAACAATAAATTTAATTATTTAACCACATGATTCTAACAATAAACATTTGGAGTTAAAAGCCAATGGTTTTGGATGTGTGTACTTTATGCAAAATATGGAAAAGTATGGGGGTCAAACAACTAAGGTAGTTAGGGGGTCACATGGGATGAGTTTATGAAAGAGTATTAGAGGACGGGAGTCTAGACATATTAAATTCATCACTAGGGATGGCATGGTTTAGATTTTGGTCAGACTTATGGTGTGGAGAGTTTTATCTCAAGGACCTTTTCCCTCATTTGTTTAATTTGGTAGCGGACTGCAAAGCTTCAGTTGCCTCTCATCTAGGAAATAGAGCTGATACGGGAACAAGGTACTGGAATCACTAATTAAATAGGTCATTTTAAGATTGTGAAATCTAATATATGGAAAATCTCTTATTTATTATATTCTAATTTTTCATCTAGTCAAGGTGAGGATCAAGTATTCTAGACACTATTGAAAACAGGAAGACTTGAAGGTCCGTCATAGTATGAGGCTTTGAGGGGGTCTACAGAGAGCACCATTTTCTTGGCAGAGCATATATAGTACTAAGGTATCCCAAAATATCACTTTATTTTACTCCAATAGAAACACTAGGTAAAATTTTAATGGTGAATAGTCACAGAAAACAAAACATTATTGTTATTGATTGATGCTGTATTAAACCTGGCCATTTGATCCAGTAAATTCAGTATCAATGGCATCATGAGTAGTGCCACTGATTGGGCTAACAATTGTTCTATCCTCTCCAACCAATGCATTCAAAATGCTACTTTTACCAATATTTGGTCGGCCAACAATGGCAATGGCAAGAACATAATCTTCTTCTTCTTCATCACAATTCTCTAAACCCTATTTATAAGCAAAAAAAAATTAAATAAACAATAGTTTAAAAGCACCAGAAATGAACATGCTTATGTGTGCAGTATGCTTGATAATGGCCAGAAGTGCAAATTTTGCCTAATTAGGAAGAATAAAGGACTTGAGAAAATATCAACAAGCTCAACAGAGCTCAGTTAAGTAGGTTGCCAATTTCATCGCCTGCAGTACTGATACAAAAACTCTGTAAGAGTAGATATTCAATTTTTGGATATAAAAACCTCAATTTTTTAAAGTCCTGAAATAACAAGATCAAGGAGCTCTCCAGTTCCATTCCCGATACAGCAGATATTGGAAGTGGTGAAAACCCAATTGATCAATAGAAAAGTGAGGTGCACTCTATAACAGAACCACATAAGTGAAGAAAAAAGAAATTTAAGTCCACCATGCATATCCTATAAACCTGATTATATGGACGATTCTGTTAAGTACAAAAATCATACTACACATTCCATAACCATATATTTAGTAATAGACAACACTGCACAGACACACACACAAAAATAACCATAACAAATGGAATATGGGACATAACATTCTATATAAAGTCCTAACATTTGGAAAAATTACTTCGATATAGCGGTGCACAAACTTGAATTTCATCTCTCTATTTTCTAAATTTCTAGTCTTTCACCTTCTCTTTTCAAAACCTGCAAAGTCTGTCAAAGAATTCTTATTCATGTGACCCCAATCTCGATTGTTATTACATTTCCTAGACACAGATCAAGAGAAAACCATTTTCTTTGTGTATTGATTTCAATAAATGCAATGTTAAGCTTTCTGGGTACTCCTTAATGTCTTCCAAGAATTACTTATTTATCAACTGGACAAGAATTGCTCATTCTTAGCACCAAATCCAATTACAAGTTAATTTGCTTTTGGAACAACATTAGCAATAAACCACTACCTTATTCACACCTTAACAAAGTAAATAACTTTATAATGAGAAATGGTTACTGACATTTATAGTTTCGATTGGAACATTTGGCTCGTCCTCCTCGTTCTCGTTCTCTTTTCGTTGTTGTTGTTTAGTGTTTAAGGAAAGGGACTTGTGGGAAAGAGAGCGTTTGGAGAGAGAGAGAGAGAGAATGGGAGAGATGAATTGAAGGGAAGAGGGAAGAGGAGGAATTGGAATTGGAACTGGGGAGAGAAAGGAAAAGGTTTTTGGAAAGAGTTCTCCTGCAAGAGTAGAAAAAAGAAACAGCTCTACACCTTGCATTTTTATCGTATGTTTGGCGGTTAAACAAGACCAAAAACTTATTGGTATTGGTCCAATTATAAAAATCATCATTAGGAGTGTAAGCTAAAGATTAAAATTCTTTAAAATATAACTCAAAGGTCTTATAGCTGAATTGACACCTCCCTATGTATAAAGTACTTGGGAGTCTAATAGTAATTTGTATACAAAAACATAATCATAGAATTTTCAAAAAATATTTATTGGTTGATATTACTCAATATATATCAGGTCTCTGGAGTGACTTGAAGGTTTGAATATGATCAATAGTATTTTTTAACTTAATTAAATTAGTCTCTTTTTGATTAAGCAAAATAAATAAATAAATAGTGGGTTTGAAATTAGTTTGGATTCATTAATAAATATATTTGAAATTAAATTTCTAAAATTTAATAGAATTTGGAACGATTTTGAGATCTATAGGTTTTAATAACTTTGGATTTATAATTGGTATCCTCAACCCAAACGTGCATTATCTCTCTTTTTTTTTTTTTTTTTTTGGTAAACAAGGGAAAGACAAAAACTAAACAGAAAGTAAAGCTTCAGGGCACAGCCTGTTCGCAAATAGACCATGGCTATCAGCCTCAAAGAAAGGAATAACCTCCACAGGTGGACTAGAGAACACAGTAAAATCAGCACCCATAAAAGTGCCTAATTTAGCCATATAGTCTACACATCTATTGACTTCTCTATAGACATGTCTAAATCTTGACTGAGGGTTCTAAGAAACCAACTGCCTGCAATCATCCATGAGGGAGGAAATAATAGAATTAGAGTTTTTCTGATGAGAGAATGCATCTACAATGGCTTTGGCATCCATTTCAATGATTACAGCTTGGATGTGAGCTTGTAAGCATAAGAAGAGGCCATCCTGAAGAGCCCACAGCTCAGCAATAAAACTGTTTGCTGACTCAATCCTCCTAGCGTAGCCAATGACCCAATTCCCTTCCTCATCTCTAATTACACCTCCTCCTCTAGCCAACCCGAGAC
Source organism: Quercus robur (assembly GCF_932294415.1). Taxonomy (NCBI): domain Eukaryota; kingdom Viridiplantae; phylum Streptophyta; class Magnoliopsida; order Fagales; family Fagaceae; genus Quercus; species Quercus robur. The sequence goes on from NC_065539.1 coordinate 15,449,085, forward strand.
TTCCATTTGATGCTCCGTTCGTATTAAGCTTCATCCATCCAGTATCGGACTTCTCCCACCGGATACTTCTCAAAACCCATTTTTTGGTAGATGTAAAGCTACACGCATAGTGCATATATTCCAATGCTCGGGCCTTTATTTCTTTAACAAGATTAGGAAATTGAGATCTTCCTTTGAAGACAAATTGATTTCTATTTTTCCAGATCAATCAAGTAGCAAATAGGAACATTTGATGCCATTGGGGCTGCCCTTCATCAAACTTGGAATCAGCCTTACAATTGGAGGTAAGCCAATCTTCTAAGCTCTCTGTAAAAAAGGATGGATCAGCTGGCGATACACCAAGTTGTTGCCAAATATTTCTGACCAAGGGGCAGTCACCCAAAGCATGTAAAATCGATTCAGAACCAACCTGACAGGTAGGACAAACAATGTCCAAATTCAGCCCTCTTGTCGAGAGACATTCCCTCACACCAATGCTTTTGTGCATACACTTCCATACAAAAGTTTGGATTCTAGGCAAGGTTTTAAGTTTCCAAATCCATTTCCCCCTGAAGGGAGCTTCAATATCAAGTTTTAACATTAAAAGGTATGCTGATTTCATGTCAAATTCACCTTTAGGGGACAATTTCCAAGCCAATTTATCTTCGGATCTAGTAACTAGAGGGATAGGGGTAGCTTGGATAACCCTTTTAATGTTGTTTGGCAGTTCTGTTTGGATGTTTGACCAATCTCATCCCCCTGGATGTCCAACATCTTTAATCTTGAGATGCAATGATTCACGGGTCAAAGGGCCTTAGATGGGTTGTCTAAGGGGCTGAGAGTTGACCTTGCCAAAAGTCAAGGTTACTATCAGACCTTGGAATCCATCTAACACCCTTCCTAAAAGTATCCTCTCCTTTTTTCAAACCCTTCCAAATTCTTGAGCTAGACAGCTGGTTCTCATTCCTCGAATTAACTCGTTGATGATTACAATATTTCAGTCTTAAGACCCTTGCCCACGGAGCATTCTTTTCACTATGAAATCTCCAATTCAACTTCGCAAGCAAAGTCGTGTTCCTTCCTTTGGCCGTTTGTAATCCCAGCCCCCCATGCTCTTTTGGTCTTGTTACCTTCCTCCAACCCACCCAATGCATTTTTTTTTTCTATCTTCAGATGAACCCCAAAGAAAAGTTTCTATTAACTCTATCAATCCCCTCCAAAACCTTTCTAAGAAGCATATTGCACTGCATAACATAAGCTAGTATGGTCAAAGAAGAAGCTTGGATGAGCACTGCCCTTCCTGCCAAAGACAAAACGTGCATTATCTCATTCTTAAGTAAATGCACCAAAATGGATCGATGTGAATTGAAATTGACTAAATAGTTTGTAGTTTTTTTTTTTTTTTAATTTATTGGTTTGTTGAGTCATCTCTCTTTTTGGATTTTTTTTTGTAATTATTTTTTATTATAAATAATTACAAAATGCTTTTAATCTTGCAGCTCGAACCCTTTCCTCCTTAGATCCCAAGCATTTTGTGCATGGAGAGGTGCCAATTCACCTTCTTTTTTGGTAATTATTGGATATTCTGTTGTCAAAATAACATTTTTGGTAATATTATTAGGGCTTTACTAATGTATGCCCTTAGGGCATATATTAATGGGACCCTTATTATTATTATTTGTAATTTTTAGTTGTTATGCATTTAATGAGAATTACCGAGTAGTCGATCGAGTACCATTGCTATGGAAATTAATGCATACATATTATAATCATTGAACTTTTTTTGGTATTTTTTTTAATTATTAGCTCAATCTTCTTTTGGATTTTTTTTTTATAAAATAAAATATGGGGACTTTTAGTGTTGTAGGCATATTTGTGTCATGGGATTTGAATAAAATGATCATATATCTCTTTATGGTAAAAAAAAAAAAATTGATAACAAATGGATATTAGTTAGCATTTTATTCTAAAAACTTCATATAAATGAAATTTTAATTTTTTGAATCATAAATGTAAGGAAACAATTTTAAATGCAACTACATAATACCTTCAAAACTTGCCACAAATTATATATCCATATCCATATATGTTTAGTAATTGTAATATGACAACTATGATAACTCTTAAACTACATTGGAAACTAAGTAAACCAAACACAAACAATATGTAATACAAAAAAAAAAAAAAAAAAAAAAAAAAAAAAACTAAAACTAAAACTAAATAAAAGACACAAAAATATTTCAAAGAGAACTTGCTACAAATCATATATCCATATCCATATATGTTTAGTAATTATAATATGACAACTATGATAACTCTTAAACTACATTGGAAACTATATAAACCAAACACAAACAATATATAAATATGGACAAAACTTATATACAGTACCTTAGATGTTGTTCCTTAGGTTTCTTTCTTAAAATTTTGTCATGTGGCTACTTAACTTAAAAAAAATACACTTCTATTCATGAGAAAAAAAACCACATAACAGAATCTTAATAGAGAAATATAAGGAACAGCACTTAAGTATTGTACTTAAGTCTTGCTCTATAAATATCTAATACAATAACATCAGAAAAAACTAAATAAAAGACACAAAAGTATTTCAAAGAGAACGTTCGAAATTCAATATAAAACTACATAATTAAACTGCAATATGAAGCAACAAATATATACTAATTAAAACAAACACCGATAATTAAACAGTTTTTTTATACCAATTTATCATTTGTATTGCAAACTCGTTAATTATTTCAATAATTTTTTTATACCTGCATCTAAATATGGTTCAATAGGTCCAAAAATTGCTCAATACACTTTTGATATTATTATGCTTTCCATATCTATAAACTTGGATATTACCTTTTCATTCAACGAGGATTTTTGATAGCTAAAAAGTTGCATTTTATGCAACTTAAGTTTGAGTGACTCATACTTATCCCCCATATATATATATATAAAGAAAGATAATACAAAAAATCATTAAATTAAACTATTAAAAATAATAATATTGCATTTTGTCATCTATATTTCTTAATAAATTCAGATTTAGAATAGGTAATTTCAACTCAAACTCATCTTTTTCCATTTTGTTTTTGTTTTGAGAAACATCTTTTTCCATTCTCAAGTGCATCAAAATGGATTGTAATGCACCAAATTGAACCAAATGAACTGAATGAGACCAAACTGAATCAAATGGACCAAAATGGAAAGAACTGGACCGAAATTGACCAAAGTGGCCATAAGTTGACAGACCTGGATCGAATGGACCATCATTCAAATCAGTATCTAAATTAATTAATTTGTATATAGTTACCTACTCTAACCCATGGGAGAAATTATAATGAGAACTTAAACTTAAAAAATATTGCAACCAGTACATTAATTTGAGATTAATTTGCTCATTAATTTGGTACATATAAACTCATTTGGATGATGATGAATTCACTACAAATGTTGAATTTGGGTGTAGGTTGCAATTTTTTAAAAATTAGAGCGCACATCATAAATAAAACATAATTAAGAGTGGTAAACTTCAATTAACTTTGATGCATATATACATGGATTGAGATTTGATGCAATAGCCAATAACCAACAGGAACTATTGTGCACCATGAAATTTCCCTAAGAGTTGAAATTGAACTTTTAATCTCAAACATTGGATAAAAAAAAATTAAACCTCTCAACTTTTACCTTTTAAGCTTTTTTTCTCCCACATTAAAAGTTTCCCAGCTGAATGACTACACGATCAACTATAATCTATGCTAGTGTACAATAAAAGAAATATATCATACTTTGAAAACAATAGGGAATCACGTGTGGGTTTGATTTGAAAGCCTAATATATATCATATATATACATAAAATCACAAAGAAAACAACGTTTTATTGAAGAAAAAAAAATACGAATGAACCAAAGAAATCAAATTTTCACACTATCTTTAGTATCAGTTTGGAAACAGCTTATTTAGTTAGAACTGAAAACTTTTTATTGAAAGTATGGTAGATAAAGTAAAAGTAGATGAAATAGTACAATGGGATCCACAAATAATACAAAAAAGTGTAATGAGACCTATAAATTACAGCAAAAATAAATTAAATAGTATCAAAAATAAACTAAATATAGTAAAAAAACTGACTTTTAAACCAATTCCAAATGCACACTTAATTAGTCTATATATACATATAAAACCGAAACTTTTGGAGCTCCCACAAATTTTCACATCAGCATAATATTTAAAAAAAAAGCATAAAAAAAAAAAAAACGTAATAAAAGTTTTCTAAAACCCGATGCTCTGCCTTTCCCTTGCGCGAACCCGACTTTTTTCTGTCCAACGTCTCTTATGCTCTTTCATAAATTCTTAACTCTTCGACAACTTCAGAAGCCAGAAATACTTCCTTAGAATTATCCCAAATCTGCCAAATTGATGCTTCTCTTTTTGTGTCATGGTCTCTTCTCTTCTTCTACTTTGTTTCTTGTGAGCTTTGCAATACAATTTTTTCATTGTGGTCTCTGCGTGTTCCTCTGCTCTCGGTCTTCTTCGTTTTTTCTATCAGATCTTTCTCTGTTGGTTACTGCTTCTCTCTATTGGTTTTTGAGTTTTGCTTTGGGTTATCAAGTTATGAATGAAATAGGGAAGTTAATCAAAGAGCGGACAATGGAGCTGAAAGTGAAAGAGAATGAATTTGAGTCTATTGATGGTTGCATTAAAGAGAGTTCAGAAAAAATTAAGTCAAAAAAGAAGATATTAGATTTGATAGAGAAGAAATTGATAGACCAGTCTAAAGAAGTTCAGTCTAAGGAGAAGCAACTTGATTCAGTCGAAGAATTGTATAGAAAATTTTGTGAAGATTTTGAGCTAAAACAAAGGGAGTATAATGCAATCCGAAGATCTATTGAAGAACTCAACGAGGAACTTGAATTTAAAGGAAATCAACTGAATTCTAGATAGAATTTGATTAAAGAGTGTGACAAGGAGTTCAAATCAAAACAGGAAGAGCTTAGATCAATTCAGAAAGCAATTGTGGAATGCTTTAAGGAACAAAAATCAAAGGAGAAGGAACTTTATTTGGTAGAAAAGTCCGTCAAAGAGTGCACTGATTCTCTTGAATCAAAGGAGAAGCAACTGAAATTTGTCCAAGAAACAGTGAATGGTGGGTTTGTAAATTTTGAAATGTAAGTACATATTGGAAGAGAACATGTGGAGGAGATAATATGAAGATTAAGAAAATAAATAAAACCTAAAAGCAACAAAGAATGAGTGGAGGTGAAAAAACGTTAGTTAAAAAAAAAAAAATAAAATAAAAAAAAAAAGGCTGTCAAATGTTAGGTGCTGCGGTACTTTTTTTTTTTTTTTTTTTTAGGTACTGCAGTACTTGAGATGAGATACGTGTAACAAAAAAAATTGTCAGGGATATTACAAATTGGGTTTTACTAAAATATACTTTTAGGGTATATATTAGTAAACCATTTTAGAAAATTTTTTTAGTGAAAAATTAAGTAGCTTAAAGAAGTTGAGAAGAGCTTAAGAAAGGGAGGAAATACATTCTTGAAAAGCATTGAATAAAGCTTGAAGATGTAAGCACAATTGTATATTTATTCTATTTACTAGGTCTTTTGTAATACTTATTAAACCAAATGTAAGAACACATTATGATTATAGCAATATATTACTTCATAATATTACATGTTTCATCTTATATTAGAGTCAATTTAGCTTTCAATAATTGAAATTTGAGAAATGATTAAATCTGAACATGTTAACATTTGATTTAATTTAAAACAATCCCGTGCATCACACGGATTAACAACTAGTTAATTTTAAGATCAAGACTCAATAGTAGAACAAGGTTACGGGAAATTAAGTCAACTCTACTCCATTTTCCATCCCTTCTCCCTCCTCGTTGGGCAAAGGATAAAGATCCAATCAAACGAGAGTAGGCCCAGCCCAAATGAACCATTTTCCAAACTTTTTAGTTTTCAGAACAGAACCAAACCACGTAAAAACCGAACCCTCAAAATGTCATATCAAAATCTGCTATTTCTGACAAAAATCTACAGCATCAATGCATGCCATACGAAAGTCCTGCAACTCACTCACTGACCGCTTCTATAAGCTGCAACTTCAAGTTTATTAATTATAGCACGCCGTCACTTTCTAGATACTTTTTAGTTCTTCTTTCTTTTGTTTTGGAAACTGGTCAAAGTGGTCAGTTTCTCTACTGTTTCTTCTTTGAGCTTTGGAGACTCTGGCAATGGTATGCAAGTTTTTCTTAGCAATATAGAGAAAGACGAATGGGTAGCAGCTATGTGAAACAGTGAAGCCATAGGTTTTACTTTATAGATCATCGATCGTTCTTCTCTTTTAGTAACTGGTAAGTGCTTCAGTTCAGTTCAGTTCAGCTTTCTTTATCTGGTTTTCTGAGACTTTGTTGTAACGGTATGAATGTTTCTGTCAGCAATTTAGAGAAGCCGAATGTCTACCTATATGCGCAGTAGTAGCCAAATCAGAAAGTTCATAGCAGCAAAGCTGCATATAGAGGAAATAAGGAAACACAAATTCTCAATCGGTGAAAGGTGTCCAAACCCTTTAACGGGAAATGTAGGAAACTAGCATTACAAAACTAACTATTCAGTTAGTTGGACCCGTTTGCAAACAATTTGTCGTTGTAACATCTCGAGCCTTAGAGGGTCGATTTAGGCCTCTAAATCGACCCTCTAAGCCTCGGTTTACCTGGGTTAACATGCGAAAATTCCACGTGGAGTACACGAGGAAATCGAGTGTCTGAGACTCGATTTCCGCGTGTACTCCACGTCGAAATCGAGTCTCAGAGACTCGATTTCTACGTGTTCTCCACGCAAAAATCGAGTCTATGAGACTCGGTTTCCTAAAGGTTAAACCGAGTCTCAGACAGTCGATTTTTACACTTTCAGAATCCCCACCTCTTGGTTTGTCTCTTTTGGACGCACATGGAATATCTGACCAGCCAGGCATTGGTCATGTCTGTTGGGCGCAGAGAATATCTGACCAGCCAGGCATTGGTCATGTCTTTTATGTTTTATTTTGAATGTGCAATGTTTTGTCTAAAAGCTTATAAAGAAAAATCTTTGGGCGTGAAGAATATCTGACCAGCTATGCATTGGTCATGTCATGCCCATTTTTATGTTTATTTTGAATGTGCAATGTTTGTCTAAAAGCTAAGAAAAAGTCTTTGGGCGTGCAGAATATCTGACCAGCTATGCATTGGTCATGTCATGCCCATTTTTATGTTTATTTGGAATGTGCAATGTTTGTCTAAAAGCTAAGAAAAAGTCTTTGGGCGTGCAGAATATCTGACCAGCTATGCATTGGTCATGCCCATTTTTATGTCTATTTTGAATGTGCAAAGTTTGAGCAGCACTGTTTTGGCATTGGTCATATCCGTGTTTTGTTTTTTGGGTGATTGGTCAGAAAAAAAAAAAAACTCTCACACAACTCTCACACCTTCAGCAACTTCTATCACAGAACCTCTCTCAACAACTCTCACAAAACATCATACAAGTCTCATAAACTCTCATACATCAGCAGCAAAACATTGCTCCTCTCACTCTCATACAATCTCAGCAGTATATTTGCTCATCCTCATGTCAAGTAAGGGTCTCCTCCTCACTCTCTAGTTGGTTGTTTAGTGTATATAGCTGCTTTAAAGAGTGTTGCTTGCATTGAATTTGTCATGCCATTTCTTGATTGTATTAAAAAGTGTTGCTTGCTTTAAAAAGTGTTTGTATTAAATATTTATATTTGTTTCCTAATAAGATATTTGTTTATATTAAATATTTATATTTGTTTCCTGAGAAGATATTTGTTTGTATTAAATATGTATATTTGTTTCATAATATTTTTTTTTTTTTTGAGTAACCAGCGTGGAAGCCCAGGCAGGGCTCCTTATGTATATTAGTTGGTTGTTTAAATATGTGTATATATATTTATATTTATACAACTATATGTTTAAATATTTATATAAATATATTTATATTTATATATTTATACAACTAAATGCAAATATAAATATAAATATATATTTATATAAATATATAGATTTATATTTATATTTATTTTTATATTTTTATATATATATATATATATATATATAAATATTTATATATTTATATATAATTATATATTTATATTTATATATTTATATATTTATATATTTATATTTATATATTTATATAAATATAAATATATGTGTATATTTATACAACCATATATTTATATTTATATATATATATATATATAATTATATATATTTATATATTTATATTTATATATATATATATAATTATATATATTTATATTTATATATTTATACAACTATATATTTATATTTATATATCTATACAATTATATATTTATATTTATATATTTATACAACTATATATTTAAATATTTATTTATTTATATAAATATATAAATAATAGACACATAAGGAAAGAAAAAAGAAACAGGTTCAAAGAATTGTGCAACCTCCAACTTTTATGAAATTCCAACCATGAGAAAGACATTATTGAATACAGTAAAAGGTATGAAAATAATTGGGTCACCGGTCCAGTTGCACCTAATTAAGCAGCTAGCATTTTTCCATTTTCTGGATGACATAAAGCTGATGACATATTAGCAGATTCAAAACAAATTTACTGTCATGACGGATTTTTTATTGTATGATTTTTATGATTTAGAGTCAAAATTTGAGTTTGTATATCACATCTAGTATATTTCACTGTATATTAATGCCTTGATTTTCAAATTAGATGATATGTCTAATTTGATTGATCATGATCATATTCACATTAGTGTTTTTTTTTTTTTTTTTTTTCTTTTGTCTGATGAACCCTGCTCTATGTTATTTCATTAATAGTAGTGTAATAGGGTATGCCATTAATTTCCATAGCACTGGAATGATGATATTTTTATTTATATTTTTGTTAGAGCTGAGTTTAAAATTTGTAATGGGGGTGAGTTTTGTTTTTAGTTTTTTTATTTGTTTGAGTACGAAATTATAATGATTGAGTGTGTTTGTATGTGATGTGGGGTGAGTATATGCAATTGTTACACTTTTAGATCCCTTGTAATTTTTGTACTTTGAGTAGATAGAAAAGGTTTTTTAATTCGAACATAAATGAAAGAGATAAAATATGTCACTAACATAAATTTCCTTGGCTTGGCTCTCTAATAGGTTCACAATCTTTGAAGAATATTGATATAAATGTATACTTCGGCGGACCCCTTCACAATCCTGAAGGGATTGACGGATTCCCATTTAGAGGGGAGGGTATCGAATGCTACTACATGATGTTACGTCGTAAGTTGAAGACGTTGAATGATTTGAAGAGGAAAATAATGGGCGAATTGAAATTGAATCCTGCTTGGTATGACATCAAGATTATTTATCGTTACCCACAAGAAGTCCTTCATGAACGGATAAATTATGGGTATATGGCGATCAAAGAAGATAAACATGTAAAGATGATGTTTAATAGGATCCAGAAAATGCCCCAAGTAAATGCTGCTGAGTTGTATGTAAGTTTGGAGGCGCCTGCAGATAACACTACTGAGGTGGTGCAAGAAACAACTACGGCTTTACAATTTACAGCCCTAGATGATGGATGCACTACAATGGGAGGGTATACGATGGGAGGGTATACTACACAAGAAACAACGATGGGAGGTTATACGCTCCCATCTCAAGATCATGTTGCTAATACTAGTGAAACCCTCTATCGTGAAGAGACACATTTAGAGGAGGAAGACGAAGACGAAGATCATGTTGCGAATGATGGTGAAAATGTTGAGGTTGTGGATGAGTACGAAGAGAGGATTGAGCAAGGCGACTTTGAGAACGATGTGGATGAACATGAAGTCGTTCCCAATTTTGAAGAGGAAAATATGGAGGACCATGATGAAGGTGATGCAAATGATGATATTGGTGTCCAGTATAATAGAAATACGACCACTGGCTACAGACCTCCTGCTGAGTCATTCTACTCAAATACTTGGGAAGATATGGTTGATCCTTCACGTCTTCAGATACCATTTGTCTCTACTTGGGAAGATGGGATGCATTTTTCTAAAGGGTTGACTTTTGCAAATAAAGATGCGGTGAAGCATGCATTGATAATATACGCAGCAAAGGATAATAGAAATTTTATAATCCGGAGGTCGACCAAATCGAAATTGTGCGCCGCATGTGTTGATGACAACTGCATGTGGTATGTTGGGGCATACATGAAGACTAAATTCAATGGTATGTGGATGGTTACGTCTTATGTGGGTCCACACACTTGTATACCCTTTGGCCTAAAAAGAGATGGTAGAATGATGGATTCGCATTTTGTTGCATCAGAAATTGTGGGAAAATTGCAAAAAAATCACACTACACGTATTGATGACCTATGGGAGATCATACGTACTAAGTATAATCATGAGCTTTCTTACTATAAAGTATGGGACGCAAAACAAAAGGCAATTGCTAAGATATTTGGGGATTGGGAGGAGTCTTACCAAAAGTTGCGAAAGTTGTTGTTGGCATACTTGGATGAGGACTCAGGTACCCAGTACAGCTATCACACCATACCTAGGCCACACGAAGGTACTGCGTTACTACGCTATGTATATTGGGCATTCGCTCCATGCATTGCTGCATTCCAATATTGCAGGCCAGTGATTAGTATTGACGGGACTCATCTGTATGGTAAATACAAAGGGGTATTGATGATTGCAATGGCAACCGATGCTAACTAAAAGGTTTTGCCTCTCGCCTTCGCTGTTGTGGACAAGGAGTCAGGGGCTAGTTGGGGGTGGTTTTTAGAGTGTCTCAGGATTTCCATAGAGCATGTCATACCTAACGATGGCATTTGTATTATTTCTGACCGACATAAAGGTATTAAATGTGCCATTCGAGAGTGGCCTAGACGTGAGGACGGAAGAGAACAGGTATATCATCGATATTGCCTTCGACATGTTGCTAGCAACTTCAACAGACACTTTGATAACCCGATTCTAAAGGCATTGGCCTTGAAAGCTGGATATGCGAGTAATGAAGCTAAATTTAAGTCCATAATGGAAACCATTAAGGAGGCCGAGATTAATTTACTGAGGGGTGTAGACCCTACTGATACGCGGATTGAACGTTATATGCCGTACACATATCTAGTGAGTGAGGATGTGGAGAAATGGACCCAGTCACATGATGGTGGAAGACGTTACGGGGCAATGACAACCAATATCTCCGAGTGCTTTAATGAGGTACTTAAAGGTGCCCGCGGTTTGCCCATTGCTGCAATGGTTCATTTCACTTGGTGCAAACTTGTTGCATATTTCCACGATCGACATAAACAAATTACTTCTGATCTCTCTCGAGGTAAGCTGTGGAGTGATTATGCAATGGAGATCTATAGCAGAAATGAGCAGAAAATTGCAGGACACACTGTGAGGAATTTTAATCATGCAGAGGGTGTATATCAGGTGGTTACCCCATACAATGACCATAGAGGTGGAGGGGGAAACCACAGTCATGAAGTGCGCATATTTGCTAGAACATGTGGTTGCAGAAAGTGGCAAAACTTGAAGATCCCTTGTTCACATGCAATTAAAGTTCTTCAAGATCTGCATCTCAATGCGACCAACTATATTGACCCATGTTACAGTTTGAACAACGCCATTCTCACATATTCACATAATTTTGTGGTACCAAAGTCAGAGTCTGAGTGGAGGGACGTTTCCGGACCACGATGGGTGCCTGACCCACTGCTGTTGCGGGGCACAGGTCGTCCTGTGAAGTCAAGAATAAGGAATGAAATGGATGGGGTACGGCGAGAACGGGGAAGCCAGAGGGAAGATCCGGACTTGAGGGAGACTCAACCGAGGCAACGATGCGGAGTGTGTCATCAAGAGGGGCATAACCGTAGAAGTTGTCCCAATTCCCGTGGGGCATCGACAAGTGGTACTGCTATAAACTAGGCAAGTGCCCTCACTGTTTTTATATAATATATTCAGAATTTCATTTTGTTATAGTTCTTTGCATTTGGAAACTAATGACCGTATTTTAATTTTTGGCAGGCAAGCGGAAACTCGATTTTGCTAAGTGACATTGTACGTGGGACTTGTGGTTATCTTCTGTATGGACAAGTGCTAGGTGACTATGTAGAGTCTGTTGTATCAGTATGGAGAAGTGCTTAGTGACTATGTAAAGTATGTTGTATCAGTATGGTTTAGTATGGACAAGTGGTAGGCAAATATGGGGACTATGTTGTATTTATTAGTTGTTATTTTGGTAATTGTTGAATGTTGTTGTAATTGAACTATTTGCTGTCTATTGTACTTGTTACTATAGTTGCGTTGTGCAGCTTTTGCCTCTAATGCCAGCAATTATATTACGGCTGGCATTAGTAGCTACTACTTTAAAGCACATTCAACCACAGGGCCCTCCTTTGAAGCATTTTGTTGCTAGTATTGAATGTATTTTGTCCGTTAATAGGGAACCTATAATGGGTATGAATAGTAACTGTTTGAATCCAGTTGTTTGCATATGATGTACGAGCCATTTACCAGTATCATATGCTTTGTATCTACTTGTTTATCGCTGCTCATGTTATGTGTTCTGGATCTAGTTTACTGCTGCAGGGGAAGGGAAACCAATTATGGTTTACTGCTGCACGAGTAGGTGCCAAAAACAAAAAAAACACAAAAAAACCCCAGTAGAAATCGACTTTGTGATAGTCGATTTCCCATGGAAATCGACTCTCTGAGAGTCGATTTCCTATAGAAATCGACTATAAGATAGTCGACTTCCACTGGGGGATTTTTTTTTTTTTTTTAATCCAGTTGGGAACTAATTTCAACAGGCAAGTGAATAGGATTGAAGTGGACTAAAATAGACTGAATGAACCTAATAGACCGAATTGGACTGCAGTGAACCGAATGAACCTAAATGGACGGAATGGACCTAAGTGGACCGAATTGGACCAAAATAGACCAAAAGGACCAAATAGACTGAATTGGACCGAATTAACCAAAGTGGACGTAAGTGAACCAAATTAGACCGAAATGGACCCAAGTTGAAATCGACTATAAGATGGTCGACTTCCACTGGGGGAATTTTTTTTTTTTTAAATCCCAAGCATACACAATCAACAGGCAAGTGAATAGGATTGAAGTGGACTAAAATAGACTGAATGAACCTAATAGACCGAATTGGACTGCAGTGAACCGAATGAACCTAAATGGACGGAATGGACGTAAGTGGACCGAATTGGACCAAAATTGACCAAAAGGACCAAATAGACTGAATTGGACCGAATTAACCAAAGTGGACCTAAGTGAACCAAATTAGACCGAAATGGACCAAATGGGACTTAACATAAAGTCATAACCCTTGTAGGTCTTGCATGAAATACATATGCCAGATCAAACGAGCGCTAAAGTTGATGCCAAAGTTGGCACTTGTAAATAAAGTCATAACCCATGTGTTTATAGTTTTGATCTTCATGGCGGTCAACATGAGACCTATTATTGCCCAACTATAAAATGCTCACTGCTTGTGACTAAAAATTAAAACTGGTTTTTCAAACACTTAGATAAACCATCTTGCTTGTACAAAACCATCAGTCACGAATTGCTGAAAATGAAGTCTGGAAATTTTCAAACACTATTTGAAAGAATCTTAACACAAGTTGATCGGACAAGTTCACAAAATATAAGCCAAAAAATCTATAGAGGAAGTTCATACATCAAAAGGCACCATGCTATTCTCTCATAACTTGACCAATCAAAGACTTAAAAATAAAACGTATTATGCAGCTCTTATATTAGTTGCTGGGAAGCATAAGCAGGTCTCCTTCCATTAAGTTTACGCAGAATATGGTATCCTCAAGGCCATTCTTTGGGCAAGCCAAGGTCTTTCTGAATCTGGGTCAATGAAACGAGGCATGAGGAACTGTTCTGCTTCTTCGTCTATCAATTCTCTAGCCCATGCGACCCTCTTTGATGGGCAACTACCTGGCCCATAGCACCTGCATTTTTAATTGAAGCATTCCATACTTATTTAGTGTGCTATTAAGAATAAACTTTCATAAACACAGCAGCATCCATTTCAGAAGAAAAGTCAAAGAAAAGAAAGTACAACCAACTCCACCAAAACAGTAATCCAACATGTTATCAATTCATTTTCATTTTCATCTCTACTCAGCATCAAAAAAAGGTTATCAATAAGCATCTGCACTTGTTACAAGCTACCAAATCATAATGGTAAAATTGCCGAAAATTTTATTGCAATTTATTAATTATATGGTAAAAAATGCGATGTTCATAATAAAGGCTTATCGTCATTAAGCACAGGAATTAGCAAGCAAATAATTTGAGAAGCATGGTGATGTGTGCTGGCAGCAGCCACACCAAATTGACTATGCTGGGATTGGACGCTTACCAAGTTAATTGAGTCATACTTTTCATCAGCATCTGTAAAACAAGAAAGGTATGTTGTAAGCACTTCACACACTAATGTAGAATGACAACAATTGAATTTAGCGGAAATTCATACAATCAATCTAGTATCAAGTAATTACATAATTTTTTAAGGTAAAATACAAGAAGCCCAACCTGCACTGTGCTTTCTGCTGCTTTTGATGCCAGGTACAACCAGGTTGGAGCCACAAGACGCGGATCATATTCTGTCATACTCTTTCTGAAAGCACAAAAAGAAGTTAAGCTTAGCAAGCAAAAGAGGTGATGGTATTTTTGTTTTTTGTTTTTGTTTTCTTGTTTTCACTTTCATCAGTCACTTCATCAAATTCAGAATCCTCAGTGGCATGTTCACTTTCAGAGTCACTCAACATATACCTTGTTTTCTAACTTGGTTCACCCTTTGAGGTCTTGCTCTTGCTGGTGCAACTTCAATAGTTTCTTCAGTACTGGCAGAAGTAGAAGCAGAACCCGAAAATTGCAATAATCATCATCATCATCATCAGATATCTCCGAAACAGTTGCCAAGGGCTTCTTCTTCTGTGCAGCAGCAGCCCTTTTGCTAGGTTCTTTCTTCTTGGCTGGTACTTTGGGCACTTCAGTCTCCATGGCTGTCAGGCATAAAAACAAAGAGAAATTTACTGTGGGAATACTTACAGGAAAAACAGTCCAACACATTCCCAATGATCACGGTAAAAGATCATGGAAAAATTCACAAGAAACTAATTATTAGTGATGCTGAATCTGAAGTGGAAACAAAAGTTGGTGCTTGTAACATGGAAAATTTTGAGCAATGTACATTACAGAATATGACGAGACAGCTTCTGCAACAAATTCTGCATTATTTGCCTTCTTATTATTGTTCTTCCGTGGGTTCGTGGGTGCTTCTCTAGCAGACTTCATAGCAGCTTCACCCCTTGCTTTGCCTCTCATTTTCTTTCTTAACTCCTCTGACTCACATCACTTCTCTCTAGCTCCTAAATGACATAAAACTAAAAACAGTCAACAAATAGACAACTATACAAAAAAAACAAATCATCACAAGGAATTGTTAATTTTTCAGTCATACATCGAGTTGCCCCTCCAAAGCATCAACATCTGTCCTCCAAAAGGACTTTGGAGTTTCCTTTCTCAAATCATCAACCTCCTTATTGACCTTATCCCTTTCAGCGCATAACTCCTGAACCTTCTCAATGGTCAAGCTTCCAATTGCCATGGCCAGTAGATACTCATAATCACTTATCTGTACCCCATTACTACTGTTGTCAGCAGGAGATTTCACTTCTGTTTCTTCTGTATCATCAGTTGCACCAGCAACTTCTGGCTCAACAGCTTTAGATCCAAATGGAAAAGGACTGAAACCTTTTGTTTGCAGCTCAACAAACAGATCAGCTCTCTTCCTATTACTTACAATGATCTCTCCCTTCACAACTGCAAGGATAAACCTAACCTTGTTTTCTAACTTCAACAACTCCATTTCACGTTTGTTCAGTACAAATTTCTGCACAAAATACAAAAACTGCAATTAATAATTGTTTCCCTAAGAAATGGCTGAAATTATTGAGTATCAGTGTTCTATTTGTGTTCACACAACAGGCCATGACATCAAAGGCAAGATATAAATTCTATGAAGCAGCTTAAGAAGCTTGCAATTTTTTAAAGCGCCAAAGTTTTTCAGCAATTAGATTCTTCTGGAAAAAAAATACAAAAAATAATAATAATAAACAAAATAGATTCCAATATGTTTGACTGTAAGTCTGCTATAAGATGCTTCCAAAAAGCGAATTTACTTACTACATTCAGGATTTCCTAGAGATTAATATTCATGGAGGAAAAAAATAAATAAAAATAGATGCACCTATAGAAATAAGATGCATCAGTGCATGTATTTATCAAAACAAGCTCAGGAAAACAAAAATCTAATTGCCTTTAAGTACATTCTCTACAGAATAGAAAAGACAGAACATCAGTTAAGGAATGAAGTTTCAAATTACAAATCAAATACAGATCATGAAGTACAGTTTCTAAGCAAAACATCTAACGGTCAAGGATTTTCTACAATGTGAAACAGATGAGGTATGTTCACCCTCAGTGGCATACCTTGTTTTCACTTTCATCAGTCACTTCATCAAATTCAGAATCCTCAGTGGCATGTTCACTTTCAGAGTCACTCAACACATACCTTGTTTTCTAACTTGGTTCACCCTTTGAGGTGTTGCTCTTGCTGGTGCAACTTCAATAGTTTCTTCACTACTGGCAGAAGTAGAAGCAGAACCCGAATATTCTTCATTTTCAGTCACTTCATTTACCTTACCAACCCTTCCCAACACAGAACCACTTTTCTTGTTGAATGGAGATGCCCTCATCTTTCTCACTTTCTTCTCCGGTGAAATCCTGGAATTTTCAGGAGGCTTTAACATGTCAGTTCAAAGCTTCTGGGCCAATGTCTGAGGCTGCTGCTTATTCGCTGCACCTCTCTTCTTTGCCGCTGCAGCAGCCCTTTTGCTAGGTTCTTTCTTCTTGGCTGGTACTTTGGGCACTTCAGTCTCCATGGCTGTCAGGCATAAAAACAAGATGTGATATGGTAGGGCTGTTATTGGGGGGTTCAATCACAAAATCAGTGATACAAAAATTGTATATGCAATGAATTCAAATCTATTTAACAGATGTTCATATTGATCATGAATTTCAGAGTATCTAGTTGGATCTGAACTCATATCATGCCATATTCACATTGAATTGACAGTCATGTAACATACTTCATTATCACATATCACATAGCTAACTGTCTAATCCTATATAAATGGTTCAACCAAAAGTGGTGGAACATACCTGCGATGATCTCAGCTGCTGCATAGCAATCTCAACAGCTTTGCTCCCGCCTAAGAAATTTGGATTTGAAGAATTTATATAATCCATCTGAATGAAATAAGTTCATATATCAGCAGAAAACAATACTGGCATTTGTGTGTCAAATTTGATGTTATTGAAAACAAGATGTGATCAGTAGAAAGACTGCCATCACATATGAAATTCTGCTGGTACCAAAGCACAATCACTTATCATGTAAGAATCAAGAAAGCAAATGAATCAATCCCTTTCATTCCAGCAAGTGACCAAAACAACAGATTATCAAGGACATCAAAGGTGTAATGAAATTATCTGAAAGCTGCAAAAGTATTGTAATTCGGTAATTCGTGATGCTTGATTTCGGGATACAAGCTTTCATATTCTGTTCTTTATGTTATTGTATAGCCAACACCATGGTTTTGTTTCTATTGATAGCAGGATATAAGTTTTTGATTTCTTATATCCGACTAGTAGTAAGCAATCAAACACTTAGATAAAACCTAATTTTCAAGCCTTCATTTTGCCTTTAAAATTCCAGTCCACATTTTGAAAGATATTAGTATATGTAATATCAGATTTCAAATGAATTTTGAAACTTGGTGATTCCACTTTACCATCAATTAGCACAGATGCAATATGAAGTTCTAACTATAAACACTTTTGTGCCTACTTTGCCACCCATATATCTAATTACGTGCCATCCTAGATTTTAAGTATAATATCATTGCCCACAGCTTTTTTTTTTTTTTTATATGTAATT
This sequence comes from Quercus robur, assembly GCF_932294415.1. Classification (NCBI taxonomy): domain Eukaryota; kingdom Viridiplantae; phylum Streptophyta; class Magnoliopsida; order Fagales; family Fagaceae; genus Quercus; species Quercus robur. The sequence goes on from NC_065539.1 coordinate 15,467,174, forward strand.
TTAATTTACTAAAATTGGAAAAGCACATACAAGAAGTCTACAGAAATTTAAAAAATAGAAAGAAACAAAAGAAAGCTAAAAGATTAGCGATACGAGTGCAAAGAGTCTAAAAACTCATCAGAGATAAGAGCAAAATTTAATTGAACGGAGATATTAGATAACCTCCATCTCAATAAGATTCACTATCATTCTCTCAGCAGGCTTTACGCCATCACGCAAAAACTTTCCCATGACTTCATCCATACGCCTTCTTAAGAAGGGAAACCTTTGCAACTCAGTTGCCTCACAAGCACGGCTCATCTGCAGGGAAACAAAATATTCTACATCTTGAAATTCATCACACAATAACACAAAAGCAGAACTCATAAGAGCACAGCAAACTAGACTTGTATATGTCACCTTCACCAGTTCATCATAAACAAATCTGAGACACTGAAGACTAGGATCTAACAACCGAGCAATTTGTCTTCTAATCAAAACTTCAAACGGAACCTGAAACACCAATAAAGAATTCACCATCCAATCACCCATGGGAAACACAAAACAAATACATCATATGCACCATTAAACAATCAAGAAAACAGATGGCTCACAGACTCCCCACTAGACTTACGCATGCATGGGCACACGCCCCTTTCAAAGAATACAAATAAAAGCAGTCCACACAAACTCCATAGCCCAAATATTCCCAGCCCACAACAATAGGATCAAGTTCAAAGTTGTTTTCCCATCAACAAAAAAAAAGTTTAAAGATGTTTTATACATATAAGTACAAAATTTATTAGGAACAGAAAAGGGAAAGAGAACAATAATTGTCTGAATGAACCTTTCAAAGAATACAAATATAAAATACAGAGAATCAATAAACTCAAACAAAAGACACAAAGGTGGTTGTCTCCTAGAGCACGTATCCTGTCAAACAAAGACCACAAAATATGCTTTTTGATTGCAAAAGTAGGACGTTCAACTCCATCAAAGACTCATCTGTAGCTTTCATACAACAGAATCCACATGACACACAAGGGCAAGGCTCACCACATGTTCGCTCCTCTGTGGCACTGAAACTCACCTTCCCAACATTCTAACAAATCAAGCACTGATTTAAGCATCACCCAAGCCAACCGAAACCAGGTGAAGGCAAATAATTTGTTGGTATATAGAGTGTCATATCCTAGTTAGCCATACAGCCTACATTATAGTCTCTGGATTTCTAAAACTAATTCCTCAGTTCTACTGAACATTGAGATCTAATTACTCAGGAATCAAATTCTCATGAGTTTAGAAACTCATGAGAATCGTAAATGCTCAAGAATTTTTTTTTTATATAAAAAATCTACCAAAAAACCATGCCCTTAAGGTTGTTCATCATAGAGCACAAATAAACAGTTTCCAGCAGAATATAAATCTAAATACGGATGATCAGATTCCATGATGAAAAAATCACGGCATCATTCATGGATACAATACTTAAGATTATCTGATCTTACCAGTACTTTAATGCAATTATGGCATCATATGCCCTTATAGTTGTTCATCATAGAGCACAAATAAACAGTTTCCAGTAGAATATAAATCTAAATATACACTTATAAAAAATATATATAAATCTAAATATGGATTATCAGATTCCATGAAGAAATCATGGCATCATACATGGATACAATACTTAAGATTATCCAATCTTACTAGTACTCTAGTACAATTATGGCATCATATATGCAAATACACCAGTTCCCCCAAACTTTGCAAACTACATTTAAGCACCAAAGAAGGCTAAAAATATTCTAGCAACTCACATATTTTATACTGCGTAACTTACTTTAGATTCAATAGCTTCTCCATACATTCGCAACTCTTTAACAATACTCATCATATGGAAATTTAACTCAGCGTTCAAACCTGGGAGAACCATTCTGATATGCTGCTCCAGAATCTGAATAGGAAACAAATAACATCAACAATGAAAAATCAAAAGAAAAAAAGAAATGAAAAATAATCAAGAGTAAGAGATCTGAATAGAAAACAAACAAAATCAACAATGACCAGTCAAAAAACAGAACAAAAAATTAATAAAGACAACAAATTGTCTAAATAAGAAAGGGAAACAGAATCACAACCATTCCATTTTCCATTGCTCCAATATCTAAAAAGTGTAATTAGTAAAAAGTATATCATCTCATGCACGCTATGCATTTAGTAATTTATATGAAAAGAAAAGCACTCAGCTGTTTCCTGTCTGCATCACCAATGGGACCATTTACAATTTTCAAAAGCTAAATGAAATTAAGCTTAACAGTAACCCCTAATTAATATTAATCAGCCTCTTTTTTATAAGTTTTGGCCCCAAGAGAGGGAGAAGGGAAGATTCGAACTAGTGAATACTGCCTAATGTGACATGGTCCCTAGCCGATTGTGCTACCCTTGGGGTTAATTTAATAACAAAATGCAACAATTCCATGATGGGAGCTCTCAAAGACTCAAAAAACCCATTTTTTTCCTTTGTTTGTAGCTGTGAAATTGAAGAGATTCAAGGAAGACCCATTTGCCAAAAAACACCAATTTATGTACTTATACTCAATATTGAAAAAAACAAAACAAAAAAAAATTTAATGATAGGCTAACAAGAAAAGGCTAATGACCGAAAAGCAGAGCATAAGCCCAACTTCTGCATGAAGTACAAATTCAAGCAATAAAGATTAATTACCTGAGCCGCAGAAGTTGCACCATGCCGTTTTGAGAGCTAACTCCGATCAGGTGCAATAATTGGGTTCTCAAAGTTACTCACCAGTGCATCTTTCGGAGGATCATATGGAGGCACGTTTTCAAGTTCTGCTTTACAAGCAGCAAGAAAAAGTTAGCTTTAATGATTCTTTGTTACCGAGATTCTTCTTGCAACCTCACGTGTTCCACTTCTTTATATTTCTTTCTAATACCCCTTAGGAAAAAATATAAAGAAATGGAAGACCTGAGGAAGCAAGAAGAATCTCGGGAACATAGAATAATTAAAGCTAACTTTTTCTTGCTGCTGCAGAAGCAGAACTTGAAAACATGCCTCCATATGAACCTCCAAAAGATGTACTTGTGAGTAACTTTGAGAACCCCATTATTGATCTATGCCTCAGGTCGTGGGTTATGACGTGAACCCACGACCTGAAGCTTTAAGCCCATTTTGACGAAAATACTTTTCAGTAAAAAAAGATTAGAAACCTATTAGAAATAAGTCATGCCATGGAAAACAACACACCCACGAACCATTTACAAATTTAATTGTATGAAGTAACCAACCTCAGTATTAATCCTTGCTTTGGATATGGCATCATCCTTGAGCAACTTCTTCAATACCTGCACAAAGTTCACTAACCATTAGCATCACAAGTTGAAAATCTCTATACACTGCCAATAACCAAAAAACCTCAAAACATAGTCACTTGCCTTACGAAATGGAGAAACTATAAATAAACATAAGAGCTGAGGAAACAAGAAGAATATTGTCATCAAAGAAGCATTGATGCAACAAGTTTGTAGCTACTGCTGAAACAGAACATAAAGCAAGATAGTTAGTTCTTGTTAATGCATGCACAAGGAAGCGGGAATTAAACTTGTTTTCATTAATAACAAGAGAACCATAGATAACCACAAACACATGAATATGTACCTCGAAGATAACAGCAACAAGAATTGTATTATTCACAAACACATGAATATCTACCTCCAGCTAATGTCCCAACTGTACCTTTCACCTAGTTCAAATAATGTACATTAAAACCATTTTGGCCACAAATATAATTTCATGAACTTTTCAACACCAGCTTGAAATGTCCAGTTAAAGGAATAAGGTATCATTTGAGTTACCTTTTTTGAACCTTACGCTTTCTCGTATAATAAGGAGGAGGTCTTGCATGTCCTTCGTCAGATGCGTCGGGCCCAGCGTTGTGTCCATGTTTGTGCCCCCCTGTCCCACAAGGAGGTGCCTTAGATATGCGTTTTGGTCGACCTTCTGCCGCTGCAGCTAACCCAACAGGCTGCTCAGGCTGCACATGTGGTGGGTCAACGGCTGAAGAAGGGCCAGTGGACGTACTGTGGGAAGGTGGGAGGGGTTGCAAGTCAGGAGGGGTTTGATCAAGACCCAGGTCATATGATGGAATAGGTGATAGCTCAGGAAATGACCGTGGGGTGGGTGGACGAATGTCAGACCCAGGACAGGCATGTGGGGTGGGTGGAGGGATGGTGGGACTAGGGGACTCATGTGGGGTGGGTGGAGGGATGGTGGGACCAGGGGACTCATGTGGAGTGGCTAAAGGGATGGTGGGGGTAGGGGATGGATGTGAGGTGGGTGAAGGGATGGTGGGGCTAACGGATGGATGTGGGGTGGGTGAAGGGATGGTGGGGCTAAGGGATGGATGTGCGGTGGATGGAGAGGGATCGAGGGTAGGGACAACCTGAGGGGTAGCAACAGGCGAACGAGAGCAACGTCCGGCAGGAGCTGTGCTCGTGCTTGGGCTCTCAGTAGTGCTTGGCCTCTGAGTAGGCGCTGCCGCAGGAGTAGCTGCCTCCTCGTTCGGGGCCTCAGGTTCCTGAGGTCGTACACGGCCAATCTCATGCACTGCCTCCAGCACATTAATAATGTCATTGTGGGCCTCCGTGCCCACTGGGTGACGGCGCATCATACGGACATATCCTTCAATCTGCACATAGAAAAACCAAGTATATTAATAATGCAATATCAAAATGAAGAAAGCCAATCAATAGTATAATAAAGGTTGGTTCCAAATTGATACGACAACTAATAATTGGAAATTATAGGGACACCAACTGTTACATTGGACTAAATTGAAATTAACTTTTCTATTAAAGATATAGTTAACGGATATTGTGTTCTCAAAAATGCAAATTAAAAATTCAAATGAGGAAAAAAATTAAAAATAATAAAAATGGAAAGAAGAATGTATACCATAACTGTAAAGGCTGAAATAGAAGATATGACCTTAGAGCATCCCAAATTACATTTGTATATGAACAAAGTTCTCTATAAGGTAAATCAACAAGATTGTCTATAAGCAATCTTAAGCAAATGAAATTAAAAGGGAGGTTTGATGCTAAGCAAACATTGGACCACATAAGGTGTGTTCTCTAAACAGTGGTAAACTAAGTAACAAGTACGGTAAAATGTAGAACACATGGAGAAGTTACCAATACAATGAATCTAGCACCGGGGATATCGATAAACCTTCGAGTTATCCTTGTGAACCAATCGAAGTACTCGTGGTGTAGAGGCATATCACCAAGCACTGCTTCACAACGATGTTGAAGGCGATGACCCCACTCCGTGAGATGCATAGCATGTCTCCGCACCCAATCAACACCCATCTTCCCCCTCAAATCAATGTCATGAAGCACCGAGTCCGTGTTAACATGGCGGGGAATTTCTTGGATCATCCCAAATTGCCTCACAACACGATCCGGTGTATGTTTCTCTACTAGATGGAAACATACAAGCGGCACCATTGCCGTCCACACTGCCCTCCCTGCAACGCACGACGGCGGAAGGTTCTCGTATTCATCTTCATACGGCTGCCACACCACCTACAACAGCCCAAAAACAAATATGCAACACATTAGGCAACTATCTTTCTATTTCAAAGTTCAGCAAATATATATCTTCTTCTTGAACATGTTGAACAAAGCATAAACATAATACCTGGTTTGGCAACATTAAAGCTATTTGCTCCCGATACCTGTCCCTAAAGACCTGGGCGGGCCTATTTTTCTTGTTTGGGACCCACACCCACCTACAATCAAGAACAGGGGATCAATATCTACAACTTCCGAAGTAAGATAATATTATGATTAAAACTATAATGTAATCAGATATAACTACTAATAGAATCTTATAGAAATTTACTGAATTAATAATATCACTAGAATAAAAAAAGTCCTTAAGCCAAACAAAGCACATATTGACAAAGCAGATAAATATCTATATATCTATCTATGTAAACATTCAGAACCCAACAAAGATTAATTAAAAGCAGACCATCCCAAAAAGACCCTCATATTTGCTATATAAGTAATATCAAATATACTGAGGATTTGTCATTACAACTCCACGCATTAGCTTTTGAACTGTTCGGACCAGTGATAGGCAAGGCTTAGCTGTAAAACTTGATTGCTCTAAAAGCACATTTCCATAACTACTCACACATAAAATAAAACTAGCTAGCAACTTGATTGCTTAGCAGAATAAAATGATGGTTCCGGAAAAACTTGACTGCAATGTTTAAGCCATTTTACCCATCAACCATCACCATCACCATCACCAGGATCCCAATCCCTCACTAGATAATGGTACTAGAAACGGTAGTAGACATAAAATATTACAAAGCCAAGTTGATCCTTTAGTTTACTTACAAATAACAAAAGGGAAAGAATACCAAATAACAAATAATTGGAAAGAGTAAAAATTAGATTAAAGATAAAGATTCTACTTTTACATTATACCCAAAATTTTCCTACATTATGACATCTAAACATTAGCATTCTAAAACTGAAAGTCATTCACAATCTGGAACCAATGTCAATGACAATATTTATATTAGATACTCATATCACATTTACTCAAATAAATTGAACCCATCAATCCCTACTATACCCAATCCAACCATTTCACTAGATTAATAGGGAGTTAGGTTTCAGTCACAATAACATTTTAGTTGCTCAAAATCTCAGACAAAAAACTCATGCATTAAAATATACAACTCACACAAACATTTCATCAAACAATTTCTTAGCAAATCTAAATCGCACTCAGTTTACCAGACCTCACATATAACTCAAAAAATTGAAAACTAAATAACATTGCACTCCCAGCCTTAGTAGAAGTTATAGACCCATATAGATAAATCCAAAAAAAAAAAAAAAAAAAAAACATTAAAATTTTACCATAATTTCAAACCCAGTTCCATGAATGAATGAAAAAACAACTATCAAAACCAAGACAAGCAAAAGACGTTACTTTTTTGCAATTCCAAAAGCCATCCACATAATCTGCACATGATTTCTCAGAAACCCAATCCACAAGACATTGTGTGAAAAGTTCTAGGTTGACAAGTTTCCTTCCATAGTCCTTTAGCCCTTTGAACACTCTTCTTGAAGTAGGAACAAACTTACTTGACATAAATGATTCGTACAATGATTCGTAATCATATATATTGAAACATGTGTTTAACATTTTTTAATGTTGACATAAATGATTCGTACAACCCTTTTAAATAAAAATTTAAATTTAAATTTTAAGTTACATGATTGTAAGCTTAGGTAATGATCACATATTGTAAATGAAGTTACTAAGGTACAGACTTACTTAAGGGACAGTGGACCACGCACTGGAGGACCATAAGCACCCACTGGTGGGCCACGCTCAACTGCCGGGCACAAAAAGGGGAATCTGGCCCACGCCCAATACTGGACCAACAATAAACACCCACCAATCTGACTGGCTTTCTTATCACTTGCCCTGCATAACTGTCGGTACAGCCATGCAAGGCAAGCACTTCCCCAACTATACCTTCGTGGGTTGCGAAGGTCTTCCAACTGCTGCACCCACATTAGATGCACCCTATCACCGGATTTGTCCATGAAGATTGTGTCCCCCAATAGTGCTAAGATGTAGCATCGTGCGTACCTATGCACTTCATCGTCTTCAGCATTAGGCGGCAGTGGATGGGCAACTTGCTCCAAAAGCCGTTTGATGAGAATCCTCTGGCCACTACATTCCAGATGGTCTTCATTGGCAGGTCGAAAGCCAAGGTACTCATCGCACACAGTCTCCCATATTTTTTGTGTGCTCCCTGTTATAGCGTCACCATCAACAGGAAGTCCAAGCAGAACCTCCACATCCTGCAATGTGATGGTGACCTCACCATGCGGCATGTGGAATGTGTGAGTCTCGGGCCGCCATCGCTCCACTAAGGCCGTTATCAGGCCATGATCAATCTCTCTACCCGGAGTCCTGAGAAGTCCCTCCAAACCAAGTGCCTTAATGATGTCAATCACTCGATCATCCACCATTGGCTCTCGATTCGAGAACTCTTCACTACGGGCACGACATTTAAGGGACCCTGGATCCTGCACAAAACATAACCATGGATTAACGGGGCAAGTTGAGTGCAATAGAAGTTGTTTATAGTATTTATAACACCCACCATGGATTAACGGGGCAATGGATTAACATACAACTTATAAACATACAACTTATTTTTAATTTCTAAAAGCTAGTTAATGACTTGATACTAACTAAGAAAATTATACTTTCAAAATATTTAGGTCATAAAATCTCTTATTGGCATCAATGTTAACATTCGTTTTTTCTAAATAAACATGTAATATTCATAGAAAGAAAAGACTTAGAAACAAATCACAGGGGGAGGGAATTAATCCCTTCTCTATCTTGTGATTTAAAACGAAAATTTAGTGAGGAAGAGATAGTGTTAAATCTCTCATTTGGCTCCATTTGATGGGCAAAAACACTAGCCTTCCTAAAAATATGATTTATAAACCCAAAAAAGAAAAAAAAAAAAAAAAGACTTACTTATTAGAAGGATCCCCCTAATTAAAATACAAATATTTTCATTTTCGACTATCTAGCTCCAACTCACGACATTTCTTTATCTACCAAACTTATCTTTATCTACCAAAATTATTATTGTCTAAAAATAATCTAGTTATTAATGACTGGAAGAAATCAAGAAATAACCTTTCACGTGCGAAATTATAGAAGATCCCCTTTAAGATCAAACAATTTATCGAATTGAGTATGATATTTTACAGTGATACTATTTCTGCCAGATTGTTAAGGTATTGGAACTCATTGGGAAGAAAGAAGGACTACAACTTCCATCTGGATTTGCTGCTCTTATAGCAGAAAAGTCAAATCGGAGTTTAAGGAGAGCTATACTGTCATTTCAGACTTGTCGTGTCCAACAGTTAAGCTCCATAATTCTACTCATTGATCAGTAGCATTGTCATGCTGTTCTTCTTTACCTTTTTGTCAATCGCACAGCTTCAAAAGATAGCACTCATGGTTCCTGATAACTATGTTCTTTCTGTGTAATGTAATTTTTCATATAGGTATCCCTTTACAAGCAAACAAGTAATATCCTCAATGGATTGGGAGGAATATGTTGCTGAACTAGCATCTGACATAATGAAGGAGCAGAGTCCTAAAAGGTGATTTTCATGCATCTTGCTGTATTGTAATGTTATAACAGTATACTGAATACTTATTAAGATGGTTTTTATGCATTATACTGTATTGTAATGTTATAACAGTATTCTGAACATTCAGATTTTATATCTATCATTTCTGCTGTCATTACCATCACCATTAAGTTTCTTTGATACCATCTCTAAATAATAAATGATATTTTTATTGAGGGAGAAATGCAAGAAAACCCCTGAACTTTAGATCCAAAATTGAACTGAATTTTTGTTCTTCTAAAAGTCAACCAATCCAAAGCTAAACCACAAATCAGATTCAGAGTATTTATATATTTGTAAGTTACTACTCATTTAGCCATTACATATTGAATTTTGCATCCTTCATTATTTTTGTAGTATCTTGATGCATGCTTTGTCCAATCCCTACTATTCTATATATATCAACCGGTATTTCTTAACAATTACTATCAGAGGCTAAACTCATGGATTTGATCTGGTTTTAATCCTCATCAGTGGCCTTGCCCAGTCCGTCCTATACTCTCCCTGAATGTGGTGGCTCAGTCATTGTTAAAGTGGGCCCACTACAATTGAGTGTTTGGCTTGTTGTATTTGGCGGGCCTGGGCAGTCTATCATTCTTACAGTTCTTTCTCTTGTACCACTGTTCCAAACTAACACATAGTTGATAGTTGACACTTATAGATATTATGTTTATTTAGCAATTGTTAAAATTAATAATTTTTTAAGGAACCAACTTCATTGCATGCCATCTAATTAATAATTCTAATACTTCATATTTAATAGTTTTTAAAAAATATTGCTTCAGATAATTATATAAGAATAAAAAGATGCACTTATATTTAAAGTAAACGTATGTTAGGGATTAATAAACTTGATTGGCTCTATTTAGAAATAGGAGTGTGCACAGGTTGGATTGGTCAGGTCAGGTGGAGGTCAATATTTTTAACCAACCAACCAATGGTGGGTTGGGAAAATTCCAATTCTGCTGCCGAGTCACCGACCCACCAATCTATAAATTTGGCAGATCGGTTGAAAATCTTCAACTTGGCTGGTTGAGCAGGTTGGGCGGGCTGACAAATGCAATTAGCTAAATGAAATTATTTCAATTAAATTAGGTAATTGTTTTCCTCAAATAAAAAAAAAAAAAAAATAAAAAAAAAAAAAGGAAACAAAAAACTGCAATCTTTAGTAAAAATAATTACAAATACTATATTATTTTATATTAGAATTTTTTAATAGAATGACTGAAAATAAAAACATCTCAGAATCTTAAATTAGATGTGTACATAGAGTGAGAATAATAACAAAATCTTAGAGAGAGTGGCTGGAGTTTATTAGAGAAAAAAAAATGTGAAAATGAAAAAATAAAAAGAAAGAGAAAGAGATGAGAGAAATAAAGTGGGTGCGTATGTGAAGAAGAGTTTTGCAACATAATAAAGTTATATATATATATATATGTGTGTGTGTGTGTGTGTGTGTATAAGCAGGCAGGTCGGGTTGTTGTGGGTTAGAAATATCTCAACATTTAAAAAATAAAATAAAATAATAAGGGACTTGTTCCTTGCTTGTCACTGACTTGGGATGAAATGCTCCTATATTTTTTTTGGTCTAACAAATGGCTACCTTTTTAAATGATGAGTTTTGTGGAAAATGAGGTAAGTTCAAGGGATGTTACTGTAATAATATTTGCAAGGATCATTCATTATTGAGATATGGTAGATTAGAGTTGGTAAGGCTCAAATTTGTACTTCATTATAGTCTTTTTGTGATATCCCTTATTCCTTTGGAGGGTGACAAAGTGATTGGATGAGGATAAAGGACCAGTGGCGTGTTTGTGTTTATAGTTTATGGAAGCTTTTGACAATTTCCATCTGATTCTGCTTTTTGGAGGGCACCATATGCAATTTATAACTGCTCAAATTCTGATTAATTACCATTTTAGATATGCACCCTGCTCTAAACCATTTAATTAATCATTTCTCTATATTCTGTAGGCTGTTTCAGGTTCGAGGGAAGTTGTATGAGCTACTTGTCAATTGTATTCCACCAGAGATTATCTTGAAGGTAAAGACAAGCTTCTTTTAGAGCTTTAAAAAGAAATTCAATACAAAACAAACACCATAAGTTCTATATGTGAGCTACTAACCAGCTACAGCAACCATGTCCAACAATTTAGAGATATCATAAATTAGACAAAGAGGGCCATAAGCTCTAGCCTAAATGGCAGCTCCTGCAGTTTGCAGTTAAACCAATGAGAGCAACCTTCCCCCTAACCCTTTCCAGCAACCAATACTGTTATTTATAGATCTTTGCAATCTACAATTAAACCAATGAGAGCAAACACCAAAGCCACAATAGACTATAATTCTAAGCTGCCAAAAACTGAAAAAGTATATGAGTAACCAACTCCCCTTTAACAGCATCAGCTAACAACCCATGTCTTGATCAAATCATATGTAGTTAAAATCTAGAGCTTAAGTTCCTTGAAAACTAGCAATTACTCAAGTTCAATCCCTTCATTATCTAATTAATTCCAAACAGAAAACAAATGAAATTGGGAATTGAAAACCAGTTAATCTCCCCAAAATCATAACTGATGCTTAGAACAGTGATTGTATTATGGCTTGATCCTAACTATCTTCTATATATTTACTCTTAATCTCCACTTTCAAAGAGTTGCATTAATTCGTGGAAAAGAACTTGGTACACTTCTAAAGCTACAGAAATTGCTGTTACAGAGGCTAAAGTCTAAGTAATACAACAAAGCCTAATTAGTTGAAGGATTTCGTAGAGCACTAAGCTTGGGTTCAACTCATTCAGTTTTTCAATCCAACAACAATCAATTAAAATACACATCTCATTGATCCATGCTTCTCTATGTATATATAAAATACACTCTTAACTGCAAAAGCAGTAGAAATTCAAGACACTCTTAACCTGCAAAAGCAAGTCAAAACAACAACCTGAAATTTTCCATCAACCCCATATATCTGGATTTATTTATTTTTTTTTTTTTTTAACTTCACAACCAGTAAAGAAATAGCAGCAGCAACAACAACTGAAATATTCTTCAAACCCATATACTATTCAACAAGAAAAAACTAATCCCGTCCAATCCAAATGGTTTTGATCAACCTCATCTGTCTGAAATTGTTTTAAAAACTTCACAACCAGTAAGAAACAACAGCAACTACAAATCCCTAAGTTCTAATATTTGTGTTTTAGAGATAAAACAGTTTCTGATTTGGGTTTTAACTCTATTAGTTATGGTTAATTTTGTAATTAGGAGGAAGATTTGTAATTTCAGCAATCCCTGTGAATTAAGGGTATTTGGTAATTAAGTTCACCACACACAAAATTCACCACACAAAAAAAAAAATGAAATCTTTAGTGGTGTGTTTTACCTGCCCATTCCAAATGGCTTCTGATCGATGGTTGGGCTGCAACGTCAACACTGACGTGTCAATGGGGCCAGGCTGCGCATGGTTAATCTGTCCAGCATTTGCAGCAGCCATACTGCACAAAAATGTCAAACCATTCACATTTCTCATTTCAGCAATACTTCCAAGTACCCAAGGACTACAAATATGGCATTTACATTACCCACACGGATCATTTCAAAGTTATTAAATTCAAAAGACGCTCATCAACAGGCATAGAATCTAAAACCACAAAATGAAAGCAAACTAAACTAAAAATGCGACACAATTGACCTACAAATACCACAATCTACCCAACTAGAGAGAATGTATCCATTCAGCTCAATCATTTCAAAATCGTCAAAACCCATTAAAAACTCTTTGATTAGAATTATTTTATCACAATTCTCAATTGAGCCTTTCAATGTCATTAAATTCTCAAATAATTCAGTCATTAGATTCTCAAATAATTCATCGACAGGCACAAAAACCAAAAAACCAGAAATGAAACTAAATCCAATTCTTTGTTGCTGCTTTAGCAAACTAAACTAAAAGCTATGTTATCAAAACCAAATTATAGAATGTATCCATTTAGCTCAATTATGCATCTCAATATCATCGAAAGCCCCATTCAAAACTACTTGATAATAATCATTTTATAACACACTAAGATTTCATTTTGACCCTATCTATATTTCTTATTTCAGGAATACTTCCCAATATACCCACATTGATATTTCATCATGTTGCAGTTCAATTTCTAAGCCAAATGCATCTCTCTCTCTCTCTCACACACGCACACACACGAACACACCAGCATCTTATATATTGGTCTGTCAAAGACAAATTTGGATTTTTAAGTGCTTTGCTTATTAATTTGTCTTATTTCATTTCTAAGTGTTTATCTGCACAGCAGTACATTCTACATTTCTTATGGTCTTTCTAAAACCTACATTTCTTATGGTCTTTCTAAAACCTACATTTCTCAAACAAAAAAAAATAAAAAATACTGATGTTATCTATAATGTGTCTTCGAAATTTGTCTTCATTCGAACATAAAATTCGAATCTAAAAAACTAAGTGAGAAATGGCATACTTGAAAAATGGGAAGGAATTGAAGCAACAATCTGGGAATGAAGAAGACACCAACATGGAATGCTCCTTATACAAAAAAAAAAAAAAAAACAAACAAACAAACAAACAAACAAAACGAACTGATTACATTGCAAAATACATAAAGACTCACCTTTTTTTCTTCTATTTCTTTCAGCTACCGCGTAGGTGAGCGAGAGAGTGAGAGGGTGACTGAGACTGGGTCGGTGAGGCTGAGAGGGTGAGTGGGTGAGTGGGTTGGGGCCGGCGTCGGCGACGGTGACGCTGAGAGAGTGAGAGAAGGAGAGGGTAAGTGAGAGTGTCGCGTTTGGCTGATGAGGGAGAGTGAGTGGGTGGGTGACTGAAGGGCCGTCGTTGGCAACGGTGACGCTGAGAGAGTGAGAGAAGGAGAGGGTGAGTGAGAGGGTGCTGAGACAGAGAGGCGTATGAGGGAGAGTGAGAGTGTGCTGAGACAGAGAGGCGTATGAGGGAGAGTGAGTGGGTGGGTGACTGAAGAAAGAGAGAGCGTTAAATTCAAAAATATCCTATTAGAAATCGACTATAAGAGACTCGGTTTCCAGGTGGCTTCCAAGTGGGTCCACGTCAGTCCACGTCAACGGCACGTGACACCACCATGGAAATCGAGTCTCTGATAGTCGATTTTCAGATGGCTGCCACATGGCAATAACGCCACATCAGATGTCACGGATTATCAAAACCGACTCTTTGAGAGTCGATTTACACATCCCAAAATCGACTGTCATAAAGTCGAGATGTTACTAACCCAATTACTTTCAAAACCGGACCTATTAACTAGATTGTTGGGAAATTATGGCTATTTTCCCATTTCGTTCCCCTTTAACCGAAGATCTACAAAATGCAGTAGCCAACCTCTCCTCTGAGCTCTATACCAAAGATGTCCATTTCCTTATGGAGCTCATTCAGGTCTTTCTCTCTGTGTGAGGAATTAAGTTTGTTATATGTTATAAAAGTTGTTTTATTCTGATGGTAACATGTTTGGAATTTTTGGGTTTCTTTGTGTTGGGTGGATTAGAACGCAGAAGACAACGAGTATTCAGCAGGTGTGAAGCCGACTCTGGAGTTTGTACTCACAACCGCTGATATAACAGGAATTGGTGCACCATCTACTCTTCTGGTGTTTAACAATGAAGTTGGGTTCTCTAAACGAAACATCGACTCACTTTGTGGCATTGGAAGATCCACCAAGAAGGGTCAGAGGCACCAAGGCTTTATAGGCGAAAAAGGTACACACATTTTCTATAAATGTTCGAAAATTTCCATGAATATTTTAGGAGCAAATTTGTTGATGCTAATGTTGATTGAAGGAATGGTATTTCATGTTTGACGGTGTGAGATTTTTTTGGTTTTTTGCTTGTACATCAATTGTTCATTTGAGAATGTTTGTTTGATATGTGCTGTTACTAGTTAGTTTGTGTATTGGCCTACAGGGTTTTTGTATTGTGTGGCCCTTTGGCTTCGAAGTTTGATCTTGGTTTTATCCATTGAGAGGGTCTGCACTGTTCAAGGTTTCTGTCATTCATAAGACAGTATATCTCTAGGATGTAAATGATAATTCATGAAAAATTTAGATGCAGACGGGTCCATTTTGTTCTGAACTGGTAGTTAAGGGGTATCTTGAGGATAAGGTATCCACATGTTCTGAGAAATATGATGCATATGCTAGATACATCAGATAATTATTATATCTTGAGGGGGAAGCATATATTAGCACTTATTCCCTTTCATTAGATAACATGCTTGCCTAAGTTAATGGCACCAATTGCATGTGTTTAGATCATTAGAATTCATAAGTCAAGAAGCCAAGGACGGCCTTAGAAATCCTCCTGACAAACTTATGAATTCAGAACACTAATTGTCATGATATTGCAGGTAATTAATGTAAGTGTATAGTCTGACGTTTTACCATATCTCCATTTGTCATGATATTGGGCTTAATCTACTAATGGTAATCAGATGTTGTCAGTTTTCTGACATGGCTAAGACTTATGGTACACTTGTAACAAAATTTATACAGGTCTTTAAGGATTATTTTTAACTGTTTTGATCTATATACTATACACCACATTGCTTTTGTTAATTATATTACTTGTGAAAACGCATGCAAGTTTTTCTAACTTCAACTCGGGCAACTAACAGGAATTGGATTCAAAAGCGTGTTTCTTGTCAGTGCACTACCGCACGTATTTAGCAATGGGTACCGAATTAGATTCAGTGAAATACCCAATCCAGATTGTGCCATTGGGTACATTGTTCCAGAGTGGGTTTCCACAAAACCAAGTTATTCAGACATACAGGCCATTTATGGGTCTGGCAAGACTCTGCCAAACACTGTGATTATTCTCCCTTTAAAGCCAGAGAAAGTGGAAGCTGTGAAGAAACAACTATCAGAAATTCATCCTGAAGTATTGCTCTTTTTGAACAAGATCAAGCGATTGTCAATACAAGAAAGCAGTGGTGAAATTTGCATTGCAGACTCTATTTCTGCAGTTTCTATCTCTACTGAGACTAATCTTGTCTCATTAAAGACTCTGGTAGCAGACTGCCGTGTAGTCTATCTTTCAGTTCAGGAGGAAGCAGACACGACTGAGACCATGTGCCCTTATTACGTATGGAGACAAGTTTTCCCTGTAAAACCAAATAACGTGGTGGATGCAAGGAAGGATGCAAAAGAATGGGTGATATCTCTGGCTTTTCCATCTGGTGAGCGACTGAAGCGAGGGACTTCTTCCGCTGGTGTATTTGCCTTCCTACCTACTGCAATGGTGACTAATTTCCCATTTATAATACAGGCAGACTTCATACTTTCATCTTCTAGAGAAACCATTCTCTTGGACAACAAGTGGAACTCTGGAATCTTGGACAATGTGCCTCACTCCTTTTGTAGTGCTTTTACTACTTTTATGAAGTCCACTTTGACTGAAAAACACTTTTCTGTTGGTCAAGTACTTCATTTCTTGCCTTGCCGAGAGTGTCCATGCAAAGAAATTAACACAGTGAGGCAATCCATCTCGATATTGTTGCAGGAAGAGTGTATTGTTCCTTATGAGACATTTGTTGATGACAAGATATACTTTTGTGAGCCAGCTTCCGTGATAAGAGTCCTGCCTGAGTTCAGGAAAATCCTGGTTAGCATTAAAGAACACAGTGTCCTCTCTCGTGGCATTTCTGCTCAGGTGAAGTTTGTGATGCATAATTCAGTGGACCGCAACGAATATGATGATGCCTTTGAATTTCTCAGAGTTCCTTCTGCAGGTACTTGTAATGACTGGTATGGGAAATGCATTCAAGCATGCAACCTCACTTGTAGAGCTTCTACAAAAGAGTATGTGGATCTTCTTTGCTTTCTTGCTGAAAACTGGAAAAATTTGCCATTAAGGAGTGTCAATACTATACCCCTTTTCAAACACATTACTTGGAATGGAGAAATAAAGTCATGTAGTTTACAAGCAATCAAACAAGAACGTCTAAAGATCCATATTGTCTGGGACTCACAAGAACATGCCTGGCTAAATAAATGGAACCAAGTGATGGGTTGCCCAGATGACATTTTTTTCTTCCCTGATACCTTGGTGGCTGCTCTGGTAGGCTGTAGGATGGAATACAGCCTGAAGCAATGGTTGATACAAAAGGTAGGTGTGGTAGTCACTACCGTTTATAAATATTGTTCAGAGCTTAAATTTTGTCTCCAGACAAAGAAAGACCCAAGACTTGCAGTTTCGTTTTCTCATTTCATATATCATACATGGTTGAAAAAATACATTCGAGAAAGAGAAATTTCTAAAATTTTGCATTCAATGACAGTTATTGATGAACGTGGAAATGTAATTTTGTGCAAGAAGACTCTTGTTCCAGCTTCTGGTAGCAAATGGATAAAACTGTTTAAATCTAATCCATTTACAGAGGATAATGGCAAGTACGTTGAACTAGGGGTGGTATATGCCGAAGCTGCTGAATTTGCTGGAGAATGCACTACGGCAAATGAACTATTGCAATTTTTCAAAAAGCATGGAAAAACTTCTGATTTGCCAGACATAATACCTCAGGACATGGCGTTGCAAGTTGCTTCTAGTCAACTAATATGTGAGGAGGCATTATTGCTTCTGGACTGGCTCCGGAATCAGAGAGCAAATAATTATGAATTTCCTGTAAGGTTCATTGAAAGCATACGGAATGGGAAATGGATTAAAACATATTCAGGCTTTAATTCTCCAACTCAGTGCTTTCTTTGTGATGGAACTGAGATATCAACTCTCTTGGAGATAGGGAGGACTCTACAGGTTTTATCGGCTATTGATGAAGAGTATTATATGGACAGGATAAGATCATTCAAAGATGAATTGATTTTCATTGGCTTGCGGACTGGTTCTGAGGATATGTATCAGCTTATCAGCGATCACCTTAAGTGTCTTGCTTCCTCAGCAATGAGCAAAACAATTGCAATTTTGCTGCTTAGCTTTATAAAGTACTCAAATGACCAAAATAAGCTTGATGAAGACTTGTTAAAAACTGTAAAATCAGGGAAATGGTTGAAGACAAACAGGGGGTATTTGACTCCTCCAGGAACTGTCTATCTGATGCCCAATATGGTAGATGGTATTGTAGAAATTACAGATCTACATGTTGTTGACAGAATATACTATCAATACCAGCTTTATTGTTATAAGGAGGAGCTAAAGTTGCTAGGTGTTCTCGTTGATCTTGAAGATGTTTATAAACTAATACCAGAGCATGTTCAATTTCCAAAAGATCTTTCAACTTTAACAAAAAATAGTGCTTTTCTGTTACTTGGATGCATTCAGCATTTGGGGCTTGCAGGTAATGGTCTTGTGCAGAAGATTAAAGAAAAACCCTGGATGAAAACTAATTCTGGTTTCAAATGCCCTTCAGAGTCCCTTCTGCCTGGTCTTAATTGGGACCACTTATTAAATATTGTTCCTTTGCCTGTTGTTGATAAAGAATATTACGGAAGCAGAATTAGCTTGTACAGGGCTGAACTTGAGGCAATTGGTGTGGTTGTAGATCTTGATGGGGCATACAAAATGCTTTCCTTTACACTCAAGTCAACATTGTCTTCATGCGGTTTAACCAGTGCCAATGTGTTCTCCTTACTCAATTGCATCAGGTGCATGAATAAAACAATGCAGTCACAATCACTCAATATAATTAGCTGCTTGTCAGGGGAGAAGTGGTTGAAGACTTGTCAAGGCTATAAATCTGCCCCAGAATCTATTTTGTTAGATCAGAAATGGGGAACAGTCTCCAAGATTGTGGACCTTCCTTTCATTGATGAGGCATTCTACGGTCTCAGCATCCATTCATATAAATGTGAATTGAATATGCTCGGCGTTGTGATTAATTTTAGTGAAGGGGCTCATTTTGTTGCAAGAGGTCTCAAGTTGCCAAGAGAACTAGCATCTTTAGCGCCAGAGGGTGCTCTCTCACTGCTTCAATGTGCCACATTGCTCAAAAATAGCTGCAAGTCTTCCGACCACTCTACATTTAAGATTTTGCTCAACAAATTAACAGGAAGCAAATGGCTAAAAACACACATGGGCTACAGGTCTCCACAAGAAAGTATCCTGTTCAATCCAGATTGGGAATGTTATTTAACGCCAACAGATGGGCCTTTCATGAATGAGAAGTTCTATGTAACTCTTAGTTCTCTGGAAAAAGAAGGTCTAAAAGCCATAGGGGTGAAGGTGGATGTTGAAGAAGCTTGCCATCTGATTTCCCAAGCTCTTACGTCTCACATTCAAACTTCTGCTGTCATGAGAATCTACAGATTCCTATACAAATTTAATTGGAATCCACAGACACAGGACAGAAGCTCCTCTCAGTTATGGATCCCAGATCAACAACTGGGTAAAGGAAAATGGGTGAAAAATTGGCAGTGTGTAATCCATGACCAGGATAATCTATGTAATGCTCGTCTGCATGCTCTTGATAAATACTATGAGAAGGAATTGCTACCTTTTCTGTCAAAGGCTTTCGGGGTTCCGGAAGTTCCTTCGTCACTTAATTATATGGATATCTGGAATGACTGGAAGGTTACACAACAAGTGTGTACCACTAAGCTAAGCTCCGTCCTGGGGAAAATATCAGAAAATTGGGAGAACTGGGGTTCATACTCTAGAAGTGACCTCAAAAGACAGTGCACCATGCTACCTGCAGCCAATACTTCAGGAGTAATTCAATTTGTGATGAAAGAAGAAGTTTTTATTGCTGACGATTTGCAGTTGAAACAGTCATTTACTGAAGCTAGTGAAAAGCCACTATTTGTATGGTTCCCACCAAGGTGTTCAACATCCCCGGCTAAATTGTTAGAGATTTACACAAGTCTTGGTGTTCGAAAAATATCTGAAGCTGTGCAGTTTGACCTACATTGTACTGTGTCTGCAAGTGAAAAAATTGATAAGACAGATTCCCTGATTGGGAAAGCTTTGATCAAATTGGTGTTGGCCTTTGCAGATATGCCAATGGAAGAAAAACACAAGGTTGCAAAATCTCTCCTTGAACTCTCTATTTATGGCACTGAATACCCAATATCTGTCCGGTATGCTTTACAATTACCTTTGCAGAAAAGGAAGCTAGAAGTAGAAATTGAAAAAATGGTGCTTTGGGAGAAGAACTCACAGAAACTGCTTGTCAAGAAATCATCCTGGAATGAAGGATGGAAAGATATAGAATTCATGGCATCTTTTGCACGAGCTATCTCAGAAGCAGTTCTACCTAACAGTTGGGATCAAAAGGACAAGCTTTGCAGAATAATCCAAATGGGCATGGCATTTGGGTTAGAGGAAGAAGCAGTGGACTCCCTGCTACGGACAGAGAATTTGGAACTATCTGTCGAGGACAAGGATTTCCTTGATTGTTCATTTCCCTCTGGTAAGTCCTCTCCTGTTTTGCTCAAGCGCAAGACTATCAACCCCTTATTGCCTTCAACTCCAAATGGTTCAGCTTGTAGGAGGCGGCTTTGACAGAAATGGAACTAAACTTCCTTTTGCTTTGTATGACATGTGACTGACTGTAAATAGAAATCGAACTAAACTTCCTTTTTGCTTTGTATGATATGTGACTGACTGTAAATACAATAACGCAACATGTAAGATGTAATTATGTATATGTTCTCGACTTCGCTGTAATGGAAGTCCTTTTGGTGGTTCTGTATATTGAATACCCTACAACTGTTGTCTTGTAATCGCAGGAACGACATAATGTGCATGTAACAGTAGTTGTACTTTATTATGGATAGATTGAAGAAGCATGTTCTTTGATAGGCACCTTTGTCTCATAGTAAAAACTGAATTTACCATAATTTAAACTAAAATGCCTGTGGGAGGTGATAGCCTCAGGTTTGGTTTTCTACCGTTTAGGGTGGTGGTTTGCTTTTCTACCGTTTAGGGTGGTGATTTTTCTTACCTTTCTCTCAAAAATTAAAAAAGGGGTGGTGATTTTGATCATGTGATTGGTAATCCATGATTAATGTTGGTAATTTTGCTACGATTAGGGCTTCAATTCTGCAATAAACGATGATCCTTGCCTAGGCTTTAATGTCGTTTATGTATCTTTAAAAGGTTTATGGCTTGTGGATGTGAAAAGGTTGGGCCAAAATGGCCAAATATCACTTTTTTAAAAAAATATAATGTAATCTACCACTGTTTGCGAAATATTTAGCAATCTATCACTTTTTTAAAACCCGATTTTGTGAAAATTGAGTTTTTCTACTTGAGTACCATGAAAAAATTTTGAAATATTTTGATGTAACTCGAGTTCCATGAACTCTTAACTATCATGGAAAACTCAACTTAATGAAGCCTTTTGGAGTGGCAAGCTCAACTTTTACTACTCAAAGCTCAAAGCAATAGGAGGGGTTGTAGATCTTCGCTTTGGAATTATTATAGCAGGTTGGTCTAGTAATTAGTAGGCGGCTGTTCGGTTGCGTATGATACTGGGACCAATAGATCAAAAATGGGTTTGTGCCGCTAGTGTTGAATGATCTACTCTACACGGTGTAAGACTCTACACGGGTGTGGCCTTAGAGGGCTAGAACTCATAAACACTCTTTCATTCATCAATAGGGCCATGGTCGCTCACTTTTCTAGGCCAAGATCGATAAGTGGAAGTCATTAAAAAAAATGTTTTTTTTGACCGGCTGTTCTTGTTTTGATGAAAAATCTTATGAGAAAATAATTTTTTGCATTTTCTTGTGATTGGTAGCATTAAAAAAAGTATCAAAACTATCCATGGTTAATGGAAAACAATATTATTAGTATGATTTATTTTTCAGGGGAGGTTTTCTACTAAAATTTTCTGGAAAATAACTCCACCTCATTGCACGAAACAAAAGAAGGCAAGAGATAGTTTTCTAGTTCATTTTCAAGTTAACTACCAAACACAGGAAGGAAAATGAAATAGTTTTTAAGAAAATATTTTTTGAAAAATAATTCATTTTTCAAAAAAACATAGTCACATGGATCATGTGACACCGAATCTTAATTCATTTTTATTATTGGTAAAATACACAAACAACCGATGGGTTTTGAACCCAAGACCTTACTCTCTACCTTACTCTTATAAGGAGGGAGGAAATGTCATCTAAGATAGAGCTCATTCGTGTAAACGGTATGGTAACATAATTTAGTCATTATATATTTTGAACAATATTATGCATCCCAAAAGAAGTTAATTAACAGAGAATCAAAAACAATATATAAGACATCGTAATAAAAAGTGGCTACAATTTTTTGAAGAGGTAACAAAATCAGGTTGACATCAATATGCAAGCAAAGATAACACACCTTAAAATAGTTGCCAAAGCGTGACTCATAAATCAGAAAGGCATAGTATGGAGCAGCTGCAAGGCCAAGAACAGCTCCACTCCCCATTAGCAATGGCCTGATGTGTAAGGTGGAACCTGAAACGAGACATTAAAGACTTAGCAATCTGACATGTACTGTACTTTTAATCACTAACATACAGGATATACTGCAAGATTTGACGTAGTATTTAACCCAACAATTGTTTGCAAAAACATTAGCCTTTACAGCTTCCACAAATTGTTCAACGGTTGGTGATGGCATCTAGGAGACGAGGATGTATGGCCACTTCATTTGAGTGCGTATAATACCATGTCCATGTCCGTGCATCCTAGGATTGCATGGCATGAATATTCCAATGACATCTGCAGTACATTTTCCTCTGGACAAAAAAGTAGAATATTACAATCTTCTTTCCTATAGGCATCTAAACCTTCAAATTATCACAAGAGACAAAAGTGAGAGACATGGAGGGTTAAAGTCATCAAAATTGATGCAACTGAAACAACAATCCATGTAATGACAATTGAAAAATGATCTTGCCCTTGTAAAATAAAGCTAGAATTTGTGAATGGGATTGTTAAGGATTTAAACCAAGTTGATTATTAATTCAATCACTGGTCGGTAATCCGAGGAATGCACCAGATTGCTTTTTAACATAATATAATTTTTATTTTTTTCAAAATATAAAATTTGTTAATTATGATAGAATAGGTCTTTATTACAATTGCAGTTATGCGTGGAATTAAATATTTTATCTATTGACATTTATTATGACTGTATTTTTTTCTTAACAATTACTTTTTTTTTTTTTTTTTTAAGAAAGAAGATCTCAAATAACTATAAATGCGATGGTCACTCCACAAGTATAAGTGCTTGTGGGGTGTAAGGGGTAAGAGCCGAGGTTTAAGTCTCTAAGAGAAACGAACATCTACCATCCAAACAACACAATTTGGAAATATAACAACTAACTTAGCCAAATTATGCGCTACTTTGTTGCCCTCTCTCTTTGTATGAGAGTAGGATAATTCAGAAAAATTTCTTGCAAAAACACAGGCATCTTGTACCAGAAAACCATTGTTAAGGACAAAATTTTCACATCATATGGAATTTATTTCATTGGCAACTCGCACCACACCAATAAATTATGGACTTAGGGAAAACCTCTTTTAAAGCCCATATTCACAAAATGACGCCGAAGCCCATGGTCCAAAACTCATGGCGATATTTATCTCATCAAAGCCCATAGTTCAAGCTCATGGCACAACATTTCATTCTCGGCTCATGATCCAAGTTCATGAGTCTTATTGGGGGGAACTTTGGGAGTCATGGTTTGGAGGGCCAAGAAGTATTGTTGGTTTTTAGACCCCTTAAAACACAATTGGATTAACCTAGGTAATTAGCCAATTTGTTACTTAGTCCAAATTCCAAATCTAGGTTATCACAATCAAACAATCATATCATACAAAGCAGCGGAAAGATAAATAACACAACGATATGATAACCCAGGAAAACCAAATCGGTAAAAAACTTGGAGAGAATTTAACCTAGCTATCTTCAAGGTAAAAAGCAAATCCACTAGAAAGAATCGAAGTTCATACAATAAGACTTACAAGCCCCCACGCTCGACTTCTTATTGCTACCTACCAGTAGAACTTACTGACACGACCACGTGCAAGTTCCGAATCCACAGACTCCTTCTTTCTTTGGCCTTTGCAAAACACAAACACCCCTGTTTATGACTTTGAGATCCCACTCAAAGGTTTAGCAACACAAACTCTCCTGTTTGTGACTCTAAGACCACCCTTGAAGGTTTAGATCATCAGCACTTTTAATGACTAGAGAAGGCAGCAACTTCTACAATACCGGATCTTGAGATTCTTCAAGTAATAACACCGGTAGAAGATATGAGAGAGCTTTTTAGGAACAAAACCCTAAATACAAAAGAGGCACACTTTTCTCTCTCTAAAAAGCCAAATAAAAACGTGCTTAGGGTTTTCTTTATACGCTGGGAGAAGTAGATTAGAAACCCTAATCCTTAATGGGTTTGAACTGCTGTTTGGGTTTAGTTAAAATTTTGCAGATACGACTTTCGATCGATCGAGCCTGTCTTTCAATCGATCGAACCATACATATTATGAAATCTTCTTCCTACAGCTTGTATGTTCTTGAATCTTGACTTGAATCACATTGAGCATTGTCTAATAAAACCTATAGACTTTAAGATCTATATCTAGACAAGTTTGTGTTCACGATTTGCCAATTGTTCTAAACATTTAGAACCTAACAAACTCCCTCTTTGGCAATTCGTGACAAAACTTTCATACAAAATGAAATGCTCAAATACAAGAACAACCCAATACAATAAAATGCCCAATTACATCACAAATCCCAATCTAAAACTCCTAAAATAGAAGTTGCAAGAAGAGGTAGAAGGTCTTGATCAGAATGCACCTGTCTTTCCTGAAACACTCAACAAACTCATCACCGCATGTGTGGAAAGAAAGACATATAAACAATAATATGAAAACAAAATATATAAAAAAATAAACTAACTCTCCCCCTAAGTTAGATACAACAAAAAGTTTTTTATATTCTCCCCCTTTGAAAAACTATTTTATCTCCCCCTAAACAAAACAAACAAGATTCCCACATATTCTCATATTTCATCTCCCCTTTTTTGTCACGTATTGACGAAGTCTACCTAATCAAAAGGTAGACAGAAAACATACGCAATAGAGTAAGAGAAAATAGAGACAACTCCCCCTATGAAGAGCGACAACTCCCCCTAAGAACCACAAAGGTTAAAAAAAATTTCTCCCCCTATAAAAATAGAAAAAACAAAACAAGTTTTGGGAAAAAACAATTTTGGGGAAAAATAAAGGGGGTGGGGATAAATAAAAAGACACAAACCAAGTTTTAAAAAAACTAAGTTGAGGATACATATGAAAAAAAAAAATTCTCTCTTTCAATAAAATGCAAACATGGCACTATGTGACCCATAAACAGTTGCATAAGTAAAGAAAATATTTGCATATTGATTATCCATCATAACTCTTAAGAAAATAATTTTCTATAATTCACACATAAAAATAGCATATACTAGAAAGTACATAACTCAAAAATTAATCAATCAATTTTTAAATCAAGTTGAGTACCCAATTTAGCAAAGTGTATGCATGTTATGTGTGAACAATGAGAGATATGACTACAAAACTGCAAGATGGATAGAAAAAAAAACAATGCAATACATGTGAATCCTAAACATAAATGATGCATGGAAAAATCAAATTTTTGAAAAACAGAGCAATTTAATACAGAAACTCCTCAAAGCACAATATTTCATGAATGAAATGTATGAGTATGAGATTAAAAGTTTTTTTTAAAAAAAAAAAACTTGAATTCAACCCAGATCTTCCAAAAAAAAATTTTCAACCAATTTGTCTCCAAATCTCAAACTTTAAACACATTTTGCATTAAAATCAAGGAACTTTTAATCTTGGATGGCCACAATAAGATCACACACAATATAATGTACCAAGTTTAATAAAGAGTAACTTGTGTAGTGTGTGCAACTAACAAAAACTTGAGATACATGTGAGGTGATATATAAATAGAAATCAATCATAAAATCTATAAAATTCATCACGTAGAATTTGAAAGAGACTATCACCTAAAGAGTTACATCATATAACTTCCACATCTCCTAGAAAACAAGCTTGCAATCATGTAAGTTTCTTGATTTGCCTCATAATATACACACCAATTTTATTTGAGCAGAAACTTATTAAAATAGCCAGGATAATGTACACACCAATTTTATTTGATTGATTTAACATTAAGTCCAATAATGTATACACCAATTTTAACATTTAAACCGAGGCTACATCTTATGTTCTTTTTGTGCATGTGCTACACTTTCTCGAGTACAAAATCTTACGATATGCACTAAGGTGTTCATGATTGGCTAGTAAACAGTGGTGAGATGGTTATTTATGCCTTTCTCAAAAGGTTCAAGTCCGACAGTCAAAGACGTGTGACTTCAAGATCAAGACAAAATGATCAAAAGTTACAAACATCTCCCACACAACATGCACTACAAAGTTTAAACTAGTAAAGTGTAATAAAAGAAGCTCATCCAAGCTAAATAAGGTACATAAACATGTTATGTAAAGATAATATGGTCAATCCTTGATTATAAATCCAAGATGTGAAATACAAAATACAAAAAACTTTTTGGTAAAAAAAATTATAACAAAAAACAAAAAGCACACATTATGCTAAATGAACAATGCAAATGCAATGCATGACAGTGCTTAACTAAGCTATAGAGGGTACGCAAACAAGAAAAATCAATTTCTTAATTAATCCTTGAGTACATGTACAAACTAATACATACTTATACAAAATCAAAAATAGCTTAGCACTTATAACACATACTATTCAAGTTTCTCCACAATGTCAAGTATGTTCTAAATCAAGAGAGATATCATAATTCATGTAATCCTCAAGAAAAATAAAACAAGACTCAAAATAAAATATTTTTGTTTTTTTGAAAATTTTTCAATGTTTTTGGATTTTTTTTATTAAATAAAAAAAATTCTAAAAGAAACAAAACAACCAAAAACAAAAACAAGACATGTCCACAAACAATTGAAAGAATTAAATCAGGGACAAGTCAGCAACACTCACCTTAGAGAATTTTTTCTCACCCATATAGCACGAGTCTTTGGCTTTGTAGGTGAAAATCCATGAGAAGCAGAGTGTATTT
The DNA here is from genome assembly GCF_932294415.1 of Quercus robur. Classification (NCBI taxonomy): domain Eukaryota; kingdom Viridiplantae; phylum Streptophyta; class Magnoliopsida; order Fagales; family Fagaceae; genus Quercus; species Quercus robur. The sequence goes on from NC_065539.1 coordinate 15,494,549, forward strand.
GAGGAATTACACTAATCTTCTGAGAAAGACTGAAATCTTGCAAATTCCTTTCACAAGCCAACAAGCTCAAATTTTTCAAAAGAATATGAAACAATTTATGGTAGGAGAAATATCATCACAAATCTTAGACTGAAACACAGAATGCTTAAATTTCAGTTTATGACAATTAGGACGAATGTGACCACGGACACCACAAAAATGGCAGATAGGAACAAATTTAGGAACATCAGTATTCCTAGGGGAGTTTCCAGTCACAAGCTTTGGTTCTTGCCTCAACAAAGAACAATTTGGTCTAATATGACCAACAACACCACAAAGGTGACAGGTAGGCACAAAAACATATTTATTATGCTCTCTAACAGTAGATTTAGACATAAGTTTAGAAACTTCAGCGTCAACATCGGAATTTTTACATTTGTTTAACCTAGCAAAATAAGCCTTTTCTTTATTATTCCTCTTAAAATGAGGGATATAAACTTTCTCAGTTTTAGGCTTAAGAGAAACAGAAACACTTCTGTTATCAACAGCAAACTTGGTACTAGTCAAATTTTCAATTTTAACTTTAAATTCAACTAACTCTTGTTCCAAGCTTTTCATCTTCTCATCTTGAGAAGAAATTTGATTTCTCAAAAATTCATTCTTTTTATTAGATTCATCTAATCTAACAACCAATTCCTCTTTTTCAAGTTTAGCCAATTTTAACTCTTCCTTGAATTTCTTAGCAATTTTCATGGATTTCAATAATTCCTTACGAAGATTTTCACAGGCATCAATAAAATCAACAGAAGCATGAGCAAAAACATGATCAGAAAGACACTTCAAATTATCCATGACAACAGGGGCCAAGGATCAGCTCTTAGATCAAAAGATCTAAAACAAAAAAGCAACCCGCTCTGATACCACTTGTTGGTTTTTAGACCCCTTAAAACACAATTGGATTAACCTAGGTAATTAGCCAAGTTGTTACTTAGTCCAAATTCCAAATCTAGGTTATCACAATCAAACAATCATATCATGCAAAGTAGCAGAAAAATAAATAACACAACGATATGATAACCCAGGAAAACCAAACCGGTAAAAAACCTGGGGAGGATTTAACCTAGCTATCTTCAAGATAAAAAGCAAATTCACTAGAAAGAATCGAAGTTCATACAATAACACTTACAAGCCCCCACGCTCGACTTCTTATTGCTACCCACCAGTAGAACTTACTGACACGACTACGTGCAAGCTCGGAATCTACGGATTCCTTCTTTCTTTAGTCTTTGCAAAACACAAACACCCCCGTTTGTGACTTTGAGATCCCACTTAAAGGTTTAGCAACACAAACTCTCCTGTTTATGACTCCAAAACCACCCTTGAAAGTTTAAATCATCAGCACCTTTGATGACTAGAGAAGGCAGCAACTTCTACAATACCGGATCTTGAGATTCTTCAAGTAATAACACCGGTAGAAGATATGAGAGAGCTCTTTAGGAACAAAACCCTAAATACAAAAGAGGCACACTTTTCTCTCTCTAAAAAGCTACATAAAAACGTGCTTAGGGTTTCCTTTATATACTGGGAGAAGTAGATTAGAAACCCTAATGCTTAATGAGCTTGAACTGCTGTTTGGATTTAATTAAAATTCTGCAGATACGGCTTTCGATTGATCGAGCCTGTCTTTCGATCGATCGAACCAGACAGATTATAAAATCTTCTTCCTGCAGCTTGTATGTTCTTGAATCTTGACTTGAATCACATTGAGCATTGTCTAATAAAACCTATAAACTCTAAGATCTATATCTAGATAAGTTTGTATTCACAATTTGCCAATTGTTCTAAACATTTAGAACCTAACAAGTATGTTCAGTAAAACTCTAGCGGTTCAAAGTTGATAAAGGAAACATGTTGTTCGGCATGTCCTCCCTAATTTCCTGAACTCTAACGAGTCAGTGTACAATAAGTAGCATCTAGTAAGCCTTTCATATCACATGATACTTAAAATGATAATTCTCCCCATGCTCTTTACATAAAAATTAATGTTCATCATATAATATAAGTTTAAAAAATGTAATTATACTATTTCATATAAATTATATTATTATTTAAATCAATCCCAAGCACATGGCTAAATCTATATTAATATCTCATATCTAGTATTAAATGCTCTCCTTACTCTCCAAGATTTGGTCAAAACACAAAGAGACCATAATTATATCTCTAAAACTTCATCAAATATCAACCAACTAGTCTATTACTTATCAAAATTATATTGTAATAAAACCATAGACTAAACATATAATTTTCCAAAAGAGGCAACTTAGCCAAAAATACCAGGAATAGTTCCAACAGAAACTGTCTTAACTTTCGCAAAAGCTACAACAACTCCAGCAGAAACAGCAACAGCTCCAGCAACAACTGCAATAGCTTCAGCAGCAGTTTAGGCAACTAACATATGTCCAAAGTGACTTCATCAACCCTTTAATGCCCATTCCCAGCAGCTTACTGCTATACCCAAAGAAGCAAATATCCTATAAAAGAAGTCCTACAATTTTAAGCTAAGATCCTTAGCCTCTAGCTGCAATACTAGAAATAGAAAGATCTCATAAATGTTATCTTACCATTTTTAGCCAAACTCATGAATTTAATGCAAAATATTTTCTCCAGCAAAAGATCTCACACAGCTGACATCATCCAACTGTGTTAGGACAACTACTGCTATAGAGCTATTAGCTATAACGGCTACTGCTATACTGCTGTGTCAGCTATTGTACAACTACAATAGCAGCCTTAAAGTTTCAAACTTTCTTCTTTTGGCTAAAAACCAAAAGCTCACTAATGAAATCACTTACTTTGTCAAAGACTTTTCCTTATTTGTTAAATTTCCCTTCAACTAATTATAATCTAATTACATACTTGGCTCTATATAAAGAGGACCAAGCCACACACTAACACACCATTATCCATCTTTCTCTCATTCTCTTATTTTGAAACTTCATTATTTTGCTGCCCATAAATACATCTCCATATCTTTCTACATTTCTCTTACAAAATCTCTCTTCTTAGATAACACAATTACAACACACCTATTACACCACACCATTACCCCATCATATACTTACTCTCTCTTTCCCTCCATATTCAGAAAATGCCTATATTTTTCTGCCCATAAACACAGCCCCATCTCTTTCTCCATTTCTCTTACAAAATCTCTTCTCTTAGAAAGAAACATAACTCATTATCATAACACAAAAGTCATTCCAACAGTAACTATAATCTCATGTATTTACTATATTTAACCTTGATATCTCTCATACTTCCTTATATTTTACAAACACATTCCTCACAATATATCCATACATACTTCTAATATATCTTTAAACTCTATGTCTCACAAAGTAATTATATACAAGATCCATATTCAACAAAGTATCTACATATATTTCTAATACATCTTACAAACACCTTATCTCACAAAACATATATATTTCTCACCATCTTCATATACCTTAAAAGATATCAAATACTCTTCCCAGAACATGTTACAAAGCCCTTCTCATGGAAGGCATATAATTATAATGCTAAAAGGTCCTTCTTATGAAAGGCACAAACTTATAATATTAAAAGCCCTTTTTATGGAAGGCAATATTACTCATATTTGACTAAAAACTAAAAGAGTATTGCGTGGAGAAAATCATTTAAGTGCAAGATAAAAGAGATAAACTTAACCAACCTATGCACACAGTTAGACATGTTATCTCTCCCTCCAGTTGCACCCATTTTTTCCCTTCAATCATGAAGTCATCATGAAAAGACTCATAATATCATATTATACCACTAGACTCATTTTACTATGCCACTGAAATGTTATGTCCACTAATGTCATACGGCTGAAGGCACAAACCACATAAAGATAAGTCATTATGTCTTTATTTCTAAATTTACATTATTGAATATATTTTACTTCATTATCATTGTACCGCTGGACTTATGTTATTATGCCGCTAGAATGTTATCAGCTCACTAATACTATATAGCTGGAGCCATAAATCATATAAAGAATAAAGTGATGCTATACAGCTAGAGTCAGAAACATAAAAGATAAGTCAATGTTTTCTCCATCTTTGAATTACATTATTAAGTATATGTTAACTTATTATTATTGCACCGCTGGATGCAAGTTACTTTAATATCATCTCACTATTTAATAAAACACGATCTCACTAATACTTCAGAGATTCTAAGCTTTTGCCCCTATTGAGCAAAAAATCAAGCAATATGTCCCTGTTTCAAAACTATTTAGGGGTGTGTCCCTATTTTGATACTCGATCAACGTAAAATCGAGTTACATAAGGAACTCAACTATTACAAGGCCGAGTTTTGGGCAGGTTGTTGCCACGCTGGATCGCCACCGTGGCTTTTCCACAATAAAATATTCCCGCGTTACTGTTCAGAACTCGGCATTGTAGAAACCGAGTTATATGCAGAATAAAATGGAATTTTGAATGTAACATCTCCAAAACAGTTTGTCTCACTCCCTCAGTCCAATCAATAGCGACCCTCAATCTGTTTAGTCTCCCTCAGTCTATTTAGAGTAGACCCTTTCCAAGTTCAACACATTTTCAAGTTCTCTTATTTCTACCCGTAGGCCGAAGCTCAACCCAAACCCACACCTAAAACTCTCACCATAGCCGAAGCTCAACGCAATCCATCTTCAGAGTTAAAGGATTAGAAACGTACTAAGGTAATTTCTAAATGCTGAGTTTAATTTTTTTTTTTCCCTTTTCATTTAATATGAGTTAAGTGTGGCTTGTGCATGTACTCTGATTTGAGTGTGGCTTCTTAAGTTTTTCTCTGTTAGATTTTTCTCTATTCATTATTATTGTTGTTGTTTTAGCTTTGTTGGGTTTGGTTTTGAACTGGGTTTTATGCATAACTAGGACACAAATTCATGTAAAATACAGTTGATGGTCATAATTGGTGAGGTCATGAATTAAATAATCAAGACTGGCTACAAGAACTAGAACCCATGAGAACAAGAAAAGATTGAGAAAAATCTTTCCAACTTTTTTCTGCTTGATTAGACAAAATTAATAATCATGCTTGTCATTCACCTGAATGATATATGTTCTTTACCCCAACTTTAATGCTTCACATTCAATTAATCTCATTGTACCTAATCAACAATACTAAAGAAATGGAGTAAAGATCTTGGGAATTATCCATCATATATGATAGCATGATGGTGGCATGACAATGGTGTTCATTATTAGGGAAAATTGCTTTTTAATTCATATAGTTTGAAAGTGTATCAAATCAAACTCTATAATTTCGACAAAAAGTTTAAAAAAAAAAATATATATATATATATATATATATATCTAATCTTTACCCAGTTAAGTGGAACTATATTGTATTTGGGCTTTAATATGGATTGTGGGTCTAATTTGTTCTCTTAAAGTAGGAGCTTTAAAATATAATTTTTCCAAATACTTATAATAAATTGACTAGAGACTCAATAAAGCTATAGACACATCTTATGGCAAGAAATGTGAATTGTGTCTCAATTACTTTTCTTGATTAACAAAAGGTATAGCTAGCTTGAATTTTATAATTTAAAAAATAATATTCATCTTGAAAGATAGCTAGAGACTTCACTTTCATGACCCGACTTTGTGGATGTTATTGATAATGGGATTACATTTCAGATAGTATGTACTCCACACTTCATCCAAGTTTCTTATTATGAATCTTGAAAATCGGTAGCATTCTCTCAATAAAAAGAATTAAGGTTCAAATTTTCCTTCCTCACTTGTTGTAAGAGAAAAAAAAAAAAAAAAAAACTAATTATTTAGTTATAAAATTGATGATTTTTTTTTCTAACTAATTTGAAGAATAAGAAAAATAGAAAAGATTCATTATCCATAATCTCTAAATTGTTAACTCTTGGACTATATTCATAAAAATAAATAAATAAATAAACCCAAAAGAAAAGAAAGCAAAGCTTTTGGACTGTTATGGTCACCAATTCAATGTTCATTTGACATAAAACTATGCACACACTATCATTTGATGGTATAGGTCTCACAATTGTTTAATCCATTTAATTAAGCTCAATATTAATTTGATTATTATTAGTTGCCTCCAAAGCTATGCTTATGAGTGAGATGTTCATTACACTAGAGTCTCTAATGGCACCTTTACCTACTTCCATGTTTGTCTCCCCCTTTTTTCTTGAAAATACTCCTTACTAGCCACTAACTTACTATGAACCCTTTTCACTTCTTGCTTTATGAAATAAAATTTCTTTTAGAATGTGATGTCAAGTACGGAGGTACTTAAAGATTAGGGGAAAAAGTAAAAGGAAAGAACTTATTTGGACATAAACCATTGTTGGACAAACATTATTTGGACATAGACCATTGCTGGACATACCTTATTATATTGGACATGAACTATACCACAGCTGGATATGGACTATTGGACTCATCCCATTATTGGACATATGACAATTAATTAATCATTCTAATGGACATCACTTAACACACATAATAATAACGTTCAACTCACTATTTAATCAAATCTATTATGCTAAACAAATTATTTATTTATTTCAACCATTATAATGATTCTAAGACTTTGAGTTTTATCTATTTTGTAGGTTTAAAAATGCATCGGAAACCATTGGTCTATACGGCCCAATGTCTAGTTGTGAGAGACCACGCCCTCGGCTCGTTTTATAGGATGTTGGGCCAAACCCACATGAATGGGTGGAGTCATGTTATTGCCTCTCAAAATGGAGGTTCATCTAGTTATATTTTCCCTTTAGATTAAGAGTTTTACAATGGAGTCACCACTTATTTAATTATTGGAATAAATAAGAAAACCAAAATTGAAAATTTTCTCATTTTATTAATTTGTAATTGAATTTACATTGATCATAGGAAAATTACATGGCTTTGGTCCTAGATACAATCTAAGATAAAGTGCATGACTTTGTTTCCTAGTTACAATCTAAAAATCGAAAATTACATGGATAAGCATTTGATCTACTAACCCTTAATCTAAGCTTGAAAGTTATGTTACAAGATGAGAAGGTGTTAAGCACCCACCTTACCCGGTGAAACCGGTCTTCTAGACTATGGTGGCCAACATTCATATCACATCATCTAATATGTTATCAATTAATTTGCATGTTGAATTTAATGTGTGTGCATGTGATAAACCCTAATTCAATTTATTAAGCATGACATTTGGATTGAAAAATAAACTCTAGTGAATGTGTATGGATGGTGATATCCTAGATTCAAGAATTTAAAAGAATTATTAAACAAACATCTTTTTCATGTTTTTTGATGTTGATTTCAGATCGAAACTAGTGTTATGCATGAACATGTGATGAACAACCAAGAACATATAAAGAATACATAAGAACATTTAAGAACATTCAAACATATTCAAGAGAATTTTAATAGTTACTATCATGCTTAAATCCTAAATTCTCATCGTGGCAACATAAAAAACAGGTTAGGGAAAGGGATTATACCTTCATACAAGATCCATATAGTAGAGGAGGAGAGTCTTGGTAAAGGTCCTAAAGGTGGAGGAAAAGAAGAGTTAGGAAAGGAAGAGTGAGTCTCACTCAATACCTTGAGTCTCAAGAAGACCAAGATATGATAAGACTACTCAACTTCACTAGAACTCAAGAGAGGGGAAGAGAGGGGATTTTTTGTATGTTTTGGAATGAAAAAAATGGGGGGTTTATATAGTAGTGGTGGAGAAAATATGAATGGAATGACATTTAATGAGGGTTGACAAAGAATCATGAACCTAGACCTCATTTTAGCCTTGAGAGAAATATAGTGCATTAAGGGTGCGTTTGTTTTGGGGGAAAATGATTTCAAGAAATCATTTTCCCCCAAACCCGCATGTTTGGCAGCAACGAAAAATTTCATTTTCTGGAAATTCACTTCCTGTTGACCGAAATTTACGCCTTTGACCCGAAAATGATTTTACACTCTCATTTTCACTTCAAATCATTTCTGGGTCACGCAAAACACAGAGAGAGCGAGAGAAAGAACGCAGAGAGAGCAAGAGAAAGAACAACACAGAGAGAGCGAGAGAAAGAATGCAAAGAGAGTGAGAGAAAGACCAACACAGAGAGAGCGAGAGAAAGAACGAGAGCTCCGATCCAGCCAACGAGTGAGAGAAAGAACCAAAGCTCCAATCCAGCCACCGAGAGCTCTAATCCAGCCAACGAGTGAGAGAAAGAATGAGAGCTCCGATCCAGCCACCGACACCGATCTACCTCACGCCGAGCTCAGCCAGACGATCACCGCGCCAAACGCCATAGACCCACGGTGAGTGAGAGCTCAAACTCACACCGATCCAGACCAACGCACCCGATCCAGCTCAACTAGTCAATCACCAGTCTAGCCACTCCGATCACCAAGCCAAACACTGACTCATGGTGAGTTTTTCGGAACCGGTTGACCGTCCACACACTCACCTCACCTCCGACCCACACACGTCCGATCCACACACTCACCTCACCAGTCCAACCCATCCTCCCGACCCACCTCCCGATCCGATCTCTGCATTATATATATATATATATATATATTTATTTATATAAATATTTATATATTTATTTACTTTTTTTTATTTATTAATTTTTTTAATTATCCATGTTTTATTAAACTGTGTATTTATAGGTTATGCATATGAAATTTTGGAGCTTTTCTGGTTGCAGGTTATTCAGGATTGGTTTTTGGTTTGTTTTTTTTTTAGAATTTTGGAGCTTAATTGGTTATGCATGATTGGTTTTTGCTGTGATTTTTTTTTTGAATTTGGGTAGTTGGGTTATGTGTAGAACTTTTGCTGTGATTTTATTTTTCATTTAAATTTGACTAGTTGGGTTATGTGTAGAAAATTTGGAACTTGACCCATGCTTGGTGTTATTATGTTCTTACAGTAGAATATGTGTGTTTAAACCTTAATTGAAGGTGCTTTGGGTATATAGAGGTGATTGTAAATAGAATGCAATGTGATGGTATTGTGATATATCAATGTGCAGTTATCAATGTGATGATATTGTGATAGTGTAAATATTGATTGTAAATAGAATGCAATGTGATGGTATTGTGATATATCAATGTGCAGTTATCAATGTGATGATATTGTGATAGTGTAAATAGAATGCAATGTGATTTGGTACTCGTTATCAATGTGGTTTGGATGTTTTCTGTTTGTGATTTTGTTAGATGAAGAAAAAAACCAAAGCCGCAATTCTTGCCTCAGTTGCATCTGTCCTTCTTATGGGGGTTGCATTGTTAAGGAAATTGAGACGTAGACGTAGACAACTGCCTAGGGCGCCTTATGTTAACCATGCCGCCAAGAGAGAGGAATACATAAATAGTGTTCTGCATGGAATTGAGAGACATTGTGTGAATCAACTTAGGATGAAACCTATAGCTTTCCACCACTTATGTCACATCCTCACTGAGGGGGAGCACGTACGCCCGACTATTCACATGTCTGTTACGGAGCAAGTATTCATTTTCTTATACATTATTGGTCATAATGTGAGGTTTCGTGTAATGGGTAGTCGGATCTATAGATCAACTGAGACTGTTCATAGATACTTCAAGGTCATCCTTAGGGGGGTCCTGAAATTATATAGAACTTTAATAAGACTGCGTAGCGAAGATACACCCCTAGAGATAAAGAATAGCAGAAGGTTTTACCCATATTTTAAGGTAAATATTACGACTTGTGTATTTTTGTAAATTGTGAATATTTATGTAATTTTAAACCATTAAGTCTGTCGAAAATTAGGATTGTGTTGGAGTAATAAATGGTACACATGTTCGTGCATCTGTGCCACCTGAAATACAAGGAAGATTTCGTGGTCGCAAAGATGGAACCACGCAAAATGTGTTAGCTGCCATTAGTTTTGACTTAAAGTTCACTTATGTATTGGCTGGATGGGAAGGCAGTGCACATGATTCACGTGTGTTAAATGATGCATTTGCTAGGCCAGGGGGATTTTCAATTCCCGATGGTATTATACGATTACTTTACCTTTTTGGTTTATTAGTTTAATAAATATTGTGCGTTTTCCTAAGCATAGTAGTGATTTGGTTTTATTTTTTAATATATGTAGGTAAATATTATCTTAGTGATGCTGGGTATGGTAATAAAAATGGAATATTGTCACCTTATCGGAGTGTGCGATATCACTTGAAAGAGTTTAGTGATCGTCCTCCTGAGAATGCGCAAGAATTGTTCAACCTCCGACACTCTTCATTGAGAACTACCATTGAGCGAGGGTTTGGAGTGGTGAAGAAACGTTTTCGAGCGTTGGATGCAGAACCATTTTGGTCTTTCCCAACCCAAGTAAAAGTAGTGTTAGCGTGTTGTGTGGTTCATAATCACATTATGGGGGTTGAACCAAATGACCATATTATGGAAGATGCAATGAACCAAATAGAGTCTAGTGACCACCAACAAGAAACACAATCACGTCAGGAGTCCGTCGAAGATAGTAGATCATGGAATGCTAAGAGAGATGAGATATGCCAAGCCATGTGGTCTGATTATGTCAGGAGTGGAGAGTAGTACTTTATTTAGATTTCTATGATTGTAATGTGTTTTTTCTTTTTGTTTTTTGTAAAGACAATGTATTTACTATAGACTTTTGGTGGTGTAATGAAAAAGTATTTTTAGCATTACATTGTTATTTGATGGTATTACATTGTCATTTGATGGTATTACATTGTCATTTCCATAGTTAGCATGTTTCATTCTGTTGTGCACATTTATAAGCGTGGTTGTATATGTGTTTGATTTGTTGTTCATATTCCAAGCGTAATTACTAAATGCTACTCTCATTTTTAAATGTTACTCTCACTATACTATTTTCATATGTAGTAATGTCAAAGGGCAAAGAGAAAGTTAGCAGCAGCAAGCAATTTAGGTGGTTGCCACCCATACATGAAATGATACTTAGGATACTTACAGAGGAGGTTGCAAAGGGCAATAAGCCCTCTAGTACTTTTAGGGCCGGCTCCTTTGCTCTTGTAGCGAAGGAGATAACGGCCCAATTCAGGGTTGAGTACCACCCGTCCTATGTTGACAACCGGATGCGAACTCTAAAGACCATGTGGTCCACTATTCAAACTCTTAGAAAGAAGAGTGGATTTGGTTGGGACAAAAATCTGAAAATGATAACTTGCGACGCTAAAACATACCAAGAAGAAGTTATGGTATGACTTCCAACTATATTTTCTTAATATAGATGATAATATATGTTTTTGCCTTTTATATGAAATTTATAGTGTCATTCTTTTTAGGATTCTATTGCTTTTATAAGGTTTTTCAAATATAACTTTCATGTCACCTTAGCTATGTATTATATCTATACATACCTATGTGTTTTCATCTATCTATATGTGTATATGTGTCTGAGCTACAATTTTCTTTGGTTCTCTGTTTGGTTGCTAATAAAATGTTGGGAAAGTAAAGAAAAAATTGATACTTTCTTTTTAAGGTTATTTTTTTAGTGGGTTTTTTTCAGCAATGACTTGGGAATAATAGGAAATTAAGGACCCACTGTTTTCTTTGATCTTTCTATTTGGTTGCCAGGAAAAAGTGAAGGAAAGAAAACAAAGTTTTTGACCAAAAGATTTGTACTTGCTGTTGTAATTTTTTTTTTTTTTAATTGGGCTCTCTCAGCAGTGAAGTGTGCATAATAGTAACACAATGTATTGACTTGCTCAATCCTTATTTGAGAGTTTTCTTGCATTACTTATTTGATTACTGAGAAAATGTAGGAAAAAGTATGGAGTCTTTGCTTTAATTGTTATTTCATAGCCTTTTATATTGAATTTATGAGTGAAGTTATTATTGCATTGTTATATACATTCCTTTCTCCCTTATAGGCACATCGAAAGCATGCAGAATATCTGAACAAAAAAATTGACTTTTATGATGAATTAGCGATTGTTGTGGGGAAGGACACAGCCACAGGTGGCTTTTCTAAGTCCTATGTGGATATTGAAAATGAGTCAGACAATGGGGATAGTGTGGAGTTTGTTGCAGATAATTTGGAGGAATGTGTGGTTGAGAAAGGGAAGAATGTAGTTGAATCATCCACCACTGGGTCAGGAATTTCCAAGTCCCGCAAAAGAGGGCATGCACCTTCTAATGTTGATGATAGTGTGCTGACTGATCTGTCTAATCAGCTGAAGGAAATAGCTGTCACTCTGAAAGAAATCAATCGGGGCCCGGTGGATTACACAACTTTGTACAATGAGGTAATGGCTATGATGGCGGATGGATATAGCGAAGATATGCTCGCTACTGCCTTCGACCATCTTTGTGAAAATGAGAAGACGGCACGTGGATTTTTAGCCAAGAATGCTAGGTTGAGGAAGCTGTGGTTAGATGGTTAGTTGTTCTCACAAATTTGATTTGTTTATTTCATGTTGACTGTGATGGTAGATTTAGGAATTAACTTTTGTTGTAGTATTAGTATTGACCTACCAATGTATTATATATGTACTCTTTTGTATTATTAGGACGATATAATTGTCCAAATTATGTATTTGTACTGTTCAGATACCACGAATAGGTATCATTTTTGTACACCATGGAGGTGTAATGCCAATGGTGAACGATTGATGTGGCTGTTTTTATATAAATATTATGGGTATATTCAAATGATTATGTTTGATGCTGAAGTGGATGATAATTTTTGTACTGTTATAGATATGTCTAGGCAATGCAGGTTCTTGAATTTGAATGATTATTTTTTATGTTGAAGTGGATGATTAGTTTTGTACTGTTACAGGTTTATCTAGATAATGCAGGTGCTTGAATTTGTAACACATTTCATATTTTCCGTAAAATGATCCACAAACCAAACACCGGAATTAACTTTCCGTAAAAAACGAATTTTATTTTTCATAAAATGTTTGACCGAACCAAACATGGGAATTGATTTTCCGTAAAGTATTTTCCGTAAAATGTTTGGACGAACCAAACACCGGAATTGGTTTTCCGTAAAACGATTTCCGTAAAATGTTTGGACGAACCAAACACCGGAATTGATTTTCCGTAAAACGATTTCCGAGACAGCCAAACAACCTGAATACATTTTCCTTTTCCGGAAATTAGCATTTCCGAAAAATATGTATTTTCCGAAAAACATTTTACAACAACCAAACACACCCTAAATGGAAAGATTGGTGGGAGTGAGGAGCAAGCCAAAATTCGGTTTTCCTGTAACTGTGTAACAACCTGTAGAGCCAATTTCGAATAATCATATCTAACTCAATTATGATCAGAATTGTCTTGTTCTTGTGCTCAAATTAAAGCCCTGGATGTCTAGTTTCTGGAAAAATTAACTTCATTCATAGATTCAAAATATTTTAAGAGATATCGATGAAATGGTGAGTAGAGGTCATTTGTTAGAAAATGATTTCAGCACAATTAATATTAATAGGTCTCAAATTAGCTCCCAATCAACATTAAATGGCTCCAATCACTCCCATTTCAGACTTAATTGGTTCCAAATTTATCCTAATTAAAAAATAATTGCACAAATTACTCATTGAATAATTAATGTTTAACTATCTAGTTAATTAGATGTGTGCAACCCTACCATAAAATGTAGTCTTAACCAATCAAATTATGATACATTATCATTCTCAAATTGATTATACTTATAACCAATTGAAATCAATTATTCATAATCACATATAGTTGGACTCAATTTGTGATAGTGCATCTCGGCTATTAGAACTTGATTTAATGATAACTTTCAATCTGATGGTCTGATTAGGGCTTATAACCAGTCGATTTGATCGTTACAACATCAAGATCATTTTGGTAAAATGAAATTAATGATCTAGTGACCAGAATAAAGATGCATATTTTCAAGGTGAAATTACCCTTTTACCCTCCATGTGAGGTTAAATGCGGGTTGCAAAATGGGGTGTCAATACGAGTTCCGAATTGAACTCCCCAAAACAAATTCGGATCTAGCAGAGTCACACCTCCAACGGAAGACATGTAGCTACACGCAAAAACTCCCCCGACAACCATAAGAGGCCAAACTTGAATTCTTCGACATCAAAGCTTGCACCACCATCTTTGAATCTCCCTTAGCCACAGCTCAATCAATACCAACCTCCAAAGCAGATTCTAGTGCATGTGTCGCCGCCATTGCTTCAATCTTGACTGCTGAAAAGGCTTGATTAACTTGTTGTGATAGAGACGCAATTACCAAGCCTTCCTAATCTTGGATTACATATATGATACACAAGATACTTTTTAAAAAAAAAAATTAATTGGTTGAGACCATTTCCTTACACTATAATATGATATGTCAAGGTTTAAATGAAAGATTTAAATTTATAATGAAAAACCAATTGAACAATCCTCCCAAAGTAAAAACCATTGGGAGGCAACTGTTTTAGGCCTCCAAATGTAAAAAGACTCCATAATTTTGATTATGATATCATAATTTTATTTTTATGTATAGCAACTTAAATAAATAAAATATGTTTTATGTATTTTTTTTTCAAGTTGTTTAAAAAAAAAATGGAAGAAACCCTTCTTTTTTTTTTTTTTTTTAATAATCTTTTTCTCTAAAAAGTATCTCTTGACAAACTACTCTCTGTCCCTTTTACCCCTAAAGTCATTATCAAAAGTTATATATATATATATATATATATTTTTTTTTTTTTTTTATTTATTTATTTTTAGAACAATCAAAAGTTATATAAGGTAAATAAGTTTTCTGTATTCTTTATATCTTACGCTTTATATACAATTAAAGTAAAAAACTGCATTATTAATTTGATTTTTATTTATTTATATATATACAAGGTAAAATTTCTACTCTAACTTAATCTAAGTGTATATGTGTGTGAAGCTTCTTCTTGGAGACTTGAACCTCGGCCCTTGCCCCCCACACCCCCACAAACATTTATACTTGTGGAGTGACCACCGCACCAAGGATGCGCGGTGTATTAATTTTATTTTAATCACCCCATCTTTACTTGTTAAGGTTGAAATTGTTGAATATCTAAGTTTAAGTGAAGCTATAATAGTGTTTTAATAAATTAGATTTATTGTTCCGCACTTTAAATATTATTTTATGGAAAAAGTTTGACTACAAACTTGGTTTTAGTCAATAGTTACAACTTTATTCAATATCTTTTTATTTAATGTAAATTTTGGTAAATTTACCATTGAATTATTATTATTATTATTTTTTTTTATAATGGAATTATATTTTCTTCTTACATCTTCCACGCTTACAAAAATTTAAGAAGATAAAAAATCAATAGCTATGTCATCAATCAAATGTTTAAATTTTAAGTTTTTGTAGTCTAAAATTATGCATAAAAAAATAATTTTATGGATCAAATAATAAACAACATTCGATTGATACGAAATTTGATATGCGTGTTAAGAACATAAAGAATATGAAATTTAATAATTAAAATTTTAATATATGTATTTTTACTAAATATCTATGTAGGAGGCATTTCTTTAAAATATCTATTGAAAAAAATAATCCATATAGATATGAAAAATATATAATAAAAAAGGAGAAAATTAAAAATTACTACTAAAAATATATTTTACAATTTCTTCTGTAAAAATAATATTCTAAAAATTAAAATTAACTATATTACAAGAGTAATTAAGTGGATTAGTCATATTATCAATTAAAAAGAATTAGAGATATTTGATTTCAAAAACTTAATTAGTATTTTTGTATCTCGAAAAGTAAGAAAACCATATTTTAAATTATATATATATGTCTATAAATTTATGTGTGTGTATCAAAAGTTAAATAAATACTATTTAATTAATACTTAATTATAAAAATGATCTCCTTAAAGTTGTCACCTTAGGTCCCAAAATGCTTTGAATCGGCATTACTCGTGACTTGGAGTGCCCACTTGAAGATTCATTCTAACAACTTTGATCTAACCAAATTGCAGCAATTTCATCTTGATCACTAGATCTTCAAAACTTTGAATAGGATCTCTTGTTGATGCTTTAAGAAAGCTTGGAAGATCTTTAATGCTTGTGTACAAAACAGGCTCACCAAAAGTCTTAGAAAAAATGCTGTAAATTTGCTTCTATCCGTGGCTTGGAAAACATGAAACCCTATGTCAAATGATTGTGTGTGTATATATATATATATATATATATATATATGTGATATGCAAATTTACATGAACCCCAATTAATTGAGATAAATAAATCTCAATGAGCGAGTTGGAATTAAGTTAGAGTCGACATTCAAAAAACTTGGCTCTTTTCACCACTTGAAACTCTAACCTATCTTGATCTTGAAATATTATTCAATCTCACTTGTAACCTACTAGGTTTACTAGAATTTGGCTATATATGGTCATGGTTTGCCAACCTAGTCGTATGGACTCATCAAAGATCACCATATTTGTAGGAAAGAAAACTTTCCTTCTCTTTTCTTAGTCATAGAAATAAATACATATATTTTTGTACAAAAGTAAAAATAAAATTTAGAGCATTCACACCAGTTTTTGAAAATAAAATAAGCCTTACATTTTGCCAAATTGACCCCCAAAACCTTCCACATTAATCTATGTAAATTGTGTAAAATTCATCCACAACAAAAGTAACCGTGTAAATTTATACATATATTATTCATTTTTCATTTAGTTATTTATTATTTTTTTATGTATGTCGAAGATAGATAAATAAAGAAAGTGAATGATAATTGTTGTGCATGAAGAAAAAATAATAATTAAATAAATTGATATTTTAATCAAATAAATAGATAATGATGATCTTTAAAAATAATTTTGTAATAAAAAAAAGTTCTTCATTCTTATACTAAGAGTGCGTTTGAATACCGTTTATTTTGTTAAAAATGAAAAAAAAAAAAAAAAAAAGTTTCGATTACTGTTCACACATGAACAGTATCCGAATAATACAAGAAGCATTGGTAAAAAAAAAGCCAAAAATGCAAATTCCATAGACGCAAACATAATCCAAACGAGCCTAACACTGTGTTTGGATGGGTAGATTTTAGGAGGGATGGAAAATGTAAGAAGGAAAATAGAGTGGAAAACTGAGTTTTCCTCTGTTTGGGAATGAGAAGAAAATTGGGGGAGTGGAAAATCAGGGAGAAAATTTTCTCCCTAGGCCCACAAATTTTTTCCTCCCAAATCGAGAGGAAAACAAAGGGGGAAAAACTGCACTGAAGCAGTTTTACAGTAATGCCCTTCCAATGACCTGAACGTTCTCTTTGTTTTTTTTTTTTTTTTTTTTTTTTTTTCACGAGATCTGAAATGTTCCTTTTTTTTTTTTTTTTTTTTTTTACGTGACCTGAAACGTTCTTTTTCTTTTTCTTTTTTTCAGTGTGATGTGAACCTTTTTTTTTTTTTCAACATGACCTGATCTAATTTTTATATTATAATAATAAAAATAATAATATAAATTTATATATATGATGTGATAAATTTAATATTATGTAATAAGTACAAATAAATCTATTTCTTACATATTATGTAATAAGGGTATAATAGTCAATTTATATAAATTACATTTTTCATCTTTCCATTTTTCTCTCCAACCAAACAAAAGAGTTTTCCACCCTCCCACTTTTCCACCCCTCCAACCAAACACACAAGAGGGAAAACTAAATATTTTCCATCCTCTCACAATTTTCTATCCTCCCACTTTTCCACTCCTCCATCCAAATGGACCCTAAAAAAAAAAATAAATAAAATAAATAAATAAAAAAAGTCCTTTCCAACTCCAAGAAAGTGCTGGGAACATTGGCTCAAAAAAAGAAGAAGAAAGAAAGTGCTTGGGAACAAACATTTGAGACTACCAGTTATCAGCAAACTTGGGTTGCGTGCAAATTTGTACTACATAAGGACATGTTTGATATACAATTTCAAATTTACAATTTTTTTACTTTTTAAATAACATTACATATATTTTTTTCATTTATACATATTTTAAAAAATTACAAACAACATTACTCAAACTACTTTATCAAACACCTTATAAATTGTTTCTCAAAAGAAAAAAAAAAAAAAAAAAACAAACAAACAAAACATCTCCTAAATTTCCAACAAGTTCAGCCCAATATACTGGCATGGTGGCACTATTAAGTTCCAATTTTAAGTACAAATCTTATTCCAGTAAGACCCAATCGAAATTAATAACGAGTGCAAGGCCAGCCCAAAGACTCTGTTCCAAACTATTTAGAACTGCACAGGACCAAACCAATTAAAAACCGAACTCAGGTCCCATGACTGGCGTCTCTGTAGTGTAGCCTACTTGTCCATCAAACTGTCCTATCAAAATCTGCTATTTCTGACGAAAATCTATTGTCATCATTGCATGCCATACGCAAAGCCTGCAACAGAATGCTTCCATAAATTGCAACTTCCATAACTTTTGCACACCGTCACTTTTTACTTCTTCCTTATTTTGTCTTGGAAACTGGTAAAAAGTACCGCTCAGTTCAGCTTTCAGCGTATTTTTCTGTCTGTTTCTTCGAGCTTTGAGGCTGTGATAATTGTATGTTAGCAATATGGAGAAGCCGAATGGATAACAGCTATGTTCACCAGAACAGTGGGGCCATAGGTTTTACTGTATAGGTCATCCTTCTTCTCTTTTTGGTAACTCGTAAGTGCTCAGTTTAGTCTTCCTTTTATATATATAGCTTCTTTGAGCTTTGAGACTTTGGTAAGTGTTTGAATGTTTCTGTTAGAAATATAGAGAAGCTGGATGGATAGCTATATTTGCACTAGCAGCCAAAACAATAACGCCATAGCAGCAAAGCTGCATATAGAAGATATAAGGAAGCGCAAATTCTCAATCGGTGAGAGTCGTCCAAACCCATTAACTGAAGATCTTCAAAATGCTGTGGCCAACCTCTCCTCCGAGCTCTATACCAAAGATGTCCATTTCCTTATGGAGCTTATTCAGGTCTCTCTCTTTTTGAAGTCTTTTTGTGTGTGCTTGAAGAAGTTTGTTTTGGGTTATGAAAGTTGTTTTATTTTGACGATGATATGTTTGGAACTGTTGGTTTATTCGTGTTGGGTTAGAATGCTGAAGACAACGAGTATTTAGCTGGAGTGAAGCCGACGCTAGAGTTTGTACTGACGACAGCTGATATAACAGGAATCGGTGCACTAGCGACTCTATTGGTGTTTAACAATGAAGTTGGGTTCTCTAAAACCAACATTGATTCCCTTTGTGGCATTGGAAGATCCACCAAGAGGGGCCAGAGGCACCAAGGCTTCATCGGAGAAAAGGGTAAACAACATTTTCTATAGATTTCCGAATTTATTTCATGGTCAATGTTCCATAAATTATAGGGCGACATTTTAAATCTGTGTCTAGTAATGATTGTTTTAGGAGCAAATTTGTTGATAGTTGATGGATTGGGAATTTTTTTTGTGTTGCAAATAAATTCATTTGAGATTTTGTTGTCTTTTTTGCTTGTACATCAATTGTTTTATATCAGATGAGAATGTTTCTTGATATGCATAGTTAGTTTGTGTGTAGGACTATGGGATTTATGTATTTTGTGGCCCTGGGGCTACTCATGAATAAAATCCATGAGTAGTTCTAGGACCACAAATTATTCCACAACTTTTTTGCCACTACTCTAACGTGGTAGATTGTGAGTAGTTAACTATCATTTGAACATGGACTCACAATTTTTCTCTTACCAATCACACTTTGCCACGTCACAGTTGTGGCAAGAAGTTGTGAAAAATTACGTGGTCCTAGACTTTTCTTGGATGGGAGACAGAAAGTCTACACTGTACAAGGTTTCTGTCATTTGTGAGACAGTAATTATCCTTATTACTCAGTCCACCTGTAGGATGTAAATGGGAATTTAACAAAAACTAAAGCTATGGGGTGTCTTGAGGATAAGGTATCCACCTGCTGTGAGAAAGATTATATGCATATGCAATAATTATTGTATCTCAAGAAGGAAGTTTATATTTCTAAAGCACTTAATCCCTTTGTTTAGATAACATCCTTGCCTAAGTTAATGGCACCAATTGTATGCGTTTAGAGCATTAGAAATTCACAAGGAGGATGTCAACAAACTGAAGATTCCAGAAGACTCTGATGCATTATGAGCATTCCATATTGCATTGACTTAATTTTAGTAGTCCTTTAACAAATGAATAGAACAGGTAACATCGGAATAATTGTTGTTATATAAAGTCCACTGTAACAAGTTATGATTTATCCTTCTGTTTTTGTGCAACTAGGAAAAAAGAGAGTTAGTTCCATACTAAACTTATAAAACTGTGTCACCTCCTTGGCCAAATCATGATTCGCCCTGGATTCAATTTGTGGGAAACAGCAAGGAGCTCTCTTTTTTTTTTTCCTAAATGGTTTTGGGAAGGTTGCCCTTAACGGCCTTGGTTTGTGGGGTTGACAAGGTCTTGGGGCTTTGGCTGCCACAGCTCGTTGTCAACATGAAATGACATGTTTTTTAGCCTAAAAGAAAAAGGAACATCTTGTCATGTCCCTTTAGCATGGCCTCATTTAAGAGTGATAAAACGATGTCATTTCTCTCACCTTGGCCATAACTTCACCCAAAGTATGAACAACACTTGCCACTCTATGGTCTATAATCAAGATTGCAGCTATTAGAAATGGAGCATTCATCTTTTGTTACGTTTATGTAGTTTTTTTTTCTTCTCCCCGCCCCCTCAAAATCTTTTCTTCCTTATCATACCTTACTCTTGCTATCCTTTTCAATTTTCATTATTACCTATTTGATAGATGGAACACATTTTATTGAAAATTGTTGTTTAAAAAGTAAAATACATTCAAGGTGACTAATAGGGGACCCATCAGAAATTCACATAATTCTGATAGCATAGGATAGGGACATAGGGTTGGAGTTTTGGAACAAAGTTGAGAGTGGCTGATTGAGCTGAAGCTGAACCAGCCATCTTTTTGTTCTATCCGTCTACATAGAATAGCTTCAATCCTTTGATTGATAAACCTAGTTGGGTCTATAAGTTTTTTTTTTTTTTTTTGGTTTTTTATTCTATTGATTTCTCCTTTGTTTATTGCTAAATAAGGACTGCACTAGGGTTGGCATTATAGATTCACTGAAAATAGGAAACTTTTCAAGCAGACATCTTATCTAAATGAGAGAGGAATCATTAAAAACTAAAAAGAACACTGAAATAGCTGCTACTTGTTATTAGTAATTGATCAAATAAACTCTGACAAAAGCATCATAAGTCGCATCAAAACATTCTGATTTCTTTCCAAATGTGTGTCCGTCTGATCTAAAAGAAGATGAACCTATCTAAACTATGGCATGTGTGTTGGATTGAGGAAAAAAGACATCTGTTTATGTTTTTATTATTTAGAAATTGCCTCATTCGACCATGAATTTAAGTGAAAGGAATATCATGTCTTTGTCTTTTGATGCCCTTTTTTTTCCAAATTGATGAACCCTTCTCACAGCTTATTCTTCTATCAATGTAAATAGTGAATGTCTAATGTTTGACTGTACACATTTGTGATCTCATGTGCAAAACCTGGTTCTTCTTCTAGAAGCCTTGCCTTGTGAATTGAATGTACATCTATCTGTGGACTGGCTTTTCTTGGCAATTAAAATGTCCTGATCAACAAAAAAGAAAATCCTTCTGCAGTGCTTTCACATCTCCATTACCCTACTCATCTAAATGCTCATAGTGAGTCTACAACTGTGGAAATATCTGCTAATTTGATTGGCCTTCTAAGAGGTTCATTACTTGATATTCGCATAACTTAAAGGATGTTGTCAAGATCTCCAATTTTCTGACATAGGGTTTCGGCAACTTACAGGAATAGGATTCAAGAGCGTGTTTCTTGTCAGTGGACTGCCACACGTATTTAGCAACGGATACCAAATCAGGTTCAGTGAAATTCCAAATCCTGATTGTGCCATTGGGTACATTGTCCCAGAGTGGGTTTCCACAAACCCAACTTATTCAGACATCCGGGCCATTTATGGGTCTGGCAAGGCTCTGCCAAATACTGTGATTATTCTCCCTTTAAAGCCTAAGAAAGTGGAAGCTGTGAAGAAACAACTATCAGAAATTCATCCTGAAGTATTGCTATTTTTGAACAAAATCAAGCGATTATCAATACGAGAAACCAGCAGTAAAACTTGCATTGCAGACTCTATTTCTGCAGTTTCTATCTCTACTGAGACTAACCTTGTCTCATTAAAGACTCAGGGAGCAAACTGCCGTGTAGTCCATCTTTCAGTTCAGGAGGAAGTGGACGCGACCGAGACCACATGCCCTTATTATGTATGGAGACAATGCTTCCCTGTAAAACCGAATAATATGGTGGATGCAAGGAAGGATATAAAAGAATGGGTGATATCTCTGGCTTTTCCATCTGGTGAGCGACTGAAGCGGGGGACTTCTTCCACTGGTGTTTTTGCCTTCCTACCTACTGCAATGGTTACTAATTTCCCATTTATAATCCAGGGAGACTTCATACTTACATCTTCTAGAGAAACCATACTGTTGGATAACAAGTGGAACTCTGGAATCCTGGACCAAGTGCCTTGCTCCTTTTGCAGCGCTTTTACTGCTTTTATGAAGTCCACATTGACTGAAAAATACTTTTCTGTTGCTCAAGTACTTCATTTCTTGCCTTGCCAAGTGTGTCCATACAAAGAGCTAAATACAGTGAGGCAATTTATCATGATATTGTTGCAGGAAGAGTGTATTGTTCCTTATGAGACATTTGTTGATGAGAAGATAGTCTTTTGCAAGCCAACTAACGTGATAAGAGTCCTTCCTGAGTTCAGGAAAATCATGCGGCGTATTAAAGAACATGGTGTCCTTTCCCATGCCATTTCTGCTCAGGGGAAGTTTGTGTTGCATAATTCAGTAGACTGCAAAGAATATGACGATTCCTGCAACTTTCTCAAAGTTGCTCCTGCAGGTATTTGTAATGACTGGTATGGAAAATGCATTCAAGAATGCAACCTCACTTGTAGAGCTTCTACAGAAGAGTATGTGGATCTTCTTTGCTTTCTTGCTGAAAAATGGAGATTTATTCCACTAAGGAGTGTCAATAGCATACCCCTTTTCAAACACATTACTTGGAATGGAGAAATAAAGTCATGTAGTTTACAAGCAATTAAGCAGGAACGTCTAAAGATTCATATTGTCTGGGAGCCACAAGAACATGCCTGGCTAAACAAATGGAACCAAGTGATGGGTTGCCCATATGACCGTTTCTTCTTCCCTGATACCTTGGTGGCTGCTCTGGTAGGGTGTGAAAGACAATACAACTTGAAGCAATGGTTTATCAAATACGTGGGTTTGGTAGTCACTACTGTTTCTAAATATTGTTCACAACTTGGTTGTTTTCTTGAAATAAAGAAAGACCCAAAACTTGTTGTCTTGTTTTCTCATTTCATGTATCATACATGGTTAAGAAACTACATTCGAGAGAGAGAGATTTGTAATGTTTTTCATTTCATGCCAGTCGTGGATGAATGTGGAAATGTGATTTTGTGCAAGAATACTCTTGTTCTGGCTTCCAGTAGCAAATGGATAAAACTGTTTGGATCTAATCCATTTACAAAGGCTAATTGCAAGTATGTTGAACTTGGGGTGGTATATGCTGAAGCTGCCGAATTTGCTGGAGAATGCACTCCAGCAAATGAACTATTGCAATTTTTCAAAAAGCATGGAAAAACTTCTGATTTGCCAGACATAATACCTCAGGACATGGCGTTGCAAGTTGCTTCTAGTCAACTAACATGTGAGGAGGCTTTAATGCTTCTGGCCTGGATCCAAAATTTGAGAGCTAAGAAATATGGATTACCTATAAGGTTCATCCAAAGCATACGGAACGGGAAATGGGTTAAAACATCTTCAGGATTTAATACTCCTTCCCAGTGCTTTCTTTGTGATGGAACTGAGGTATCAACTCTCTTGGAGATGGGAAGAACTCTAAAGGTTTTATCAGATATTGATGAAGCGTATTATATGGACAGGATAAGAGCTTATAAATATGAGTTGATTTTCATTGGAATGCGGATTGGTTCTGACGATATGTATCAGCTTATCAGTGACCACCTTAAGCATCTTGCTTCCTCATCAATGAGCAAACCTTTTGCAATTTTGCTGCTTAGATTTATAAGGTACTCAAATCACCAAAATAAACTTGATGAAGACTTCTTAAAATCTGTGAAAGCAGGGAAATGGTTGAAGACAAACCAGGGGTATTTGACTCCTCCAGGAACTGTCTATCTGATGCCTGATATGGTAGATGGTTTTGTACAAATTACAGATCTGCATGTTGTTGACAGAAGATACTATGAAAACCAACTTGATTGTTATGAGGAGGAGCTAAAGTTTCTGGGTGTTGTCATCGATCTGGAAGATGTTTATAAACAAATACCAGAGCACTTTCAATTTCCAAAAGATCTTTCAATTTTGACAAAAAATAGTGTTTTTCTGTTGCTTGGATGCATCCAGCATTTGGGGCTTGCAGGTAACAATTTTGTGCAGAAAATTAAAGACCAACCCTGGATGAAAACTAGCTCTGGTTTCAAATGCCCTTCAGAGTCCCTTCTGCCAGGTCTTAATTGGGACCACTTATTGAATATTGTTCCTTTGCCTGTTGTTGATGAAGAATATTATGGAAGCAGAATTGGTTCATACAGAACTGAACTTGAGGCAATTGGGGTGGTTGTAGATATAAATGGAGCATGTAAAATGCTTTCCTTTACACTCAAGTCAACATTGTCTTCAAGCAGTTTAACCAGCACCAATGTGTTCTCCTTACTCAACTGCATCAGGTGCATGAATAAGATAATGCAGACACAATTACTTGATATAATTAGCTGCTTGTCAGGGGAGAAGTGGTTGAAGACTTGTCATGGCTATAAATCTGCCCCAGAATCTATTTTGTTTGATCAGAAATGGGGAACAGTCTCCAAGTTCGTGGACCTTCCTTTCATTGATGAGGCTTTCTACGGTCTCTGCATCCACTCATATAAATGTGAATTGAATATGCTTGGCGTTGTGATTAATTTTAGTGAAGGGGCTCATTTTGTTGCAAGAGGTCTCAAGTTGCCAAGAGAAACAGCATCTTTAGCACCAGAGGGTGCTCTCTCACTGCTTCAGTGTGCCACATCCCTCAAAAAAAGTTGCAAGTCAACTGACCACTCTACATTTAAGATTTTGCTCAACAAATTAACAGGAAGCAAATGGCTAAAAACACACATGGGCTACAGGTTCCCACAAGAATGTCTCCTGTTCAATCCAGATTGGGAATGTTATTTAACACCAAATGATGGGCCTTTCATTGATGAGAAGTTCTATGTAACTCTTAGTTCTCTGGAAAAAGAAGATCTAAAAGCCATAGGTGTGAAGGTGGATATTGAGGAAGCCTGCAATCTTATTTCCCATGCTCTTACATCCCATGTTCAAACTTCTGCTGTCAGGAGAATCTACAGATTCCTATACAAATTTAATTGGAATCCACAGATGCAGGACACACGTTCCTCTCAGTTATGGATCCCAGATCAACAAATGGGTAAAGGAAAATGGGTGGAAAATTGGCGTTGTGTACTCCATGACCAGAATAATCTATTTGACACTCGTCTGCATGCTCTTGATAAATACTATGAGAAGGAATTGCTACCTTTTCTGTCAAGGGCTTTTGGGGTTTGCGAAGTTCCTTCACCATATGATTATTTAGATATCTGGAATATCTGGGAGGCTTCGCATCAAGTTTCCACTGCTAAGCTAAGCTCCTTCTTCGGGCAAATATCAGAAAATTGGGAAAACTGGGATTCTGACACTAGAAGTATCCTCAAAAGACAGTGCACCATGCTTCCAGCGGCCAATACTTCAGGAGCAGTTCAGTTTGTGATGAAAGAAGAAGTTTTTATTGCTGATGATTTGCAGTTGAAAAATTTATTTATTGAAGCTAGTGAAAATCCACTGTTTGTATGGTTCCCACCAAAGTGTTTGTCATCTCCAGCTAAATTGCTAGAAATTTACACGAGTCTTGGTGTTCGAAAAATATCTGAAGCTGTGAAGTTTGACCTACATTGTACTTTGTCTGCAAGTAAAATTATTGATGATACAGATTCCCTGATTGGGAAAGCTTTGATCAAGTTGGTGTTGGCCTTCGCAAATATGCCAATGGAAGAAAAACACAAGACTGCAAAATCTCTCCTTGAACTCTCAGTTTATGGCACGGAAGACCCAATATCAGTCCGGTATGCCTTACAGTTACCTTTGCAGAAAAGGAGGCTAGAAGTAGAAATTAAAAAAATGGTGCTTTGGGAGAAGAACTCACAGAGACTGCTTGTCAATAAATCAACCTGGAATGAAGGAAAGAAAGATATAAAATTCATTGCTTCTTTTGCACGAGCCATCTTGGAAGCAGTTCTACCTAACAGTGTGGATCAAATGGACACACTTTGCAGAATGATCCAAATGGGCATGGCACTTGGGTTAGAGGAAGATGCAGTGGACTACCTGCTATGGACAGAGAATTTGGAACTATCTGTTGAGGACAAGGAATTCCTTGATCGTTCATTTCCCTCTGGTAAGTCCTCTCCTGTTTTGGGCAAGCGCCTGTCTATGAACCCCTTATTGCCTTCAACTCCAAATGGTTCAGCCTGTAGGAGGCGGCTTTGACAGAAATGGAACTAAATTTCCTTTTGCTTTGTATGAAATGTGACCGACTGTAAATAGAAATGGAACTAGACTTCCTTTTGCTGTATGATATGTGACTGACTGTAAATATAATAATGCAACATGTAAGATATAACCAAGTAAATGTTCTCAACTTCGCTGTAATGGAAGTCCTTTTGGTGGTTCTGTATATTGAATACTCTACAACTGTTGTCTTGTAATCGCAGGAACGACATAATGTGCAAGTAACCGTAGCTGTACTTTATTATGGATAGATTGAAGAAGCATGTTCTTTGATAGGCACCTTGGCTTTGACTTATAGTAAAAACTGAATTGACCATAATTTAAACTAAAATGCCTGTGGGAGGTGATAGCCTCAGGTTTGCTTTTCTACTGTTTAGGGTGGTGATTTTTCTTACCTCAAAAAATAAAAAAGGAGTGGTGATTTTGATCATGTAATTGATAACCATGTTTAATGTTGGTAATTTTGCTACGATTAGGCCTTCTTCAATCCTGCAGTACATGATGATCCTTGCCTAGGCTTTAATGTCTTTCATGTATCTTTAAAGGTCTATGGCTTGTGGAAGTGAAAACGTTGTGCATTTTTTATTTTTATCCTAGATTGTTTCTATAGCTTGACGCTAGCAAGGATGATTTATCAGCAATGTGAGAATTTATCATAACCTTTTTCCTAGCTACGTTTCTATGTTCGCTTGTCGTTCTTACTATATCAATTGGATTATTTACACTATTGTGAGAACCTTTGGGCGAATATAACAATAATTCCCGTACCCATATTAATCAATAATTCCCGTACCCATATTAATCAAGCCTTTTGGGGAGGCAAGCTCAACTTATAGTCTTATACTACTCAAAGCTCAAACCTCCAGAAAGCAATAGGAGTGGTTGCAGATCTTGTTTGCTTTGATGAAAAATCTTATGCGAAAATAATTGTGTTTCCCTATTGTTGGTAGCATTAAAAAAATGAAACAAAATTATCCATGGTTAATGAAAAACCCTATTAAAAGTATTATTTGTTTTTTAGAGGAGGTTATCTACTACAACTTTTCGAAAAATAACTCTATCTCACATCGCACAAAACAAGAGAAGCCAAAAGATAGTTTTCTAGTTTATTTTCAAGTTCGCTACCAACACAAGAATGAAAATTAGATAGTTTTTCCAAAAATACTTTCTGAAAAAATAATTCATTTTTTAGAAAACATAATATTTAATGTTACACCAAATCTTAATTACAAAAACCGAACGGCCAAAGACAACTTTACAAATATGGAGTGAAGAAGCTGGCTTTCCAGTGAGGGGCCAAAGACTTCTCGAAGCTACAAATTTGCATCAAATTTTTTGCCTGATTCAACGTGGAAACAGCCTTAGGATTAAGGTAACCTGGTTTTGACAAACAAGAATGCTCCCCCTGTTCAAAGGGGGTCCCACCTCAGAGAACGGTTGTTGGGTAAATGTGACAACGGCTTTGTCCAACAGATTTTCTTGTCACTTGAATTTTTCTCATTAACCCAGACAGATTTTGAGAGAGAGAGATGCAAAGATTTCGTTATTACTCGGATTTTCAAGCATATTTGTTTTTAACCTAATCTTGTCTTCCACAATGCAGCCGAAATGCTACATAATATTAACTTGGATAAATTACAATGTAAACCCAATAATTTAAGGATGATTAAACCCAACACTTACAAAAACATTTCAATTCCTAACCATAAACCCATTACACATGATGACATTAATAGAAAATGCTTAAACAAAATGACAGTTTGCACTGAAGCAATGTTCAAAGTTTTTGCAACAAGGCTCCCACAACAATTTTCTATCAAAAGAGAAATACTGAAAATACCCTTGACAGAATAAGAAACATAAAAAACAACAAAGTACCACATCTTCCCCTGTTAACAACCTAGCAAACGAGATCAACTTGCACAAAATAATATTTTTAGCAAGCTAAAAGAGCTGCCGAGCTCCAATAATAGCAAAGCCAGTCCTTTGCTCTGATTTTGCATCGCAGGCTGCCCTTACTTGGGGTTATGAACATTTTATCTTGTAAAAAGAAAAACATAATGAGTAAGGTTAGTCCACTATATTTTACATGCTAGTATCATTCTCCTAAATGGAAAACGTTTGCAAATGTCCCATTTAGATCCATTGGTTTAAGATATATTTTTGAGGTAGATTTGCAGAAAAGTAGAAAGTTCCTTTGTAGTTCTATCATGTCTTATAGTGGATAGGTGTGGCATTTTAAACCAGATATGAGGTCCACTGCAGCCCTTAAAAACCGTTGCTCTACTTTTCAATATTTTCATATGCCTCAGAGCAGAATTGAGGAAAAAAAATGCACATAAGAAAATTGGATGAACGAACATTTTGAGGCACTTTCAGCAGTCATGATCACACATTAGAATAACTGAGAAACAACTCCATAGTGAATAACATTCCAAATATCACTTTTTACCAAAGCAAACTTGACAATTCTGCCCTCTATAGTATAGAGGTCACAAACTAGATAATTTTTTTGATAAGTAAAAAAAAAAAAAAAAGTCACTTTCATCAATATGTTTGTCATTCCACAATCTAGATATGTTCATCAGAAAACACCTACCTCAGCTCAACAGTCCAATCCATCTTGTCTTCTATGAGTCCCATCTGTAGTCTGGTAAGCACAGAGTAGAGTTTTTGCGACACTTCACCTATACCTTCATTTTTATATGATACCCTGACAAAGAAAAGATTACAAGTATGAGAATAATATTCACTATTTCTCTACAATTGATTTGATCATGTTACAATAAGCCACTTTCATCAATATGTTTGTCATTTACACAATCAATTATTTGCACAAGCTTATATTAGAAGGAAATTATTGTCCCGGTGATCAAAGTCTGACCAGGCCAAGAATTTATTTTTTTTTATAGGTAAAAAAAAAATAAATTCTTGGCCAAGAATTTATTGAAAACGGTGGTCAAACTTTCATTATTATATTAGTACCTTTTGCCCAAATATGTAATGCTGCCCACTGGTGAAACAACCACAGCTGTTCCCGTACAAAATACTTCATCAGCATCAAGCAATTCATCTACTGCTACAGGGCGTTCCTCTACCTGCAAGCCCATTATTGTAATCTAGCTAGTAGAGAAAAGCCATAAATTGTGGCACTGAAGGACTAATGCAACAGAATTCAGCAGATATCAGTGATTCTGATAAGTTGGTTTAAGTTATGTAACCAATAATGACAACCAACTAATTAAGATATCCCTTTTAGAGGTCCAAGTCATGTCAGCATAAAAATTATTCCACCAGTATGCATATAGATAAAGAACACTGACTCATACTTGGAGTGGAGCTAAAGTTATCCCAAGGGTAAAAATAAAGGCTCGAACTTTACCCTGTATATAACATGTAAATTCATAAACAGAGCATGTAATCAAGCCCTTCCAGGACATGGTTATAGATATTTTGGAGTTGAAAGGGAACGGCTTTGGAGGTGTGTAATTTATGCAAAATATGAAGTATGGGGGGTCAAACAACTGAGGTAGTTAGGGGATCACATGCGGATCAAAACCAAGGATGACACAATGATTATATTGGTCAGTCAAGGAGCTCAGTGCCCCAAACAGGACGTATGCCATCTAAAATGTGGGACATAGCAAGAATTCTTACCCCTCCTTTCAATAAATAATAGTAGTACGAAATAAGTAGCATTATTTTGGCATGTACAGTCAGTAAAGAATATTGACAAGCTAAATAACAAATGAATGATGACTAAATTATGTCTTTCAATCACATGCTCATCAACATCCATCACTACTTACTGAATACCTGAAACCCTTGGCTACGAGCAACATCAATTATACTCTTTCTTGTAATGCCTGGTAGAATTGTCCCTTTTATTGCAGGAGTGGAGATAACATTATCCTAAGGGCACATGAAAATGAGAATATGTTAGCTGTAACTGCCCTTAATGACATGGTTCTTCTTCACAGTTCAGATGATTAGAAACAATATTAGTCTTGCAGTTGCTTGTCTATACAATAGGGTGTATAGCATTTAAAGAAAAAATAAAAAGATAATGTAGATGCATAATTCTGCAACTGGGAGTTGATATTTAATGAAACAAATCATAATCATAAAAGGAACAATAAAGACCAGCTAAGTCATCGATCATTATACCTTCACAACAAAAATGTTGCAAGATGAAACCTCCTCTAGATATCTTTTGTTGACACAATCGAGGTATAGCACATCAGAATAACCTCTGGCTTTTGCAGCAGATTGAGCCTTCAGAACCTAGAAAAATATTTTAATGAAAAGAGATAATTTAGCCACTAAAAATTTCCTGAGTTCCATAAACCAAACAAATACTGGCTGGTAATGGGTAATTCAGGCAGCATGCTGCCCACGCATGGCTGGCACCTGGTTGAGTTCAATCAAAATGCTCAAATTAAAAGAAAACCCATAATTTTCATTTGCCCATCTGTATGCACAAAAAAGCCTTCTTCAAATCATAGCTTTAAACGAAAAGAATTATTACACCTAAATTGACATAGATACTGCTTCTGGAACCTTGATGCATTTTTTTTTAATCCAGGTTACACATGCACCCAGTGCGTTTTGAACCCACAACTTGATGGCAAAACTATTTGATGGGAAGAGAAAAAATATCCTCTCTAGAAGGCTAAGATTACGGCAAAGCCCAAGAAAAAAAATGTCCATGATAGATAATTAGTTCAATATTTTATTTTATGTATTATTTGGTTTTTCTAGAGGCTAAGGTATTTTCTTAATTTTGTAATTGTCAGTTGTGGGTCATAGTTTTGAGCCTTGGGTTCTATTGTATTAATAGGGAAGTCTTATTTAATTTATGGACTTTCATTTGTGGGCTTTGGTCCAATTCAATTAAGAGTTTGTTTCCTAATCAAAGTAGGAGTTATAAACCAACTTGGAGAAAGTTAAAATCTATAATTTATATAATGTACTCGAGTAAAAAGAGAGATAATTAATAGAAAAATTAAGTGTTATCAATATTAAGGCATGTTGCCCTTGGTACGTTCTTTTATCCCATTCTATTCTTCTTTAGCACTCCATCATTATTCACAATACCATTCACAGATCACAATACTATTCACATGCATTCTTTACACCCTGATAGGCCTTAACCCCAAACCTCACCCTCCATTGAACACTTATAAGGGGAGTAGTGTGCCAGTTGAGTTAGAGCTCATTGGCCACACTTTACACTACTATTCACATGCATTCTTTACACTATAGTTAATAACATGAGGAAAAATTCAATTTTAGTTCCTCCTCACCTCTTTTGTAATTTTGAATCAAATATTTTCATTTACCTACCAAAACCCTAAATTCATTCTTAAACAGTTAAACCCTAACCCTTCTTCTTCTAAAGTTCTAAACCATAGAATCCCAAAAAGAATTCTCCTAACCCTAAAATCACCAGAAATACATGCCAACAGATCCACTCCAATCTGTCCTACGTCATAACCTCACCTCCCACCTTGTTCTTACAAAGAGAAAAGGTGTGATGAATAATAAAATTACAAAAAATAGTGATGAAAATAAGACAGCTACAGTTTGAAACCATACAACCATTTAACCTTGACAGGATTTTTACCCCCGCATAGATATAAACATATAACAATTAAAGCAAGGCCAACTTACTGCAGCATAGTTCCCTATGGTCTTTACACCCCCAGTACCACCAGGAGTTGCACGATGCAATTCATGCTCAACAATCAGATGGATTGGTGCCACACCTTCCTGGCATCAGACAGATAAAAGATATTACATCCAGTAATTGCAGGATGGGAACAAACCAAAACATTAAGACAACATATCTACATAAGGGAATAAATCAAATATGATCACCAAGATCAAGAAACATAGAAAATCATGCACAAACAAATAAAGCAAAAAACTACTACAAATAATTGATTCTCTTGCATAAGCAGTAGAACATAAAGTGATAGTCCCATGGCCCCTAGTTGCCAGAAAGTACTTGCAAGTTATAATCACCAATTTCAAATCCCCATGGGGAGAGCTTGGGTTCAAATCCTAGGAGTGTTATCCCCTTAGACCCTTTACCTAGCACAGAAATCACCATATTTCAAATTCAAATTAAAATGAAACATGTTTTCAACTCCATAGCTCTGTTTTAACAAAAACTGAGATATGAAACAGCTTGGCAAAATTTTGATATTAGCACCACTTGACAAGGAGCAAATAATTTTAAATTGAAGATTTTTTTTTTTTTTTTTTGGGTATGTTAAAGCAACTCCCGCAACCATATGGGATTGAAGTGCAATCACCCTTCAATCATTTTTTATGGGAGGAGTAGCCATTTAGTCCAAAGATCATTTATGTTAATTGAAGAATAATGCTGACAAATAGAAGAATATGGTTATATAAAATTTTTAACAAAAGTTCATCCAGGAAAAATTTTGCCAGTGGGGAAATGTACTCGCAATTAGACTACTTGAAAAATGAAAACAATCCAAAAGGCTGAATGTCATGTCAACTGTGAAATGATTCAATCCCAAAAATCATTATGCTTAACTATTTAACTCTTTTTCCATATAAAGGGACCAAGAGATGCATCGTAGACAATTTTGCAATTCATTGGTCACCTCACTGATCTTTCTCTAGCCACAAGCTTCCAACATGATCAACTGGCCAGTGAGACATGGACATAAATTGGTATCCTAGTTACTTGTACACATAAGTCAACCTATTGACAGGTCATTGATAGTTTTAAAGAAGGTAGAAATCAAACTGATAAACCATATCCTTGAAAGTATTAACCAATGACCCGTTGATTCAGTTGGCACCTCCTGTCGACTCCAACAGTGCTGTCAAGGGTTCATAAAGAGTTGGACAATAATTTGTCATAGAATTCTCTGCTATGACTCATTATTGGCAACATCTCATAAGAATTTCCACACACAACATCAAACTAATTATATTACACAGTGCAAGAAAGGCATAATTAGTAAAGTATCAAACTGTCTTTCTTTTTTTATTGGTAAGTTTCACAACAGCCAATATGACTTTAGATAGAATAGAAAGGAGGAAAAGAAAACTTGTGGCAAACCCTAACTAATTTGTTGAGGTTCAATAGCTGACCCCAAGAATTTGGGATCAAGGCTTGTTGTGGTTGTACACAAACAACAAATGAGTTTTGAACCCAAGACCTCACTCACAACCTTGATCTTACAAGGGAGGAAGTTCCGTTTGAGCTAGAGCTCATTGGCGTAAAGTATCTCAAAATTATTCATATTATATCTTTAACAAAATTATGCATCCCAAAAGAAAGTAATGAAGAAAAACAAGGGATAAGACATCGAAATAAAAGTGATAACAATATCGTGAAGTGGCAACATAATCGGGTAGATATCACTATGCACCTAAAGATTACAAACCTTAAAATAGTTGCCAACAGGTGACACATAAATCAGAAAGGTATACTCTGGAGCAGGTGCAAGGCCAAGAACAGCTCCACTCCCCATTAGCAATGGCCTGATGTACAAGGAACCTTTACCTGGAGGTGGAACCTGAAAATGAGACATTAAATACTTACCAATCTGACATGTACTGCCAATCATTAACAAACAGGATATACTAAGATTTAGGTAGCATTTTACCCAACGTTTGTTTGCTAAAACAGTGGCCTTTACAGCTTCCACGAATTGTTCAACTGTTGGTGATGGCATGCACATCCGCTCTGCTCCCTGCCTCATCCGTATTGCATTTTCCTCCGGACGAAAAAGTAGAATATTACCATCTTTTGTC
Source organism: Quercus robur (assembly GCF_932294415.1). Taxonomy (NCBI): domain Eukaryota; kingdom Viridiplantae; phylum Streptophyta; class Magnoliopsida; order Fagales; family Fagaceae; genus Quercus; species Quercus robur. The sequence continues at coordinate 15,529,093 of NC_065539.1, forward strand.
CTATAGGCCTTCAAACCTTCAAATAATCCCTAGAGACAAAAGCGAGAGAAATTTGGGGGGTGGGGGGGGGGTGGGGGGGGGGGGTTGTCATCAGAACTGATGCAACTGAAACAACAATGAAAAATAACTAGGACCCTAAGGACGAATGATGATAGAGCGTCATTAATATACATACAAATAAATTTGATTATATTAAGTATCCACAAATTTGATGTTTATCTAGCTAGTCCAAGATTGGATTATCCAAATATTCAATCAATAGAAGCATTCCAACTCTTCTAATCCCTTCTTGTATTTGTTCTTTCAGTTCATGTCCAAAAACAGTGCAGAGGTCATTCAAAATTTACCAAAACACTTGTAAATTTTCTGTAGTATCTATCTCCTTGTTCATCATAGAAGGGCTTACTGGAATAGTCCCGGAAAGAGATTATATTAGAGAATCTAAATATTTTATAAACTAGTGTTGAATTCCTTAGCTACTTTGTTTAATACAAATAATAGGGAAAGTGTAGTTGCATGCAAACAAATTGAAAACGCCACATATACCAGTGACACTCAAGTCCATCAATTAAGCCACTAAGTATGGGGCTTTCATAGGGTGGTTGGTGCTCAGCTCCTATGGAGAGACCTATGGTGTCTGATTGCAAGAGATAAAGAGGCAAAAGTGCCTGATTATTTGACTGTGTAGATGTTACCCTTCATTGGCACCCAATTTTTATTCGAGATGCACATGATTGGGAATTGGAATCATTTGATTCATTTTTAGATAATTTGTACTCCGTTTAGTTCTTCTAGTATCAAGAATAGGATGGCTTGAAGTTTGCCTAAGGCTCAGGGATTTAAAGTTAGCACTTTCTACCATGCTTTGCAAACAAGTGGGGATTCCTCTTTCCCCTGGCGAGCTATTTGGAGAGCTCCACCTCGGGTTGGTTTCCTTATGCGGGTGACTTTGAAAGACAGGCTCTTAACAACTGATAATTTAAAGAGACGGGGCTTGTTCTTTCTGATTGGAGTAGCACATGTATGTCGGGGAGACAATCGATCACTTAATTCTACATTGTTGTATAGGGTTTCATGTGGTGTCTTCTTGGTGTGAATTGGGTGTAGCAGTGGCCTAGATGGGTATCAGTTTTGCTGTTGTATTGGGCTGGTCTTCCTGTTAAGAACAACAGATTGGAAATTTGGAGTGCAATTCCATCATGTTTGATGGGGACTGTTTGGAGAGAGGAATTTTCGCATTTTGAAGATAAAGATTACTCAGTACCCCAACTTAATTCACAGTTAACAGGAACTTTTTTTTTAATAAATTACAGTTAACAGGAACTTATTCGCATGGAACCATGCTTTCTCTCCTTACCCTGACTGCGGTTCTAATTTATTGTCTTTTCGAGATAGCATGTTTCTTTGTTGACTTGTTTTTATTTTTTTCTCTGTTTGAGTGCTCCATAGTATACTCCTTAGGTACTACAACCTCTTTTTTTTCAGTTTAATGAAATTTTTACTTTTTTACTGATAAAGGAAAAAATGTTCCATCAGAATTTAAATAATTATGTAATTCATAAGAATGAATAGTAGGATAATAAATATTTAAAAAATAATAATAATAAATAAATAAAAAACATGAATTCCAAAATTCCAGTAAACATTTTGCATTAATAGCTGATACCCAAAACTCCAAAACTGATATAATATGATTCAGTAAAGACAAGATGGGATAAGCCCATCAAGGTTTAAGTTCTAACCTGCCCATAATTCAAGACTCCAGCTGAAGGGTTCATTTCAATGTTCCCAAAACGCTGTAATTCCCCTTTAGAGAAGTCCCCCCCTCGAGCACATTTCATGATATACATATAATCAGTAGGGAGAAACGCAAATCCAAGGTTGTCCCAGTCCATGTCAACTAATTCAGCCGTTTCACTATAGTTGTTCAACAAAAAAATATCAATATACCCAAAAAAAAAAAAAATTCAACTCAGAGAGCAGCATACGCGTATTTTTTAAACTTCAATCATTACATAACTGTTACATGTTAGATTAATTCTTTAATTCTTGAATTACATTGGGATAAACCCCAAAACTAAAGTCAGCAACTTTTGTAAATATTTTAAAATTTAAATAGTTTTAATTTATGTCATTTTGAATAACAAGAGGGTCATTCTGAAAATGTATATGTTTGCACCACAAATCATTTCAAAGCCCAAAAATTTAGATAGAGAGAGCAAAAATTTTAAAAAACAAAAATAAAGTAGAGAAAAGTGCCTGTAAGTATCAGATAAAATGGCATCACGCTTGAATAGAGAAGAAGCCGCTTGAACATTTCGAGAAGCAAGAGGAAGCCTCTTTTGGAGCTGCAATAAATGAATAAAGTCAAAAAAAATATATTTAATTTTAATTATCCCCAAAATAAAAATCAAAGAGGAAAGGGAAAAGGGGTACCTTGAAGTTGAGAGAGGAAAGTGTATTGTCGGCGAAGGGTAGTGGTAAGGAATTGAGAGGAGGGGAGGAGGGGCAGCGGCGGGAGGGGCATAGGAGGTAATTTGGCTGAAGCCCTCCCAAGGCGGCGCTTCTCTCCATTTCTCTTCTTTCTCTCTCTATCCAACGGCTCTGTTGCGTGTGTGTGTGTGTGTGTCTCTCTCTCTCTGTGTAAAAGGGGGCAATGTAGTAGGGTGCAAAGGTAAGAGCGTTTTTTTATTGTGAGCTAGGATTCTCAATCCAAAGGGATACTGCTTGCAGTTTTTGTTTGCTGTTGTTAAATGCTGACTTTTATAAAACCTAGCTACTTAAATAGATAGATTCTACGCCTACCAAGCCTGCCAAACCCCCCGAATGATGAAAATTCTAAGCTTATCAAAAAAATAAATAAAAAATAAAAAAGAGGAAAATTCTTCGAACACAACTTTTGTTACGACTGCTTGTAAGCCATCATGAGTAGCAAAATTGTGGACCCATCATTTTTATTTCACCAATCACAATATGATACTGAATAAATTGTGACAAAAATTCTAACAAAAATTGTAATTCGAGCGTTACTCCCTGTTATTTATCAGTTTAATGAGAATGGCCGTGCTCAACATAAATGTTTTTTCTTTTTCTTTTTTATAATTTGTAATAGTTATAATAAATGAAATAAAAATGAGATTTGAGAGGAAAATGAAATGCCCTCAATTTTTATTTTTAAAGTATGTAGCAAAGCACTATTGTTCCTATTTAATGTTTTTCTTATCATACTTTGAAATACGTGTGATAATAGGAATACTACAAATTTTATTATAAAATATTTACAAACTAATGTGTCACTAATTACAAAAAAATAATTTAAACATTCATTTATTATGTTTTTTAATCCACCAACCACATCCATTGTCATATTAATTTATAAAGATTACATGGTAAATTTTGTAATATATTTATCATTTTATTTGAAGTATTATATAAATAGTTAATTTATTAAATTCATTATCATATTAACTTATGCCTATAGGATAAATGGTACATATTATTATGGAAATATGTTAAAGCTACTAACTATTTTACTACAATCCCTCAAAAAAAAAAAAAAAACTATTTTACTACAAAAATTTTATAAATAATGTGACAATGAATGTAATTCATGATGCATTAACAACATAAGACACATCATCTTAATATTTGTGCTTTATTATAAGTATTTATAGGATGGGTTTACTTTTCTTTATAATAATTTTTTTTTTTTTGTGTGCGGAGAAAACAGTGTTAACATTTAAACAATATATCAAAGCTTTAGAATAAATACTTTAATATGTTTCTTTATGAAGGGAAGATGTGTGCATGTAGATTAATGGCATTTGATATAATGACTTCATGTGTTGGTTGTTTTCATAAATAATTTATGTATATAATGTTGATATTATGTTTTGACTTAGTTAAAGGTTGAAATCGCATTATATGAATTTTTTTTTTTTTATTTTTTTTTTTTTTTTTTTGGGATAGGTTAATGCATTGTATGATTGAGGGTGAAAACAAATTTCATTTTCACTAACCAATAAAATTACTTGGAAATTTTTTTCCAAATAACTTTAACGTAATTGGCATTTCCGCTATAGTGATAAAGCATGACAAAGAAATAGAAGATAAGATTATGAGTTAAATCGAGTCTGTATATAACTCTCACTAATAAGGGTGATGATCAATATGCAATGAGTGATTAATACAACTGATTTGGGTACTTAAAATTATCTAACAAGACATAGATGATTTGTTACAGTATGCAAATAAACTAAAGTATTGGAACATTACTGATGATGCCGAAAATTGTCAATAAGTCACATAGTCCTCACGTGCTCATGACAATACCTGCATAACACAGAAAAAGAAGACCTTAGGAGAGTACTGGTGTGATACCAGCCTGGCTGACCTTCCGAAGGTTAAGTTAGAGAACTTTCACAACTTTAGAGTGCCAGAGCTGGGATAAATTATGCGTACCTTGTTTTTTGAGGGCTTGGGGCTTTTATAGTAGTACAAAATCAACTCTTGTTTCTTGAGCAAAAAGATCTCTACTTATAGAAAAGGTTCTAATAAATGTACGTATTTTGCGGGATCATTTCCATATAGGGACTCTATTGAACAGAGGCTATCATAGGGCTCAAGATATTTCCATTTAGGATTCCTTGGAGTTTACTTAAGCCATGTGGGTGCCACGTGGTCTCAGTATCCATCGGCCTCGGGCCCACATACCTAGAATCCATCCATGTGGGAGGACCATCCGTCTATGATATGGGACCATCCATCATGTAATCTCTCCGTCCAATATCTCAAGTCGTCGTCCTATTTTGAATCTTTGATAACCCATTAATTTATTAGTACTGTCAAGTTTTTTTGAACGGGTCTGTCAACCTCAATTTTTGTCCTCTTCAATATCCTTCTTTTTTTTTGGTAAATCAGGAATTAGATTAATGAAAAAAAAAAAAAAAAAAAAAACCTAAGGAACAAAGTAAGGCATAAGCCTCTCAAAGTACATGCCAGATAAATCGTAAAACAAAAACAAATATGCAAATTGTTTTGGTTCTCCTTCGGAGATCAGTATTGGAACATAACCAATACTTTGGCAAACGCCAATAATACGTGTGTGCTCAATTATTGAAAAAACTTATGTGAAGATACCATTTGTTTTAATATGCAAATTGTTCATTCTAGATTGCTCAATTTTAGTTGTAGAAAAGGTAGTTTGTTCTCCTATTTATATTACGTAGTTTATGTCTTAAGATGATTTTTGTTGTTACAATGGATTTTGTTAAATTGTATTCCATTTTTATTAAAACTTAATCATCATCATAGAAATATATTGAAAAATGCACGGTTCATTATTTGGAACAATATATTGTCAATAAAAATTGAAAAAAAGTTACATTTTACCACTTTAAACTATAGCTCTAATTAAACTTTGCATCCTAAACTTTTCAATTATATTTTGCACCCTAAACTATGACACTTGTTATACGCACTCTAACATTAAGTTTAATGTTAACTTATATGGAAAAATATGGCACCACATGAAAAAAAACTAATTGTTCATCTTTTCAATATCTTAAAAATAAAGGAGAAATTACACTTTACCACCCTGACCTATACTCCTAATTATACTTTACACCCTAAATTTTGAATTTTCATCCAAGTTAATAGCAAACTTAACGTCAGGGTGCAAAGTGTAACAAAAGTCATAGTTTAGGGTACAAAATGTGCATTCAAAAAGTTTACGGTGCAAAATGTAATATGAGGTATAGTTAGGATGATAAAATGTAATTTTCCCATAAAAATTAGTACTTAAACCAATAATAAGTTTTGACCAAATAAATTTAGATTAGTCTCAAATTTGAAGACCTTAAGTTAGATTGGATTTGAAATATATTGGAATATATTTGATGCAAATATACCAGGCTAGTTTAGATCTATATTGAGCATACACTTATCCTCACCTACCGATTAGGAATGGCAATTTTGCCCCGCCCCTCCCTGCTTCGCCCCGCGCGGGTTTTCCTCGCCCAGCAAAGGTGATGGGGTAGGGATGGGGCAAGGTTTAGCCCCACATCACGGGGCAGGGCTGGGATGGGTTCAGACTTTTTAGACCTACCTCACCCCATTCTCACCTCGCCCCGCGTTGATAAGGATTAAATTGTAATTTTTTCATACCCTAAAACCTTATTATTTAAACAAACATATTATTAGCTTATTTTATTCTACCTGACGTGGTTTAGGGATGGCAATTTTTCTCCGCCCTGCTTAACCCGCCCCTCCCCGCTTCTCCCCGCCCCGCAAAGGCGGTAAGACGGGGATGGGGCAAGATTTTAGGCCCGCACCACGGGGTGGGGCGGGGATGGGTTTAGACTTTTTAGACCCACCCCGCCCCACCCCTCCCCGTCCCCGCCCCGCCCCGTGTTACTAATTAAGGGTTATAATTGTAAATTTTTCATACCCTAAAACCCTATTATTTAAACAAACATATTAATATTAGCATATTTTATTCTACCCAATGTGATTCTCTACCTTTATTTTGTTATGTGTTATACTATGAGCTTTTTATTTTTATTTTTTATGATTGTCTTGTTAAACACTTGCATATATTATTCAATTTTTTCCAAAAATTGATTTGATTTGATGAGATAAATTTAGTTGTAATTTCAAGTATATTTTTATTAGTGAAATAAGTTTCATTAAAAAAATTGTACTAGTTGTAGGGCAAATTAACAAAAAGTAGAGTTTTACGGGGTGGGGCGGGGCTTCATGGGGCCCCAAGGGGCGAGGATGGGGTGAGAAAGTATTCCCTATCATGTGGGGCGGGGCGAGGATAGGGCAAAACAAAACCATGCGGGGCAAGGACGAAGATCCCATCCTTCGGCCCCGCCCCGCCATGTCGTGGTTCTTTGTCTTTTTTTTCTCTCTAGCAATGTTGGAAATAAGGTACTAATTTTAACGTTTTTTTTTTTTTAAAATCTTTATTAGAAACAAATTTATATACTATTGAATCATTGATTTTGTACCATGAGATTTTTGTTTTTATTATGATATTGTCTTGTTAAACACTTGGTGTAGGGGCGGTTTTTGGGGTCCAGGCCCAGCAAGTAAGTGGTTCTGGCTCAAAAGTCCCTAGACAATGAATTTGTAGAGAGCGGGTTACAGAACTAGGGCTGGACGAAGTGAATGTCAGTTAAATGTATGCCATGCAACAGTCTGAACGTGAGAATATTCCATTTAAGTTCACAGGATACCGGTCCGAGGAGACGTATAAATGCACCTCTTGCTCTGGTTACAAACTACAGAATTCTTTAACTTCTCTCTCTCTCTTTTCTCTAAATTCTCCGATCCCCTCTTCATGGGGATTTCCTTCTCTTATATAGCCTCCTTGAATTGATAAGGACCTTACACTTGTTAACCATCTGGACCTTTACTTGAGTGCCTGTCCCATCAGACATCTTCCTTATCTTTCTGTGAGTTGCACTGGCCAATGTAACACTGTTCGCCTGTCTTCTCCACATTAATGCGGCTAAAAAAGTAGCTTCCTTGCATTTAATGCGGCAGTGTGGCTTTTCCCTGGACGTCTTACATTTTCCTATTTCCTGCTGTGTGAGGCTCATCCTACTACCCACGTTTGTCTGGGATGACTCTTCACTGTGGAGGGGACGCACATTGGGCCCATATTTGTGTGTCCGAGGAGACATTCCTCCTCGGACGTCTTTTAAAACAAACTGAGCTCAACAAGATTGGGTCAGAAGTCTTTTGGTCCCCCTTTTCCCTTTGGGTCATGGTTGGGTTTCGTGCGGGGCCCCAGGCCCATTGTTGACTTTGAGAATTTTACCCCTACACTTGGATAATATTTTCATTTTTTGCTAAAAATTAGTTTAATTTGATGGGATAAATTTATTTGTAATTTTAAGTATATTTTTATTAATGAAACATGTTTTATTAAAAAATTTTATAATAGTTGTGGACAAATCAACAAGACGTAGAGTTTATGGGGTGGGGCGAGACTTCATGGAGCTCCAAGGGGCAGGGATGGGGCGAGAAAATTTTTTCCAGCACGCAGAGCTAGGTGGAGATGAGGTAAGACAAAACCATACATGACAGGGACGGGGGCAAAGAGCCCATCTTTCAACCCCGCTCGCCCCATTGCCAATCCACACTTATGGGGTTGGAATTTAGAAGTTTTATTTGACTCAAAGATCATCAACAAAAGGAAAATTAAATAGCACATAATGAGGGAGAAAAGAAATAAAAAAATTAACATATATGGTTAAAAGTCAAAAAAAGGCGGCTATAATAAATCAGACAAAGCACCTGATCTTAGCCAAAAATTATAGCCTTTTATTGACTTTTATCCATATATGTTAATTTTTTGTTTTTATTTTTTTATTTTTTTTTATTTCATATAAGATTTAGCAAGCAAACAAAAAATAAGTTTATGGGCTAAGTAAGGGATGGCAATGGGACATGGTGGGTCTGAAGGATGGGATTTTTACCCCCACCCCGCGTGGTTTTGTCTTACCCCATCCCCGCCCTGCCCCGCATGAGGAGGAAAATTTCTTGCCCCTTCCCCACCCCTTGGGGCCCTGCGAAGCCCCGCCCCACCCCATAAAACTCTACTTCTCGTTAATTTTCCCACATCTATTACAATTATTTTTAATAAAACCTATTTCGTTAGTAAAAATATACTTGAAATTACAAATAAATTTATCTGATCAAATCAAAATAATTTTTAGCAAAAAATGAATAATATTATTAAAGTGTTTAACAAGACAATATCACAACAAAAACAAAAATCTCATAATACAAAATCAATGATTCGATAGGATATAAATTTGTTTATAATAAAGACAAAAGAAAATGTTAAAATTTGTACCTTATTTCCAACTTTCTTAGAGAAAAAAGAGAGGCTAAAAGCCTTATTGAGTAGAATAAAATAAGTTAAGGATATTTTTGTTTAAATAATAGGGTTTTAGGGTATGAAAAATATACAATTTAACTTTTATCAATGCAGGGCAGGGCAGGGATAGGGCAAGGCGGGGCAGGTTGGGTCTAAAAAATCTAAATCCATCCCCGCCCTACCCCGTGGTGCGGGGCTAAAATCTCGCCCCATCCCCATCCTACCACCTTTGCGAGGCGAGGAAAATTCGCGTGAGGTGAAGCGGGGAGGAGCAGGTCAAGCGGGGCAAGGCAAAATTGCCATGCCTAGCTAAGGTTTAGGTAAGCTAAGTCTTTTCTAATGTCTTAAGATAACGTGGGATGAGATATGGATAAGCGTTGTACTTCTATAATTTAATACTAATAGGAAAATGCTAATGGATACCTTAAAGCATTGGTTTATGAAATTTTTTATGGAAAAATAAAAAAGCAATTAGTTTTTTTTGATATTTTTTTATATTTCCCTTAAAAGTAGTATTAAAATTTTCTTAAAAATAGTTATTGGCCCATGCATTACACGGATTTTTTTATTTATAAATTTATAAATATTAGTCTATAAACGTTTAGCGTTTTATTTTTCCTTTTCTTTTAAATAATAATTATACCCCAAGAAATATATTAAGTATTTTCTAAAAGTTGAATTTTATTGCATTAATTTTCTATTCTTCTCTCTCTCTCTCTCTCTCTCTCTTTATATATATATATATATATATATATTAATTATGTGCATGGCTCCAATGCAAAATGATGGATTATTATTGATAACTAAATTATACAATATAATAAAATGTAAAAAAGTTAATAATATTGTTTTTATTGTTTGTTTAAATTGAATGATATGCAAAATTATATACCACTAAACTTTGTTAGTATTTTTCTGTATTAAATTATAGTTCTACAATTTTTAATATAAATAAATAATATTTCTATATTTCATGATCTTCATATGACATGGATTTTGTCATTACTTTTAAAATTCTTGAATTTGCAAAAGGAGCCCTAAAAATTAGAGAGCAATTCTAAAATACTTCTAATTTTCTTTTGCATAATATTTAAATTGAACATTAGGAAATTACATACCAATTCAATATCTTAATCTATCAAATATACATTAGAAAATATTAGACCATTCATTTACATATAGCTTCAACAAAGTACCAATCCATGAAAAGGGAAGAACCGTCTTATATTAAGTGACCTCCCATATTACTATGAATAAAAATAAGACTCAAGTTATATTGACATTTGAAATCAATAATACAAATAAAATCAACCAATTATATGAATGAAAATGACAATAATGTAAACAATAAGAAAGTTAACTATTGATAGAATCTAACTTTAACAATTTATCTTGAGAAAATCATTATAACAGTATCTTTATCCTCTACATATTTTCACCTAAAAAAGAAACAAAGTCTTAACTAATTACAAATATATTTGAAATTGAAGAGAGAATACTAAAAGCATTCTACCTTGAAAGTAGAGAATTTGCGTTTTTTCCCCGTCATTCTTGAGTGATGATTATTTCAAGCCTGAAAATAGAGCATGCAAATTAAATGTGAAATCAAAAGGAAAAGAAATACTAAGAGATTTGAAGAGAGATTGCTAATTTTATTCTAGTCTTACTATTGCCTTAGTCTTCTTCTCGAGAAATTATTAGGTCTACTGAGGGGATTGCTGAAATGGTCCTCTTAGTCCTTCTATCCAATAAAATGCTGTAATTTATGCAAACATGACATCACCTAGTGATTTATTTATTTATTTTTAATTCATGAGGTGATCAGGAATCTGACTCACGTATTTGCATAAATAGAATTATTTAATTGGTTAGGGAGACCACTTCAGCAATCCTTCTGGTGGACTTAATAATTTCTCATTCTTCTCCTCCTTTGCATAAATTTAGGAACAAATAATTAGAGTTGAAAGTTGTAAGTAATGTTTTCTTCCATATTGTTGAATGCTTAAAAACTAAAGGAAATTAGAGTTATGTAAAAATTAGTGGGATGGTTGAATTAAAATTAAAATTCCTTTTATTTCATGTCAATTAACCATGGAGAGGATCAAATTAAATTTTTTTCTAAAAAAAACAAATTAAAAAAAGAAAAAGGAAATTAAGGTCTTTTATAATAGGGAAAAATAGAGATGTGGGATGGCCAAAGAATTAAATAAAAATGGAAACTCAAATTAATGTCTTAATAAAGAGAAAATGGAAACTTAAATTAATGGAGAGAGAGAGATCTTTAGCTGCAAAATGATCGTATACAAAGAAAACAATTTATAAAACACAGAGCATTAGAACAAATCAAAGATCAAGATTCCTATATAAAAATTAAAAAAAATCAAAGATCAAAATTATAGAGAAATTGAAATGAGAAAGAGAGAGTACCTTTAATAGTAGAGATCAAAAACAAAAATGTAGTGGAAATTTTAAGTAATCATTCAACCTGAATTTTCATATACGTACAAAGAAAGCAATTTATAAAATGCAAAACATTAAAACAAGTAAAAAATTAAGATTGTAGATAAATCAAATGGAGAGAGAGAGAGAGAGAGAGAGAGAGAGAGAGAGAGAGAGAGAGAGAGAGAGAGAGTACCTTTAATAGTAGAGATTAAGAACAAAAATGCAATGGAAAATAAATTTTTTCCATCACAACTACTAAGCTTGTTGGTTATAACAGAGATAAAAAGAGAACATACATAAACATGTAAATAAGTAGAGGGAGGAAAAGAAATTATAATAAAGAGGTATTGAGGGAGGGGAAAGGTTGGGGAAAAGGAGGAGACATTTCCTTTCCTTTTTCTGGGAGAATCAAAAAAGAAAGAGGAGGAAGAGGAGACCTTGTATGTTTTGATAGGATTTAAAAAAAATTGAAAACTAATCAAATACTATGTGGTGGCATAATAGCAAGTCATAGGGGGATTTTGGACTGCCTTATAGTTTTATGGAAATTTTGACACTTTCCATATTTATTGTTAGTTTTACTTTTATTTAAGTTGTATTTATTTCCATTTCCAATTTTTTTAAAAAATTTATAATTAGGCATTTAAGACTCCAAGTTTTATGTATTTTTTTTGCACATGTATTATTAATTAAATGATTTTCAACAAAATATTTGAATAGTCATTGGGAGGTGAATGGTTGGTAAAATTAAAAGTTGAAAGACAAATTAAGAATTAATAGTCATAAAACCACCGCGCACCCTTGGTGCGGTGCAGGAAGCAATCCACAAGTATAAGTGCTTTGTGGGGTGTGGGGGGCAAGGGCCAGGGTTCAATTATTCAGCAGTGAATTTCACATACATATACATATAGATTATGTTAGAGTAGTGGGTTCCAGTTAGCTCAACTGGTAAAGTCTCTAATGGTTGTATAAGAGACCTGGGGTTCAATCCCCGCCTATACCAAATACTGATTGGTGTCTTGGTCTGATGATAAAGAGCTATCATCAGGAGCGGACGCCATAGGTTGAAATTCTCTAAAAAAAAAAAAAAGATTAGGTTAGAGTAAAATTTCTATCTTGTATTAAAAAAAAAAGAAGTCATAAATAAGAATAAAAACATGAACATAAATATCATATTAAAAAAATGCATTTACTTTATTCAGAAATTTTAATTATATGGCACGCGTCCAACATTATGACCACCATATTGACATGTACAAATAATATTTTGACATGTGGCATTATTTTTCTACGTAATGTTAATAAAAGTAAGAATTTGCCACATGTCATTATAGTATGCTTTAAAAAGAAACGCATGGCATTGTACGATGCATCCACCAGTGTTGGGATCTAACTTTTATTTTATATTTTCCTACATGGCAGCACCTCCTTAATTGCAGAAAAATGCTTATGCTTTTATATATAGTATTAGATTATAGATTTTCCATATAATGTTAATAAAAGTAAGAATTTGCTTTTATCCCCCCAAAAAAAAAATTAAGAATTTGCCACATGTCATTATGGTATGTGTGGGGGCCAGTTAGCCAGAAGGTACTGTCAAAATTGTACATATTGGGCCTATGGCTCAGTCCGAGGATATTTACTTGTCCGAGAATGATCAAATAATGTTATTATGGGAATGGTAGAAGGGGAAGAGATAAGGATTGTACATAATAGTCCAAAATATGTCCGAGGAGAAAAGTCATATCGGAAATGTGGATCCGAGGTCAATAGGAATGTCCTATCGTACTGAACATCTTTCAAGGTTGCATCACAGTTAGAAGTCAGACATTGGATAAAAGAGAAGTAGAGGAAGGCAACAAATATCTACAAAAACTGCTACCTCCACATTAAATACATCTCAGCTAACTCTCTAGCCGCATTAATGTGGAGGTGATACCTGAACAGTGGTGAAACAACCTTACAGCTGCTAGTTGAAGGTTTTGGGAGGTGTTGGATAGGACAAGAAGGAGTTCCTAGAACCTAACCTACACGTGTATGGTGGGAATGATACCAAAAATTATAGTATATAGCATGGAAATGTGGCCTAAAAAAGAGGTAGATTGAGAAAAAGAAATCTTTGTAATAATCCTTTAAACTCTTGTAACCTTGATCATCAACTTGACCTTATAATAGAGCTCCTCGGACTGTGCCGAGGACAAATTTTCTTATATTACTTGTGTTTGATCCTCCTAAATATACAATGGATACTATCTTTCTTACTCACTAGAACTAGTTTTTTCACCCACGCTCTACAAATTCATTGTTTGGACTTATTGGGCTAAAACTCAATCTTATATTGGGTCCAATCCAAATCCAGTCCTTATAGTATGCTTAAAAAGAAACACATGGCATTGTACTGTGCATCCTCTAGTGTTGGGATCTATTATATTATACTAGTAAGTTGTCCGTGTGATGCACGGATAATTTTGTGATATTTTATGTAAGACGGTTTTGGATAATGTTATACATATATTATAAAGAAAAAGTAAACTAAATTAGAGTAAAAAAACATATGCATTTTGAAATATTAAAAATTAGTTTAGTAGCTTCATTGTATATTTGTAGTCTTCTTAAGGTAATTTAAAAAAAAAAAAAATCATGAAACCAAAGATAAATGCAAAAAGTAACGGGACCATAAAAATCAACTAATTTGTGTTGTGTTCACATATTTTATACCATGAAATGAAAGTATGTCCAACTCTCTCATGGTCTTCTATTCTTCGATAGTGCGACATTAAGACATGATGTGGGCAAGTGTGTATTCATGTGTCTTATAGATGATTTAAAATTAAACCATGGTAGAATATGACTTTACATTACGCACCAAATATTCTCTCCACTTATATACCCAAAACAAAAATTATCCAACCAAATTACCTAAACCTAAATCATACTTAAGCCCCTAATTTTTAAAAGAAAAAAGAAAAAAAAAATTACCCATAGGGGTTTCGGCGCCTTGATGGTGGTGGGAGGCCAGTATAACGGAGGTGGTAACCCCTCAGATTCCTTTTTCTCTCTCTTTCAAAAGTTTTGTCAGTCTCAAGTCTTTTATTTTGGTAATATATAGTGAAACAATGCATTTTATTTAACAATCTATAACATTTTTGTGTCTTTCTATCTCTCTTCAAGGTTTTATGTGGTTAGTTACTACTATTAGTCCTTAATTATTATTATTATTATTATTTTTGCTTTTTTAAAAATACTAAAACGGTGGATATGTCAAAAGACATGAAAAATAGAGAAAGGTGTGGGGTAAGGTTAGGCAATTAATGAGATATTAATAAGATAATAGTAAAATAAGTTAATATGAACTTTTGTGTAACAGTAAAAAAAACTTAATAAAAGAGTTAAAAAAAAAAAAAGCTAAATGCAAAATCAGAGCGTCATTTGGTAGAGCCTTATACTTTCCCGCATGAGGTCTTTGCTTATATATATATATATTGATTGATTGATTATAGATTATAGATAGATAGATAATATTACTAGATAAAGTTTTCCTAAAATGAGTCTATTAAATACTCATTTATGTTTTTTTGTTCATATAAACAAGTCAAACTTGAACAAAGTTGTGAACATTACAACTTGCTACAAAAAAAAGAAAAAAGAAGAAGTAGAAGTTGGGTTTAGGTTTGATATGAGTTTGAATAATAAAACCATAATTTATCATACATGTGCCCCATTTGGACCACTGAATCTCATTTATCATGCCATAAAAATAACCCCCTCCCCCCCCCCCCCAATGATGTTTTGTTATTCCCCCATGTGCCCCATTTGGACCACTGGATTTCATTTATCATGCCATAAAAATAACCCCACCCTCCCCCCCCCCCTCTCCAATGATGTTTTGTTTGTTCCTCCATGTGCCCCATTTGGACCATTGAATCTCATTTATCATGCCATAAAAATAACCCCCCCCCCCCCCTCCAATGATGTTTTGTTCATTCCTCCCTCTACCCAATCAGGTAGTCACCCTCAAGTGTCTATGTCTAGTGTTTACACTTTACCGCCTAGAGTTGTAAGCTTCCTTAAGAAGCTCACAAATGCTTACAAAAGCTTCTTTGATAAGCCTCATCTTCAATCTTCTTTCAATTTTTCTATCATAATTAAGGATAATCTCTCTCTCTCTCTCTCTCTCTCTCTCTCTCTCTCTCTCTCTCTCTCTCTCTCTCTCTCTAAGGCTAAGAAAATTGATTTCACTCAATCTACCCCCTATGTAATCTCACCTAATTCGCTTCAAGCCATTCATAAAGCCACGATCTTCACTTACAGGCCACAGCCAGCAAAATAAACTTATCTTTCTTTAAATTTATATTTTTGGATTAAATTTCTTGAAGCTTCTACCTATTTTATAGTTATTAGACATTTTCAAGTTACATCAACTGATGTTGAGAAAATATGTAATGGATTAGCGAGAAGAAGATAAAACTTTACCCCTTGCAGCTCTTCTTCTTACCCACCTTTAGGTGGCAAATATGGTTAAAGTTTTTGACCTTTTGGGATTTTTGACAAGTTCAAGTTCAAATATTGTTTATAGGTTTGACTAAAGCTCATATTGAGTATAAACATTTTGTTTTAATTGTTGATCTTTACTCAATCATTTACTACTTATCTCAGCTTAGCTCGATTACAACCACAAACACATGTCTTGTATATGACCCTAGGAAATAAAAATTTGAATCTACCATTTTCACCCCTAATAAACTAAGAAAGCAACATTTTCAATTATATATATATATATATATATATTTATAGACAAAGTAAAAATCTAAAGCGTGAAAGTAAGAGATTTTATCATGTGACGCATTTTTTCATTTAACATTCCGCCTTATATTTTAATTAGTGTTATGGATCACTCTTCTTTGAAAAGAAAATAAGTACTATTCATTTAACCTTCCACCTTAGCACATGTTGCAAATGATTTAATTAGAGGAAATGGATCTGTGGTGCCCAATAGGATGCAAGCAAAATTAATGTTTATTTTTTGGATAAGTGAGCATAATTAATGGTTAAGGGCTCCATTTTTATATATCATATTTATTAGATAGTTAGAAAAACAATTATGATTCGTTTAGATTGAGGGGGAGGGAGGGAGAGTAGAGTAGATTTAGCATAAAATTAACTTATTTTTATCCGACTTTACTCTATTTCTCTCCACTCTCCCTCTTTTCCCTCTCCATCCAAACAGTCCATTAATGTATGCCTAATTGCGTATGTAATATGAACTGGTGCACAACTAACCACACCCCCATAAAAGTTTATTGATGCCCCCTTGGGTTGGGTCTTTCTAGGCTCAAGCCCAAGACCAACCCCAATTGGGCTAACCTAAAACTCATAGACTATAGGCTATAGCCAAGACTCCAACCCGGGAAAAAAATAAAAAAAAAAGCGGCAACCCATCCTGAAAAGTGACAACCGTGTCCATGCCTTCGACTCCGAGTCCAACCCTTTAAATATTAACTCGATTTTCTGCAACGGTTTGGTTTTTCAAATCAGAGTAATAGAAAGAAAGAAATGGATAGAAAAGCGGCGGAGATAGGAGCATTAGAAAATGAAAATGAAACGCAGCAAGATAAAGATCAAGAAGAACAGGTAGTGAATCCATGGGAAGTTTCGGCCAAAGAAGGAGGCAAGATCGACTACGACAAGCTCATCGACAAGTTTGGCTGTCAAAGGCTCGACCCTTCCCTCATCGATCGCGTCGAGCGTCTCACCTCCCGCCGCGCCCACGTCTTCCTCCGCCGCGGCGTCTTCTTTGCCCACCGGTACCCCTACCCCTACCTCCCAATTCTAACTCACTCTAATATATGTGTTGAGGGTAAATTTGGAATTTGACGGTTGGATTTTTTTCACTAAATTTCAGAGATTTCAATGATATACTGGATGCATTCGAGAGGGGAGAGAAGTTTTATCTATACACGGGAAGAGGACCTTCCTCTGAAGCTTTGCACTTAGGGCATTTGATTCCCTTTATGTTCACTCAGTAAGTATGTCCACTCTGTTTGTTTCCCGAGAAACTTTGTAAATGCTATTGAAACCAAAAAAAAAAAAAAAAAACTAAATGTTATACTGCATTAGTTATTGTTGTTTTGCTTCCTATGTTTTTGGAAAGTAATTTATTTATTTTTAACTTAACTACCACTAAATGGAATATATACCGAGCTTATGTGAACACGTCAATTAAGGAAGTAATAAAGAGTATGACTGCAGATAGATGAAAAGAATATATGTGTTCGACCCTAACTAATCTGTTGAGGATTCATAGCCAACTCCAAAAAATTTGGAACCAATGCTTTGTTGTTGTTGTTGTTGCTGAGAAAGTGCATGAAAAATATAAGATAAAAAAAAAAAAAGACCTTTTGTTATTTTTATGGCATCAAACAAATAATTTTACTGCTTCTTTTACAGTTTGGTTATTAATAGTTGAAGGTAAAAGAAAAATAATAATTTACTGCTTAATTTTTACTAGTTTACGCCTGTACAGAGATGCAAATGTATGGGTTTGTTATATCTTTTAGAACAAATTGTAATTGTTGTTAGGCTTATTGAGAAAATTTTCTGTGTGTGTGTGATTTTGGCTGCAGATATTTGCAAGAGGTCTTTAAGGTTCCACTTGTTATACAATTAACTGATGACGAGAAGTTCCTGTGGAAAAATCTGACGGTGGAGGAGTGCAGGAGACTAGCGAGGGAGAATGCTAAGGACATCATTGCTTGTGGTTTTGACATTAGGAGAACCTTCATCTTTTCTGATTTTGATTATGTTGGAGGGTGAGTAATACATAAATTTTGACATGAATTAAAAAAGAAAAGAAAACTAGTTTTTAGTATTAGATTAGACATGATGGAGCTCATAACACAATGAACTCTTTTTGTTGTTGATCTGCATACACAGGTTTCTCCAGTTAAAGTGCTCCACTAATATCAAAAGTATACTTTGAAAACCTTTCAAAAATATTAGTAAAGTTTAGGGGAATTAGTTTTATTATTGTTGGTGATATTTTCTAAGTGATATTTTAAAAAAATTGATTTATATCAGTTCTGCGTTGGTTATGCTATGCACCTCAAATCTTAGACAAGCATTTCAATGCTAGTGAGAAAAAAATATATTTTTCATGCGTATTACATGCACAGTTAGAATCCTCACACTGATTGTTATGATTTTTTTTTTTTTTTTTGGGTGCAGTGCATTCTATAGGAATATGGTGGAAATTTCAAAGCGTGTGACATGTAATCAAGTTGTGGGCATTTTTGGTTTTATTGGTGAAGATCATATTGGAAAATATAGTTTTCCACCTGTACAGGTATAGACCTTTGCTGCTTAGTTGACATAAACCATGTGAATGGCATGTGCATGGTGTCGACTATTATATTTTATGTCATTACTTTTTTGTGCATTTCAAAAACAGTTCATGATTTAAATATTTGTTCTCAACTGAACACCTCTCTCTCTCTCTCTCTCTATATATATATATATATATATATATATATGTATGTATGTATATGTATTTGATGACAAGATTACCTTTTACAGGTTATATTTAGCCTTTGAAATCTGATCTCTATAGTTCGTAGTTGAATAGCTGTCCATTCAGCATAAATTGCCTGTGTGGTTAACAGTGAGAATATATTATGGGAATTTATGCGTTGCCTTATCCACATAGGCAAATATACATTATACTATATAATTATAGATTTAGCAAAATTTGCAACAGTTTTCATCTGTGGTTGTTAGATCCCTGTTTGACACTATGATGGTTGGTTAAGAGACCATTGGAATATCCTTGAAAGTGATACAACATGCTTCACTGTGTGTTATTGCAGGCAGCTCCCTCATTTCCTAGTTCATTTCCGCACCTATTTTCTGGCAAGGACAATCTCCGTTGCTTAATTCCTTGTGCAATTGACCAGGTCAACTCCTATCATAGTTTATTGTTTTTCTTTTTCATTCTAAATTTGCATTTAATTTATTTAAGCTTATGAAAATATTGTGTGCTTCATATGTAAGTTATTTAGAGCCATAAATCTAATTAGAGTAGCTGAATATTTTCAGTTGGTAATATGTACTTAGTTATTTTCCTTTGTATTAGTGGAATTGTTGGAGGGCTGAAAATCTAAGGAGCTACAAACAAGGAATAGAAATATTTTACTAGTGGCCATAGCAAATTATTATTAGACTTCGATAATTTGGTTTCCATTTTGAAATGTTAAAAAGTATATTTTGTTGTGAACAAGTTTCTAATATAGCTTTTCTGTTTTAAAAAATAATAATAATAAAAGAAGAGAACTAAGAATACAGGAAGTATGCAAAAGAACCCTCTAAAGAATTACAATCAAAGGTATTCAATGAAGTTTACAAGAGAAGTATAAGAAACAGTCCCAAATGCAATTGACCATCGTGTCAATTATGACTTCCTAATGTGTCATGATAAGAGCAAATGTTAAATTGACCACCGTGTTTCAGTTTCCATTGTAATCTCTGTTTGCGGATTAGAATATTGCAAATCAGAAAGAGAATCTACTGCCTATAATTTCCAGTAATGAAATGTATGGATGAACCTGAGATTCTAAGAACAGGCCTTTCCATCCTAGTAAAATATAAACAAGAATGCACAAAGTATCTTTATCTTCAGCAATAGAAAATAAATAAGGACAACTCTTTTAGAAATGCTTGTAAGTTTTTAATTTGAATAAAATATTAGAATTTATTGGAAGCTTGATGATATACTTTATCTGATCTATGCATGTGATCATTAAGAAGGTTAATACAGGGAATCTTTTTGTTCTGCTCAATTTAATTTTCTCATACATGTCATATGATTATGATTGTTTTGTTCTTTGTATTTTGTGATGAGGTTGGATATTTTTATGGTTTTACGATAATTCTATGCACGTTTACAGTGTGTGCATCTGTTATTTGTTTTTATAGTATGCTTTCTTTGTTGTGTTGTTCAGGATCCTTATTTTAGAATGACACGAGACGTTGCTCCTCGAATCGGATATCACAAGCCTGCATTGATTGAGTCATTATTCTTCCCTGCCCTGCAGGTATTTATATGATTTCGCATAGAACCAATTGTGCACTAAAGAATAAAGGAGTGACAATGATTTCTAAGAAGGGTTTTGTTGATTGCCTTTTCTAGTAATGAGTGTTTGAGACTATTAATCTATTCAATATTTTTTATTAAATTATATTTTCAAATATCTTAACCATGCAATACTTGAAGATCAGAAGACAATGATGTCTAGCAATAGAATTATTACTGGAATTTCCTTTCTTACACCTAAGTATGGTTTCTGTTTCATCCTGATTAAGGTCTCTGCTTCATACTGCTTATGATTGATTTCTCACAAAGAAATCATAACTGATTGTTAGTGGAAACTGGTTACATGCAGGGGGAGACAGGAAAAATGTCTGCTAGTGATCCAAATTCTGCCATATATGTCACTGATTCTGAGAAGGACATAAAAAATAAGGTTAGCCTCTGAAAATTCCAGTTTGCTGGTTTAAAAATGACAATCACATCCATTTATGGACACACCATGATGGACAATGAATGTTCAAGAGAATTTATATATGCGTAATATCCCTGTCAGTGGGCATCATGACTTTATACTCATGTTGACACATGGTGTTTTGGACAAATTGTTGATTAACACTGAATACTCCTACAATTGTTAACATATATAAGGACAATACCTGCCCAAATTAACTTTTATGCACTGGATAAGACGCATATCTTTAATTGACTCCTGTATTAAGGAGTGTGTGAGAAACATAGTACTTTTGGCATTAATATCTTAGAATTGAATGTATGTGCAGTGGGCATTTATCAGGTTTCCTGTCCCAATTATTTATCTGAATATAATGGGAATTATTGAGCTCTGCTCCAGCCTCTTTTCTCTTGTTCCGCTTCCACATAATCTTTTGTTTGTCTCATTGTCTGGACTTTTGTCCATGTGGAGTATTTGGAGAAAGAGGAATAAATGGTTAAATTCACCACTTCCTGAATAGTTTATGATTTTGGGACAATCGGTAATTTATCAATTGGATATTTATTGACTTTGATCTCTCTTTGATGAGCTAAAATCCCTTTTTTCTGCTATATTTGTATGATTTGATGAATGGTTTTGGCAACCCTTCTTAGTATATTAACCATTTACATTACATGTGTTTTTATCTATAGATAAACAAATATGCATTCTCTGGTGGCCAAGATTCAATAGAGAAACACCGCCAACTTGGAGCTAATCTTGAGGTACTATGTTTCCTGTTCATCCCTTTTGCTAACATATGTGAAGTAGATTGCTTTTAAGGTCAAGCAAACCCTTATGCTTCACATATAGTTTCTGAAGTATTTCTCCCTAATAGTTTATGGATTACTTGCTATAAGTTTTCCGTTCTTAACTGATCAAAGAAAAAAAAAAGTGTTCCGTTCTTACCCATTTCCTCCCAAATTATTAAAAATTTAGGTGGTGTTTTTATTTATTTATCTGGGAAAAGTATATGGCAATTCTGCTAATCTTTCAGTGCACTTGCATGATATTGTAGTGGACAATGCTGAATTTGATTTCTTATGTTAGGAATTCTTTGTGAATGTACAGCTTTTAGTGTAGCCGACCCCAAAATTTGGGATGAAGGCTTGTTGTTGTTGGTGGTGTACACCTTTTAGTATATAGATAAGGAATTTTTTTTTGGTCATTATCCAGGTTGATATACCAATTAAATACCTAAGTTTTTTCCTGGAGGATGACGCTGAGCTTGAACACACAAAAAAGGTCAGGTTTCTCTTTCTAGTTGATTAACTATTACTCTGGTGAATTTTTTTGGTTGTTTTATACAAGTATCTTCATCTTTCTAATTATTTCTAAGTAACACAAATTAATTCTGTGCTTAGGTTATTTTTGAAGAATAATTGTGTTGTCCTTTTACAGGAGTATGGTGCTGGACGGATGCTTACAGGTGAGGTAAAGCAGCGTCTTATTGAAGTTTTAACTAAATTGGTAGAAAGACATCGTAGGGCTCGAGCTGCTGTGACTGATGAAGTAAGCTTTCTCCATTGTTTGCTAAATTGATGCTTTAAGTTATTTAGTTTGATATAGACATTGTTAGTTGCAGGTTATTTGTAATTAGATTGTCAGGCAATACGGTGGATGACTGGATCTATAAGTTTGCAAACCAGCACAAATCTTATGATCTATAATTTTGCAAACCACCACAAATCTTATGTTGCTCAATTTCTTAATTTTATCAGTAAATTTACAATGACTGATGCTGAATTTAAAAGGCCATCGAAACAGCAAAATGAAATGAATGATGTTTATAGAAAGGTTCTCTCATCTCAAAGTTGGGAAACTTGGAAATTCCCTTTAACATTTTACATCAATTAGGACACATAGTATGTAACAAGGACAACTGGAAAAATTTCTGCAGTTTGCGGATGTTAGGGTATTTTTACATTTCTTTTTATTTGGGTTATTTTGGTTTCTCAGTCTTGGTCAAGTAGCTGCATAGTTGCCCTATTTATCTCTCTCTCTCTCTCTCTCTCTAAGCATTATCTCTCAAGTTGGGTAATTTTTTCTTGGTCTTTTGTGTTTACAATTCCATCATGCTATGATCAAAAAAATCCAAAAATTGGTAGTTTCTAGGTTATAATTTTCACAGATCTCGCTATTATCAACCAAGGATGGCAAAAAACAGTTCCCTGCCCTGTAGAGGTGATGGGGGGAGGGGACCGGTTTTGCTCACCCTGCCTTGCCCCAAATGTGTATGTATATGGTTTTATTTAATATATAATTATATATATAAAATTTTACTTTTTAAATATATCCTATTTAATAATTTATTTTTTGTACATTTTCTATTTTCATTCCCCAAAACACTTGTTTACTCTCTCTTCATCCTCTCAAGACTGTCCCTCCTCTTTGTCTTTCATCTCTATCTCATTAATATTGAGGCCATCTCATTAACGATGGAAGAGTCCCTCCAACCCGCTCTGACCTTGACCTGCCCTGCTCTTGTCCCGAAGAGGGAACGGGGTGGGAATGGGGCACCCCTGATTGGATCCTGCCCTGTTGCCATCCCTTTATTATCTGGATATCTATAAAAGAATCCTATGGGTTTGAATGCTTGCGTGTCTGTGGGACAAAATTCACCTGAAATGGATGGTGTGAATTTGTCAAATGATCGACAACCTGCTACAACTGTGGTGCATATATTATTCTCATTCAATGGATTTATTCATTTATTTCTAGGGTAGATACGATTAGTATGTCCTGCACTTCTTTTGCTCCACTGGCACCAAAGAACAATATTTTGATATGAAAATATTGATTGGTTAGTGAAAAGTTGAGCAGCTGTAGTTTGATCACTTCATTCATCCAACTAGTCCTAGTTTGGTTGGTAATGGTCTGTGTAAGTCACATAATCTTTCTGGGGGGAAAAAGGAAAAAGATTGCATACATCTCTTGGGTTTGATGTTAAGAGCCTTAGCTGTGATGCCTGGGTTTGCAATACCCAATATCACCTTCTCAATTTGCTGCCATCCTTAGCCCTAATTTTCCTTAACAATAGATTTATCAATTAAGTTCCAATTAGTGACCTGAAAACAATAATATGATAATGTGCTTGGACTTGAGAAAAGATTGAAGTCTGGAAAGTGGCTGGTGAAACAGCATGCATAACGATTGATTTATTAGCTGCACATGTATATTAGAAATGTTTATATTCCTATTATCTCAATCTTGTTTTTGCTTGT
Organism: Quercus robur; assembly: GCF_932294415.1. Taxonomy (NCBI): domain Eukaryota; kingdom Viridiplantae; phylum Streptophyta; class Magnoliopsida; order Fagales; family Fagaceae; genus Quercus; species Quercus robur. The sequence goes on from NC_065539.1 coordinate 15,553,224, forward strand.
CAAAAATGTATATTAGAAATGTGTATGGTTCAAAAGTACATTTAAATTTCAAAATGGGCTAAGAGAAACTGTAAGATGTCTTTTATGGTATTCAGATCCATTTATTGGATATGAAATATGAAACTTTCCTTCATAAGCAAACAATTAAAGGACTTAAACCTTCTAATCTGTACCCTAGATGATCTTCCTCAGACCTGGTATAATTAATGCTCAGGAAGTTTAAACTCCTGACTTCTTTCTGATACACTTACTGCTTATTTGTATATTATAGCTAGATGTCATTGTTGTCTTTAAAATTCCTAGCTAAAAGGTTTTACTTTAAGTTAACGAAGCACCTTCGGTATACACTCCTACTAAAGAATATCAAATGTAGTTTGGAACAACTATTTTGATTATTCATAAGTCATACAATTATTTTTGACTTTCCAAAATACGATAGTTCATAGTTGTTTTATACAGATTTTTTTCCATCTTTTCTTCTGGTGATAATTGAGTTATCTGCAAGTTTTGTTCATTTTCTTTTCTGTTTGAAGTTTCACTAAAAATTTATAAAAAGTGTATATCTGTTTTGTCATTTTTCTAGGATAAATTGTTTTATAATAAAGCTAATTTACCTGGTGCCGTTTATAATAAAGCTAATTTACCTGGTGCCGTTTAACACCTAGATCAGTTTATGCAGCTCTAAATTTTACATAAGATGACTATGAATTTATTTGTGATTATCAGAAACCGTTGTTATCTTTGTCCTTTTCCCTTGTTCTGTTGTATGTTGGTACTGTTTGATACTGTACAAAATTGTGAATGAATAATATTGATAGTCTTCTTTTTTTTTTTTTTCTTCTTCTTACAGATGGTGGATGCATTTATGGCAGTGAGACCACTTCCCAATATGTTTAACTAATTTTGAGACGTAGAACAGGTCAAAATGATCTCTCCAAGTTTTTGTCCCAAATTCCTTTTTCCTTGGATAACATTCATTTCTCAACTTCAAGATACTTGAATTTCATTCATTTCACACTAGGGAAGTGTTTCGACTTTGTCAAACAAATTTCAACAAAAAATATATAATACTTAAAAACTTTCACTAGAATGTCTTTCAAGGCAAGTTTATTAGTTGTTGGGGTGAGTATGGTCAGCTTTAGAAAAAAGAGTCATATGAATTTTGCAGTACTAGCTATTGTGTTTATCATTTGGTTGTGTTTTCAGCTATTCTAGATGAGTAGCAATATAAGTTGGAAAGGATACTTAAATATCCATATTAAAATTTTTTTTTTTTTGAGATACATATTAAAAATTTAAATGGTCATAATTATACTGTTCTTTTAATTTCATATAAGGTGATATTTTGTTTGTTGAGATATAACTTGCGCTTTTTGACATAGAAAGGGTTCTACCTTTTTTATGGAGTTTATAATTACCATCACATGAATTTGAAGTTAAATGAAATGATAAAGAATGAAAAATATCTCTGACAAAGTATGAAGCACAAAATTATTATTATAAAGTTTTAAAACATTAGCCTATATATTTCTCTTCTAGACATTTTCTTCTAGATTAGTTGTGGAGTGTTACATGAAAAATGAAAATATAGATTTTACCTCAAATGAACAATCAAACATTGAACATGCTCTCAGAGGAAGAGAGCGTGGCGATCTCTGAATCTTTAACCCCTCTTTTCTCTAAATGCACGTGGAGCCAATGATTCTTTATGTTTCAAGGTTCCACGGTCATCTTCTTCATCATCATCTTCTTCTTCTTCTTTTTTAGCTATTGTATTATACAAATGAAAAAAAAAATATAAATCTATGTTATTCTAGAGTCAGGCCCTGAAGATTATGTTGCCATTTCTTATGGTAATGTCTCCAGAACAACCAAAACTATATCTGCAAGGTGGTTCAGAAAGTCTTTTGTTCCTGTCAATGGTCAGTGGTCACTGCTCAGTCGTTTTGGATCAACGCTGTAAGCTATTCGAGCTTATTCTCAAATATATTGTTTCTGTTGAGAGCCATAACATAAATGATCTTGTTGCAATTCTAAAGAGGTTTTGAGATTGATGATATATATTCTGGATGGATGAGATAATTATTGCACTTTATGATCTTGCATCCACTAGAAGGTTAAAGATTTAAAGATTTACATAAGAAGGGGGTATCTCATATTTGTAGTAGGTCTCACATAGCATGAGTCCTATAGGTGTGTGGATTCCACACGTACTGTAAGAGTCATGCTGCATGCAACAAAGGTAGGAGATAATTTTCGCATAAGGAGGGCTCTTATGATATTACCAAGGTTCTTTAACGAGCAAGGAGGCCATGACCCTCTCCCCCAATTTAAATTTTTTATTTTTAAATCATCTATTATACCTCTGAAAGTTTAAAATTGGATCCAAAAATATCATAGAGATGAATGTTGAACCGAAGAGGCCTAAAAAATTTGATCCATATATGTTAACACCAACCCCCGCCCCCCCCCTCAAAAAAAAAAAAAAAGTCTTTAAGGGCAAAATTTGGTTGCAAACTTAGTTGTAGCTTTCAATTGCATGTTTTTTACGTTCTTAATATACATTTCAAATTTTGTGCCAATTGGATGTTATTTTTTATAAATAATTTTAGACTATAAAAACTTGCAATTTAAACAATTGATTGATTACATAACTATTGATCTTTGAATTTCTAAGAATTTTGCAAACATGGAGGATATAAGAAAAAAATGTAATTTAATGATGAATTTGTCAAAATTTACATCCAATAAAAAAATATTGAGTAAAGTTGTAGCTTTAAGCTGTTTAGGTTGAAACTTTGTCCTTTAATAAATCCTGAGAAAGAAATCACTAATAAAAGCTTGACACCAACAAAAACTCTCCCCTAATCCATAAGCGTTGTGGGCCTGCAATTGCCGTTTATTGCCACTTTAGTAGTTAGTACTAGTAGGTTGTCCATGGTCGAGGTGCTACAGAAGCGGGCAACCACTACAAGGACTAACGTGTTTGGATTTATTTATTTATTTTTCACCTGGCAACAGTAATTGATATGGGATAGTTGATAAGATTATAAATAAGAGTTTATTTGATTTGAATATGGTTGGAAAACCAACTACAGTATTTGAATTTTGAAAAAAAAAAAAAATGCAAATAATTCAAAAATCAATTCTGATGATGCAACTTTAACAACCATTATAATGGTTGATATCCCAACTTTTGAATATCATCATACAAAATTTTGACAAATTAAAATCAATGAAATTGATATTGGTTCGTTGGACTTAAGAGTGTAATCCTGAATAGTATATGCAAATATGAGATTATCATGTTTATTATCATGATAAAATGTATTATAAAACACTTATTCATATCCTTTCTTTTGTTTAGATTTTGCAAGCAAAAGGAAAGTAAATCAACCAAAGCATGTTATGTATGTGAAATAAAAGGAAGTGAAGAAAGGAAATAAAATCATGTGAGTCATCCAAGCATGTTAGCATGTGAGGGCAAGTGAAACAACCATGTAAGCTCAGAGATAAAGACAATCCAAACTTTCCTATTCTAAATGGATTCTTTGTTTGATTTGGAAGACCTTAGCTAATTGATTATCTTCATTAATATTTAGTCTCTTGCCAAATCATATGTTCAAAAGTCAAATTCAGATTTAATAATAAGTAAGAATTGCTTGGACAACTACCTTAATAAGAATCTCCCTCTTGGCATGCGAAAGAATTTTAGTTTGCCAATTTTGGAGTTTCTCCCAAACTCTTTCTTTGATTTATGAGAAAGCTCTTTTACGTTCTCTTCTAACTAGGGATGGCAATTGTTGTCCAATCCGCGGATACCCGATCCGAACCTAATGGGTCGGGTTTTACTTGGCTTAATAAAGAATATGGTTGGGTTTGGGTTTAAAAAAAAAACCAAAAGCGGGTCCGAGTTTTGGTAAAACCCGGACTTGACTCGACCCGATTACATGTTAAATTACCAAAAACCCTCATATATATGTGTGTGTGTTCTTTTTTTTGGACAATACTCAGGCCTAAGTGGAATCAAGGAACTTGGGCCCCCAAAGAGTTTTGTACTTGTGGTTTGGTGGACTGGGATTGGTTCACCGCAGTTGTGTTGAGCTAATTATGAATCAAGTTGTGCACAAAACATAGATCTTACAACACATAAACATTCATACATGCAAATATATATATATTGCAAAGCAAACAGCTAAGGAACAGTAAAGAAATAAAGAAAAAGCAATTAAGGATGTCAAGGATCCTCAGAAAATAAATGATATTTCATTATATTGAGTTTTAATACACTGGGTCCTTTTCACTGGGATATGTCACAAGGTTTAAATAAGTTCAAAAGTCACAGACTTAGATCACTCTTTATGAGCTTCTAAGACTTGTGAGATTTGAATCCCCTTGAATCCAAGTGTATCTCTAGTGCTTATTTCAGGATCCCTCACAGTGTTTTCCCTCTTTTCTCCCTTTTTGAATTTTAAAGAAGTCTTTCAAGGGCCTTTTTAGCTTTGATTAGTTATTGTTGAATGGTTTTTGTTGATGGCTTCATCTCCTTTTATAGTGCATTCCTAGAGTTTTTGGTGTACCATTGATTCCCTCCATTTGCTAACTTGGGTACCAGAACCAATGTTGTGTCAACAACATTGGTGGCTGGTCCCTTCCTTATTTTCTCACTATATTCTCCTTTTGAGATTTCCTTTTATAAAGTCCCTAGCTGACCTTTCTCTTTTTGGGGGTCCTAAGGCCCGACTTTCAATCCTCTTTTCCCAAAACTTCTAAATGCTCATTTTCAGACCCACCTTTTGGTTGCTTCTCCTTTTGTCACTTTCTTTAAATGGGTAGATTCCTCACTGTCAAGCTGATCCTCAGTCACCTTCCTTCATGATCCACTTTCTTGCGTTTCCCAAGGTATTAGACTTCTTTTTATCAAGTGCTTATTCCTAGGTCATCAGCCTTTTTCTGAGCCATAGGTGGCTGATGGGACATGCCTATCTTCGTTCCTTGTGTCCATAAGCATGCTCCCTTAAGTTGTTTAAATCCCAGCTGATCCCTTCTTGCATTTTCTGAGTATCCCATGGTTCGGTCAGTCCCAAGATATTCTGGTCCAATCCCTTTCTGGGCTCCTCAGGAAAGTCTCCTTATAAAGGTTGGGCTAAGCCTCCTTTGTTCTTTTCCTTCCTTTTTTGAGGCCCAAAGCTTGTCCATTCATGGGTTTGGACCTCCTTTTACTCATTTTAAGTGGGCCTTAGCCTACGGATTCGGCTTTACCTATCTTTGAGGGCCCTTTTAGTTTATGACCCTTATGTTAAGACTCAGAACACACCTTAAAATTAATCCTCTTATTTTAGCTCACACTCACCAGCCGCCCCTCTCATTTCAGCTCACTCTCTTCTCACACTCTCACTCACTCTCCATCTTACCGCCAGCCCAAGCTGTTACTATTGGCCTAAACTTTTTGTCACTCACTCTCGCATGACACTCACGGTCTGTTCTGTTCTATTCTTGCTTTCTGCCTTTCTCTTCAAAATATTTTTATTTTATATATATATATATATATATATATATTGTATTCAATCTAAGATGTTTGTTTCATATGAATCCCATTTGCCGAGCAGAGGTACGAGGAATCATATGACATCTGCCAAGTACCCAAACCAAGTCCCTGACACCCTGTATGTTTTCTACTTTTTTTTTTTTTTCAATACTCATCAATTTCTATTTTGTCAATTCGTATTATTTTTGTACCCCAACCAAGTCCCTGCATTCATCAAAGAGGGGGCTTTGTTGATTCATATTATTTTAAAAAAGTTTGATTCATATTATTTAAAAAAAGATTAAACCGAGTCCTATATTCTATTTTGTAGATTCTTAGTATTTGGAGCTACCCCTATGGAAGTACCAACCATAGGGGTAGCCCCAAATACTTTTCGAAGTGTAATATACTGGTATACTCTCTAAACCCAGAAGTTCTGAGTGGCCTTGTGTTTCAACCATAGCGTTCTTACCAAAGAAAACCATAGTTTTGCTCTCGATAAATTTGTGGGCTTAGGCATTTCCATAAAGCTTTAGAAGAGCAAGTACATTCTTCCCTCTTTGAGTGGTTGCATAACAAAAAATAAGACTATCGTCAACAAATAAAAGATGAGAAACTGTGGACTACCTTTACACACTGCCACCCCTGTAGTCAAATCTTGAGATTCAGCTTGTCTCATTAGAGCTGTCATGAAGCCCTAGACAGACATGCATATATTACCACGATGAAGTGCGCTTCCCCCTTCAGATAATCCTGTCCGCTAGTTAAGGGTATGCAGGAAAAGAACAAGGCAACCGTCACTAAAAATGCACATTGGACATATTTACTCTCACAATTTCAGCTATTACAAGTTACCAAACTAGTCAAAGGTGAGAATACCCCCCCACCCCCCAATAGCATGAAGACTTAAAATTGCTCTCACAAACAGTTCATCATAAAGCAAAGCAGACAACCCAAAAAAAGCCACAAATGCTAATGGATACCATCTTACAAACGCTAAAACACCACCCCATGCCAAAACAAATACTGGCAACAATCACCAGACCTACTGAAACCTAATGAAATCTACACACATAAAGGCAATTAAGGATGCACAAAACATTTACAAATTTCTCATAAGAACACAGTGAGCAGTCATTTACATGTTTAGCCCACTTAAAAACACGTCACCAGCCAAAAACTACTTCAAAAGGAGTGAAGCCAGTGTGTCCATTGCAGTAGGTAAACTGTAGGTGCATCCAACCAAAAGCTAGAAATCTTTTACTTCTGTTTTGACCTTGTCCACTATTGAATTTTTTCAATTAACCTTCTCATTATGATTTGGCAGCACCATTCTCTTCAACTTTTTGTTTACTCTATTTAGGTATATCTCGTCACTGAGTCTGCAAATCAAGACAAGCATTTAGAAAAGAATAGAAGGCAGCAGTATAAACGGATAATTACTCAACCATGCAATAATCATATCGAATGTGGGCTTTATGTCCCTGTAAATTGGGACCCCAGTGTTGAAGCCCTTCAAAAGTCCACACAACTCTTACCAGTTGCAGAAGCCATCAGTCAAGGAAAGCACATCATGTAGCAGTAAAAAGCAAAATACCATAACCAGGAAAAAGCAAACAAATTGCAAATAAAGGAGAATAAATTGAAAATGACAAGAGAAAGCAAAATACTATAACCAGCTAGCCATGGAACAAAAAGCCTTTTAGATTGGGAAACAATATTGTCCATCAAGAAGAACAAATACTTGCAGTACCACATGAAAAAGAAAATAATGAACATGAAACAGAAACGATTAAAAGTGAACAAATACCATAATGCAATCTTATATACCCACATGAAAAAACATCAAGACATACAAGATTTGAGCGAACAGCAGTCAGCAGTCACCTGATAATGCTCACTAACTTCTCCGTCGTTGTGTACTAGAAGCTTTTCTGGTTCCTTGGTGCCACAGGATAAGGCATCATTCTGTACAGGTGAAGAATTTGCACGACCATTTAGTCCTTTACCAAGAAGAATATTCTGCTGCAATTCAGCTACAGGATTTAACAAGCAGTCTAATTTGTCTTCATTTGTGAAGTTGTCAGTGTCAGTTTTCTCATGAGTCACTTCTGAGATCTGTATGATTTTATCTATAACTAATACACTAGCCTCTTCAGCACCTTCTTGAAGTTTAGAGGATGAAAACAATACATGCTGATCCTCTGCAACATTTTTTTGGGTGGAAATTACACTGAAACCAAATAAATAAACATTTACCAGGAAAAAAAAAATTAATTATGTCTCTAAGAACCACTAGTGCATTTCAAAAATCAGAAATTAAACAACTCAAAATGCGATAAACTATATCAAATGGGGGAAAACTTAACGCTTTACCTCTCAGTAATAGCGCATTGAGTTGCAGTGGCATCCTCTTGTTGCCTCCTTTTCTTTCTGTTCTGCCTTTGCTCTGACTGTAAATTAACACTGTCATTGGATATATAGTGTTTTACTCTTCTTTTCCTTCCTGCCTGAAGCTGTTGCTCAGAAATTGAAGGGGCACACTTTTCACTGGCATATTCTTTAATTTCAGACACATTATCATGTGTTGCTTTTGCCATGTCACCTACATGGGGCACTTCAACAATCTCTTTTGGTTCACAAATAGCATATTTCTCCTGCTGTCTCTCTCTGAAAATTCTACTTGACTTCTCCTCTCCCAAGTCCTTTTGCCCATTGCTTGCATTATCAGGGTCAGATAACAAAGACCTTTCTTCATACTTCATTGGAGTCTTATCGGGAGAATGTTTGAATATTAATTCTGCGCATCGTTTAATCCAGGAAAATCGAGCAGAGCTATGAGGAGAAGCACTATCCAGATTATGCATAGATGGAGAATTGAGCCTATTGCTAACATCAGTAATATCTACCACTTTCTGTGAATCCTCCGCATTTGGTATAAATCTTTTCTGCTTCAAAATTCTTTTTGCAGAAACTTTCCGCTGGCCTAGTTCAGAATCGAATTTCTGCATCTCAGCAATACTATCTGAGGCAAATTTTAAATCCTGCAGCTTCTTAAGGTCTTCAATCTGGGCAAGTATCTCTTCTCTATCTGCATGCAATAGCTCCCTTTGTTTTTTTAATTTCTCTCTTTGGACCTTCAGATCCTCAATGCAATTATTTAGCTCTGCCCACTCCCTGTTTCGTTGCTCACGTTCCAAATTTATCTCCAATCTCTCAGCATTGAGCCTTTTCATTTCTAAAGCAACCTGTTCCAACTCTTTATCAGTTTTTTCCTTAAGAGAGCTTATATACTGAAGTTCATTTTTCTTTTCATGCTCAAAGGCTTTCTCTCTCTCAGTCAAATCACTCTCTAATTCTTCACGTCTTTTTGCAAAACAGTTCTCCAACTCTCTCTTTTGCATCTCGATCTCCAGTAAGAAATCTGCACGTTCTTGCTGCATCTTGCTGAACCACTCAGTACGATCATGTACCATCTTATTCATAAAGTCTTCCCGTTCATGGCTAAGTGCCTCAACATCTTGTTTATACTGCTCTCGCATTGCTTCCTTTTCCAGTTTAAGGCTGTCACGCTCTTCCTTAATAAACTTGGAAAAGGCCACTCTCTCTTGAGCTACCTGTTCTGCTTCATTCCGTAACTCCTCTCTTTTTTCATCAATTAACTCCCATTCAGCTTCAAACTTGGCCTTCTCTACTTTCAACTTTTCTGAATCAGCAATAACCTCCAATTTTTGAGCCCTAACCGTATCTATTTCTTCTTTAAGATTCATCTCTAGAACTGATAACTCACTTGTTTCAGTTTTCATGGCCTCTAGCTTCTCCTTTGCTTGATCAACCAGCTTCTTTTTGTCATCCAATGAAACCAATGAATTCTGAAGCTCTACTTTCATTTTGCTGATCTCTTCTTTCTCTTCTTGCAATTGTGCTTTATTCAACTCGTACTCTTTTTCAGTAGCCCTTAGGCGTTTTTCTTTCTCATCAATTAAATTCAATGTCTCTGCCACTTCTTTCTCCCTATCTGCTAATGTCCTAGACTGAACCTCCAAGTCATGCTCCCTTTCCGAAATTAGGTTTTCCCGTTGCCTAAGATCCATCTCCTCCAACTCCCAAGCCCGTCTCTTAGTCTCAATTTCATCTTCAACTGATTTTCGCCTCCTCTCCAGGTCAGCATCAAATTCGGACTTTGTTGTTCTCAAAGCAGTTTCATGATTGGCAATAACTTTCTGGATTTGATCCTGCATTTTCCATCCAAAAGATGAAATAAGAAAAACCAACAAGATAATTATGAAGAATAAAGTTTCCCAATAGTAAAATATTAGTAGCAGTTGGCTGAAAGGATCCAAGTAACCAGCCATTCTCAGAATGGTGATAAACCTAAGGCCTAGCTGAAACCATCTTCCACTCCATAATTTAATTAGAAAAAAAATGCTACTAAGAAAAAACAACTCACAGATTCCTTGCTTGCAAGTTTTTCCTGTAGAACAAGTAGGTCTTGCCGTTCCTTATTCAGCATAGCTTCCCTTTTAATGACATCCTGCAAAACTCACAAGAGAAACTACATGAATAAAGTTTCTTGCAAACAAAGTAAAAATCTTATATACAATTAAAGAAAAAGGGAATCAAAGAAATTAACCTCCTCCCTTTTTGACAGGGAAGCCTTGGCCAGATCCACACTCAATCTCTCATCATTTAGATCTCTAAGTTTCTTTTCAATAGTCACCTTTGAATCCTCTATCTCCTTTTCAACTCGATTTAGTTCTTGAGATCTACTAAAAATGAATTCCTCCCTCTGATTCAGCAAAGCTTGGGCTTCAAGTAACCTTTCATGTTCAAGCTGCAAAGCTTTCTGCCTTTCACTTAAAGATTGCCTCTCAAGAATAATATCTTTCTCTTTTTCATCGCAACTAAAACATAAGAAAACAACGGCATTACAAAACTACCCAACCAGGTTTCTTGCCTGAAAATTTATACGTTATAGGAGCAGCTTCTGAAATGATCACTGGGCGACCATGGTGTTAACAGAATAATGGAATTCAGCACAACTCATAATTTTTATTGCAAGAAGGCATGTTCACAAGTTTTGGTCTGTTTCACCATCAAGACAACAAGTCCAAAAGAAGAGCAATCTCATGACCTTGCATGTAGCTCTCCCTTGAACTACATTATGAAAGGCTTGGAACTAAGGCACAAGCCAAATCTTCACATTAAAATAATGTCGAGTTACTAGAGAATTGTGGTCTAGTTTTGATGCAGGGCCTTCTTGGCACATCTCATAGGTTATTTTAGTTATTATTGAGTCTTAGCATTAAGTTTTTTTAGGTTAGAAAGTTGCTGGTTTATTTATTTATTTATTTTTAAATAGTAGTTTGGTAATTTTTACATTTTCTGGAATGGGCTGCCCTAGAGGCCCATGAGTCTTATTTTATGTTTAGAGTCCTTTTCTAGGGATAGGTTATTTAGAGTTTTAGTCCTAGAAAAGGATCTAACAATAGACTATATAAAGGTTTTATTGTAGTCAATAATAGTCATAGTGAGATTAATTCTAATAAAATTCCAACAGCTCAATTTAAGGATTGAGAGTGTGAATGCCTTCTCCTACCTAAGTGTGATTGCTTAGGAAATCCTAGATGTGATTGCCTAGCATTTTATCTATCTTATTTCTTGTTCTATTCCCTGTTTTAACACCAAACAACCATCAACATATTCAAGATTCAATTTTTCCTTAACTTAAACCCTTAAACATCAATCCTTATTCAAGAACCGTTCAACAAATCTGATTAAGTGCTGAATTCCTAAAGATCCTACATCAAAATTGGGAGCTCATTCAAGCTTCCATCCTATGTCAGTTGTTTGGTCTATGACTGAGGGAAGGAAGGGTGAAAAAGGAATTTAAAAACTTAATTCTCCTCTTTCTGATTCAGTATTGTTGTTGTTGTTTTCTCTACTCTTGAACAAGCGAAGTCTAAGGACCTTGGGTTGACCTAGGAGGTATTAGATCAGTTCAAAAGATACCATTTACTCAAAATGCTTCATTGAGAACTCTTAGGGAAACATAGATCAAGACAGTCAAAGGAGAGGTAACATTTTATATATATATATATATATATATATATATAAAAGTATAGAAAGAAATGCAACACAAAGACTTCCTAGGTGTCGCCCATCCTAGTCAAAGGAGAGGTAACATGAAACTTGAGTAGATTATCTTAGACATATTAATGAGCTTAGCCATGAAGTTCAAAAAGAAAAAAACCATCATGCAGTCTGCTTTCCAATCTTTTAAAGTTTGCACTGCATGTAGCATAATACCAAATAAATAAATATAAATAAAAAGGAGCCAAGGGATCTCATGAGAAAAGGTGCTCTTTGAGCCTTTTTTTATTATGCACATATTCCTAATTAAAATTAACCAATCCAACTTGAACACAGGAAGCTAACGGAAGTGGGTTTCAACAAGATATGTTATAAATGAGTAAGGCACATACTCAGACTTGAACGATATGAGACGCCTCCTGAGTTCATCTTCACGTGCTTCAACTTCCTGCATCTTTCTTTCTGCAGCACGGTGATACCGAGTAGCTTCTGCTTGTAAAGATTCTGCTGAATGCAGCTTTGCTTCAGCCTCAGTAAATTTCTTCTGAGCATCCTCTACCATAATGTGTCCTTCAGCCAATTTACTCTCAGCTGAAACCTTTATTTCAGCAGATTCTGTACGCATCTCATGCAAGGCCTTCTCAAGCTACAGAAATCCATCAAACAAACCCCGAGAAAAGATAAATTTACAATGATAGGGTCATATGGGAAAGGCACACTTTCTTTAATTTAAGGATGACCATAATTGATAAGCTTACACTTGCTATACACTCGTCCTTGACTCCTATAGCCTTCTTCAGCCTCTCTTCTCGTTTTCTTGCCTCAGCTAAGGCAGATAGGTGCATCGCTTGATCACGCTTATGCATTATTTCAGTCGTTTCTTCAGAAGCTTTGATCTGCTCATAATTGGAAGTTAATTCCTTTCTTTCCAAAAGGAGAAGCCCCATGTGGTGTTGGTGGTCAAAGATCTACATAAAAGAGAATTATAAATGGGTATTGCGAGGATTCACCACATGGGAGAGATATATTAAAGCCTATGTACACTGGCAACATTTAGTGCCAGGCAAGGGATCTAAATTCAGCTTCCCCAAATCCAAAAATACAACACAATTATAAAATATATGTGAATAATCTATGTAAAATACCACCATCTTTATCGTCACTCTTATGAAATCAATGAGATGTAATCAAAAGATACTCTTATTCTTGCAAAAGTAACTCTAAAAAATCAAAATGAAAATACAAAACACTTGAGATTCTCTGTCAGACAAACAGACAATGTGAATAAATTCCCACTCTAGCACACATAAATTAATTTCCACTGACAATTACGGTCAACAAGAACTATTAAATTAAGTCCTACATAAGAGTTATGACAATGTTAATATCATTGATAATTACTTTCCTTATCCTCGTAATTATTAAAGACGAAAACCTTACACTTAATTACACCATTCCTTTTATTATGAATGATTAAATCATATAATTAAAAAAGTTATTTACATATCAAGATTTAAAAAAAAAAAAAAAAAATCAACTCAACTAGTCCAAATAGTATGCATTCTAAAAGTACAAAGCAACCAATTAGAATTTCAAAATTTCTACACATTCATACATCATCTTATTAATTAATCAAGAAATTCCAACCAAGCCTATATCAAACAAAAATTACATATATTCTGAAAAAACAAGAAGCACAAAAAGTAAAAAATTTAGTTGTAAAGAATTGGGGAAAAATAGGAAACCTCAGCTTCGAGCTTTGCAATATAGGCTATGAGGGCAGCCTTGTCTCTGCGTTTGATGGATTCTTCATCGAAACCAGCCTCCTTGAGGCGCTTCCAGATGTCTTCGTCAGTGAGAGGGGTTTTCAAAACCCTAGAACCAGGCGTTATCGACAAAGCCTTAGTAGTAGTAGTAATACTTGTAAAACTCGGAGTAGTCGGAGTAGCGATCGCGAGTCGTTCCGATTGAGGACTCGCCATCTCCGCCAGCTTCTCAAACCCTAATAAGATTCTCTCTCTTTTTCTTTGTTTTCGGTGCTTGGCTGTTGTTGATCTGATCTGATATTTTTCTTGCTTTTTGAGGCACTTTTGTTTCTCACCAATCAATTCAACATTTGATTCTGTGAACGCAGTTCGTGTGTGAGTCACTACGGAGTATGCTTTTTTTTTTTTGCTTTTTCAACTTTTGTTGTTGCGATGAAAGCGCATTTTTTATACAAATAAAAGTGTAAGAGTGAAGGAGTGTAAAGACTAAAGAGTAGCAGTGTGTAGGGACTAGGGACTGACAAAATTAAACTAGAATTTGGCTGATGAGTTGGGACTTTTTTTTTCTTTTTTTTTTAACAAGCGGAAATTGGCCAACGACGTCGTTCCATTGGAGTTTGGTAGAAATGGAATTTTGCGCCTTTTAATTTTAAACTTTTATTTTTATTTTTAAAAATAAAGAGTACCCAGTCTTGTCATGGAAGCTTCTAGGGTGAGAGTCAACCTTCCACGTCAGCTTACCAAAGTTACGTTTGGCAAGCGGGAATAAATAAAAATAAAATCCTAGTGATTTATTGAGCTTATTTTGATTAGTTTCCCACCCAAAAAAAAAAAAAACAAAAAAAATCTTCCAATTTTTTTACATTACTTTAGATTTTTAACAAATAAAAAAATTTATAAAATGTTCAAAGGTGTTAGAATTGATTGATGTTGTTGGGTTCTAAGTTGTTTAATTAGTAAAGTTGAGTTCCAATTAGTCTTTTGTTGCTGAATAAAAAATTATCATAGACTAAGTGTCATAATTTTATCAAATTTATCAAAAAACAAAAAAGATTGATATTGATAAATTGGTTGGTTGAAAATTCATTTTAGGAAAATATATGGTAGGCCAGAATGTAGCCAATTATCTAAAAATAAATAAAATGCACCCCAAAATTTTTTTTTCCTCTTATAATTCATGTATCCCAATTATGGGTTCCTTTAAATGGAATATATTTTTTAAGTTTTGGACACCTAAATAATGGTTGCTATTAATATTTTCAACCTTTTGTATCATACTTTAAATGGAATTTCCATATTTAGTTATGATTTTGAAATAATTCATTAGGTTACTATTATATATTTTCCATAAATTGACTTTTGAAAAAATTTGTACTTAAAATAATCCTAGTTATGCTAGGAGACTTGAAACTCACAGGATACTTCGTGGTATTTCCAACGGATACATTCAAGATTCAAATTCTTACATCTCCAAATATTGATGTATAAAAAAAAAAAAAAAAAAAGAAGACTAATTTTCAAATTATAGCAACTACCCGCCTAATTCTATGTCCTTATCTTCAAATCTTAGAGTAAAAGGAAATAATTAACATTTACTTTTAAGAAAAATCCAAAATTAATGCTCCTTCAATTTTGGATTAAAATAGAACAATCCCACACTCTCTTTAAAAAAAAAAAAAAATCTCATTTTGTTTTTATTTGAAATTAAATATATATTACTATTGAGAAATGATCAAATTTGTCCTTTTGTTACCATCATGTTGTTGGGTGCAATGAGGGAAAGGAAGGAAAATGAATGAAATGAAAAGAATTATTTTGTAATATTTATTCTATTTCATTGTTTGAGAGTTTTAATAGAAAAATAGAAATATCATTCTTTATTTGGGAGTTTAAGTAGAGGAATGAAATGGATATGAAAGAATACTCATTTCTCCATTTTCTCTCAAAACCTAAAATTTTCATTTCCCCCAAAATTGGGAAGAATCAAAGGGAACAAAATTAGGCTTAATGAAATTTTCACTAAAACTCTCAAAATACCCTAATTCATTTAGCCATTTATTTTAAAATAAGTATATAATAGTAATGTTGTTATAAAATGATTTTGTTCTATTCCTTCTAATAATACTTACAAACAAGGTTTCTAACATTCCATTCACTTATATTAAAAAATCCTAACATTCATAAAAAAAAATCCTAACAATATTTTTTTAATTTCATTCCATTAATTTCCTTTATTTTCTTTTCTATTACTTAAATACATTTCATTCTATTCCATTTATTTTCACTCATTTATAATTTATTCGTATCATTCAATTTCATTTCCTTATGAACTCCCAAACAAAATATAAGTATCTATAGTCTATATGGTAAGTGGTTACACTTTGTTTGTCAGAGTTTGTACTGTCTACATTTTTATTAAAAATTTATATTGTTTGTTTGAGAAGACGTCCCTTTTATTAAAAACTAGTAAGTAACCCATGTAATGCATGGTGATTGTTCAAATTTTTTTTTCTATTTTTTAAATTTTGTCTAAATATAAAATTTGATAATTGTGGTAGTTATTGATAAGTGTTTATTATTATTGTGTATTTATATTGAATTATCTATTCTACCAGTTAAGGAAAAATATGATGTGAGAAAATTATAATGCTCAGTTGTAAAGTTATTTTATTTTGCTAAAAAATAATAATAAAAAAAACAATTTTTTTGGTAAAGCTAAAGAGCACGACAACATTCAATTCTCGAAGTCCCAAACATTTAAATTTGGGTTCCAAATAAGAAAATAACCAAAATGTCATACAAAACACATAGTTATAGTCATTTGTGTTTTCTTTTTCTTCTTTTTTTAACAGGGTTTTTTTTTTTTTTTATATTTTATTTTACAAGAGATTTGTTTATGTTTTGTTAAGAAAAATGGATCTTATGTTTTTGTTTTGGAGGGCCACCAAACACATGCATATATGGGATAGATGGCCACTTCAATTTTTGGGTTTGAAGGAACTAATTTTCATTTGGAGGTAGGCCCAAGTATGAATTTTTAGCCAAAATTTTCAAACAATAAATATATTAAAATACACCATTTATAATTTTTTTCAAAAGGGTCATGGTCCCACTTGATTACTTGATAATTCCGTCCCTCATAAGTCATAAGAAAGACATTTTAATTTGCAGGACACATCCTCTCGTTAGATTGATTATTTTATATAAATAATTGCATGCAACACTAGGATCAACCTCTATGTAAAAGTTTGGGATGTTGCATTCAACAGTTACACATAAAGGAAAATTTTTGCTTTAATACCAAAAAAAAGGTTAAAAAGTGTGCTAAAATATGTTTGTACCTTAAAAAAAAATTGAAAATGTGAGAAAATGCGAAAAAAAAAAAGAAATTATAAAAAACTATACAAAAAAGCTAAAAAACTAAAAGTTAAAAACTGAGCTTATAAGCTCATGCCAAACACACTCATAATAGATAATACCACCTCCTCTCGTTGGCTTTCCTAAACGGCTAAACCACACCCTTGCCCAATGAACTCACGTAAAGTTGCAAACCTAATTCCAATGACATCATACCAAGCTCACAGCTTTAAGCATTCACAGAGAAATAAGAGCTGGTTCCACCCATTGCATTCAAATAAATTTGGATTATGGAGTCTGTAATTAATGTCTGGGACTCAATAAATGATTACAAAAACAGGTTAAATTGTCATATGCCTTTCTATACCAACAATGAATTTAAACAACAAATATACATCACATTATCAATTAACATTTTAGCTGTTATTCATCAAACAAATAGTAGAAGCATCAGTATGCTTCATAATTGGCTCTTTTCAATATGGTCTTTCTCCAACATAATTCCCTGGAGGATAGTAGTTACACGTGGTGAACATTCCTCCATTAGAGCAATGGGAACTAGCACAACCAAGATTTTTAGAATTCTTCCATACTATTTGGGTATAATGCAAGCAGTCCTTGCCCTTCAAGCAAGAATTGGTGTTGTAATCGTAATAGTCCTTCTCATCAACCCAATATCTAACTGCGGCCTCAGCGTCCATGAACCCCTCACCATAGCCCCAGTAGATGTTTTCACCGTAAGGCCCTTCTGAGTGAATCAGCTGGCAATCATATCTCTGATTTGCGTATTTCCTAGCGTATGCTTCTAGGCTTGAGTTCCACTGCAAGGGACCAACCCCAGCCGCTCTACGTGCGGTGTTATGGAGGTCAAGGAAGACTTGAGTGCTGTTTTGGGCATGGCAAATAAGAGCCAGGCCAAGACCCAGAACACAAAGCAAAACTTTCTTAGACATGGTATCCTATATTTTTGTCTGTACGTTGCAAACCAGGCTACTCATTCTCTTTCAAGCACAAATATATGTAGATATGAATGTTGGTAACTCTAGCCTAGCATCTGTAATAACTTACAACTACTAAAAGTAGAAAAAAGAACTTAGCTGTAGCTAGTATATGTGCTTTTATTAGTAAGTTAATTTGTGTTTAATACATACATTCTCTACAGTTTCAGCTGCATTTTCTCTAAATAAATATCAGACAATTGTTTTTTTTTTTTAATTGTCTTAATTAATTAGGAGAAAAGAAACTAAGTAAATGTGCTTCATTGATTGGTTTGTTTTTAGAGAGGTTCATGCTCAATACACATATTCTTAACAGTTTTGGTTACAATTTGTGGTTGGAAGCCACCTGAATTTTCTCTAAATATATATCAGACAATTGTTTTTTTTTTTAATTGTCTTAATTAATTAGGAGAAAAGAAACTAAGTAATGTGCTTCATTGATTGGTTTGTTTTTAGAGAGGTTCATGCTCAATACACATATTCTTAACAGTTTTGGTTACAATTTGTGGTTGGAAGCCACCTGAAACTGGCTAGGTAAAATGGAACATTGATGCAGTGGTGTGCTGAAATGAGGAGGGTGCTGTCATTCATGAGGTAAAGGAAAAACCCGTTGTATATATGTGCAAATACACATTATCCAAAATAATTTTTCAAGTTTGAAATTGTTTTTCTAATTGTTTTATTTGGACGGTGTGTGCAGTAGTAAACATTGCCCATTAAGTAAAGGAAAATGATTGATGCAAATACCTTGTTACAAACAAATTTGTACACACCCAAAAATTGCACTAAAATCATAACTTTGAAGTCTCTATTTTAAACTTGAAAATAATGACTTTAATTTACGTTTTCAATGCAATTCTTATATGTGCAAATGTGTAATAAACATTACTCTTAGATATAGTACTTTAAATGCAATATACATTGTTTCTAAAAAAATGCAATTTACATAATATATTAGATTTTTCAATTAAATTCAAATACATAATTGCAATGATTTAATTCAAATAAATTAAGGGTAGAGGGTTTAATTTATACTTATAATGAGTAACTAACTGTGATACTCCAAAATTTGACACAACTTTGGTTTGCAGGAAATAGGAATGAGGAATCCTTGTTGTGCTGTTGGACATGATGCATTAGGTTTATGCATCCCGAATGAAGGTACATGCACAATGAGAGAAGCAAATCTATTATGGGATATGATCATCATCTGACTGATGCAGGAAATAGGATTATTGCAGAGAAATGTTTTAAGGGTTCCTACTTGTGCAAACCAAGGAGCATCCACAAGGCTATTAGGATGTATTTAATACTTCAAGAAATAAAGTTTCAAGTTTAAGTGTTAAAGCCATGCAAGTCTGTCCAAGATTCAAGTGTGAAAAGTGCGATCCATTAAAACTCGACAGCTAGCATCTATCAATACTTGAAGAGCTGTTCCAGCCCGTGGCTCGACAGCTGCTCGACAGACAGGTATCTATCGAGATTTATGAAACTCAGAATTTCTTGTCTGTTTTTCATCTAGTCCGTGATTGTATGTTTAGGCTTTCTTTTCTCACAACCCTAAACATATAAAATGATTGTTTTAAGGGCCGTCAAAGGTGATATAAGTTGCACAAGTGTGGAGCAAAGTTTGTTCGAGTAAAGTTTGTTCGAGTAAAGTTTGTGACCGGAGACAGAGTTTGCCCTAGTTCATCTTTTTTGTGAAGAAGTTACTGTGTTTGTGCACCGTAGGGTTTTGTAACTAAGGAGCTTCTCGATCTTCATCGTGTGATGAACTGAAGAACTTTGCAGTCAACAACCTTCTCTAGTTGGTGATTGAAGTTGCGTACTAGGATTCGCGCAATTAGTTAGTCACGTATTGGGAGCCGTGCATTGAAAATAAGGAATTGTTACTACAGAACAAGTCTAATTGGGTATTGGGGTAAAGGTTCAATTGTAGGTTGGTATAAGGTACTGAAATTTTTTTACATGTAATCGCTTATTGTGATAATAGTGGATTCTCAAGAGTGGTGACTTTAAAATCACCCGGTGGGGTTTTTGCCATGTAGGTTTTCTCCATTCGTAAATAAATTACTGTGTTAATTTAATTTCCGCTGTACACTTAGTTTAATTGGTGATTAGTTTAATTGTATATTAATTTGATTAATTAATAAACTTGCTAATTAATCAATTAATTTATCAAAAGGGGTCAATACGTTTTTGGTTTATCAAGTGGTATCAGAGCAGACACACTCTGATTAGGGTTAATCTTTGCTGTGTGATCTATTGATCCCTGTTTGTCATGGATAGAGGACAATCTCTCATTATACCTTATTTATTTGATGGCACTAAATATGCATACTGGAAAGTACGCATGAGAGCTTTCTTGCAGTTTCTAGATGAGAAAGTGTGGCAAGCTATGGAGATAGGCTGGACCAAGCCAAAAGAAGTGCCAGTTGATTGGGATGATGCCAAGATCAAGACGGCAAACTTCTAAAGCAGGGCATTGAATGCTTTGTTCAGTGCAGTCACTAATGAGGAATTCAAGAAGATATCCTCCACTGAAACTATAAAGGAAGCATGGACCATCCTCTAGACAACCTATGAAGGAACTAAGGTTGTCAAGGATTCGAAATTTTAGAGGCTCACTACAAGCTTCGAAGATATCAAGATGGAGGAGGATGAGTTGTTCGATGAGTTCTATGCCAAACTCAAGAATATAGTGAACTCAGCTTTCAATCTTAGGGAAACCATTCATAAACCCAAGATTGTGAGAAAGGTGCTCAGATCTCTACTCGAGAGATTCCATGCCAAGATCACCGTGATCGAGGAATCAAAGGATATCGACAAGATTCCTTTAACAGAGCTGGTTGGTAATCTGCAGACCTATGAGTTAGGTTTAACAAGAATTGGCAAGTCGAGTTAGGGCAAGAGCATGGCATTGAAGGCCAAGAGTAGTGATACTGATGAGTCTTCAGACGATGAAGATTCTAAGATGAAGTCCTATATTACAAGACAATTTAAGAAGTTCATGAAGAATGATGTTAGGGATGGCGGTTAGCATATTGTTCCCTCAGGACCAAAGTGCTTCAGGTGTCAAGGCTTTGGTCACATGAAACAAGAGTGCCCCACATATCTCAAGACCATTGGGAAGAGCAAGACATTTGCTGCTACATTGAGTGACACTGAGCCTGAGGATGATTCCGACAATGAGGATGACAAAATCCTAAATGCCTTCACTACCACTGTCAATACTACTGAAGGGATTGTTGAAGATGCGGATGAAAAAGAGGAATTGGTGAAGTCCAAATTTGAGAAGATGGATGAATAAGATGACATTCACACAACCTATGCAAAGTTATACAATGTTTCAAAAAAGTATGAGAAGATGTATAGATTGACCACCAAGAAGCTTAGTGATGTAGAGCTGGAACGAGAAGAGCTTTCCACAAAGTTTGATGAAGTCAATTAGATTATTGGAGCACTGAGATTTGAGAATAATTTCTTAGCCAAGAAGACCAAGAAACTTGAAGTGGAGCTATTTCAAGTCAGAGCTCAATTGGAGAGGATTTCAAGTGCAAAACTTGATGAGATGCTTAGTCTTCAGAAATTTGCTTCTGATCGAATAGGTTTAGGGTATGATTTCTCTTCTCCTAGTATTGCTTCTATTAATACTACTGTTTTTGTTCCTCCTACTAATAATATTGAAACTGATAACAATGTTGTTAAAAATGACTTAGCTAGTGAGAACATAGATAAGAGTAAATCTATTTTAGGAGCACCCCTTAAGCAAGAAAAGAAAGAAGTTAAAAACCCTAGGGTTAAGAAGGCTAACTCTCAAAAGTCTAAATAGAAGAAGTAGCATCTCTATCATCATTGTGGAGCAGCCGGTCATACTCGACCTAATTGCTATAAGTGGTTAGCCACTCAACAGAGTAACGACATGATTGCATCGGGAAACCAGAATTAGTTTCCATCCTTTTTTGCTCCTCTTGGAGATCTTCTCAAAACCCTCATGTTCCTTTCGAACTTGAATGGTTTCAATTCTTTCCCCTCACCACCGGATCAAGGGTTCGCCAAACGAAAAGGTTCTTCCAAGGTGTGGAAGGAAAAGGGCTCCAAGTGATTCTGTCACTTTTTCTCTCTCCTCTTCTTTTTTTTGTTTGCATTACTTATGTGTTTTGCTTTATTATTTTGAGTTGGTCTAGTTTTATGCATTGCTTTGTTTAATTTGTTTTTGTTTGTTTTCTTTTCAGTTTTGGTTTATTTTGTTTTTCATATAAAAAAAATAAATAAAAATTGAAAAATACAAAAACAGTGTGTATGTGTACATTGATACTTGTGTACTTTGAATGGCCATCGAAACAAAGTTTTTTAAACTTTGTATCTTTTGTAGTTTAGATGAGCATTTTTATACACAACTAAGATGGTGAGCTTTGTGGCTCGTGTTTGTGCTGAGTAAAGTTAAGTGATCTCTAATACTTAACACTCGTATCACTCTTTTTGACAGGAAGGACTAGAAAATCCTAAGAGAAATACATTAATAACCATCTCACCACTGTTGCCCGCCAATCATGAAATGACGTATGTATGCTTCGGCATAGCAAAAATGCAATATCAAAAGCTTAACATCATTGGGTATTTCTTTTTTATCTCTTATATGCTCATGCATGATTTGCTTAAAAGAAAAATATGCAAAGAAAAATAAAAAAGCAAAAAGAATAAAATGCTTTAAATATGATTACAAGCGTGTATTCTAGGAGATGTAGAAGTTATAAGATATCCCTCGAAGGTGATAGTTACCATCAAACAGTTATGATTGTGTGTGAGTTAAAGTGATTTTCTCATATCTAAAATCATCATAACATGTAGACACTTATGTAATTTTGCAATGTTTTTCACACATAACACACAATATTCTTTATTACTCTTGATACATGTGCAGATACAATGTGATTTGGCCATCACAAGGTTTACATGTGTTAATGTATGCTCACTAAATTGTCTTGACTTGTTTTTGAAATATAAAATTTGTTAGACTTATTTAGTGTGTGTGTGTGTGTTTTGGGATCAAAATGCTTAACATTTTTTTTGTTGAGAGACGTTTTTGAGAGGTCAAAATGTTGTTTGGATTCTTGGTTGTGTTGTATATTTGATTGCATTCATATCTATGTTTCTCTTCTTGAAAAACTGTTTTAAAGACCTCGACAACTCTTGATACCTGGCTTATCTATTGAGCTCTTTAGTTTTTTTTTTTTTTTTTTTTTTTTTTTTTTTTTTTTTTTTTTTTTTTTTCACAATCTTGACACCTTTCGATAGCTAGGTGGATCGATCGAGAAAGTTTCTATCCCCTCGATAGCTCCTCGACAGCTACCTCAATCCATTGAGCTTGTTTTGCTGTGGACACCTCTAGACACCTGCTCGATAGCTGGATCTGTCGAAGCCTTTTAATGCTCGACACCTCTCGACACCTGCTATCTGTTGAGAATTATTGAACACCTATATATAGGGTCAGCGCGATTCGATATTCATTTTCCCCGATCTCTTTTGATCTATCCTTGTCCTTTCACCTCCCAAACCTCTTCCTCAAGGTGTTTTCGGCCTAGATCAAGTTATTTTTCACCTGATAAGCATCTGAATCCCTCATATTCATGCATTTCATGATTTTTAACCTAAGTTTTTGGGATTTTTGAAAATTTTGGGGTTTTTGAAAATCAAAGAGGTTTTTGCAAAATTTTTGGGATGGGTTTTGAAGATTTGATCTTAAAAACTTCATACATTGCATCTCATGAGCATTATAATTATATTTTCATGCATTTAGATGTGTGTTATATATGTTATTTGATTGTGTGCTAGTAGGATTGGATTGGGCTGAGCCCATGATGCAATTTTCCTTTGCATGTCACATGTTCATGCATTCCCATGCATACGTCCTTTCTTTTCAATATATTTTTATATATTTGAACTGTTTTGGGACTTTTCTGAGTGTTTCTTTCTCCCCCCCTCTCTCTCTAGTTTACGTTAGTGTGTCATGGCACCAAAACGTAAGTCTACTCCGTCCCGGAACCCTCTTCGTTCCGGGGCATCTTTTTATTCTTTTGATCCCACCCTCTCTTTTGTTCGGTTTTGTGATAAGCAAGCCCAAAAGGACTTTTCGGAGAACTTTTCTAGACGAGGTGTTCATTCGGAATGCCAAGTCATTTTGTCGGACTTCTCCGACATTGACCTACCCACTATCATTCACAGTCGAGGTTGGGAGTCACTGTGTGACATCTTGGTCACCTGTCCATCCGTGCTGATCCAGGAGTTTTACTCCAACATACATGGATATGATTATTTAGTACCTCTTTTTGTTACTTGCGTTCGAGGTACGCCCATAGTTGTCACACCGGATATTGTATCCGATGTGCTCCATGTTTCGAGGGTAGAGCATCCTGACTACCCCAATTGTGAGCGTCTAAGGATTGTGTCCAAAGACGAGCTTATTTCTGCTTTCTGTGAGCGCCCTTCTGATTGGGGTAAGCGTCAGTTCACTTACTGTTTGGCCTTTGCTAAAGGCCCTCGGTTTTTGAACATAGTTATGACTTTTGTTCTTCATCCCCTTTCTCATTATAACTCAATTACCGAGTCTCGTGCTCGATTTTTGCTTTCTTTGTTAGAGCATCTCACTATAAATTTTCCCTCTCATTTTATTTTTTCTATCATAGATGCCTCTAGGGATTTGGCGTCCTGTGATAAGCTCATCTTCCCTTCGGCTATCACGAGGATCTTAAGCAATTTTTAAGTTCCCTTTCCCGTTTTCGACCACTTTCATGTTATGTGTGCCATTGATGCCGCTATCGTTAAACAAAGCGAGGCGCAGTTTCGTTCAAGGCGGTTTGGTACGACAGCTCCTCCCACTCCTTCTGCTCCATCCACCTTCGCTCCCTCTACTTCAGCGGGAGGTGTGACTTTGGATGCAATCATGGCATAGCTTCAGCGCATGGATGCTTGCCTTGATACACTCTCTACTGAGTTGTATCAGGTGAACATCCGTGTTGGACGTATTGCTAGACAGCAGGCTCGCCTTAGTGGCTTTGTGGAGTCTCCTTCTCCTCCTCTTGAGGCATCTAAGATATTCGAGGACGACTCCGACTCCGACGACGATGATGATAATGAGGATGGAGATGCTAGCTCTTCTGGCACTGATGAGATGTCTACTTGACACTCTTACCCTTTGTCATTCGTGACAAAAAGGGGGAGTAGTTTTGGTTATGAGAGTAGTCATAGTTAGGGGGGAAAGTTAGTATAGGAGATTTTTGTTAGGGGGAGAGTGCACATTAAGTGATGTAGTGAGGACTTGATGTATCTTTTTTCTTTCTATTTGAGATACATTATTCTTGTACATGGGTCTTGTGACCATTATTGACATACATTGTTCTTATATTCCTTATATAGTGATGTATGTTTTTCTTTTCACCTATCTCTCCATGTGTTATTTCTTTTCTTTCTTTATACACATGTTTCTTATATTATGTATGCAATTTATTATTTCTGTTTCACACTAAGATTCTGTGATGAGTTTTGTTTAAAGTGTTTCAGAAATACAGGTTGTCAAAGTCTTTCTTGCCATAGACTATCTTCTTGCAAAGTTTTTCAAGAGTTTGTATTAGGATAGATTTTATTGTATTCAACAAGTGAATATGAGTTGAGTGATTTATGACTTCTCTCATATCTCATTTGTTAGTTGTGGTTTTGTCACGGATTGCCAAAGGGGGAGATTGTTAGGACATATGTGATTCACTTGTTAGGACCATATGTCACTATTTTATGTAATTGGCTAATTCTTTGACAAAATGCACTTTACTTATATTTTGGTAGATTTAGGATGTGTTTAATACTACAAGAAATAAGGTTTCAAGTTTAAGTGTTAAAGCCATGCAAGTCTGTCCAAGATTTAAGTGTGAAAAGTATTGTTCATTAAAACTCGACAGCTAGCTCAACAGCTAGCATCTATCGAGACTTGAAGAGCTGTTCTAGCCCGTGGCTCAACAGCTGCTCGATAGACGTGTATCTGTTAAGGTTTATGAAATTCAGAATTTCTGGTTTGTTTTTCATCCAGTTCATGATTGTATGCTTGAGCTTTCTTTTCTCACAACCCTAAACATATAAAAGGATTATTTTAAGGGCCATCAAAGGTGATACAAGTTGCACAAGAATTGAGTAAAGTTTGTTTAAGCAAATTGTGACCGGAGACAAAATTTGTCCTAGTTCATCTTTCTTGTGAAGAAGCTGCTATGTTTGTGCACCGTAGGGTTTTGTAACCAAGGAACTTTTTGATCTTCATTGTGTGATGAACTGAAGAACTTTACAGCCAACAACCTTTTCTAGTTGGTGATTGAAGTCGCGTACTGGGATCCGTGCAATTGGTTAGTCATGTACTGGTATCCGTGCATTGAAAAGGAGAAATTGTCACTACAGAACAAGTCCAATTAGGTATTGAGGTAAAAGTTTAATTGTAGGTTGGTATAAGGTATTAGGATTCCTTTACTTGTAACCGCTTGTTGTGATAATAGTGGATTCTCGGGAGTGGTGATCTTAAAATCACCAGGTGGGGTTTTTGCCATGTAGGTTTTCCCCATTCGTAAACAAATCACCGTGTCAATTTAATTTCCGCTGCATACTTAGTTTAATTGGTGATTTGTTTGTGTTATCACGTACATTGCATGTTACTTTGATTAATTAATAAACTTGGCTAATTAATTAATTAATTTATCACAAGGGTTTAATACGTTTTTGGCCTATCAATGTATAAATTATTTTTTTTTTAGAAAACTTTAGGATTAAGGGTGTATAATTTGAGGTTTGTAGCAAATCACACAATTGTTCCATAGCGAGTTGGGACACGTAATATTTGATCTTGAGTAATGATTATCACACGTTGGCTATTGCATACTCATCATACACATACTGCCATATGAGTCGTGTTTTCAAAACATGATTTTATAGGGAGTGTGTACCGAGTGTATAGCAAGATTTAGCCTTTGATCTTTTAGTCTACACTAGTCATAGACAACGCTGGCCCAAGCGATTCCGAGGCTTAAGGCGAAATTTTCAAATGGGGCCTTTATGTTATCACTTAAATAATATTTAATTAGTATTTTACATAATAATTTTTTTTAAATTCATTCTTTTTACTCTTTAATATAATTTTTTTTTTTTTTTAGAAAATGTTAAAGTTATAACAAATTTTACTATAAACTGGTGTTGTAATGAATGTGATCAATGATATGAGGCTTACAAAAATACTAGAAATATTATAAAATTTACAACATGAGAATTACAAAGATATATCACCAATCACAAATATTCATTCAAAAATGCATTTAATAGTTTGTTGAAATTTACTTATCATATTCATTGTCATATCAAATTATAAAAGTTATGGAGACCACCACGCACCCTTGGTGCAGTGATTACTCCACAAGTATAAGCTCTTGTGGGATGGGGGGTAATGGTCAAGATTTAAGTCTCTAGAACAGAGTTTCGCATACATATACACTTAGATTAGGTTAGAGTATAATTTTTATATTTTATAAAAATAATTAAATAAATAAAAGTTATGTAGTAAAATTTATAGTATTTTTAACATTTTCCTATTTAAATTACTTGTGATTAGTAACACGTCTATTTGTAAGACCTATTTATTTAAATTGGTCTTATATGTATCTCTAGTATTACTTAATTCTTTGAGCCTTCTTAATATTAAAAAAAAAAAAAAAAAAAAAAAAAAAAACTAAAATGTTTTAATATCTCCCAAAAATATTTATATATATAAAAAAAAAATTGCCCCCAAATTTGGGGCCTTCTCTAGTAAGGGGGCTCTAGGCAATGGCCTAATTGGCCTAAGCCTAGGGCCGGCCCTGGTCATAGATTTGCACAATGTGTCCGTTTGGATTCAAAGTTTCCTGGCGTCTGCGTTTTTGTTCTGCGGTTTTCTCTTTTTTTTTTTTTTTTTTTTTTTTTTTTTTTTTTTTTTGGTTCAGCCCGCATTTGTTGACTTTTGCACAGTGAATAGTGCATTCGTGCACTGTTCACGGACCCACAAATTCCACTTTTCAGCAACTTTTTCATTAAAAATGGACCCCACAGCACTATTCACATATTTAAAAATTATTTTGCTACAGTGTTTTCAGTTTCAGTTTTCAGTTTTAGCAAAAATAAGCTCAATCCAAACGGACCCATATGTAGAAAAATTTTGACGAATTTTTTTTGTTAAGTGAAAAAAGAAAATATTAAATTATACTTTTAAGTGTTAATTCTAAACTCTTTTTAAAATGATGTGATTATTTTCTAATAAAGTATAGTTGATACAATTATTAAGAAAGTGTTTTAAATTTTTATAATTTTTTTTTAAAAGGAAATATAATGTATTTTACATTTTATTATTATGTGAGGCAAGATATTTTATGAATAATGTAAAGTATGTTTGAAATTTATTTTTACTTTTATGTCTCACAATTATGCTAGTTTTGAAACTAAGGAGAAGGTTGGGCTCGCTAGGAGGTAAGATATTTTATGAATAATGTAGAGTATGTTTGAAATTTATTTTTACTTTTATGTCTCACAATTATGCTAGTTTAGAAACTAATGAGAAGGTTGGGCTTGCTAGGAGGCAAGATATTTTATGAATAATGTAAAGTATGTTTGAAATTTATTTTTACTTTATGTTTAAAATTTATTCTTACTTTTATGTCTCACAATTATGCTAGTTTAGAAACTAAGGAGGAGGTTGGGCTTGCTAGGTCAAACAAGTGATAACCAAAAACTATCCTACCTGGTAGGATATTTTGTGATAGATGTAGATTGTGAAGTCAAATCACAGTAATTACTACTGTGTTTTCTCTCTCTTCTAATCCTAACTTTTAACGAAGTATATGAGCCATGTCTCTCATTTTCTAACATGTTTCTAGAGCTAGTTATTTTTGTTTTGTTGTACATCGACGTGCATCACCTTATCATTCTCATGTAATCTAATGCATCCTAAAGCATCACCTTCTCTACAACTCTGGAGACGCATTCCATGTGTCATCCGCAACTACAAGCTTTTACATGTAGGTTTGATCTCGGTACTCGGTGGTGAGCATCCATATCGGTAGAACTAAAAATTTTAGCATTTAATACTTCAAATAACAACTTTATCTATTTTAACACACAATTTCACAATGCACCCTGTATCAATACTCTTATTTTTGCCATTAGTTAACACTATTCATTTTTATTTATTTATTTCTTTGTCTCTTCCTCTCTGCCACAAAACCCAATAAGTGATAAAATAATAAATTTTTATGCCTTCCTTGCTACAATGAACGGCTAGTCTTGGTAGTTCACGGCAGCAAAAAGGCAAAAAATTTGCCTTTGGCTCCACCAATGTTGAGCACTAATTGGAGTTTGAGGTGGTAAAATAGCTAAAAAGCTATTTTACCACCACCAATAGTGATGCTCTTACTTATCTACCTTGTGTTTCTATGCAACTCATTTTGTCACATGTTGGGGACACACTCGCATATTTTATACTCTTTTCCTTTCTTGGTCGTACACCTTCACTCAATTTAGTGTTGGTCAGCTCATTATGCATTTCCATGCACCTCATGAGATTTCCCAATTATCTTGCCATTTGGAAGAATTTCCTTTCAAACTCAACTTGTCATCAAGCTTCCGTCTTGAGTTTAAGAGGGATGTTAGAGAATTAAAGTTGGACCAGCCCTTTGTAAATCTAAGGTTAGCCATATGATGATTAGCTAGGATTAATCTATTATATAGACCCATCATTATAAACATAGATTTTTTTTTGGGATGCAAACATAGATGTTATTGAGCAAAGATACATATCTCGTTTTTTTTTTTTTTTTTTTGGATGTAAGCCGATCAAGGCCATTAATTGATCTTATGCGTGCTCTCCCAACAACAATTTCAAGTTTTCAACATGGCAAAAAGGAGCCGCATGGGCAAAACCAAATCAGATGCACGTAAGTTTTAAACAGTGAAAGAAAAATTTAGAAATAGCCATAAAGGCCACCAGTTGAGCCATCTTCATTATTCTCTTTAAATTGTCAACAATATTATAGTTCATCAACGTAGGAAAAGTAATTGAGATGACACAGCTGAGCAGGAAGCCGGAAACTTCATGAACCATGATCCACATTTCAAATCTTTGCATGCTTCCCATTTGCCAACCCAATACGCAACTATTTAAACCAATATTTCAAGGTACTGCTATCCATTGCGATCTCCAATCATCAGCTCTCCCAGAGCTTGCTTTTCGACGAGGAAAAGACAGTTAACGGACAGGAAAATCACGAAGTACTAATTGGCATCTCTTTCGAGTTTGGTGCACTAAAAATTCAGTTTCAATTTAACTGCCATATCGTAATGAGCATTTATTTACAACATTTTGTTTTTTACATTGTTGAAATGAATAGTTGAAATAAAAAAAAAAAAAATATATATATATATATATATATATATTGTAGGAGATGCGGAGACAACAAGAGAAAGAAAGAAAGATAAAACACAAAGGGAATTACATGATATGTTCATGGGATAAAGTCCTTATTGGCTACATCTTTGATATTAACAATATATTAAATTACAATGACCCTACTAGGTTTATATAATAACTGTAGGGTCTAGGGTTAGGTTTGCATGGACTGAGTAATACATTTAGGCCTCTTGGGCCAATTCATAACCTTTTACATACATAATTATTGCAGACAAGGTTTATAAGTGGTAAGGATGAACATGATGGCCTTGACATTAGAAAAAGATAAGTCTTACACTGTTCATCTGGTGATGGCTGCAGGGTTAACACAGACAATAAGATTAAAGAAGTATCTAGCAGAAAGATCTGCATCCACCAAGCTTTCCTCTACATATTGAAAATCACTTTCCTTTCCTGATGGTAGTTATTTATCCAGCCTTCAATCAACTTGATTTCAGTTGCCCTCTGCTCTACCAACCAATCAGGATCCTCTGCAGTTGCAGCACGTAAATCTACGTGATGGGCACCTGACATAGAGATTGTAACCTAAGTTTTTGGGATTTTTGAAAATTTTGGGGTTTTTGAAAATCAAAGAGGTTTTTGCAAAATTTTTGGGATGGGTTTTGAAGATTTGATCTTAAAAACTTCATACATTGCATCTCATGAGCATTATAATTATATTTTCATGCATTTAGATGTGTGTTATATATGTTATTTGATTGTGTGCTAGTAGATTGGATTGGGCTGAGCCCATGATGCAATTTTCCTTTGCATGTCACATGTTCATGTATTCCCATGCATACGTACTTTCTTTTCAATATATTTTTATATATTTGAACTGTTTTGGGACTTTTCTGAGTGTTTCTTTCTCCCCCCCTCTCTCTCTAGTTTACGTTAGTGTGTCATGGCACCAAAACGTAAGTCTACTCCGTCCCGGAACCCTCTTCGTTCCGGGGCATCTTTTTATTCTTTTGATCCCACCCTCTCTTTTGTTCGGTTTTGTGATAAGCAAGCCCAAAAGGACTTTTCGGAGAACTTTTCTAGACGAGGTGTTCATTCGGAATGCCAAGTCATTTTGTCGGACTTCTCCGACATTGACCTACCCACTATCATTCACAGTCGAGGTTGGGAGTCACTGTGTGACATCCTGGTCACCTGTCCATCCGTGCTGATCCAGGAGTTTTACTCCAACATACATGGATATGATTATTTAGTACCTCTTTTTGTTACTTGCGTTCGAGGTACGCCCATAGTTGTCACACCGGATATTGTATCCGATGTGCTCCATGTTTCGAGGGTAGAGCATCCTGACTACCCCAATTGTGAGCGTCTAAGGATTGTGTCCAAAGACGAGCTTATTTCTGCTTTCTGTGAGCGCCCTTCTGATTGGAGTAAGCGTCAGTTCACTTACTGTTTGGCCTTTGCTAAAGGCCCTCGGTTTTTGAACATAGTTATGACTTTTGTTCTTCATCCCCTTTCTCATTATAACTCAATTACCGAGCTCATGCTCGATTTTTGCTTTCTTTGTTAGAGCATCTCACTATAAATTTTCCCTCTCATTTTATTTTTTCTATCATAGATGCCTCTAGGGATTTGGCGTCCTATGATAAGCTCATCTTCCCTTCGACTATCACGAGGATCTTAAGCAATTTTTAAGTTCCCTTTCCCGTTTTCGACCACTTTCATGTTATGTGTGCCATTGATGCTGCTATCGTTAAACAAAGCGAGGCGCAGTTTCGTTCAAGGCGGTTTGGTACGACAGCTCCTCCCACTCCTTCTGCTCCATCCACCTTCGCTCCCTCTACTTCAGCGGGAGGTGTGACTTTGGATGCAATCATGGCATAGCTTCAGCGCATGGATGCTTGCCTTGATACACTCTCTACTGAGTTGTATCAGATGAACATCCGTGTTGGCCGTATTGCTAGACAGCAGGCTCACCTTAGTGGCTTTGTGGAGTCTCCTTCTCCTCCTCTTGAGGCATCTAAGATATTCGAGGACGACTCCGACTCCGACGACGATGATGATAATGAGGATGGAGATGCTAGCTCTTCTGGCACTGATGAGATGTCTACTTGACACTCTTACCCTTTGTCATTCGTGACAAAAAGGGGGAGTAGTTTTGGTTATGAGAGTAGTCATAGTTAGGGGGGAAAGTTAGTATAGGAGATTTTTGTTAGGGGGAGAGTGCACATTAAGTGATGTAGTGAGGACTTGATGTATCTTTTTTCTTTCTATTTGAGATACATTATTCTTGTACATGGGTCTTGTGACCATTATTGACATACATTGTTCTTATATTCCTTATATAGTGATGTATGTTTTTCTTTTCACCTATCTCTCCATGTGTTATTTCTTTTCTTTCTTTATACACATGTTTCTTATTTTATGTATGCAATTTATTATTTCTGTTTCACACTAAGATTCTGTGATGAGTTTTGTTTAAAGTGTTTCAGAAATACAGGTTGTCAAAGTCTTTCTTGCCATAGACTATCTTCTTGCAAAGTTTTTCAAGAGTTTGTATTAGGATAGATTTTATTGTATTCAACAAGTGAATATGAGTTGAGTGATTTATGACTTCTCTCATATTTCATTTGTTAGTTGTGGTTTTGTCACGGATTGCCAAAGGGGGAGATTGTTAGGACATATGTGATTCACTTGTTAGGACCATATGTCACTATTTTATGTAATTGGCTAATTCTTTGACAAAATGCACTTTACTTATATTTTGGTAGATTTAGGATGTGTTTAATACTACAAGAAATAAGGTTTCAAGTTTAAGTGTTAAAGCCATGCAAGTCTGTCCAAGATTTAAGTGTGAAAAGTATTGTTCATTAAAACTCGACAGCTAGCTCAACAGCTAGCATCTATTGAGACTTGAAGAGTTGTTCTAGCCCGTGGCTCAACAGCTGCTCGATAGACGTGTATCTGTTAAGGTTTATGAAATTCAGAATTTCTGGTTTGTTTTTCATCCAGTTCATGATTGTATGCTTGAGCTTTCTTTTCTCACAACCCTAAACATATAAAAGGATTATTTTAAGGGCCATCAAAGGTGATACAAGTTGCACAAGAATTGAGTAAAGTTTGTTTAAGCAAATTGTGACCGGAGACAAAATTTGTCCTAGTTCATCTTTCTTGTGAAGAAGCTGCTATGTTTGTGCACCGTAGGGTTTTGTAACCAAGGAACTTTTTGATCTTCATTGTGTGATGAACTGAAGAACTTTACAGCCAACAACCTTTTCTAGTTGGTGATTGAAGTTGCGTACTGGGATCCGTGCAATTGATTAGTCATGTACTGGTATCCGTGTATTGAAAAGGAGAAATAGTCACTACAGAACAAGTCCAATTAGGTATTGAGGTAAAAGTTTAATTGTAGGTTGGTATAAGGTATTAGGATTCCTTTACTTGTAACCGCTTGTTGTGATAATAGTGGATTCTCGGGAGTGGTGATAATAGTGGATTCTCGGGAGTGGTGATCTTAAAATCACCAGGTGGGGTTTTTGCCATGTAGGTTTTCCCCATTCGTAAACAAATCACTGTGTCAATTTAATTTCCGCTGCATACTTAGTTTAATTGGTGATTTGTTTGTGTTATCACGTACATTGCATGTTACTTTGATTAATTAATAAACTTGGCTAATTAATTAATTAATTTATCACAAGGGTTTAATACGTTTTTGGCCTATCAATGTATAAATTATTTTTTTTTAGAAAACTTTAGGATTAAGGGTGTATAATTTGAGGTTTGTAGCAAATCACACAATTGTTCCATAGCGAGTTGGGACACGTAATATTTGATCTTGAGTAATGATTATCACACATTGGTTATTGCATACTCATCATACACATACTGCCATATGAGCCGTGTTTTCAAAACA
Source organism: Quercus robur (assembly GCF_932294415.1). Taxonomy (NCBI): domain Eukaryota; kingdom Viridiplantae; phylum Streptophyta; class Magnoliopsida; order Fagales; family Fagaceae; genus Quercus; species Quercus robur. The sequence continues at coordinate 15,587,338 of NC_065539.1, forward strand.
TGATTTTATAGGGAGTGTGTACCGAGTGTATAGCAAGATTCAGCCTTTGATCTTTTAGTCTACACTAGTCATAGACAGCGCTGGCCCAAGCGATTCCGAGGCTTAAGGCGAAATTTTCAAATGGGGTCTTTATGTTATCACTTAAATAATATTTAATTAGTATTTTACATAATAATTTTTTTTAAATTCATTCTTTTTACTCTTTAATATGATTTTTTTTTTTTAGAAAATGTTAAAGTTATAACAAATTTTACTATAAACTGGTGTTGTAATGAATGTGATCAATGATATGAGGCTTACAAAAATACTAGAAATATTATAAAATTTACAACATGAGAATTACAAAGATATATCACCAATCACAAATATTCATTCAAAAATGCATTTAATAGTTTGTTGAAATTTACTTATCATATTCATTGTCATATCAAATTATAAAAGTTATGGAGACCACCACGCACCCTTGGTGCAGTGATTACTCCACAAGTATAAGCTCTTGTGGGATGGGGGGTAATGGTCAAGATTTAAGTCTCTAGAAGAGAGTTTCGCATACATATACACTTAGATTAGGTTAGAGTATAATTTTTATATTTTATAAAAATAATTAAATAAATAAAAGTTATGCAGTAAAATTTATAGTATTTTTAACATTTTCCTATTTAAATTACTTGTAACTAGTAACACGTCTATTTGTAAGACCTATTTATTTAAATTGGTCTTATATGTATCTCTAGTATTACTTAATTCTTTGAGCCTTCTTAATAGTAAAAAAAAAAAAAAAAAAAAAAAAAAAAAAAAAAAAAAAAAAAAAAAAAAAAAAAACTAAAATGTTTTAATATCTCCCAAAAATATTTATATATAAAAAAAAAAAAAAATTGCCCCCAAATTTGGGGCCTTCTCTAGTAAGGGGGCCCTAGGCAATGGCCTAATTGGCCTAAGCCTAGGGCCGGCCCTGGTCATAGATTTGCACAATGTGCCCGTTTGGATTCAAAGTTTCCTGGCGTCTGCGTTTTTGTTCTGCGGTTTTCTCTTTTTTTTTTTTGGTTCAGCGCGCATTTGTTGACTTTTGCACAGTGCACTGTTCACAGACCCACAAATTCCACTTTTCAGCAACTTTTTCATTAAAAATGGGCCCTACAGCACTATTCACATATTTAAAAATTATTTTGCTACAGTGTTTTCAGTTTCAGTTTTCAGTTTTAGCAAAAATAAGCTCAATTCAAACGGACCCATATGTAGAAAAATTTTGACGAATTTTTTTTGTTAAGTGAAAAAAGAAAATATTAAATTATACTTTTAAGTGTTAATTCTAAACTCTTTTTAAAATGATGTGATTATTTTCTAATAAAGTATAGTTGATACAATTATTAAGAAAGTGTTTTAAATTTTTATAATTTTTTTTTAAAAGGAAATATAATGTATTTTACATTTTATTATTATGTGAGATGTTTAAAATTTATTCTTACTTTTATGTCTCACAATTATGCTAGTTTAGAAACTAAGGAGGAGGTTGGGCTTGCTAGGTCAAACAAGTGATAACCAAAAACTATCCTACCTGGTAGGATATTTTGTGATAGATGTAGATTGTGAAGTCAAATCACAGTAATTACTACTGTGTTTTCTCTTTCTTCTAATCCTAACTTTTAACGAAGTATATGAGCTATGTCTCTCATTTTCTAACATGTTTCTAGAGCTAGTTATTTTTGTTTTGTTGTACATCGACGTGCATCACCTTATCATTCTCATGTAATCTAATGCATCCTAAAGCATCACCTTCTCTACAACTCTGGAGACGCATTCCATGTGTCATCCGCAACTACAAGCTTTTACATGTAGGTTTGATCTCGGTACTCGGTGGTGAGCATCCATATCGGTAGAACTAAAAATTTTAGCATTTAATACTTCAAATAATAACTTTATCTATTTTAACACACAATTTCACAATGCACCCTGTATCAATACTCTTATTTTTGCCATTAGTTAACACTATTCTTTTTTTTTTTTTTTTTCTTTGTCTCTTCCTCTCTGCCACAAAACCCAATAAGTGATAAAATAATAAATTTTTATGCCTTCCTTGCTACAATGAACGGCTAGTCTTGGTAGTTCACGGCAGCAAAAAGGCAAAAAATTTGCCTTTGGCTCCACCAATGTTGAGCACTAATTGGAGTTTGAGGTGGTAAAATAGCTAAAAAGCTATTTTACCACCACCAATAGTGATGCTCTTACTTATCTACCTTGTGTTTCTATGCAACTCATTTTGTCACATGTTGGGGACACACTCGCATATTTTATGCTCTTTTCCTTTCTTGGTCGTACACCTTCACTCAATTTAGTGTTGGTCAGCTCATTATGCATTTCCATGCACCTCATGAGATTTCCCAATTATCTTGCCATTTGGAAGAATTTCCTTTCAAACTCAACTTGTCATCAAGCTTCTGTCTTGAGTTTAACAGGGATGTTAGAGAATTAAAGTTGGACCAGCCCTTTGTAAATCTAAGGTTAGCCATATGATGATTAGCTAGGATTAATCTATTATATAGACCCATCATTATAAACATAGATTTTTTTTTGGGATGCAAACATAGATGTTATTGAGCAAAGATACATGTCTCGTTTTTTTTTTTTTTTTTTGGATGTAAGCCGATCAAGGCCATTAATTGATCTTATGCGTGCTCTCCCAACAACAATTTCAAGTTTTCAACATGGCAAAAAGGAGCCGCATGTGCAAAACCAAATCAGATGCACGTAAGTTTTAAACAGTGAAAGAAAAATTTAGAAATAGCCATAAAGGCCACCAGTTGAGCCATCTTCATTATTCTCTTTAAATTGTCAACAATATTATCGTTCATCAACGTAGGAAAAGTAATCGAGATGACACAGCTGGGCAGGAAGCCGGAAACTTCATGAACCATGATCCACATTTCAAATCTTTGCATGCTTCCCATTTGCCAACCCAATACGCAACTATTTAAACCAATATTTCATGGTACTGCTATCCATTGCGATCTCCAATCATCAGCTCTCCCAGAGCTTGCTTTTGACGAGGAAAAGACAGTTAACGGACAGCAAAATCACGAAGTACTAATTGGCATCTCTTTCGAGTTTGGTGCACTAAAAATTCAGTTTCAATTTAACTGCCATATCGTAATGAGCATTTATTTACAACATTTTGTTTTTTACATTGTTGAAATGAATAGTTGAAATAAAAAATATAAATATATATATATATATATATATATATATTGTAGGAGATGCGGAGACAACAAGAGAAAGAAAGAAAGATAAAACACAAAGGGAATTACATGATTCGTTCACGGGATAAAGTCCTTATTGGCTATGGGTGTGTTTGGATAGAATTTATTTTGCTGAAACTGAAAACTGAAAACTGAAAACACTGTAGCAAAATAATTTTTAAATGTGTGAATAGTACTGTGGGACCCATTTTTAATGAAAAAATTGATAAAAAATGAAATTTGTGGGTCCGTGAACCGTGCACATATGCACTGTTCACTGCAGAAAGTCAGCTTTTGCGGTTACTGTTCAATGAACAGTAACCGCAATACCCAAAACACGTGAAAACCAAAAAAAAAAAAAAAAAAAAAAAAAAAAAAAAAAAAAAAAAAAAAAAAAAAAAAAAAAAAAAAGAACAAAAACGCAGCAGGGAAAAACGTGGACGTGAATAAGTCGAATGCAAACACACATTAAATTACAATGACCCTACAAGGTTTATATAATAACTGTAGGGTCTAGGGTTAGGTTTGCATGGACTGAGTAATACATTTAGGCCTCTTGGGCCAATTCATAATCTTTTACATACATAATTATTGCAGACAAGGTTTACAAGTGGTAAGGATGAACATGATGGCCTTGACATTAGAAAAAGATAAGTCTTACACTGTTCATCTGGTGATGGCTGCAGGGTTAGCACAGAACAAGATTAAAGAAGTATCTAGCAGAAAGATCTGCATCCACCAAGCTTTCCTCTACATATTGAAAACCACTTTCCTTTCCTGATGGTAGTTATTTATCCAGCCTTCAATCAACTTGATTTCAGTTGCCCTCTGCTCTACCAACCAATCAGGATCCTCTGCAGTTGCAGCACGTAAATCTACGTGATGGGCACCTGACATAGAGATTGTAAAAGGAACCAATTACATTTAGCCAAATAACATGTAGCTATGTTTCAGCTATTCCCCTTACTCTCCTCTTCTTTCCCTTCCCCTCCCTCCAACCATAGAGTTAATGGCTCCATATAATAAAATAGATCAATCAAATTATTTGGATGTAGTGTCTTTTAGCTGATAGTAGCATCACATTGCAGGTTAAATAGTCCTCTCTCCCCCTCATACACACACAAACAGAGAGAGATATAGTGAATTTGCCAGATAGCAATAGCATATAGCAAGGGATGTCATGAAACAAGGTTTAACATTATAGAGATCACTTCTTTAAAATTTCTAGACATTGAAGCATGGAGATTCTATCGAATTTCAAAAAAGAACTAACAGGCGTTGAGATTTTATGATGTCCACCCACATCAAATTGTTTAGCCCACTTGCTAGGCCATAACAATGCATAGAATCATAATTTTAAATCTAATACAACAATGCAGTTGGAAAGCTGGTTTAACACTATACTGCTACTGTTTTCTAGGATTTGGATTCATGTCATACAGTTATGGCAGCTATAATTTAGCACCATACCAAAACTTTGGTGTAGTAAAACAATAAAAGTAATCTCTGGAGGGTCAAAACCAATATTCTTAATCAAGGATGAGTTCACAAAATGCAATATATAATAATACAAATGATAAGTTAATGTGTAAAAGAACACAGTCCAACCAATCTGAACAAACCTTCATTATCACTATGGTTCATTAGGAGGGCTGATTGGCTCAATTAATCAAGGACAATAGGCTGCAGATAATTTACAAACTGATGTGTAAAACAATGGTGGCCAACTAAAGCTGAACAAGCGTACGAAATGAGGTAGGTATGATTTGATATTTTGTTTGATTTTATGTATCAAGGGCAATTATGTAAGTTCTTAATATTCTAGAATGGGCTGTGCTTATAGTCCATTGGGTCTTACTTTAGTCTTATTTCAAGTTTGGTTATTTAGTTGGGCTTAGTAGTAAAAGCCTAAGGAGTCCAAATCCAAGTCTTATTAGGGTATTAAGAAATCCTAGTTCAACTAGGATTAGGTATTAGTCTTCTATTTAAAGAGTTGTAGTACTTTCTATTAAGTTGGCTATTGATTAATGTTTTCAAAATTTAAGAGCTATGAAGCTTTCTTTTATGGTTTGTGTGATGCAACCTTCTCCGAGGTGTGATGCTAAGGAACCTTAGGTGTGATACTCACACCTTAGGAAGTCTAGGTGTGATTCTTAGAATTTATCTATTTTCTTTTATTTTACTATTCACAGTTACTATTTACATCACTGTTCACAGCAACCCAAATCATGATTTTCACCTTTGTTTTCATTCCCAAACTCTATTAATCCTTGTACCCTTTGGAAACCCTATAACCCCTATTATTTTCTATCCTTTCCCCACCAAAACCTAACCCTAATTCTTCAAAACCCAAGCTATACCAGATCTGCCCTGGTGTTCTAAATCATATTTTGTTGTTCCCTGTCCTACATCAGTATGATTTTTCAGTAAGGGTAGCAGGTTCCATTGGATTAGCGGGCTGACTTTTGAAGATAGCAACCAAGTATTAGCTGAATATGTTCAGCAATCTCTCTTACAAAGTTCTATAATGTGTACTTAAGATGAATTTCCTTGAAATGAGAATATTAAAACAGAAAGAAAAAACAAATATAAATTTAGAATCAATTATATGAAATATATAAGGAAACAATGCATGGGGAACAATTGAGAGAAGTCTTTAAAAATTTTTCATAACATGACACCATTTATATAACTCAGATTGAAGGGGCTACAAGAAAAAGAAAAATTTGAGCCAAAAAGACATGATGTATCCTACAAAAACAAAAATGACCAATTTAGTTAAATACAATTAGTGGGAAAAGTGGCTTTGTTGGTTGATTTGAGAATCCAAAATATTTTTAAATGCAACAGAACAAGCCAATTGAATTAAATTGTTGCTATTGAGACTGAGCCACATGCCAGAACTCATAAACATTAGGATTGCCAGTACATTGTTCTTAAATTATCTAAACAATAAAAAAAATTGTTCTTAAATTATCTATATTGTCATATCTTTCGACATTTGACACCCACAAGTTGAATGGGAGCAACTAACGATAATATTTTTCTAAAATGTGACCAGATTGGTTTTCAGAAAAATTCTTATCAATCCAAAATTTGTAGATTTAAAGTAATAAGATGGGTGGCTAAAGGCTCTCATGCTCTGAAAACAATTATTATGCTGGATATTATTAAAAATAAAAAGTCAATGTCAACCCACCAAATAGTCCCTCTCATAGATGCAAGTGAAGCCTATCATGATTGATTTAAGAACAGAAGATGTGATCAGTCAAAGCATTACCTTCTTCAGTATTAAGAGCAACAATAGTTTCAGATATATTCTGCAGAACACTGCAACAGATGTCACATACAAAGATCAAATTCAGATAGTGAATCTTTAACAACACTAGCCATAATACAAGCCGAATGAGAGGTCACCTGCTACCACTCCATGGATCTAATAAGCCATTTGCGAAAATGATGTTGCTTCCAAAGTCTTTCAGGGTGGCCTTGATGTCCTTCAAAATAAAATCCCAAAGAACAGAAATCATAATGTAGCATTTGAGAAGCAAGCATTCTTCATATTATGTATGTGATGACTCAAAGGAATCAATCAGTAGCATAGACCATGCTTTTACAAAAATGTTAATAGTTTCTGAAAATTTCTACATTTGATTTTAATATATGAAAACTCTCATAAGATCCACTTAGAAAAATAGGTTATTTAACTCCCCAAGCAAATACATACTGCCAACCAAAAGAAACAGTAGTAGGCAAGAGCAAAGATTACTATACAATTTGAGTTAAATGGAAGTTATAAATTTGAAAAGCACCATTCACTTACATGTCCACCAAATTCTGTTGTTATCCATCTAGGCCTGGGTTTCACCCTGAAGTCCCTCCAGCATTCCTCTTGAAAGGAAGAGTAATTATAATCAAATGTTGGAAACATGCTCACATCCCGGCTACTAGACATTGGCATAACCATCTCAGTGCATGCCTATATTTTGAAAAGGAAGCAGAAAAGGCACTTGCATTAATAATAAATATTTTGATGAAGTTATTTGTGAGAATTCTTATCCAACCAGTATTTTTTATTGTTTTTTTTTTTTTAAATACAACAGAACTCTAGACCTGCCAGTTCCAACCATCCAAGCCATGAGGATCCTCAGCATCCACTTCAAAGCAGTCAACTCCTCCAGTATAATTGTAATAGATGCTTACTCCTTCAAATATGCGCTCTAGAATACTACTACCGTCAGGAAGACTGTCAATCTTTCTACAAACCTGCAAGAAACAATTAAATGATATTTTAATTCATAACAAAATGCAAAGCTTTTGAAGCATACCCTGACAGTACAGAATTCAAATGACTTTTCAATAAGCAGTGATAAGGCCATAGGCAAATAGACTTAGAGCTACATCAAAATTAGAACGCTTAAAAGCATACAGGTTCAAATTTATACAGAAAGTAGTATGATAGAAATTCTATATTCATCGAAACTTGAAAGAATGATGGACAGGAAGAGATTCTCACTTAGAAAATAGCTGGTCCTAGAGAAATTTAAACAATATTACAGAACAGTGACATACTATGTATTGCAGAGTGGCGTCTAGCCTTTTAGCATAGGGTGTGGCAAATAATAGGTATGGAAGGACTTTAAGTTATAGTATGAAAACCTCCATATATGTGTGTACAGCCCATTAGATATTTTACAACTTGAATCATAACTCCCAACTAACCTCTCTTATGGGATGACCGGGCAAAGGCATCATAAAATTGGCGCTATAAGGGTAGTTCACCATTGCCAAATAACTATAAGCAGAATCTAACCAGTCTGCCAGATCTTGTGTCTTGTTTAATTTCCTATCAACTGCCTCTGATCAGTTAAGACACAACATACCAAAAAAAAAAAAAAAAAAACTCTGTATATATTCTATCATCATTAGCTAATAAACCAATAGGGCATACATTTGTTTCCTTCTTTTCCTTACCGACACAAGTGGAAAGTTTCTGTCAATTTCAGGAGTCCATCATTTTTTTGACCCTCGGATACTAATGCATCCCAGGACTCCTTTATTGTGTTAAAACAGCTTGTACTTTCACGCTGTTGAAAGAAAGCAAGTAACATAGTTATAATGCAGCACATATATATAAACAAAAATAGTATAACAAAGATGAAAACAAATGGTGAAGAGTAACACAAACCTTGAAAGAATTGGAAACAATGTCGTAAAATGTTTCTGGCGGCACAATATCTTCAAACTGAAGAATTGGTGCCGAAGAAGCAAGTGCACCAATCGCAACATGAGGATACTTGAGCCTCATCCATGAGGCCAACACTGTTTCGATTCAAAAAGAGATCATATAAGAACATTTCTAGATGACACTCACACCCAATACATATTCCTTTATTCAATTGACCAATACTACACATATTAACAAACATTTGTAGAAAAGAATGCAATTGCAAACAGCATTTCTTCCTTTCCAAGCAAAAAGACTATCAATGTACATAACTATTTCATCAAAAACCAAAACATTTGTGCCACAAATAACAACATTTCACTTACTTCCACCATAGGATCCACCAAATAACACCACAGGACAAGCCTCGGCTGACAAATTTCGCTTCAGCTCCCTAATCAACACGGCGAAATCTGCGAGGGCTTGGCCAGCCGTAAGATAGGATAAGGTAGTGGCATTCTTATATGCCACATCTATACTTCCATACGGCATCGACTCACCATAGTACCGGTGCTGCCCATCAAAATTGTTTCAACCTCAATCACACATTTTACATTCTAATCAAACAGCCTCTTACGACCAAGTAATTACACTTCCAATGTTAATAACATAAACTAATTTTTCACTCCAAAAACCTTATAACTTAACTCAAAAAAAAAAAAAGTTCTTTACCTCGGGAAAAACGACCATGGCACCGAAACGAGGAGCGATTTCCCAGACGAAGCCGGAGTTTTCGGCGAACCATTCGATGTCTCCCTCATTGCCGCAGTAGAAGAAGATGGGCCCAAGGCGCTCCGGGCCCACCCAGCTCTCGGTGTTGATGAGGTACCGCTGTGGAAAATTTGGGAGCTCGGAGAAGCTGAAGTGGTCGAGTCGTTGCGAAAAGTACTTGGTTTCGTATCGGTACTGTTGTTGTTGTTGTTGTTGATTCGGTGGTTGTGAGAATCTGCCGAGGAAGCGTGGGGCCCATTTGGAGGAGGGACGGTTGGATTTGGAAGGCTGTGATGCGAGGGACGGCTGAGATGATAAGGTGATGGTAACGAGAATACATAATAGGATGACGAGAATGGTTGGTTTGACTTTTGTTGGTGCCATTTTCTGATTTCTCTGTGAGCTCTGTCCTCTGTTGTGAATTTTTGAGATTGTTGGGGGAGGTTGTACAGTGAAGGGTGGGACTCAGGTGGTTGAGAGTGCAGCGAACTAAGGTGGTCCCATAGTAATGGGATTCGGAAAGTGTGTGATTGATGAGAATTTCGGAAAGAATGTTGATTGGGTCAAAGATTAGAGGGAGTGCTAGTGGTCTTGGATTCATCCGATTTTCACTTGCAAGTCTTATCCGTTTCAACTGAGAGAGACATTTAAGGTTTAGAGTTTTTTTTTCATCTTATCTAAAATTTAACTATGATAAAATTAAACTAGAGTTAATAAGGGGGTAGAATTTTTTTATTTTTAGGAAAATGAGTTGGTAAAATCTAAATTAGATTCATTTCAGTTTGAATCATGATCTTTAAATAGATGCTCTTTTGTAAGTGACATTACTCTACCCTTATCCTTATGTCAAAGTTATGCTCAAAGTAGTTTTAAGGTTTTCAAAAACAAAACAAAAAAGCGGTTTAATAACATTGGTCCTCATTCAATATCATAGATAGACTATACTTCAAGCATTAAGGAAACAATCATTTATAAGTCAGGTGTTCGGTGCTGATTTGCCTATTGACACTAACAACAAATTAGAGTGTCGATTAATTGGGATTTCAAGCTTTTGTCTTGATATTTTAGCCTTTAACTTGATTATATATATATATATATATATAAACCTTTTCTTTTATCCAATCATCTTGGAGGATAAATATGAATTATATACATAACAATGAAATGGAAGAGTTTAGATCAAATTCTAAGTCTTTGAATCTCTCACTGTATAAATCAAACAAGAATTAAGCATTCAAGGGAGGAGAATCTTTAGAAAATTAGATTTTATAGAGTGACATTAGGTTGCAAGCAGAAAATTTGTAAGCAACACTACTCTACGCAAAATTCACAATCCTAGACTGGGAAAACACCATTTCTCATCTCCATAACATCCTTTTCTCATCATTCAAACGCCCACATTTATCAAGCTCAAACCTTAAACACCATGAATTGAAAATACAATTGAAACACTTTGTAGTTCATCTCCAAACCCTACAACCATAAAACATTTCCAAAAACGTCTCATTCAAACCATTATCATTCCCTTAAAAAAAAAAAAAAACTCTCATAAACATTACATGATCACACACAACCAACAAAACCTGAAGGCGTCAAGTCGACTATTTCACTAAAATCGATATTTGAGGCGGTAAAGGCACAACTACCTTTCTTGGAGTGGATGAAAAGCTCGTGGATTGGCTAATTAGGGAGGGAGAAGCAGCAGTATTTCCAGCAATAAATTGTTGACCATTGAAGGCAATTCACCACCAAGTCCTTTTACGTGAGATAGTGCATGCAAGTATAAGTTTCTAATCTGTTAAATTTTCTACTCTATTAAAATCCTGCACATAACATGTTTTTATTGAATTATGAGTGAATATGCTTTGAAATTGTTGATTGTAACATGCTAGAATATGATGTGATTAGAAGAAAAATGACAAACACGCATGATAAGACCCAATTATAGCATCATGAAACATGCTCACTACACAACAATAACAGTCAAGATGAACATGATAATGTGATGAATATGATTTTGTTTTTGAACATTGGAATTTTCATTGATAACACGGTTCCTGTTTGTTCACGTGATGATGATATGCATAATATGATATGGCCTTTAAATCTTACAAGATTGATATTGGGGTCAGGTGAAATTGGTGTCTAACATCTTGTTTTGTAACCTTTCATTAGAACATATATTTTGGGTTCAATACTAATCAATTATCCTTGTAATTTTATGTTTCTTAGATTATAACTAAAAAGCAAAACAACGTAACATTTCTAGAAATAGGACCAAAAACCATGTAATTTTTTGTTTTAATTTATTACATGAAAGATGTAATTTCAAATTGTAAAAAGTATTCTTGAGGTTTTATTAAGTTTCACTTCCAATTAAATTAAATAGCAACTCTTTATGTAAAACCCACAATTTAGGGGGGGAGGGATATTTGAGGACTCATTTATGGCTCCAATTGTAGGTTGTGATTCTCATCCACCTATGGCCAACCCTTTTTAGGATATAGTAAAAATTGGGTTGGGCATCAACACACACCTATATACTTCTACTAATTATTGAAACATCATAAGTATAAATGTTTGTGAGGTATGGGGGGTAAGGGTCGAGGTTCAAGTCTCTAGAAGGGAGCTTTATATACATATACACTTAGATTAGGCTAGAGTAGAAATTCTATCTTGTATAAAAAGAAAAAAAGAAAAAAAGAAAAAAGAAACATCATATTAATCTTTGGAAGGATCACAAATTTAGACTTTTAAGACGTTCCTGACAACTCATCTTTGGTGGGTTTTACCGTTTTAACCTATTGGTTTTTTTTACTTGGGATTTAAAATGAATAAGATTTTAATGAGATTGTGATTATGTTTGTATGTCTCCACTATTTTATTTAAAAATAAAAATGTGATATTATTTTATTGGATGATGTGAAATGGAAGTTCTACAAAAAAATAGATATTAATTTAAACTCAATGAATACATATTATTTATTTATTGAGAGAGAGAGAGAGAGAGAGAGAGAGAGAGAGAGAGAGAGGAACATTTGCAAAGCAAATGATTGAAGCGTAGTGTACCCCATATGAGAGGCAACTTGTATTAAGGATATTCATCCCACAAGATTTAGGAGAATATATAAATAAAAAAGGAGCATTTGGAACTCCATAAGGTGAGCTAGATAATATTCTCTATTCCCTCTGAATGTACACATCCACGAATTAGTATTAATCCATTTGAAATTTCGAAGGTATATAAGCATATATTGTCCGGTTCCCTCCTAATAAGCTTCGACCAGCAAAGCCAGGGCATGATTGTGGTTTGACCACATATGCCTCATATATGCTCGTAGTGATAATTAATGATCATTGATTTTTGACGAGAAGGAAATGAAATTGGTCCCTACAATCTTGATTCCGGGATCCTTTGATTATCAAGTTGCGATAAGATATGATACGATGCTTACATGGTTACATTTGTTGGTATCTTAATATTTTATTTATACAATTAATAGTTAGAGGCAGAGATTTAAACCCTAAAACAATAGAATGTGCCAACTGAACTATAAGCATATAAGGTATCTTCATAATTTGATGGGTAAAGATGTCACAATAACTCCATTTTCATTCTTTTTCTTTTTACAAGAGAAAAAGGGGAAAGTATTTATTTTATTGCATTCATTATCCTAGGTGTATGTTTGCCTATTCCAGAAAATCCTCAGTGGTATTGCCCCACCCAGCAGTCACAAAAACAGTGTTTGGTTGCTAACCAACGTGTCTTTTCTTGCCTGTGGGTACTAGCCTAAATCTTGTCATATTAATTGATTTTTATTGGTTCCACGGTCCATCTAACATGAACACAAGGGTGATTGATGTTTATTAGGGATTAGGGATAATCATGACTACAGATTGTCAATGTCATTTTATTTTCTAACAAAATCATTATGATTTGTTTTGACTAGAAAACAATTCTCGATAATGATTTGTTTTGACTAATGATTTTCCTTGAAAATCAATTGAAAAGCCAATGGTTATGATTTTGTTCAACAGTAAGCCTAAAGTCTAGGTAATTTAAATTATTTAATTCAACAAGCGGTGGAGCTATCATTCTTCAAGATTTTCAAACACAATCATTCACGATATATTCATACTTAGTCGCATTGGGCAACTTTTTTTTTTTTTTTTTCTTTTTTTTTAGTTTTAATTTGTGGCGTTTGCTCCTAATAACAACTCTTTTATTATTAAATCAAGACATTAATTAATTTTTGATGTAGGCAGGGATTAAACCCTAAATCTCTTATTCAACCATTAAAGACTTTACCAGTTAAACTAACTAGAACCCACAGTCGCATTAGACAACTTGATCCAGCGACTAACTACTCTTAATTTGTTGTTGGCATGGTTAAATTGAATATATCAATATAATCTATAATAATGAGGTTATTAATTGATGGAAACTTGTCAATGCAATTTTATTTAAAGAAAAATTAACCATGATTTGTTGACTAAAAAAAAAAAAAAACTTGACGGTGATTTGTTTTGACTAATGATTTTTTCTTGATAATCAATTGAAAGCCCAATGGTTATGATTTTGCTCAACAATATGCCTGAACTGTAGGTAATTTAATTCAACAAGCCGTGGAGTTATCATTGTTCAAGATTTTCAATCACAATCATTCAATATATATTCATACTTAGATGCATTAGACAATTTGGTCTAGTGACTAGCATCTATTAAATTGTTGGCAAGGTTAAATTGAATTTATTAGTATCTTCATTATTTTGATTTTTTTTTTAAGGGTATAGTTTTTGTCCAGTGCCTCTAGTGTCATAGGACACTGGACAAAAACCATACTCTTTTTTAAATCACTTTTAATTGGGAGTATTTGAAAACATGAAAAATGGACACTGAAGTCTTATTTTTAGGTGATCTTAAATTATTCAATTTGTTTTCTTTTTATTCCTTCTATAAATTTGTATTTGTGAAGTAATAGTCACGTTAAGGATACACGGTGCTTTGAATAATTAAATATGCTACAATTTCTGTGCTAAGTCCATGTGAAAGTGTGTTTGAATAAATTTATTTTTAATGAATTATTTTGTTTAAAAATGTTAGTTAATTAGGGTTGTGTTTGGCGAGTTTCTTTATGAAAAGATGTGTTAATGAGGGTTTTAATTATTGTAGATTTGTTAGGTATGGTCCTGAATGAGAAGTTGCTTGAAGATCTCAAATAAATTGACCTTTTAAATTAAAAATAAACAGACCCTAAAATTATTTCCAATTTCGCATCATACATACCGGTTAATACGTTTTCGAAGGAGATGATAATGTCAGTGACATAACAAAAATAGTAACTGGTCGGGCTTGTTAGTCTTCGAGTCACTTATATTAATTATTACTACTAGGGGAATGAGATTGACATTGGATTGATGAAGCGTGTTACACAATTTTTCTTTTTCACATAAATATCATTTTTCCAAGATAAGCAGAATGGGATATGCCGACAACTTTGAAAAAAAGATATACATTTTTGAAATAAAAATCATCTCTTCTACTATTTTGAGTATTAATTCCACTTTATGCACCAATCAGGGCTCATTTGGTAACAGTATTTAAGTATTGATGTTTAAAATAATGTGAAAATTGTGATTTAAAAAGTATTATGAAAACATGTTTTAAGGTATTTATGTTGCAAATTATGTATTTAGTGTGCGTTTGGATTGGGTGTTTTGCCCAATCCGCACGTTCAGCTTTTTTTAGTAGGTTCCATGGGTACTATTCACGTACCACCAAACTCAGCAAAACATAGATTTCTAGGTAAGTTTGGGTCCCACAATACTATTCACACTTTTAAAAATTATTTTGCTACAGTGTTTTCAGCAATAAGTTTTCAGTTTTCAGCAAATAAGCGGTATTCAAACACACCCTTTGTACCATATTTCAAATAAAATATTTTAAAATGTGAAAAAACATAATTATATATTTGGTATGTGTATGTATATATATATATATTTTTAAAGTCATGATTGTATAGTAAAAGAATACTATTTTATTTAAGAGGAAAGAAAAAAAAAAAAAAAAAAGAGAAGGACGAAGAGGTTGGCTCGTGAGAGAAGAAGAAAGAAAGAAAAAAAAAAAAAAAAAAAAAAAACAAAACAGAGTTCGGTCTTGTCAATCGCCTCATAATTTTCAACTTATTTATAAAAAGACCATTAAGCAATGTTACTAAAAAACTAAAAACTGATATAAATGAGTTTTCAAAATATATGTTTTAAACACCCTAATTTGAGAATGGTACAAAGTGGAGCATTAAAGCTTAAAAATAAGATAAATGATTTTTTATTTACATTTTTTGCCTCCCAAATGTCCAAGGACTAAAAATTGGAAGTTGTCCATAGATTTACTCTTTTTACTTTTGAGTAAATAAATAAGAATAAGATAATAATTGTTCAAATTGGCCTCACTTGTGAATAGTTGATGACATTAATTTGAAAGTTACCAAGTTAAAGGACTCATGTTTATCCCAAAAAAAAAAAAAAAAAAAAAAAAAAAAAAAATTAAAGGACGTACTCATGGAAGATAATAACATGTTGACATCTACTTTCATGTTTAAATGTAAATATTTCTTTTCGCCTTTTAAAATATGTATATTAGTGCATCAATTATAAATATGGATAAAATAATAGTTATAAAATGAGTGTAAGAAAACATATTTCCTTTCTTGGACAAATCAACTTACACAATTGAGATTGGTAATTAGTAGTGCTCAAGAACCCAAAAAGCCGATTCATTCAACCAATTTGGCCTAACCCCAGGGATTTTGGACAATTTTGATCATAATTAAGATTTGGGCGACACCGGATCTCTCGTATCTTCATAAACCAAGTGTCAAGCAGGTGTGAGGTTATGAATTTTCATCCAATTAATTTGACCCAATCAAGTCTTTAATACATCCTTCTCAACAAAAAAAAAGTCTTTAATACATGTGTGAGCTCTGTTGGTGATGTGGTTGTGTATACTTTGTTGGAAATCTAGGTCATCCATGCACCATATTCCCCATCTGATCTTCTTTCTTTCTTTCCTTTTTTTTTTTTTTTTACTTTTTCCTTCTAATTTTCAATTCCCATTTCCCATAATCTCTCTCTCTCTCCCTCTCATCTTTGCCCACTCACCGTTCATCACGTTGTTGTCGTTGTCACCTATCCATAAATAAGAACTATGTTGAAATTAAGGTACAAAATTTCAAAGTCATTACTTTATTTTCTTTTCTTTTTTCACTTGAGTTTTGTTGGCAACCAAGTGATTTTGTATCTTTTCCTTTTTGTCGAATTTCAGGTGACGTTGATTTATGAAATTGTGGCAGACATTTTGTGTAATTTCTAGAGTAGATGTAGGAATTTTCATGTGAGGTTGTTGGGGACATTTCGTGCAATTCATGTTTGTTATATTTTGTACTCTTCGTTGAGCTTTCTTTTTGTTTGGTACTCAAGAAAATGGAAGAAATTTAATATATATAATATTTTGTTATTTTGTTCTCAACTTAAAATTGTTATACTTGATGACCCATCTAAGGTTTGACTGCTCACCCAAAAGTGGCGTGTGGATATATGGTTTCGTCTGGTTCTAAGGTTGAGAATGGATGGGAGCATTCATCATCTGAAATGATCGAGTTGATTAGCAATTTGACCTCCAACATAGTCCAACTGACTCGTGGGCACAGCTATGTATAACATAGGAGTAATATTATGGGTCTGTTTGAGATCTTCTTCTTTTGTTGAAATTAAAATATTTTTGCTAAAATACTGTAAATAAAGGTAAAAGTTAATTGAAATAGTATAGTAGGACCTATGAATAGTACCAAAAAGTGCAGTGAGATCTATGAATAGTAACAAAAATAAGCTAAATAGTAAAATAAGTTGAGAAAATTAATCATGTCAAACAGACACTAATAAGGGTCATATTAACTGATGCACTTAAGGTAATTGTTAATAAATCATTTTAAAAAAATTTTGACACTGCTTTTATGGGAACCTTAGGGCAATTGTTAACAAATCATTTTAAAAAAGTTTTGACACAATTTTTATGAGAAATAGAAAAAACTATCAAAACATTAATTTTTTTTCCCATAAAAACATTACTAAAATGGTTCATTGACAATGCCCTTAAGGCATTCGTTAACATTTTCCTATAATAATAATAGAGTAATGTTATAGACACAAATTATTTTACAACATTTTTATAAATTACTGATGTGACAAATTCTTACCAGTTCTAATATGGGCATATCATTAACATCACATTTTTACTTGTAATAACTATTTGAAAAATACTAAAACTACATTAGCAATTTGTAAAAATGTTATAAAATAGTTTATGTACGTAGCATTAATCATAATAATAATAATAAGCAGTCGCTAATCCGTGCGATGCACGGGAAATGTATTGAGTACAATATATAATTTAATCTTTGTTTATTTTACTACAACACCAAAATTGAATTTGTAAAATAAAATCATATAGCTAAAACATTTGTTAACAGTTATACGTTTCAGACATTTATTAAACTATATTATTATTATTATTATTATTATCAACTTAACAGTATTTTAATATATGATACCAACATGCTTCAAGAAAATGTCCAACACTGAAAACAATTTCGAAAACAAACTCAACTAAACAGTTTGATGAATAAATATATTACAATCTATAATATAAGCCAAGAAATAAACTTTGAAACCAATATGAACAAAATCCACGTCAAACAAAACCATTTCGATCATTAAGAATATGACTTACTAAAGTCATGAAAAACACAGGATTCATTACCAAAAAAAAAAAAAAAAAAAACATCTTTAGTCTTTATAGATTTTACCTAAGTACCCAGATACGATGACACATACTTACACAAAAAGAGACATAAACACGGACAATTAAAGAAAAAATAAGAAAAACAAAAGAGACGTAAATACGGACAATTAAAGAAAAAATATAGGAAAAAAAAGTTAGGAATAGAAATATAAAATAAAGATGGGTTACCCTCAAAAAGAATAATCCATGGATATTCATTGAAATCT
Organism: Quercus robur; assembly: GCF_932294415.1. Classification (NCBI taxonomy): domain Eukaryota; kingdom Viridiplantae; phylum Streptophyta; class Magnoliopsida; order Fagales; family Fagaceae; genus Quercus; species Quercus robur. The sequence continues at coordinate 15,605,575 of NC_065539.1, forward strand.
TCTAGATAATTTTTGATAATAGAAAAAATAAAACCCAAAAGTTATGATGTTAAAACTTCCAAAAGGCCAAAAAAAAAAAATTTAAAAAAATCAAAAGATTCAAAGCTTCAAAAGTATTGAAATAAAACAATATATATATATATATATATATATATATATACGCAATAGAGAAATACAATAGAAAGAAGGGAATCCATGATTATAGCTTTTCCACTTATGTATTGGACTCCTCTCCTTCTTCGGTCAATGCATCAAGGTTAGGGTTATTTGATTTGTTCAATAAAAATTTGAAGATTTAATTAAAAGATTCAGGCCCAGCAATTAAATAAACAAAACAAAAATTGACAAACTTATAAGAAAAAGCAACACATCTATAATTTTTATTGAACAAATCAAATAACCCTAACCTTGATGCATTGACCGAAGAAGTAGAGGAGTCCAATACATAAATGTAATATGTGAATTGTGAAGCATGAGCCGCCCTAAAAAAAAATCTTGAAGAAAAATAAGTTTTAAGGAGAAAATTGTGTTGCGGTAAAAATAAGTTTTTGGGACTTAGGTTTTCTACGCAAGCAATTCTTAAATAGGAGAGAGTAGAGGCGGTGGGAGAGTGTTCTTATTTGGCTAGAAGTCTAATTTGCATTGGAAAAGGAAAACAATGATGAGGTGGAAAATTTAATTTAAATTTAATTTAAATATTGTGCTGACGTGGAAAATTGTGGGAGTTTCAAAAGTTTCGGTTATATATATATATATATATATATATAGATAATAATAATAATATGAAAAAGCTCTCATAAATAAATCTCATTTATTGTTATAGAAAGTTGCTCTCCCTTTATTTTCTCCATCATTTAAGTAAAATTTTCGAGTGTCACTGTCCAGGTCCTAGTGCTACTATAGAGTGTCACCAATAACAATATCAATATAACAATACCCCTTTTTCTAGAGTGGCTGTGAGCCGCTTTACTAGGCGATAACCAATTATAGCTCGTGAGTTGGGTAAGATAATCGAAGCCGTAGTTCATACTCCATAGTCCACACTTTGTTATCTCTACCTCGAGCCAGAGGTGAAAGCTATAATCTAGCCCAAACTATGGGTAATTGGGTACACGTTCTTCTTCTCTATCATGATCAACAACTTTTTAAGTTGTGTTTTTATACCCTTTTTTTAACTAAAAATAATAAAAAAATAATTTTTGAGTTACTGTTTACACTCCAAATACAGTACATCTACTTTAATATACTGTATATGTTTTATGTTTGCTGGTCAAAGCCTATCATAGTAGGGTACCCGTAAGTTATCCACTGTATCTAACTAAGTGAATGCATGTAATATCAATTTTCAGCTTTAATGAATACTTCGACCAAAATGAAAAGGTCCATACATCCCACCATACAAATTGCTAATTATAATCTGTTTGAGTTAGCACTCTACTCAATTTGAAGTTTTGAACTAACTAGATCTTCCTTTCTAATTTAGTTATGATTTGCTCTCTAATATTAGTCCTTAATTTACAAATTATAATTATAGTTAGAAGAGAACAATTATCCATGAATGGGATTAGACAACTTCTTGGTCTTAAAATCAATGATGGAGCTATGTAGTGTTGCCTTAATTGCATCTTATACGGCCGGAAGTCTACTCAAAATGATGGAGGTTTTCCTCAAACAGTAGTGTCAAATACCGGACCCCACTATGCTAAAGGATACAATAATGATAACTTTCACTCAGCACATATTCTATTCAATGTAAATTCAAGCAATGATTCATCTTGGATGGTCATTATTAGGTGCAAGCCCATGATTATGTTGTCGAGTATTTGTATTTGATGCCTCTATTCATGCCAAAATTGAGAGTAATTTGATTAAATTTGATGGTCTATAAAATTTTGTCGAGAGGTGGAAATTATTGTAAAATTTGACCCGTGATTCTTATCATTTAGATTAAGGTGAAATTTCTATAAAGTAATGAAGATCAATAGAATTTAAGTTAAAAAGGTAGAAACTTGTTAAATATTGTCTCAAAATTTTAATTTGGCTTGATGTAGAGTTTCTCCGTGTAAATGAAAAGTCTATTCTTTGTCCACTAAAAAAAAGTATTCTTTACCCACCAAAGAAAAGACATTAAATTCTCATATAAAACAATATTATAAAGAGTTTTGTAACTTTCGCCTTAGGTCCTCTCACGTGGGAGAGAGAGACTTTAAATTAGTTTTAAAAATTCCTAAATAAATTTTGTTATTTGTTAATTCTCATTTAAGTGAGTAAGCACTTTATAATCTTTCTTTAATATAATGAATTCATCATCTACTACCCGTGAACACAAGTTTTTGTCATAATATTTTCACGATCAATCTTATCAATCTTGTGTGAGAATGCATTCTCTTTTGCTTGCAGCACATGTGCCTGGGACGTCCATGTTCCTGCGGCAACAACCCATATGTAGTATAATGAGACTCCAGCAAACCCCATTAATTTGAACACAGGAAGGCTTTTATAATTATATCGGTGCTCGGCTCCATATATATAATGTATATGCTGGGGCCCTATTGCCTTAACTTTGTGCCACAATATAGCCGGCAAAGCCTTGACTGTGCTTGCTCCTTACACCCGACCACCAAGTCAATTTTAGAAATGTTTACAAGCCCCACTCCCCAAGTGAACCAAATAGTGGGACCTCTCTCACTGTGATGGGAGGGCAGTCACCATAGTGGGGGTGATATGGGTCTGTGCCTTCACAACTTTTAAACGCAAACATGATGATTCTATATGAAAGCTTCACCCAGCAAGTCTTGTAAAAGAGAGTTCAAGTGGGGCAAGCTAAAGCTTCTACTTTATGCAAAGTCGGTGAGTTCGCTGATTTTATCCTCTCATCAAAATCAGACCAGATTATATATAATTTATATATGTGTATAACTCTGACTAGGATCATGTTGTCCAATGCCGAATGATTCTGTCTTCTATTATTTAAATGTCTCACTCTCTTTCTTTCTCTCTCAGCAGATGAACTTTACGAATTATTCCTTCAAATATAAGAGCCACTTGTATTTCACTTTCCTAGGTAAAATTCTTAGTACACGTTTTAGAGAACTGGGGCGTATACGATGTACCTCCCAAGCACAAAGACGGAAAAACCTCTTTCCTAGGGGGGTACTTTCTACTTTTTGGAGACTTTTGAGATAAAAAGAGGATAAGGAGGATGCCTCACGGGCTTGTTATGAGCTCTCTCTCTCATTTTTTTTTCTTTTAGGATTCATTTGGTTGGAAGGTGAAAAAATAGGAGAATAAAAAATATTTTAATTTTCTTCATTTTTTGTTTGGTTGGAAGGGAAAAAGCGGAGGGAAAAAAAGTAAGTTTGTGTAAATTCACTCATATACCTTTGTTAAAAAATGATACCCAATTAAAACAAAAAAATACAATCACCCAAATTTATCAAAAAACAAAAATCACGTCTAAAAAAAAAGGGAGAAGAAGAGCAATGTTGGACAAAGCTTGCCCCCAAGAAAAAAAAAAAAAGCAATGTTGAAGAAAAAAGAAAAGAAGGAAGAAGCCAACAAAGCTTGCCCCCAAGAAAAAAAAAAGGCAATGTCGAAGAAAAAAGAAAAGAAGGAAGAAGCCAACGTCCAGCCCCCCCCCCCGGCCCGGGGGCGAAAAAAGGCAACGTATTGGACTAAGCTCATGTGCAAATGTAAATGGATATTTTTTTCATATATCTATCAAACTACCCCCACTCAGTTTTCTCTCCATTTTGGAGAGAAAATTTTTTTATGGACCCAGAGAGAAAACACATGGACCCCACAATCATTTTCCTCTCTCCCTCTCCTCACCAAACACTCTTTAAAAAGTTTTCTCTCCTCATTTTTTTTTTTTCCTCCCTAAAATCCACTCTACCAAACACACCCTTAAATAGGTAGATAGTGGACAAGTAAGACATAAAGCACCATAAAGATGTTATAATTAAGTTATAACTTGAACCTTTAACCCCATTTATTTAAGGCTAAAATACAAAAACACATCTTGAAGTTTGGGTAAGTTGCCTTAGGGTTCTAATTTTTCCTTGTAACTCCATGAAATTTTCATATATGCCAAATTGATCCTTGAGACTAACTTTCATTAACTCTTATAAATAAAAAAAATCATGTGACCATCAAGTGACTACATTAAGAAGACTCACCTTTCATCTATAAGAGTTAACAAAAGTTAGTCATATAGGTCAATTTGGCATATAAGGAAATCTCAAGGAGTTATAAGAAAGAATTGAAACTTAGGGTTTTTTTTTTTTTTTTTTTTTTTTTTTTTTTTTTTTTTTTTGCATTTAGGCCTTTATTTGATTTATAAACAACTTTTTAAAATTTTACTCCTTTTTTTTTTTTGTTTTTTGGCATAGTTTGTTAATAAAAATAAGATCTCCCAAACAAGCATAAAGGGGGAATTTAAAAAAAAAAAAACTACTTCAGCTTCATGTAAAATATAAAATATCCCAAACAAGCATAAGAGGGAATTTTGAAATAACTACTTCAGCTTCATGTAAAATAAAAAATACACAGAAGGATAAAATCTTTAGACTAGTACTAGACATGATATAGGAATGAAATTCTAGTTGTAAGCGTCCTACAATAAAGAGTAGGGGAGAAGGGCTGTAAACAAGTCAAGTTGAGTGGAACGGAGTATTAAAATTTAATAATTAATTCATTTAATTTTATTTCGAACAAGAGCCAAACACAACTCATTACTAAACTAAATAATGTGTTCAAACTTAGTTCATTTTCTTATTGAAGAAGCTCGAATTTGTCCACGAGTTACTTGACTAATTTATTCTTTTTTCGTATAAGATAAAACACCACTACTAAAATTTTTACCTTTGAACAAATTGATGCTAATAATTAATAACTAAATCATAGTTGAAATTATATTATTTGAGTTAATAAGATAGTTTTTTTTTTTTTTTTTTTTTTAGTTTAAGAATTTGTAAAAATTAGATAGTTTTATTTTAGTTTAAGAATTTGTAAAAATTAGACTTACAAACCTGGTTTATTACAAATTTTATATAACTTTTACTACAAAATGGACTATTTATATTATTAAAATATTACAGATAATAATTTGATATCTTATGAACTCATTTTTCAAATTTACATATGCTAGTCTTTAGCTTATATAAATACACTTTTATATATGTATAACATAAGCATATAATATTATTTATACTCGTATCAAGCCTCATACTCATGAAATTATTCATAGACATATACATTAGAATTAGACTTTTTAAGAGTCAAACCTAAATCTATATTTGGTTGATTTACAACCCTAAAAGAAAGAGTATATGGTGCAACTGAGTTATAAATCTGTTTGTTAGAAGTATACAATCGTCCAATGTATATGGTGCCAATGGGTTGCAAACTTGTCATAAGTATGAAAATTATTGTAGGGTCCGATTTTTCTGATCTGGCCCAAGATGCGTGGGACCTTAGACCAGCGAGTTCGGTATAATGAATTTGTAGAGAGTGAGCCAAAGAGCTAGATTTTGGTGTATGGACAACAGTTATCATGGTGTCTTACTCAATAGGATGAGATGGACTGAGTTCATTTGGGAGAATTGGTCCTCGGTACAATTCCGGGAGCCCTTTCTGGTCCCTCTTGTGTGTTGGGGGGATCTTCATCCCGCCCCTATCTGCTTCTCTTTACTCCCCTTTTATAGTCGTTTTCTTCCTCCCAAATGGGGTCCTTAGGGTAAGTACTTGTCCCATCATCCCTTCCCTCCAGTTGTTGGGAGTGGTTGTAAGGACAGAGAAGTATGGCCGTGTCAGGCGCAAGGCACTGAATGTAATAATGGCAGTCTTTCCTTTAAACACTTTCGTTGTCCTTTTCTGCTTTAGTATTTTTCCCGCTCCGTGGGATGATAGGGAGTGTCACCACCAGTGGCAGGTTGCCTTCTCCATCCTCGGCTACACTGTGTTGAGGAGAGCTCTCCCCGTGGCTGAGGAAGGGCTTTTTCTCCCTGCGACTGAGGAGAGATTTTTCCCTTAGGCTGGGCCTTTGGCCTAATATAAACATTGACATGGGCCTACTGATCTTTTACCCCCTACAATTATAATTTCACACATTTTGATGTACACTTCGTACATATAATTTTTACCATTTTACATAAAATGTTTACATTTTTTTTAACAATGTCCATATTTAACAATGATGTTGAACAGTATTTGAAAGTAGTGTGAGACAATGAAAACCCATGATATCATGATTACATGTACAGGGGTAGTACAGCTGCCAGTGACAGCCTATCATGGGGCGGGGGGGGGGGGGGCATGGCCCCCCTCAATATGTGAAAAAATATATATTAGTACAAGGGTAGTACAGCTGCCAGTGACAGACCTATCATGGGGCTGGGGGGGGGGGGGCATGGCCCCCCTCAATTTGTGAATATATATATATATATATATATTAGTATATAAATTTACACAAAATTTTAGATCATGACCCTTAATATTTATTCTTGGCACCCCTCCCACAAAAGTTTTACAAATTGACAAATGAAAACCAAAAAAAAAATTATTTGACTGTTCCTTTTGCCTAGTTGTTCCAAGAACACCAAGATAAACCTTTAGGTAAACCAAAACACCAACAAACAATTCACAAATCTAGATAATAATGAAAACCTTTAGATAAACCCAAATTACCAACAAACAAATAACATATTTGGTCTATAACAACAACAAAATACTAATAAACAATTACAAATCACAAATCCCTAACCAAAAAAATTACAAACGCTCCAGCCTTCTTCCTTGGGTCCATTGGTGACTCCACAATTGGCTGAGGTATGGTTTCTTGATAACTGTCTTCTCTGATCTGATCTTTCCCCCTCTAAGTGTATAACTTGCCCTTTATCGTTTTTTTTTTTTTTTTGAAAGAATAGATAGACTTACCCCTTATCATTTGATTGCTTCATTGCTTGAGAGCTGTCGTCATTATCATTAGATTTTTGGATATGCAACTTTTGAAATATCTCTCCTCTTATGCTATTAATTAGCCAGTATTTTAGCAGATATATTGATTTAGTAGTTGATATGGGTTTAAACTTTGAACTATAGTTATTAATATGTAGCATTATAAAAGTTTGGGTATAGAATAATATGAAAAGAATAAAGCAAATTTTTATGTATTTATAATGTTAAATACATAATTATAATAGTTATGATGTCACCATTTTGACTAAAAAACCAAGAACTTCTCATTTTCGATTCTTTGTCCAATCTAGTTTTTAAAACTATAATAAATTCCTATAGTTACTATAACTTTAATTTGATTTGTAGATTATGGGAAAGTATAGTTTTTTTCAACCAAAAAAAAAAAAAAAAAAATTGAAAAACCCAATAATGATATTGCCACCTTGCCTTCTTTAGTATTGATATTCCAATTTCTAAAATCCTCAAACAAAAGACTTTGCCCGCCAAGTTCAAGTCCTAGTTCCGTCTTTGACAACTGCTCAATGAAGTATTTAATTTGATCAAGTTGCTTTTACTCGTGAGAGGACCAAAGCCATAGGGAAGATGAGGCATATAGCTAGGGCTAAGTTTTGGTAGCAAAACCCATTTGTATTGGATGACAAATGATATAGTTTAAACCTTTTTGTCACACCAGTTTGCAATATTAGGTAATAGTATTAATTATTAGATACAAGGATCTAGGTTTAACCTACTTGGGCACAAAGGGAGTGGCATAACAGATGTTGAATGGCCTAAAGTTCCAATTTAATTACTATAGGCCGCAATTCCCGTGAAAGGGTTTCACATTATCTTAATAATTATTGTCAAATAGTTGTTCGAATAACCCCACTCTACTATACAAGTTATAGTTAATAATTGTCAATCAAACTTAAATGGCTGAGCTAAAAAAATAATAAAAGACAAAGGCTGTTAACTTAGTGATATAGGGTTCGCAAGTTTATAGTCGAGTTTCAAATTATCTATTAATTTAGTAATGTGAATGAAAAACATTGGAATCCCCTCCTTAAATTCAAAGTAGCCAGCAATAGAGGAGGGCTTTAAATTCCTATTTTTTCCCACAAGAAAAACTCCTAAAGTCTTCGTTATATACTTGCGGGATGAGTTACCCAATCATATCCTCAAAACCTGAATGCACATTCACAAACCACGATACAGATCAAATCAATCGCTGAAATCAATGAACTGACTAATCAAACATATGGGAATTATAGCTTAAGTAGTAAAGTCCAACGCAGAAATTTACGTGCGACTGAAGCATGTAGTGGTGAGCCTCCAATCACAGCACGTATAATGACACAATGTCACGCTATGATAGGTCGTATGAATCACAGCACTTAGAGGAATGTGGGAATATATATATATATAAATATCTATCACAGTGAAGTGAACAGTATAGACATGCATAGAGTAGTAGCAAAATAATTAGTAAAGCATTAGCTTCCTTGATTTGGACGGATGGTATAATAGACAGAGGGAGAGGAGCAAGAAAAATCAGAGACGCAAAAAAAGAAAAAAAAAAAAAGCAGTAGCCTATGATATACTCCTATAATTTTGTAACTAACAAACAAAAAAAGCAAGACGGTCGGCTGGCCTTAAAAGGAAGGAAGAAACATCACAAAACCTTATCCCATATTCTTCTCCTCCATCATTGCCAACTTCTACGCTCCACAATCATCAGATCCCCACGGAATCGAATGCCCATCATACCAAATCATTGGTGGGGGCCATATGTCAAACATATACAAAACTCTCTTACTCAGCCACGTGTCATCCCTTCACATGACACACATGTGCCCTATAGAGAGAGAGAGAGAGAGAGAGAGAGAGAGATAAGGATGGCTATAGTAATATATGATATATGACATGAGATGAGAACCACCACTAACTTAGTTGGTTTTATGTCACTCTATTGTATGGATGAGAATTGGAGTTTACTTAATTGTTTAAATGAAAAAAGAAGATTGGCTTAATGAATTTTCTCGATTATACCCAATCATTCCTTAAAGTGAAAGTTGGGGATGAGAGACAAATATATTTTTTGATATTAATTTCTCAAACTGTGTCAAAGTCAATATCTATCTACTGGGGTCCAAAAATATATTATAGCAATTGCAATCTTCTTACTTTTTGGTATTCAGCCACTCGCAGACAAAAAATTTGGATAATATTTTTAAAATATTCATTGGCCGCCTCTCATGCTCAATACTAACCATATTATTATTAATTTCAACGATGGCTTTCTGTATTTTTAAATTAAAGCAGTATTCATTCCTCACCTCTCACTTAATTGAATAATGATAATAATTTTATATGGTACTTTATAATTTTTTTTAGGTATATAGTACCCCCTATTGATCAGGCTATGTATTTATTTTAATTTTTATAATCTTACTTGAAATTGTTTAATGAATCATAAACATGCATGAAATGCAACACCGTTGTTGCCATTGGGTATTGTTTTCTTAAGAAAGTTTAATCATGTTATGACTCTTGGAATAGAAAAGGGCTAGATGTATATTCTTTCTAAAATTAGAATTCTTGCTATAACCATCAAAATACAATTAAAAATATTTTTCAATATTTTTATTAATTTAATAAATTATTTTCTAGAGCAATTCTAGAGCGAATTTTTATATGTTTAAATCTTGTCATATCTAAAGAACTTGAACAAATAGAGTACATTTTATTACATTATTATATATTTACATGAATGAAACCTGTGCTATATATAGATTGATATGTAATTTCTTATTCTTTCATTTTTTATGATTATCCATAAATTGAGATTTAAAAGAAAAAAAAAAGTTGATCTTTAATCTCAAAGCTCAATCCTCCTTAACTTTCTAATATTAGTAATATGAAAAGCCAATATCTTTTCATTTAAAATGAAATAGAGATATATAGGGTCTGTTTGAGATCTGCTTATTTTGCTAAAACCGAGAACTTTTCGCTAAAAGTATTGTAGATAAAGGTAAAAGTTAGCTAAAATAATACCATGAGACCCATGAATAGTACCAAAAAGTGTAGTGGAGCCTATAAATAGTTGCAAAAATAAGCTGAATAGTAAAATAAACAGACTTTTTAATTTTTGCCAAACATACACATAGTATATATTTTTTATGGTTGAGATTGAATTTTCTAAATCCAAGACTCAAACACATGGTCGATTTCAAGCAATATGATCCATACCTTTCAACGAAAAACCGATATATAAAAGACCAAACGCATATGTTAATAGGATAAATTATTATTCTCATCATTAAAAACTTTATAATTTTGGCTATTAGTGTTTTCAGCTACCTTAGAATTTTCAGGTAGGTTTGAGACTATATATCGCTTATAAATGCTTCATGTGGAAACAAACATGCACAGTATATACACTTTTCTAATCCCTACGGTACGATTCCTTGCTAAATAATTACTTTCCTACAAATGCTAACAGTTAAACCTAATAAGCAATAGAGAGAGGTTGTGTTATTTTCTCTTCCATTATTTTAGCTTTATCATGTTTTATGGGTGACCTAACCTCTCATCAGCATCGCCGACAAAGCATTATTGGGAGTGCTAAATTGTTCATGTACAGAGCAGTAGGACCCAAACACACCACATCTACTTTCTAGTTAAGCAAAGATCCGGATTCTTGTTGATGAATCATATTCTGGCACCATTATAACTCATTGAAACTCAAATGGTGTTATCTACCTACTTTCCTTTTTTATTCCCCTTGTGCTTTCTTTGCTTTTCACACACCACACATAGGAAGCAAAAACCACCAATATTTACAATTAGCTAGTGACAGTGCACATCTCTTTCTAATCTCAGCATTCATAATAAGCAAGAAAAAACGGCCCACCGTCCTAATTAATAAAACAATGCAATCTTGGTAAGCAAGGTGACATGGTACCCATCTCTAGCTAGCTAGTTGATGAATGAATTAGGCACATGAGTGGGAGACAGTTCATGTGGTCTGTTATAAAAGGAACTCATGAATATCCAATCATGGCTTTTATATATCTTTTCTTTTTTTATATCTTTTTTGGCAATTTCTTAAGCAATCTTTGAATGAGTGCAAAAACATGGGCAATTATTTGTAATATTAAGAAAGAGTGAAATAAAAAAAATAAAAAAAAAAAGAAAAGAAAAGAAAGGAGAGAGAAAAAGAAAAGGATAATATCCATCAATGCTGCTTGGACATGAGTAAAACAAGGCAAAAGTGGACTAATAATTGATACATGTAAAGTGTAACTTTATACGCAAGGAAGCATAGGAAAAGAAAGTGGTAATAATAGTTAATTTTGGTATGCTAATGGGTGGCGAAAGGGGCGGGCGAATCATACTCTTGATGTGTTTCCCACTGCCATTTGAACTGTACGATTCTAGCATATGAGAGAGAAAATAAGCAATGAGAGCAATTAATTCTAGCATATTAGGACCCTACCATTTGCCATTATTTTTGTTATAATTTATTAAAGTGGTTGACTGTAAGTGACGAGCAATTAATTTTACATAAACGCACTATTAATTTTATACAGTTGCTCATTAATTTTACACAAACATACTATTAATTCTCTATTATTCACAGTCGGTCATGTCTAAGTTGTAACAAAAGTCGTGGCAACATGGGATTGGACTGGACTTCCCAGGAGAGAGAAGAATTTTCTATGTTTTTATTTTGATTGTTATTATATATAGTGGTGGTAACAGTAGTGGGGTTCAAATGGTCAACCTATGCAGGAGAGATGGGGGGACTTTCATTATTTTCCCAGTGCCAGATTCGTTTCTCTACTCATTCTCACCTTTGATTAATAATCATAGCCACCCACCCACCCACCAAACGTCCCCACAAAAGTCTCATTCATTCTCTTCCCCTCCTTATAACCCTTTGCTCCATAACTTCCAACCATATTATCTCCTCCATTCCCATTTCACAATAACACAGATTATTGTCTTCTATTCTATCTCTCTAAAGCCCATTCATTCTTTGGCACTAAGATGGATTTTAATGATGTTTGTAATACAGGCCTTGTACTAGGGTTAGGTCTCACAGCTTCAGCTCAAGAAAGTACTTCTCCATCAAAGGCACCAAAGAATAAAGCCTGTTCCAATTTCACTCCCACAGGTTTTGAGCCATCTTTGACGTTGGGTCTTTCTGGTGAGAGTTATCACCAAGTAATCCCCAGAAAGATTGTTGATGTGAACAAAGGTTATGAGGAATCCATTGATTTGTATCGTCAAGCTTCGCCTCCTCACAGCGCTGTTTCATCCTTCTCTAGTGGCAGGGTCAAGAGGGAGAGAGACCTTAGCAGTGAAGAGGTTGAGGCTGCAGACAGAGTCTCTTCAAGAATCAGTGATGAAGATGAAGATGGTCCTAATGCAAGAAAGAAGCTTAGGCTCACCAAGGAACAGTCTGCTCTTTTGGAGGAAAGCTTCAAACAACATAGCACTCTCAACCCTGTAATTATTCATCAAACCCTCTCCCCTTTTGTTCTCTATTTTGAGAGCTATTTGTTTGATTCGTTCTAGGTATCTATTAGGATTAATATATTCTGTTCTTGAATTAGCAGAAGCAGAAGCAAGCTTTAGCAAGGCAGTTAAATCTACGGCCTCGACAGGTTGAAGTTTGGTTCCAGAACAGGAGGGCCAGGTACTAGCTATATATCATTTTCTTTCTGTCTAAATTTCGATGGTTACAATAAAAACATAGAGAGATCTCAGTTAAAAATATTATCAGTTCAGCTACAAAACTTTTGTCAAAACCATAACCATATGATTATCTCTATCAAAAAGTACCATAACACCCATATACAAAAAAACTTTTCTGCCACGAATAAACCCTACTAAAACCTATTTCTATGTTACAATAACTTAATGGGTTCTTGTTCATTTGGCAGGACCAAACTCAAGCAAACTGAGGTGGACTGTGAGTTCCTGAAGAAGTGCTGTGAAACACTGACTGATGAAAATAGAAGGCTACAAAAAGAGCTTCAAGAACTGAAAGCATTGAAACTAGCCCAACCCTTGTATATGCATATGCCAGCGGCCACTCTTACCATGTGTCCCTCATGTGAAAGAATTGGCGGTGTCGGTGAAAACGCTTCAAAGAGCCCCTTTTCAATGGCTCCTAAGCCTCACTTTTACAATCCCTTCACAAATCCTTCTGCAGCTTGTTAGTGCATGAGCTAGGATTTGGGGGAGAAATTAAACAAAACAAAGTTCCCCATAACCGGTATATTTTTGTTGGTTGAGGACTTGTAGTGAAAGGTTAATGTAATTAAATTGTAGAAAAAAAAAATAGTAGTTACAAGTTACTGATCAATTACCTTTTTTTTTTTTTTCTTTTTCTTTTTTTTTTTAATTTTATATATATGCTTGTAAATCGTTAAAACATTATATCTATGAAGGTATAACTATTATTTATTGTTGATTTTTGTTTCAAAGTTCAGATAATTTTTCCCCCTTGAAGAATTTGATCAGTTTGGATATAGTTGGATCATAGGATGGATATTGGAATATAGTACTACATCTTGCAAGAAAACAATACCGTTGATTATATATGGGATATCCTTATTCTGCTTCCAGAACTTTGAGAATTATTAACTTGAAATCAAAGAGATGATTAACTATCAGCAAATGACTTGATTTAACAATAAAGAGAATAATTTTACATTGATCTTTGGTAAGACTATTCAAAATAAAAATATTCTGTACTATTTTTTGTATTACACTTTTTATTATGTTTTAAGTAAAAAAAAAAAAAATGAAGTTATTTTTATCTATTAAATTCCTTTGGATTTTCTTGGAAAAATCTAATAAATCATTATGGTATACAAATGGGCTTGTGTGGCATTATTATTAATTAGTCATACCATGATGGAAAAAGGGCGGGGCATGCACGTCACTTGGCTGGGAAACTCTTAGCAAATTCATGCATTTTTTAAGTGCCTTAGCAACAAAGAAATAAATGGATAACGATCATAATGATCAGTTGGAAGTTATGTTTAAGTAAAATATAATGAATGGAATAGGTGTGGGAAAGGAGGTTAGCTCACGTGTATTGTCTCTATAATTCAGTTGTTTAGCTAGAGAGAGAGAGAGTTTTTGGTCTAAGAAAAATGTGTGGTCATAGGCGTGTAGAGAAAGAAAGGAATGGATGATTCAGTTGCATGACTAGAAAAAACTAGAGAGAGAGAGAGAGAGAGGATTAAGTCATGGTCTCGTGAGATGCTCACCCTTTAAGGGGACGGGTGGGTCACACCCCACGTGATGTCCCAATGGCCTCCTTAATTAATTAATTTATTATTATTTTTTTAAAAATTTCTTCACACAAAATCTCATTATGGGATTTCTTGATGAAAGTCAGACCATACTATTTTTTTTGTCATGGGCCCCAAAAATCCCACCCCCATAGCTTTTGATTAAAATTCCAAATCTCCATCCTAAAAAGCCAGATATTCCATCACACAATAATGGAAGAAATGAAAATCTTAGGTTTGAGAGCTACTCAAAAAGTCAAAATCAACGGTCCAGATTATACCGGGACCAAGAAAAGTAGCCTCTTCTCTTTCTCTCTCTCTCTCTCTTCCCCTTGTATACGTTAGAGGCACGCTATCATGATTAGTGCGGACAAATACATGAATGATGATGAGATGGGAACTCCCTGTATTACTAGTCCACACATCATTCATAATGGCGTGGACCAACAATATTATGAGAGGGACTTTCCTGGAAAAGAGGCCCTTTCCTGGAAAACTCTTTACTCATCATCACTTTCATCATCATTTTTCCATCACCATCATCATGATATGAACTCTTCAACCCCCCTTTGAATTCCCAATTGGATTAATTATTTTATTTTTGAACCTTATAAAGTGCGAAAGCTATGTAATTTTCCTATTTCTTTTTTCCTTACCTCTTTTTAGCTAATCAAAAAAAATAATTGTTTCTTCGCTTTCTTGGGTGATGTTTATACAACATGTGTACATAGAATAAGTAGCAAAGTTGCTTTGAAATAAAATTGATGATCATATATTCGCTTTACGTGTGTGCACACGTAATGATTTTTAATAAACTAAAGGAAAAAAAGAGACACATGTCTTCTGTTGGATATTTTGTCGGCCTGTCGAGTTTCATGCAATTTGGATATGAATAATTCCAATTGATTTTGCACAAGTGACAGTTAGTTTAATATTTTGTTATGTCATTCATGGTCGAAATGAAAGGAACTGAGTTAGTTTTTGGTACCACATAATACCATTTTAATCAAAACTGTGTATGACTTTACGCGTATGATAGTCGCCTCTGCAGTTGCACTAATAATTGTCCGATACATCTATCTTACTTTTCGTGTCTTATCTTTTTGTGTTTCACCCCTTTTTTTTTTTTTTTTTTTTTTTTTTTATTTTAAATTTATTAAATTCATTCTTGATGATAGTTTTTTATCATCAGACTAAGACACTAATCAGTTTTTGGTGTAGGCGGAAGGATTGAATCTCAGATCTTTTATACCATCATCAGAGACTTTACCAGTTGAGCTAATTAGAACCCACTTTCACTTTCTTTTCCATTAATCATTTTTTTTGTTTGAAAGCATAAATTGTAATGTATTTAGCAATTAATTTTTTCGACACATTTTTATATTGTTCATAAAAGTAGTATTAAAATTTTTCTAAGATAGTTTTTTACCGAATGTCTTCAAGATACACATTAATATAATCTTCTTATAAAATAACCATTGTTTAAAATGGAAAAAAAAAAAAAAATTAAACACATCAAGTTGTAATTAATGAAATATAAAATAAAACTCTATATTATTGTTTATGTAATATATTATAAGCTTATTTAAAAAACTCTATATATTACTTTCGTATTTGTGTGTTCTAATAAGTATTATTATTATTTCCTAAAAAAAATAAAACAAAAAATGTGATAAAGAGAGATGATTAAAAAAAAAAAAAGAAAAAAAAAGAGAGAGAGAAATGATTTATATATTCCTAATTATAGAAGGCTTGTAGCCAGCTTGTTTGTAGGACCAATTAGAACATGCATATATGCCAATAATGGCATTATTGTGGAGAAAATTATTAAGTACTCCGAGAGTACCATAAATGCGTAGTCCTTTTTCTCATATGAATAGTAGGTCCCATCATGAATTTAATTAGTAGGACCTACTATTTATACGAGAGGAAGGAGTATGCATTTATGGTATTCCGGAAGTATACAATAATTTTCTTTATTGCATCCTCTACTAGGCTTTTACGACGAACTAGAAATAAATAATGGCTAGTGATTTGGACTCATAAGTAGTGTGCTTTGAAGATGATTTGGTTGAAAAAAGTCAAACCTATATGTGGGAATTATTTATAGTTTTATTAGATTCTCATTCTATTAAAGTTAATTTAGCTTCATTTATGGATAAAATTAAGGGCTCTGATGGTTTCACATTCAGCTATGTATATATTCACCAAAAGTCTTGTAACTTAATGAATAATTTTTTGTGTTTTCAACAGATATGTTAAGGATTTAAATTTCTTTTATTTCATTGTAATTATCAAATTATCAAGAAAAAAAAATTAATGTTCAAAATTTCACATTATGTGTATATTCTTTTATATTATTTGTAGAAAAAATTGATATTTGAAATAAAAGTGTAAATATTACGTGAAACATTTTTTTTCTTTTTTTTTAGAATCTATGTGAAACATTTTAGGTGTGAAAAGTATGAATCAATAATTAGCCAAAATTAATTAGAATAAGACTATTCCGAACGGGGAAGCCGACCTAGAGTGCTATCAAATGTCAAATAATTGAGGTTAAAGCGACCCGGTGCCCAACATAGCATGGTTCTTGTTTTTAATGATTTTTTTTTTCTCGACACAGCATGGTTCATATGTCATATAATTGTACAACATTGCATAAAGTCAAAATCGACTCAAAAAGGTCAATTTGGCTTTAATTGATGTTTGAGATTGAAAGCAAATATGTAGATGCTATGCAAAAGATGTCGCAACCATGTGATTGGTAGCCTTCTTCTAAGACATGTGGATCCAAAATTTAATGAATAGATAGATGTATTTGAAGAGCAATTCACTTTGAATCAACTATTTCTATAGAATCACATGTCGTGAGAATTAGTCTTGCCGTCTTCATTTAATTACCAATTCACCATGGAAAATGCCCCGAATTCATGATGGGCCAACAACATTCCCATCCGAAGTATATATTTTATAGTTGTGGTCTATAAATAGCTTAGGAGTTAGGACTATTTATGAATTTTTACATTCTAGCTTTTGTTGCGCTAAGGACAAGTCAAAGTAACCACTTTTGACAATGAACTTGCAAGACTTGTGGTTTCAAAAAAGTGATAGCCCACTAATTTCTAAATAAAATAGAGAAAAAAAAAAAAAGGTGATAGTCTAATAAAATTCTTTATGCTTTCTCTAAGAAGACTCATGGTTTCAAAAAAGTGATAGCCCACTAATTTCTAAATAAAATAAATAAAAAAACAAAAAAGAGTGATAGCCTAATAAAATTTTTTATGGTTTCTCTAATAAGACTTGTGGTTTCAAAAAAGTGATAGCCCACTAATTTCTAAAAAAATAAAAAAGAGTGATAGCCTAATAAAATTCTTTATAGTTTCTTTGGTTTATGATTCGAATCTCACTTCTCCCTCTCCTACTATTACCAGTTATTTATTTATTTATTTTTTTTTTATAATATAATTTTTAAAAGCACAATTTGTGCTTAAATAGTATATTGTTTTTTCTAGTAAACAACTAGTAGGTGCGAGGTAAACATAATTTTATTTTATTCGACTCTAATGCACCTTTGGTCCAAATATCTTGAAGGCATTGCACCACTAATGGTAATGGTGTAAAATGACAATCAATCTTGGAACTAATCTAAGAATATCTTTTGTAGTTGAATGAAGTTCATGGAGTAATTGTATCACCATCATACATCTTTAGGAATGTATTAGGAACTCATGGATAGAATTCAGCCTTGAAAACCAACTTGCAAGGGAGAGGGTGTCCAAAAGTTTATAAACACATGGGAAAGCTTACACCTAATCCATATGGAACATTAGAATCATAACATACTACCACGCTTTGCAGCCAACGTCCACGACATCACACTTTAGTAACACTAACCTGATGGTTACCCTTTCTCTTTTTTGGCAACTCCATTCACCTATTAGTTATTTTAATCTAGTCTTTAGGTCGCCCCCTTCAAGATCCAATCATAAAACCGCAACTCATTTGATCCCATACTTAATGAGTTATGATCGATTACTCGATGTAATAGTTAGTACTGATACCAAATGTTAGGAACTCATGGGTAAAACTCACATTTGAAAACCAACTTGCAAAGGAAGGCTGCCCAAGAGTTTATTAAAACACATGGTTAATCTTACACTTAATCCATGTGAGATATTAGCATCATAACAGAATGGTTTGAAGAAGAAGCTAAAGAGAGGAGTAATTATTAGGTATTTTAGAAGTACAATGACGTGATACTTTCCCCTATCATATTCATGATGAATCCCACTAATCAGATTCGTGGTGGGATCTACCATGAATGTGAGAGGAGAGAGTTGTATTCCAAAAGTACCCATGGGTAGAACTCACATTTGAAAACTAGCTTGCAAAGGAAGGGTGCCCAAGAGCTTCTTAAAACATATGGTTAAGCTTACACTTAATCCATGTGGGATATTAGAATCATAATAGAATGGTTTGAAGAAGAAGCTAAAGAGAGGAGTAATTATTAGGTATTCTAGAAGTACAATGACATGATATTTTCCCCTATCATATTCATGATGGATCCCACTAATCAAATTCATGATGGGATCTACTATGAATGTAAGAGAAGAGAATTGTATTCCAGAAGTACCTAATAATTTTCTTAAAAAGAGATTGCGAGAAATGTTGGTAAAGATAAGATAGAGATTCTAGAATATTCAAATCTTAAATAATTGGAGACATGTTAGAAACCAACTGTGATTGATCCTCACAATTCTACTTCATTCCACTTGGCTACCCTTGCTTATTTGGCTCAATAAATGACCTATTTATAGGCAAGGGTTCAAGTAAATTAAGTGGATGATCATATTGATAAAATAATATGACACATACCACCCAGTGAAGACATTACCAAACATCCTCACATGCAAGACCAAATTAAGGTGCGAATTAAGACATCAGTCCATTAAAAGTCATTCATCAATGGAACCCTTAACTTAATTTCTCCAAACCAACTTCTGTATTCCCTGAATATCAATTCATGTTTTACAGTATCTCGATTCTTGTTGAAGATCATGCAAACATGACATGTTTATGCCAAAGTAAATCCAAAGAGTTGATTTTCTCCAGGTTGCCCTAATTCAATTTGTTTTGACCAAGAGCCTAACTTCTCAAACTTTGGATGAGAGCAAATGGTATATTTCATTATCAAAGTACTTTATTCCAAGCAAAGTCTAGAACATCATAGCTTTATAATAGGGCAGCCGCCCTAGTTGCATACATAGATTATTCATTAACATTTGGTCCATGCACATCAGTAATCATTGCGGTATAAGTTGTATTGTTGAATATCTTGAAATCCATAACTCATAAGCTTCAGTTGAGTAATCAAGATACTATAAAAAATTAGTTGGCAAATTTTCTAGATCAGATCAAGAATCGTCAAATTCAAATATTGATTCAACTTTAAAGAAACCCTCTACATTCCAAATTCAAAGGTCTTTTTTTGCATCCCCAAAAGAAAAGAATGATAATCTAAAATAAACTAAATAAATATTAAATATGATTAAAATACAAAACCATCATTGAAATTTGAACTAACACCCAGTACTATAAAGACTGTTCAAAAATATTCAATTCTACACCTAAACCCAACTGCACAAGTGATACTTGACATCCTTTGAAAGTTTGCTCCCTGTCAACAACTTGATTTGAGTGCACAGTGATAGATATATAGAAATTAATTATATGCACAAATGCCTTTTTGATTGATCAATGATAGATATATGAACTACTAATACATATATGTATATTGTACCAAAAGTACAGACACTCACTGTTGGGCTTTGTGGAGTCTAATTTTGTTTTATCCGGTTCGACGATCACTCGACCCGAATAATATTGCGTGGTTTTTAATAGGAGATTTACTGAGGCTTAGTCCATGGAGCGGAGGCTTGGGCCGATAGGCCCAAGTGGAAAATTTTTTTGACCTGTTCTTATATAGAAACCGACTTTGGTGATTAGGGTTTTATTGTGGGTGGTGTTGCCGTGTTTTTGTGAGAGAAAAATATTGTAGCTGCACTTTGTACTTTTCCTTGATAATAGTAAAATCCCTGCAACTCCGTGGACGTAGGCAAATTGCCGAACCACGTAAATACTGTCTTGTGCGTGTGATTGTTTTCTCTTTGGCGTGTGCTTTCTCTATTTTTTGTTTCTCACAGGTTGGGATTTAGGTTAAATTCCCTACACACACAATCACTGGTCATTAACCATTTTTGAAAGTCCTCAGTTTTTATATACACCCTCGTACCTTGTCGTGATCAGAACACTATATATATATACACAACTCACAAGGTCGTGAATCACGACTAGTGATAAGTCTCATCCAACTCCAAGCTCACTTATAAACTTTTCTCCATCTTAAAAAGGTGCAAATAATTGACTATAAACATATGCAAATTTAGGATCATGAGGGAATGTGATACGATCTCAAACTCTCAATCCCACCAACTTCATGATTTCGATCTAAACTCAACCGCAATTCTACTAATAAAAGATTATAATGCGATTTAGATCATTTAGCAATTCTAGAATAGTAAGATCCTACTATTCGAAATTTTAACAACCACATAAGTAATGAGACCCTAAATAAAATTTTTGCGAGAGAAAAAAATTGGATTTTGCAATTGATGGGGGGAAAATTGTTCATAGACGCTAGCAAAACTTACCAAAAAGTTGTGATAAGAACTGTTTTGGACAGTCATTTCGAATCACCTAGGATAATTTCTTGGGAAAGCCTCTGTTGTTAATAGGGAGGATTCTGGCCCTTTGCCCTTTCTGGGAAACATATTTGGCATAATGCCCCTGTTTTGAAACTATATAGGGGCGTGCCCCTGTTTGGATACTCGATATCCGTAACGGCGAGTTACTTAAGTAACTCGATTATGAAGAAACCGAGTTGAGGGCAGGTTCTTGCCACGCTGGTGTTCCAGCTTGGCTTTTGGGCAATAAAATATTCCAGCGTTACTGCTTGGAACTCGTCAATGTGGAAAACGAGTACTTAAAACCCGAATAACCGATAATCGAGTTATAATGTCAGACTCGGTTATTATATAACCGAGTTTTATGCTATTCTGACGCCATTTCACATCAGTTGTACACACGTGAAGCTTAACCCGATTAATAGGAAATCGAGTTATTAATACTCGGTTCTTTAATAGTCGAGTTATTCTGCTATATGCAGTTCTCCTCATAATTTTCAGATATTCTCCTCATTCTTAGAATTTTCGGTCAGGGGCACGCGTTTTCTCTCCATCATCTCAGGTTTTCCTAACTCATTCTCTTCTTTGAAATACATTGAGAATTTTATTATTGTGTTGGTAAACATAGTTGTAGATACTATAAAAATTTATCAATCATAATGTATGTTTTTTTGTTAGAGTTTAATTTTCATTTAATAATTTGTATTACTTATGCTGTGGTATTTTCTTGAATGAGGGTTATGTGTATTTTCTTGAATGGTATTTTAGAGGTATATTAGTTGTTTGGTGTTGTTTGATGTTACAAGAAACGTACGAGGATCAATAGAAATGGTGATAAATGTTATGTGTGTACATTGGGTTATATTGCGTGTTATGTGTGTAATGGTTATGGTAAAATTTGAGTGTTAGTATTTAATTTTTAGCATGTAATAGTACACAAATTGATGAATGTCTTTGTCATGTACCGGAGGCGGAGGCGGAGTCGGGGGGGGGGGGGAGGAGAGGGGGCAAGTGCCCCCCTTGACTTGTCCAAAAATATTCCATATGTACTACTATTAGGGAATATTTAGAATGCTTTACCCTCCTTGATGCAGAAAAAAAACACAAATCAGGAAAAAAGCTTCCTGGCCCTGCTGAAATAGAGGGAAAATGACAAGCTTACCTAAGTCAATGACACCGTGTAAGGAAAAAAAATAGGAAACAAGGAAAAAGTTTCGTGACAGAAGCAAAAATAATTAGAAGAATTTCCGTTAGGCACAATAACACACACCAAGAGCTTTAACTTGTTAGCTGTTAGCTTTTAATTATCATGCACTTAAGCCTAGCATAATAATAATGCATTGTAGTGTCTTTCTTATATGTCAATCGATAGTCCTATATTGTACACAATTTTTTTATATTGTTTTTTGGTCCTCAATTTGTTGACATTTCAGTTTTAAATTTTGGGTTTATGCTATGAACTAAAATTTTAATTAGTTTGTAAAAAAAAAAAGAAAGTTGAACTTTTCCTATAGTTTCAAAAACAATCAAGAAAAGATAGTGAGATGTGTATACAACTTTGCAAGTAAATTGCTATATTTTAAATATTTTTAAAATATATTTATTTCCACAATTTATTTTATAGTATTAACTTAAATGTGTAAATATAGTTTACATAGTTTTTGTATGACACTTATAGTTGTTTTTATAATTTTTTTGAATATATATATATATAATTTTTTTTGGGTTAATATTGACTTCTAAGCTTGCCCCCCCTGAATTGAAATCCTACCTCCGCCACTGTCATGTACCATCTTATGCAGCATTACATTATTTACCAACAATTGATGCACACTATTAACTTGATCAGTTGATGTTATTGTATTCAGTGTCAATGTCTGGTTCTGGCAACCCACAACTCTATAGGCCTCACGATGTGTTCACTGCTATGGGTCGTTGCTGGGTATTGGAAGATGAGTTTAGCTATCCAATCAATCCAAATCTGCGAAATAGTGCTTATGTTCACAATACCATGAGACAGGAGTGGGATTGGTTATTTTGTGAACAACAAATGTTTTATGATGAGTTGACTGGTTTTAAGTTGCCAGTGCCTCGGCGACTCGCATCGCAGATGCCTAGAGACACGATTGACGAACTTCGTAAAGCATTGAACCGCATAAGAGAAGAAAATAATCGAATGAAGATACGTCTTAATCGATATCGGACCCAAGTCGAGATTCGAGAGTCAGTGGAGGGAGGGTGGTACGAGCACGCACAATTCATGCAATCACTTCTTGCTGATCCCATTTATCAGTCAGACGTGGAGATGTCAGATGAAGACTAATCGTGTCGTGGTGTAATTAGACTTTGTTATTTAACTATTTTTGTTAACTATGTTTTAAATGTATGTGGGTCACTGTTGTTGCATTTGTATTATGTAAACCTTATTATTGATTGTGAGGACCATGCACATTATTCGTAATCTACTTTATTCCCACAGAACGCATAAAAGTCAAATATTCCCACACATGATTGATGTTTTTGAATAAGCACCTAGAACATAACAATAAGCACCTACAACATAACACAGAAAACTTAAAGTAACTTACACGATGTCACCAATATGCATGCATTGCATATCGAACAGTAATGCTACTAACATTATTGACTTAACCTAGACATAACACACATACCACATAGGCATTCACTCTGATAGGTAGTCCTCGTAGTTGAGGACATTGTTACGTTCCGTCGGAGTGAGTTGCCGGTTCGTGGCGGCGGCCAGCTCTTCCGCTAGCTGTAGCATGTGATACCTGGACCTACGCAGTATCATCAGATTATTCTCTTTTTTTATTTTTGTCACTGCACGCTCATATTGATGCATATTTTGTCGTGATAGTGTGAGTGAGACACGATCAACAAGAGGCGCTCCGATTCGCACGAGATCATCGTGCAGAGCGTTGGACTCGTTCACACGAAAGTCCCACTCCCGCTGCAGTCCGGCATAGTATTCCCTCTCGTCGGAATCTCTCTCCCTCCTATAGTTATCTGGAAAACGAGGTAGCATCCAATTGCGCATTGACATTGGAAAATGTGACTTATGATCGGTATCTGTAGATGTTTTGCAAGGGTAGATGTAAATGGGAGTGGGACTTTATATAGGAGTTTTGCAAGGGTAGATGTAAATGGGACTAGGACTTTATATAGGAGTTTTGCAAGGGTAAATATTCACGTGGATGTGATTATATGTAAGGGTAAGTATTCACGTGAATAAAGATGATATGTCTCGTCATTGTATTGTTTAGTGAGGTGTTGAGGAGCACATACTAACTGCGAACATGACTTGGCTATACAGTGGCACCTGTTGGTGCACGTGGTTCGCTGAGGCAACTGTTTGATATGGATATAGCTTATGGTACAGTAGAAGGCAGGTGATGTGTACTGCAAAGGAGGTTGTGTGTTTATTCACGTGAAGACTATTCAGCATTCCTATGCTTCATCTGACATGACTTGACGAGACAGTGCTGAGTTGCATTAAATGTTTCATAAACTTTTCAAGGATGCTCTGCATCATTGAAAACGGTGCATTGCAAAAATCTGCATATTTGTGTATTGACGAGCGTGTAGGTGATATGACTAGATAGGGTTCACGTGAAGACTATTCAGCATTCCTGTGCCTCGTCTGACATGACTTGACGAGACAATGCCGAGCTTTGTTAAATGTATCATAAACTTTTCAGGAATGCTCTGCATCCTTGAAAACGGTGCATTGCGAAAGGATGCATATCTGTGTGCGCATGTGCGTGTAAGTGATATGACTGTATAGGGTTCAACAATGTGACGCACTGTTGAGCAGCACATGCAGCACTGCAAAGTGTATAAGTAGAAATGGTGGACAGCTCACCCCCAAAATCAATGCATAAACTTTGAAGGGATGCTCTGTATTTTCACGTGAGTGTGGATGGGTACTTGTGGTCAGGGTTAAACAGTGCTAAGCTATCCATGGTAGCTACACTCATTGTTCCCTATGGTGGTATTTGGCAAGTGGGATTGAATCCCTGTTGATAACAACATTTGGTTTTGTAATGGTTGGCAGGATTTCGTTGAACACCATTCTATCTGTTATGTTTATTTTCTAGTTTTCAGATGTGAAGGAAAATCAAGCTTCCATGTTCTTATATTTGATAAGACTACCACTGAGATTCAATATCCACCCAATAACAACTGTAAATTGGAAGATCATCAGCTATAAATAATAGACTTATATGAAGATGATAGAAACATATCCCTTAGCTGATTTGCCCATAAAACATGAAGCCAGACAAAAGTTTGTTACGAAAGTAACAAAAAACTTTCTTCTACATAAAGAGGAAGACAAAATGAGTGGTTGGCCTGATTTGGATGAGTCTGTATGTAATGTATTTATATAAAGTAGGACAGTTGTAGAACTAAGATACACGGATTCGGGTATATGATACAGCAACTGATGGTGTCATATATATGAATTATTTGTATTATTGAATCATATGTGTGGTTAGTATGTGTGGTTTGGATGAGTCTGTATGTATTGGATCTATTAAATTTTTCTACAAGTAATGTGCAATAAATCTAAGTTGGGTGATGAGTGTTATGTGGGTAACATTTCAATTTACACAGAGAGAATATTGGAAACATCAACATTTCTAAGCAGAGGACATTTTCCAACCAAAGCACAAGAATCATATGTAGCAACAAAGAACAACAGGGAAAGAATGAATTACCAGCCTACTACACTTAGCTAATCCATTGAAAATATTGCAACATACTGACATAACAATTTAATATAGTACCAGTTTCACGGAATGCATGTTGGAAGGGAGTATTATCTTGAACAAAGGTGTGTTTTTACACCTCACCGGTGATGGTCTCAGTTGGGCCCTACTCTACTTCGGCGAGTCCTTGCTTTAGGAACCATATGGTTTTTGTGTGAAAGAGTGGTTGGTGTGTGTGGTTTGGAAGAGTCTGTATTGTAGAATGTATGAAATTTTCAGTTTAAATTTTCATATGTAGCAACAAAGAACAGCAGGTAAAAAATGATAAACTGATTTCATTTAAACTTAGCGAAAAGTAATGAATAGCTTCTCTTTAGTAATGCAAAAGTTGAACGTACATAATCATCATTTGTCAGACGTTAAGAACAACATTTTGTAGTGCACAGAATGTGTAGACATTAACAACAACGTCTAATGTTCGTAGGTAGAAATTTCTGGAAGTCATCATTGCTTGAATCTGAGAAGTCTGAAATATCTCTTTCATCATCTAACGCAGTAATTTCATTAATAGACTTCATGGCTCGCTCTTGCGCCTTCCCCTTTAGATGCTTCCTAGCTTTTTGGATCGCGTGAAAACGGTCTAGTCGCCTTTGCATTTGATTGTTCTCTTGTTCAAGACGCGCAAGTATGTTGGCAGGTTCATCTCTAGGTAACTCGGCTGAGCGTGCCTTAGGAACTCGTAACCCGTGCCATCGACAATACACCTCCAACTCACACCTCTTCTCGTATAGGGTTGACCATGGTGGTTCTGCTACGGTGAACTCTATTGCGGTTGTATCTGTACTTAGTTTTGTGGGTTTGCCGACCATGATGTGTCCGACGCTTCCAAGACTCTCGTACGTGTATATTGGCATATTAATGAAATCTCTCTTCTTTCCGACCCATTTCCCTCCATAGTGGTCTGTGTATGTCTGTAGTTGTTGATCTGCTGGAGCTTCTGATGATCCATATGTTGAAGTAGATCCAAACTTGTTTCGCATTTTACGCTTTGACATTGAGACGCTGCGACTCATAGCTTACTCAATCTACGAATTTAGTGGGAGTAGAAAGAAAGTCATTATTGTGGTGCATTTATAACCGAGTTTCATGGTTCAAGCATTACAATCAAAATTTAGTAGAGCTTGTCATGTCAATACAGGCTAGAAAAACACTGTATGAAGAGGGTCATAATTGTTACCATTGTCATGTGTCTAGATTCTTGTGGGGACGACACCAATTTAAATATGAAATTGGTGTCTAATTTTCCTCCATCTGTCTAAATTTAACTGGGATCAATTGTAATTACGCTACTATTACTGATAGAAGTTAGGTGAAAGTTAGCTGTGCTGCTATTTTATTAATTTTTTTTCCCCCACACCCGTGTATTTTCAGGTTCACCTCTCCTTCTACAATAATCAAAACCCAAGATTCTTCCTCTCCCACTCAACTGATTACGCCACCTTAACATACAGCTCCCCTATTTTTCAATGAATGCTATTTATGTATCTTATATAGGAAGAGGTTCTCCATCTATTCCGATTTTACTTTTCTTTACAACTTTAATGGTCCTGGTTTATGCTCTGCAAAACCAATTCCAACCATTCCTAAGGTTTGATTACTCATCTATATATATATATATATATATATATAAAACCGAAGTCTCTGCTGGCACCACAATTTTCCACATCAGCATCATTTAAAAAAAAAAAACAAAAATTCTAATTTATTTTTTTCTCTAAAACCTAATAATAATACATAAAAGTGATAAAACCCAATAATACAAACCCAATTCTCTTCAAGCCGACTCTAAACTTCTAAAAAACCTAAAAAACACACAGCCGACTCCAAGTTTTTGAAAAACCTAAAAAAACACACGGTGAAACCTTCAACTACCTCCTTCCTTCTCTCTCACTCCAATCTCTATCTATCTCTATCTCCAATGAGACCCAGAAAACTCATAAATCAACCATTGAAGAGTGAAAAAAAGTTTTCAGAGCTGTGATCCTTGAACAAATAACATTCTTGGATGACAAAGCAGTCTTTTTATTCAATTGGTGATAAGAACACATATTTCTCTCATAAAAACTTATCTACAGTTTCTGTCCCAAGCTCTTTTGACCAAGACGATGGCTTATATATAAGTTTTTCTAGCACGGTCATACGGACTCATACGGCCAAACTGGGTATTCTGGATGTTCTGACTAACATTCCTGTTGCAGCATATTCCTTCGCCTTCCTTCATCAATATACAGCATCGACTTTTCTTTGTGTTGCAGCTAGGACAGGAATTCCGAACATATGGACGTCGGAAACCATAAGGAAGGTTTTTTCCATCGAACGAAGGTTTGTCACAATTCACTAGCGCTAATATAAATGCCAATAATGTAAATGGTACAATCCATTTATACTCCATATTTTGCATCTAAAACTTTTCTTTCTTCATTAAGAAATATTACTATATAATTTTAACAATTACAGTAAATAGTGGCATTCCCAAAAACAAGTGTTTAACCATCACCATAATCTCAATTGTATTGCTATATTCTTCCAATCATTGGCATCCAAACGCTCTTAGACACTGAATATTGTGGAAGCGTTGAAGCAATAGCTAAGAGAGGTTGCCTTTCTCAGTTATATACGTAGCTATCATTTGTTTGTTATGACTATAAGAATGCACGCATCGGCCGCAGTTGCATTTTTTGCTTACATTCTTTTCTTCTAAAAGACTATATCCATACAAATTATATATAGGAACCCATAATACCATCATGCTGTGGCAAATACTCTCTGAGAAATGCTATATCGGTATATCTATAATATTTTCACAATATTTTTATAACAAGTCTCAAATGGTAGATTGCTACAAAAAGTACTAACACAATTCAAACTGCATCAAACGGATCTAGCTTTTCCAGCCAAATTTTTTATGGAGATATTAATGAAGGTTCTCTGATTGTTTGAGTTACAAAAGCAATGTGTCCTTAAGTGCATCTGTTTGTCAGGTGGTAAAATCATTTTGGTTCTATACATCTGTGTGTCCTTTATTGTTTATCAGTTTCTAATTGACTTGTAGATAACTTTTACGTACAAATTCATATATTGTGAGCTACATATCATACGTTATAATATTAAGTACAAAATTGTTATCAATGCTTTAAGGGAATAGAACCAATCTATTCAAATTTGATAATGGACTACTATGAGGGAGTCCAACCTCGAACAACATATGAATATAATGCCCTGTTTGTTTAATTATAAATGTTTTTTATTAGAAAATTGGTGATTTTCAAGAAAACCATATCATTTTTCTGTGTTTGGTATTGATCTTGAAAATCAGCTTAAAAACGTTTTCTAACCAAAAGTATAACTCTGAAGTATTATCTTATTTTTGTTTTTTTTTTCTTCTTCACATGTATTTAGGGTTGTGTTGGGAATCAGGAATATTTATATAAATTGGATTTTTTGGCTTAAGCGTATATTAGATTTAGGGATTAGGTTTGCACAACATAATTAAGGGAATGATCGATTCAATTTTACTTTGAATTAAATTACATATTTTCATTCATTTTTTAAGTCATTATACCATCAATCAAAATAAATATACGTACTTTTTTTCATTCTTTGCTTTCTTTCTTTCTTTTTATTTTTATTTTTTTATATCTTTTATCCTAATATGTCAATAATTTTTTAATTTCTAGATTACATTATTCAAAAATTTTTTTTAAAGTCCCTCTATTTTAGCACCTGTACATCAATCAAGTTCTATTTCTTGGCTATATCTGTTAGGTATTTGACAAAGGGCGTACAAGAGAACTGTTGTACATGTATTGGAATAATAAATGAATTGGCATAAACTATTTGATGATGGCCCATGGTCAGTAAGTTGCATCTTGCTGTTCAATGTGTCATTAAGTCATGTATTTCTGTTTTATAACTTATATTCATGGAAGCTACACTTTTTGCTATATGAAAAATGGGGTGTGATGATGGGGTGAACTGACTTGATTGTATTTTTGAAGACTAGGTTTGATTACTGATGTATGGATTTTTGTTACCTGATTGTTTGATTCTCTACTGGTAGATGGGTGCTTTAATAAAAATATGTTGGATTGCTATAATTGGAAATACATACCTATGCAAATATTTATGTTTGGTCTGTTATCCGCTCATCCTATAACTCCCTTGATATCCCTGCTCCAGGAGGTATAAAACAACGTAAGAAAGCTTGGCAAGCTAAAACTTTTAAAGTTACTTCCTTTCCAATCGAGTCTAAAATCTTAACAATTTATGCTAGGTTTGTTAATTCTGCTTCCAACAATCTCCCTCTATGTTCTTCATATTTGGTTCTTCATTTTGTGAATTTTAATTATTTTTATTTTGCTTCGTTCTTCTCTCTTCAAATATTACGATTATTTGTTGGTGATATTTTTGCATTATGGTGTTTTTAATACAAGGCTACTTTTGAATCAATCTGTATCTATGCTAATGGTGTATATATTGAGAACTTTAATAATAATGGCATGTAAGATTTTGATAAAATCATGAATCTTAACTTTTGTTGAGGGCTGCAAAAGTAGGAAATGAAAATTCTAGAATTCTGCTTTTGTCTGCATAGTTTTGCAAGGCAGGTTGCTTATGATGGGGGAGCTTTAGTTGTAGAGCAGAGAGAAGAATGAAGCAATCCAAGAGAGACTCTTTGTGATACAGTGTAGAGTCAACAACAATATGCCTTCACCTATTTTCTCATATTTAATATGACAACTTAAACAAGTCTTATGAAAAAGGTTATTTTTTATTGATAAAATATAGTTAGCAAAGCTACCCCCAGCAATTTAATAAGATTTTGTTGTTGATTTACAAAACTCTTTGAATATTATGATCATTTGTGTGCATGTCATATATTTTACTTTATGTTAGTGTTTCTTTTAAATGTGATATGTAATCTTGGTCACTATACACACACACACCTACCTTGGTTGACCAGCTCAAATCCTAATGAAATTTGTATATTCCTTTTTGTGTGAATTATTCCTTAAAATCCAAAGCGAAAACGTCCATATATATACACACACACACCTACCTTGGTTGACTAGCTCAAATCCTATTGAAATTTGTATGTTCCTTTTTGTGTGAGTTATTCCTTAAAATCCAAAGGGAAAATGTCCATTTAAGTTAAATTTCTCTCAACCCAACAAAAAATGCATTTAATTTGATTAAAAAAAATATTTAGCATTTTTAGGAACTTTCCCGTGCATCGCACGGGTTAGCGACTAGTTTGTTTAATATGCCTAAACTTTCGTTCCTTTTTGTCAAAAAATTTTGTTGTGTAATTATATAATTTGATTCTTTTTCTATGATTGATGTTCTATGTTTTTTTTCCGTTTCATAACAAGTTGTAAGGAAACTGATAATTTTAATGGTCCTGGGAAATGCTTCCTAAGGTTTGATTACTTCTTCCTTTCATCTGCCTATGCTTTCGTTTGCTGTTGTGAAAAAATTATATTGTTTAATTGTATAATTTATTTGTTTTCCTAGCATTGATGTTGCATGTTTATTTCCTATTTCATAGGAAGTTGCAAGGAAACTTAGAATTTAGCTGCTCCTGGTTTATGCTATGCAGAACGAATTCCAACCATTTCTAAGGTTTGATTACTCCTTTCGTTCATCTACCTATGGTTTCCTTCCTCTTGGTGAAGAATGTTTATTCTGTTGGTGAAGAATGTTTTCTAAGGTTTCAACTCTTTTTCACTTTTGTTATGGATGTGTAGTAAGTGGGATTTTTTAAAACGTGTAGTTTTCCTTCTTTTCATAAACTTTTAAATAAGGATGGGGTCACACGAATTCCCCACTGTAATCTTAAAATTTTCCCTAAATATAAGGATATGGATGGAGAAGTGGAAACACAAAACAAATCAGTGATCGGAAACAGGAAACGTAGGTATTAATCATGAAAAAAAATGTATATAACGTTCATCGAAAAAGTATAAACGTGTATGAGTACGGCATAGGAAATTTACGAATTTTAAATTCAACTATAAACTAGGCTTTTAGCACGCGCGTGCTCAGAGTCTCTTCAATTTTTTGGGTAAGGGTTCAGTTACAGCAGTTATTGTAATATTGGATTATTATATTTTCCAATCATAAAAAAAAAGAAATAAATAAATAAAAATGAAACAAATAAAAAAAACCCTAAAGGGTGTGATGAGTATTATGTGCGGTGAATCACAATGCCGTACTTTTTTTTTGTTTGGAAAATGTAGTAATCCCAAATTATGATAAATGCTTTAAATTAATCCTTATCCATAAAATTAGAACAACCTCTGTGCACGTGCGTGCTCAGAGGCTAGTATGTGCTTAATCTACTTTTATGATCTCTTTCTATTTTTTTGGTGTAGCCATTGCATAACTAATCGATAATGCATATCGTGAGGTAGGTTCCTTTCTGTTATCATTTCAATGATTGTAGTTTTTCTTCAAATATGCATATCAACATTCTAGTTGAAGGAAAAAATGAAAGAAAGCAAATGATCATTCAATATAAAAGTCATCACACATTCTGAATATGGTCATATTATCATAAAATTAAAACCATGTTTGTGGACCTTGAATCATGTTATATAATAATATACAAATACTTGAGAATCACATAAAAAAACTTTCATACAATGTATGGAAGCTACAAATTAACCCTAAAGCTCCTACGCTACAATCCCTACTTCCCCTGTCTGTTATGTATTGCCAAAGGCAATCATCAAGAGTCAGACGGTGGTGGAGGTGGAAAAGCACCGCTGTACTCTGAAAAATCTGCTCTCAACGCAGCAACCTCAGCAATAAGGCCATCTAAAAGCTGTCCATGAGCTGCTTGAGTCGTCATAATGGTCTCCATCATAGCACGAAGAGATAGGGGAGGAGGAACGGTGGGGTCTGCAGCTGTGCTGTGAGCATGTACCCCATCGTCACTAATGTCAGCAACGGTACCTGTAGGATCAACAGGACTCTGCTCAGCATGATCGCCTCCAGTGGTGGACTGTACTCGTGGCCTTTTTGATGACCCAACACTCGGTCCAACACTCCTCTTTTGTGCAGTCCGCTGTTTGAGAAAGGTGGCTCCTATAGGGGCTGTGATGTGGATCAACTCTAGGGAAGGAAAATTATGTACCCCTACATAGCATAGAACCCTATAGATGAAAACTGGGAAGAATAGACCATGCTTCTTGCTCTTACTCCTATGCGCCCGAACAAGCGTTTCATAAAAAAGGGAAGCAAAACACATGGACGCATCAGTGACGAGGGCATACAAAAAGAAACACCTCTCTCTAGGAATAGTATGTACATGGGAGATGGGGAAGATGTTGTGACAAGCTATCCTAAATAAGATATAATTAAGCTCGGTTAAGTCACTCGAGTTAATTCTTGGCTCAAATCCCAATGTCATTGATTTTCCGCAAAGAAGAGTCATAACATCAGAGATTTCAGGACGGTTCGAGTATGAGTATGGATAAGTAGGTGTTCTAACATGAGGTACATCAAGAGCATTGGATATATCATTCTTAGTTATGACAAAGTATTGACCTCGAATCCAAGTAGCGAAATCATTATCAGAACGAATTTCGAGATTGGCATAGAACTCTCTAATCAGTGCAACTGGAGGGGGTTGTAAACCTTTACATAGAGACAACCAGTTCCTACACTGTAAATTCCTATGGACAGCAAGTGGTAATTCATCTAGATTGATTTCTCGTTCCGGCCAAATTGTCCAATACTGAATTACATTTTCAAACCTTTGCGCCTTTGTAAGATTATGAAACGTTGTTTCATCAAACACAATTGCGGGCTTAGATGAGGAGGCAGACACTCTTTTGGCAGGCTTAGATGAGGAGGCAGACACTCTTTTGGCTTTGGTTTTAATGGTTTTAGACTTCTTAGGAGCCATAACTAGGATGTACAAGTGGGAATGAAAGCACAACAGAAAACCAATATTTAGAACTGCGTTAGAGACACATAAACACAATGTACATATGCATGAGAAAAAGACTGCATGATATTGATGCACAATAAGCGTCAATGAATGAATGCATTGAAATGAAATATTTTCTGTACGTACATGAACATTGACCCATACAGTCAAGTTATTTGAGAACCATGCAAACCCACAGTGTACATGGTGCAACGGGTGTAAAACCAGTCACTACCATCCATCAATGTCTTACCATGTCGTCAATTTCAGGCAATTATACCCAATTCAACAAAACCCCAAATTCCACGAAGAACAAGATTGGCGAATGAACCAACATGCATACCAAGATGTGAAAATTTTGAATATAAACGATAGAGAACTGAATCGCCAACATGCATACACAGCAACCCATGAACCAGTTCAGATCAAATGAAGCAATACATGTGAAAATCCCGAAATTCCCAATATGAAGACATGAACTCTAATTTGTCATTTCTCACAAATCATGCGTTCTTTGCAATTAAAGTGTATAAAACGTGTGTACAACATCCATACAAAAAAACCCATTACCTATTTCATGTCAAAACACCAACACCCATGAAAATCCCCAAATTCCATATTAACACATGAACCCTAAATTGAATGGGCTTGTAGAAATCAGCTATGTTTATGTAATTAAAGGCTACAAATCGTATGAACAACATGCATATGTAAAAACCCATGACCCATTTCAGACCACAACACCCAAAATCATGAAAATCCCCACACTTGCATAGTTCGAAATTTCAGCTTTGACAGGGAGATTAATGCAGGATTTGAAATTAATTTCAATGGGAAGCAAGGGTAAAAGAGTCATACTACAGTTGAGGATCAATGTTTGGAACCCGGGAAGTCGCTTACGAGCTTGAGGAATCGAGAGCAATCGACTGCTGCTACCGTGGGAGTCCAGTGCATCCACACAACATCAGCTTTCCTTTTTTTTCTTTTTATGAAACAACTGTTAACACTGAACTGTGTAAATGAGGAACAACATAACTCGATACTGACAAAATCGAGTACTTTAGTACTCGCTTAACAAATAACCGAGTTACATAATTTGGACCGATCGTCCACCAATCAAGTAAGAATCGATTCTTACAGACAACTTTGGCTGGAGTTGTGATGGAACGCAGATCTGCTCGCTTTCCTTGAAAGCGAGTAATACAAATAACTCGATTTCTCGGACATCGAGTACTGTGAAAGCTATTTTCAACTTAGTACTTGATGACTAAATTACCGAGTTACGTTTAAAATACTCGCTTTCACGGAGAGCGAGTACTAGCTGGTTATATTTTGTTAGACACCAGTTAGTACTCGATTATAGTTTAATCGAGTTAGATCATTTGGACCGATCGTCCACCAATCAAGTAAGCGTTGATTCTTACAGACAACTTTGGCTGGAGTTGTGATGGAACGCAGATCTACTCGCTTTCTTTGAAAGCGAGTAATATACTAAACTCGATTTCTTGGACATCGAGTACTGTGAAAGCTATTTTCAACTTAGTACTCGATGACTAAATTACCGAGTTAAATTTAAAATGCTCGCTTTCACGGAGAGCGAGTACTAGCTGGTTATATTTTGTTAGACACCAGTAGTACTCGATTATAGTATAGTCGAGTTACTTCATTTGGACCGATCGTCCACCAATCAAGTAAGCGTCGATTCTTACAGACAACTTTGGCTGGAGTTGTGATGTACTGTGAGTAATACAATGTCCTCGATGACTATAGTATCGAGTTACTTCTGTACTCGATAATATTACAATCGAGTTTTTATATTATGACCAATCGAAACCAATCGGACAACAGTCGGTTTTTTCAGACAATCATGGCTGGACTCATGAATTCCTCGATTGGTCGCGCAGCGATCGAATAACAATCGACTCTTACAGTCACACATTCAACACATCACAACTCCAGTGCATTTCGATGGGTCGCAGCCAGTTCGACTGATCAGTAATTCTCCAGTAATCCTCGACATTTGTGAAATCGAGTTACGGATTGAACTCGCTTAATGTAAGATCGAGTAAAGTGTTTTCCAGTTTGTTTTCATAGACGAGTACATGGTACTCGAGTATTTTAGTACCGAGTTATTACGATTACTCGTTTTTAGCAAAATCGAGTTTTGCAGAACAACCTTCCACTACATATTACAACTCGGCCTGCATGTTTTTTCCTGTTGCAACTCAGTCAGTTTTTTACACCAGGTATGTTCTGTTTATTACAATGTTCATGAAGCAACAAGTGCATGGCATGCAACACACTCCTATATTGTTGCTTTTGAGATTTCCACTGCTATATAAATATGAATGCAACAAAGTTGGAGAAGTTGGAAATCATACTAAAACAGCTTAGTGAAACCCCATTGCAATAACTTCGTTTTTAACTGAATTGTTTGCTTGACCGGCTTAGTAAAACCCCCATCAGTACATAACATTAAAGGCACTAACAACGTGCATGACTACATAAGTACAAACTTTAATATCAACTTCTAAGCTGTTAACATGACCAATATCATTTGTCTTCTCATCATGGGGCTGTTCAACTGGTGACGTTCGGTTGCTTCCAATTAAAGAGGTAGGGATCATCCTCGCTGCGCAACGTCCAGCTTTGTTAGCACCCATCCACCTTGGCTGCCGTACCTACTGTAAATAGTTAAAAAATGTTATGTACACTGGACTTATATAAGTTATTAACACGCAACATAGGCAGAACAGGAAAAATTTACAACACTTACGACGAATAGTGTAACAAAAACAACTGAACAACCTCATTTGCCTATACATGCATGAACACCAGTGTTTGTTTCATGACTAGTCCAAATACTTACTATGGCAATAGAGAACAATATTCCAAGTTCTTAATAGTGGCAATTTATATATGACAAAAGTTGTAGGAGATATATGACCTTTACCTATGATGCAGCTCCACCGCTAGTTGACTCCACATTTCGAGTAGGACATGTTCTACGGTTGTGCCCCTCTTGGCGACACAACCCACATCTTGACTTGGGTCCATTCTCGATCCATAGGGAGGTCGGCAACTCCCTATCATTCTCGTCCATCTCATTGCGGATTCGTGTGGACTTTGGCCAACCTTTGTTCCGGATCAGGTGCGGATTGGGCATCACTACTCTAGTTTCTTTCGGATCCGGCCATGCTAATCTGTCTTTCAACGGTTGGAATACCGGTTCATAGCTATGGAACCTATGACTCACGCTATAGCAAGGATCAATAAACTGCTGCGCATCGTGCTTATACTTAGCACAAATTGCTATTACGTGTGAACACGGCATCTTGTATGCTTCCCATTTTCCACATGTGCATGTCATACCCCGAAGATCAACCCTGTGCGTGTGTTGTCCGCCCCCATTACTTAGAGGATTACCCGGTGTGTCAACCTGATATAACTGTGCTTGTGTGCACATCCGTGTCACCATATGGTCCTTTGCCTTCGCTTGGTTTTTTTCGAACCTGTCCATGGCATACTTGCACCATTCTTGACCCGCTTCCAATTGCTCTAGAGCGAGATTACGACGAGCGTCAAAGTAGGAGTTCACTTTGAAGAAGGTGTACCTCACCATTGCCGTGATTGGCAAGCTGCGTGCACCTTTCAGTACTCCATTAAAACACTCCGATAGGTTGGTTGTCATTGCTCCGTATCGACGCCCTCCGTCGTGTGCAAGTGTCCACTTTTCTTTGTTTTCATTTTCCAAGTACCTGTGTGCAGCCGGTTTGACATTGCGAATTAAATCCAGTGTGGCCTGAAACTTTCTAACTTGATTCGCGCTTGCGGCCCTCCATACCATGTTCTTCAACTCCGGAATTTTCCATTTTGTGTTCACATTGCTAACTACATGGCGGAGGCAATACCGGTGATGGGCCTGGGGAGGCTGCAACCAAGTCATCCTTGTGTCATCAAAGCAAGCTTTTATACCCGAATGTCGGTCAGAGATGATGCAAAGATTTGTCCGGTCCGTAACATATCGTTTCAGGCATGCCAAGAACCATCCCCATGTCTCCTTGCTCTCACTCTCAACAACGGCAAACGCCAGTGGATAAACCTCGTTGTTAGCATCTGTTGCCATTGCTATCAACAACTTCCCCTTGTACTTGCCATAGAGGTGCGTTGCATCGATGCTTATCACCGGCCTACAATACTTGAACCCTTCTATACACGGACCAAAAGCCCAAAAGGCATAGTTAAATGTGCAAGTTCCCGGCACACTACGGTGGTCGCACTTCAACTGTGTCACTGTGGTTGGATCTGCATCTTTTAACGCTGCCAGGAACCGAGGCAATTCTGCGTATGACTCATCGAAACCACCGTAGATGGCTGCAACGGCTTTCTGTTTTGCATCCCAAACCTTATAGTGAGACGCCCAATGGCCATGCTTCGTATGAAGAACACTACGCAGGGTTGCTACTGTTCTTGAAATGTCTTCCCGTACGTATGACTCAAGTGTGATGGCAATGAACTTCGAATCCATCATCCTTCCATCATATTCCACTTGGAGTGTCGAGCAAGTGTGGGGACCCTTACATGTTGTGATCATCCACAGCTTGTGCCTTTTGCTGTAGATAGCTCGAATTGACCACAGACATGCATCGTGTACACACGTTACAACCAGTCTCTCGGGGTCTGACTTCATGTACTTAAATTTTTTATTCAGCCCAACGGAGAACATGGTTAGCGCGTGCTGAACCGCAGCTTTATTCTTGAATAGCATCCCCTTGCTCGGTTCGTCCCCCGGTTGCCAACTCAGCAGACCTGTTTCCAGGGAAGGTGATGGGTCATTAATGTCATCCCATGTGTTTGACGTGAACCATTCGGGGTTAGGGTTCGGATTATTTTCCGGTTGTAGTTCATCTAACAATTCTGGATTCTCTACCGGTCCATCGTTATCAATGAACTCCTCATACACATCTCGAGTCTCATCCATTTCGGTTGCCTCGTCCAAGTAGGTTTGGATATCTTCATTTCGGTGAGTATATCCTTCATCCTCATGGGTATGGATAGACCCTAACACTTCGGCGTCTTCAGTATTGTCCATAGCAACCCCATTCCATGGTTGACAGTTGTGGGGCAAAGATGTCTCGGGTGTAACTGACGGGTGCACAACGGTTACAGGAATTGATTCTTGCTCTCCAACTCTACTGCCATATTGCGAACCCCCGTCGACATTGAACCCAACAGTGTGGACAGTTACATACAAGTCAGAACCTATGAATTGCCCTGCCCGCTTTATCACTCCCCACATTATATTTGCATCATTGTCGCATTGTAACGGAATTGAATTGTAGAACACTTGGGTACCTACTAGTTGCTGCGGAGCCCGAAATACAATGGAGATGTCGTGGGTATCCTTGTCTAACCCCATAGTTGACATTATCTTCCGTTTAAGTTTTCTCGTGGGTATCCCACGTTTCACTTCAATAAGCGTTTGCTTTTGGTTCGGACCTCGGTATGATAGCCCGTGCAAGTCATTAATATATGCCTCCCCGTCGTAGTAAACATAGAAGTAATGTGGACTCATAACGGATCTAAACCACAAATAGTAATAATTGTATCATGCTGCGTAATATTGTGAAAGCATAGGCTAACTATACATGCCCTATGTACCTAAGCAAATTGTGCTGAACATGCTAAAACTTACTATTGAATAATTATATCGTCTACTCCATCAGAGTTCATTTCGATAACGAAAATGTTTGCACAATGTGGTCGGGTTTCATGCTGGCTATTGTTCAACAAATGAGAACTCAAAAGCATTGCAAATAAGCAAGATAATTCATACCATGCAATATGGACCACATTATTATGGTCATATACCTCCCATTGAAGACCCACAACATTCAACTAATTTATGTTCTCAAAAATTGTACCACATTATTATGTTCAAATACCCCCTATTGAAGACCCACAACATTCATATTATTTGTGTTCTCAAAAATTGTCAAGAACAGTATTATGTTCAGATGTCCCCATTCAAAAAATTGTCAAGAACAACATTGAAAAAATTCGTGTTGGTCTAAGGGAGATAATTCATAAGCATTGAAATAATTCCTAGCATGCAAAAGCATTGCAAATATCAGTTCTATAATTCCTAGCATGCAACATGTACCACATTATTATGTTCAGATACTTAGCATTGAAGACCCACAACATTGAAATAATTTCTGTTATCAAATTTTGTACTACATAACTTTGTTCAGATACCCCAATTCAACACCCACAACAGCAATAAAAAAATTTGTGTTGCTGTAAAGTGTTATATGAATTACTGACCTATCAACTGAGATGTTGACAGAACAATTTCTTGAAGTGCACTGGCAATGAATTAGCGTGCTTTGTGTAGATAGTTAATTGATGTAAGATGACACCTCTCACTAGTTGTGACACAATGGTTGCAAGCGCAGACCGGTCCACCTCCAGACTTCAGAACGACAGTATCAACTATAATTGGTAAGTGGTCCCAGAAAGTTGGGCGGGTGGGGGTGTGTTATGGTTGGACAATACTCGGCATTCCTGATATCGAGTTACATATAACTCGATTATACTGAGGACGAGTATTATGGAAACCGTGTACGTCATAAATATAACTCGTTTCTGCAAAAATCGAGTTACATGTAACTCGATTCTTCGGAAACCGAGTATTATTAAAACCTACAACTACCAGCAGAACGCACAGTGATTCTGAAATGGAGTTAAATAAAACTCGTTCCTGAGGAGACCGAGTATTATTTACTTCACCAAACTGGTCGTTAGGACAGTTGTTTATACTCGCCATTTAGAGAGGCGAGTTGCATGTTGTACTCGAAACTTGTACATTCGAGTACAACAGTTATTCCACTTTATATAAGATGACAAGTTCCTCTCCTGGTGGATTGGAACCTTGGCAGAGGAAAACATTTAGACAGGGAGAGAAGCCTCCTTCGCTTCTAGAGGTAACATGCCCACCTTCTTTGTACTTCTCATTAAATAATTTACTACTGTACAAACCAAATGCTGATGATGCAACTGTTTGTCAGATCTTTTAACAAGAAACGTCAACGTTGCTGCAGTCCACTGGCACCTATTGGTAGAGCAACATGGTACATTTTTATCTAATACCTCAGTTTCGAAACTTCGTAAGTTCTAACCCCAGCACAACAGATATGGTTTTAACATACAGTGTTGTTGTACGAACTCTTTTAGGGTGGCAGATACTATGTTGTTTTCGTTGGTCGTGCTCCTGGCATATACGACAATTGGGCAGAAGCAAGTAAACAAGTTCATAGATTCGCGAACGCTGAACACAAGTCATACAAGGATCGACGGGAAGCAGAATCTGCATACATGGAGTTCATGCAACGTAATGGTAGGAACGTGCAGTATGGTGCTTCCCAATCGTGGACATCTCCTACCATGTCGCCATCAAGTTCTGGAATGGCATCTCAAAGCGAAGGAACTAGCTATTGCGATGGAGACGTTAGGAACAGATTGTTGAGGTATCAGTTAAACGTTGCTATTGAGGAGCGTGACCACGCAAGGAGAATTGCAACCTTGAGTACTAACATGCTAAGTGAAGTGGTAGCCCATGTTATGGGGGATGACGAAGTTCATGATTCGACACGACAAGGAAGCACGAAATGAAGGTGAAACTATGGCTCTTGCTTGTGGCATTTATGAATCTAGTAATACTAAATATATAAATATATGTGTTTTTATGACCCCTATGGCTCACAATTGTGCTGAACATGCTAAAGTGTTGTTGAATATCTTTTTTGTTTCCCTTTTCAACGTTTATTATGTACTTTGTCTTAGCCTGTTGGCCTGTAATTGCTTGTATTGTTGTTAACATTGGGTATGTTGTTTTGGTAACTGTACTTGGCTTTGGATAGCCAATAAGTATTTTATCTATATATTTTTTTGCGTAGGAAAAACAAAAAAAAACTTGTATATAATTAAGTTGCGAATATAACGAGCAATAGGTTAGTTGTCGTAACGCTAATGTAATATACCCCGTGTCGGTTATGATTTTGCAGCATGACATTGAGCCATATTGGAACATAAAATCCAGATATGCACACCACCTAGCAATGAAACATGTATGGGCATTTGCCAAACTGTTTCATTACGTAATATGCAGTTATTCAACCTTAACATATACAAATGTACATTTCCAAATAAATTTAAACATACTTGGGAAGAAAAAGACCATTTCATTCCTTACTTCGACAGAATTGATCATTTGACTCTGCGTCAAAGAATGTTGACCATTTTTTGTAAGGACCTTTTGCAGATGAGACATGAGGATAAGGATAGACAAAGTCAAATAATATTGTAACTGATAGACTGTAACTGTTTGATGATCATGAAACTGAATTTTATTTTCTCTGTTTTATATGAGGAGAGTTTAAACTTGTACGTAGGTAAGAAAGAGTGGATGACCTTTTTGAAGGTTTTTTTATTTATTGTTTTTATTTCTTAAATTTATTTGGATTTTATTTTCTTTTATTTCTTTTTTTTGTAATTGTTAAAAACATCATTGTTGTGATAATTGGATTGAGATAAGAATTGTGCTACGATAATTAAAAAATTTTATTTTTCTTTAAATAAAGGTAATTGATTTTTATTTTTTGTTTCAATAACGGCAGATGTGTGTGTTCAACGGTTGGTACCACATTATTATAATTTTTTTTTTTATCAATTATCATGGCAGATGTATTCTCAAACAAACGTGTTTGTTTTAATGAAATTTTTTTTATAAGTGAATACTTGGCTTTGAATACCATCAGGAGAGTAATCTAATTTTGTAGGCAATGTTTTGGTGCAAGTTAGACATGTATTTTTACCTTTCATTCAATAGTCAGAACTTAAATATAGACGTTAAGGACATTCACTTAATTAATAAATGGGGACTCGAAATAAGAGAAACCCCTAAACTATTTTAATACATAATCTTAAAAAAACATCAGGTTCAGTACAAAATGATAAAAACTCGACTAAATACTAAATTGTATAATATTTTATTTTCTGAGATTGCCCCTGATGTTCAGGGAAAGCGCTAAACAACTAATGAAAATTATGAAATACCCTTAATGTAATAAACTTATCTTTATCTCTAATTCATAAGAAATGGTTTAAACTCTTAAATTGATAAAAATTGAAAGCAAACAATGTAATGAAAAAAGTGAACTTCTATAAAAAAAAAAAAAACATAGATATGTACCACGGTTATATTTTGAAAAAACAATAAATAAATAAAAACTATCTCGGCCTGTTCTTTGTTGTTTCAAATTCAAAACATAATAATTCCACTACATATTACACTTAACACGTTTGAATTTCACTCCCACATTGTCAAATAACCTGTTATGTTGCCCATGTATGTACATTCAGAATTCAACCATAAATCAAGTAAAAAAAAGTCAAAATAACGACAAATGCAAATACTTCGGCAACTCTTCCACTAAAACAATTAATATTTCCAAAATGTTCCACAGTCCATACTAAGTAAACAACAATACCATGTCAAAGTTCCATAATAAATAACCAAGTATTCTCCTATTAGATGCCATTTTCAGTTCCATATGA
Organism: Quercus robur; assembly: GCF_932294415.1. Taxonomy (NCBI): domain Eukaryota; kingdom Viridiplantae; phylum Streptophyta; class Magnoliopsida; order Fagales; family Fagaceae; genus Quercus; species Quercus robur. The sequence goes on from NC_065539.1 coordinate 15,648,932, forward strand.
AAAACTAAAACACATAACAGATTAAGATAATAAAAACCCAAAATGATTACATCGCAAATAGTAATAATTGTTCATGGCAAAATCCAGTGCCATATCAAAAAGCCTTCAGACATCACTAAGAGACTCGATTAGAAGAGCTGTCTTCCTTGTGCTCATCGTTATTGATCTCCATGCTCTTTTTATCTTCACTGACCTCTTCCAATTGTGGCTGTACAAGGTCTACATCAAATGAATTGAATGAAACATTAAAAACGTATAAACAATATAAATCTGAAATTTAAAATGTGTGCGTAATGAAGCAATGTAAGCAATGAATCAATTAAACAAATAAGTCATTTGCATAGTAGTAAGAAAAAACAATGACTGTTAAATTTTTTGTACTGTCTACTGTCTGCCAACAAAATCCAAAAACGATTCTAAAAAATATGCATGAATATAATTTGTATTACGTTGGTATCAACCATACCATCATGCATAATTTTTCATCAGATTATTCCATTTAAATTCTCGCCAAGATTGTGCACACTCTGCTCAGCATGTTCTATTTTCATAACTCAAATTTGTACTACATATAGCAACTTCAATGCCATTTCAACTTTTCTCTACACCACCTCATCATTAATATTTAAAGTAAACATTGTTGTACTTTATGGGAAATCCAGAACCTTTTGGACATATATATTATAATTTTTTTTTAAATCATAAACTTATAACTTTGGATAGCCAACATATAAATAAAAAATGCATTACCTGTAGAAACAGGAATGCTCAATGGCACTTCCAATTTCTTTCGACATAACTCCGAATGGCGCTTCAAATTATACTGAACAAATGCTCCGTCAGCAATAAATTTCTTTCCACACTGCTTACATTTGCATGAAGGCCGTTCTTTACCTTTTGTCGGAAGCATCTCAAAGTCACGCCAAACACCTGAAGTCCTCCTCTTGTAGACTTTGAGCTCAGTCTTTGCCTTCTTTGGCTCGGGAAGGTCAGACACTTCATTAAATTGGGCATCTAAGTCAGGCTGTTTTCCTTTTTTCGTCATGTCACTGCGAATCATCTGATCACTTTCCATCTAGACCAATTTAAAGAAAAATTATTGATAACAAATTCAGTAATTGTAAGAAAAAGTAAGGACTGACAAATTAATTTAAAATCAACAAAAGGAACAAACAATCTACTATTACTACTTAACAATTAGACACTAGTGGGTTAATTGGCCAAATTTGGACTAAATTTAACCCACGTATACCTCACCCTGAAATATTGTGCAAGCATAGACAAAGGCCACAGGCCCGAGCCCAGAACACTGGGACTAATACAATAAGTATGTAGACATACTAAAATTCATAATAAATTTTAGAATTGTATGACGTGGCATATTGTTCAATATGGATAATAAAAGTATGTCAATATTAAACAACATGAGACTCAATAATAACCTACCAATTTAACACGTGTCAAAATTTGTACCTCTTTGTAACATTACTTTTGTAAGTATTGATATAACTTTAGCACCCTCTAAAGACAAAAAGGGTGAAATTTTAGGTTTCTGTGTCTCTAGACTTTTTTTTTGTTTTACATCATATAATTTAACTGTTATGATCTCTTGTAAATCGATTTACTTATTAAAAATGACAAAGTCTACTATAAGTACTAAAAAATGGACATGATGATGATTAACACAGTAAACGAAATCTACAATTTAATGAAGCAATTTCATTACTAACTAAACAAAATTGTATGTACATTATGATGGACACAAACGAACGGATGTATTCTCAAAATATTTTGTTTGAAGATGACAGATACAAAGAAATTTGAAAAGAAATCAGACAGCAAGACCCAATTATTTTAAAATCAACAACACAAATCTATGGACATTACGATAATAATGAGTAACACAGCAAACGACATCTACTACACTTTAATGAATCAATTTCACTTCTAACTAAACAAAACAAAAATTATAATGGACATTCATCATCTGAAAAGGACATACCTTGCTGGACTGGATTCGGTGGTTCAAAGCTGAAGAAAAATAACCGGTTGGAATACCGGTTGTGAGGAGAAGATAAATCAGAGGGGTCGCCTACAGATTTGAGGGGAATAGCGACTTTGAGAGACATTTTCAGACTAGGGTTTTGGTTTTATAGTGAAGAATTTTATCTGTACTGTACTGTGTACATCAAAGAGGGGCGATTGGAGTTTTGAGGAGATTCAGTGAAAATTACAGAGAGTAATGGTTGACGACGAAAACGAAGAGGCAGTCTTCAGATTCAGAATTTCAGAGAGGCGTGAGGGTTCGTTCAGTTTCTGGGGGAAAGGTACCTAGACACATAGAAATCAAATAAACCAGTACAGTACTCGATAATTCCATAAGCGAGTCTTCAGTACTCGTCATCTATAAAACCGAGTTACATGGAAACTGACCGATCACACACCAATCCAACAGCAATCGAGTTGTACAAACAGGATTGGATGGAGTGATGGAATTTCTTGGTTTTAAATTAGTACTCGCTTCCAAGGAAATCGAGTACTACATTGCATTGTACGCAGGAATTTTAGGGCACAATTACTCGGCTTCAGCTTATTCGAGTAACATTACTCGAGAAGATCATCAGCGAGTTATATGAAAACTGACCGATCACACACCAATCCAACAGCAATCGAGTTGTGCAGACAAGATTGGATGGACTGATGGAACTTCTTGGTTTTAACTTGGAACTCGCTTCCGTGAAAATCGAGTACTTCTTAGTATGGTACGCAGGAATGTTATTACGAATTACTCGACTTCATATTATTCGAGTAAAAATACTCGACAAGGGTAGCAGCGAGTTATATGGAAACTGACCGATCACACACCAGTCCAACAGCAATCGAGTTGTGCAGACAAGATTGAATGGACTGATGGAATTTCTTGGTTTTAAATTAGTACTCGATTCCGTGGAAATTGAGTACTAGGTAATATACTTAGCAGGAATTTTATTACGCATTACTCGGCTACGTAATATTCGAGTAATAATACTCGACAAGTGTATCAGCGAGTAATACTGTAAGTATTACGATCATGATTATTAGTAAGATTATGATTACAAATATGTAATAATATTGAATATTGGAATTAAATGAACAAAACAATATAAAGATAGTAGTTCATTAGGGGGGGATAAATAGACCGAACTGGAATTTTACGACAAATATCTTCTCGATCTCTTTCCTTTTTTTTACTTCGCCTTTTGTTTGTTGCCGTGCCCCAGAACGTTAGCTAAAATCTGTAATTTCAATATTACTTCTATACTTTATATAGTTTATATTTATATGATTTATCTATTTAGTTTTTATATATTATGCTCACCCCTTACATTATCTCGATACACACATTTTTTGCGTAAGGGTTAAACTTAAAAAATAAATCACGCAAACTAGTCAATGATGACCCTCCATGGATTCACCTATATAAGCCACAGTTACAGTTGCAAAAATAAGAGCGTGAATATTGCTTGTAAATAATCCAAGTAACATGACGGGTATAGGAACAATCCTCATGGGTACTAGAGAAACAAGAACAAGAACTAGTAATTCATCAGCTAACGTTGCATTCATCTTGAACAAATCCCAACTGTCTAAATTTACACTAGAGTCTTTTGCTTATAAAAGAGACCCACATAAAAGGAAAATTTCAACAAATGTAATGTATAAATTAAACTTCTTCAGTTGTGGGATCTCCATCCATCATCACTATATTGCATTCGTCTAATGCTGCCCTTGTTCAAATATGCAGATACATAGATACAAAAATCTAGAAATGAACTTTTCCATCGCACATGAAAATATCCACCCTTTGCAAATATAATTGGTATAATTGGTACCTAACTCGAAGCTGACTCAAATATTCATGTACATCATAAACATGCTTAAGTAGGTTCATTTACAAAATATGTTCCAAAAGCTGTGTCTAACATATCCAAAAAATCACCTGTTAACATATATGCCCTCCAAAAATCTGCTGTCATGTATGCTCCCCAAAAATCTGTCAGTCTTTTATGTCCAAAAAATGTTCTCAAAGTTTTATCCGCTAGCTGTTACACGAACAATAACACGTCTACCAACTCCTGTGCAAAAAACAAAGAAAAAAACAAATTGTGGTCAGGTTTCTTTTAATATCAATAGTAGGAACCACTGAAGCCTGCAAAAACTTCAATGCCAAATATGAATCAATAAATAAAAAACAAAAACCAACAACTAAATGACAATATAAGTTTAAACTATACAAAAATCCTTAACGTTTACGCACACCTAAGTCATGCCATATATCCCAACCAACTAATAATGAGGACATTTATTTTCTCTTTTTTTTTTTTTTTGGTTGTGAATTGTAATTATCGAAATTGAACCTCAAAAACTAAAATAAATTAAAAATGTATCAACTATATTGGGCAAGGTTTTACCCCCACAAGCTCCACATCATCAACGGCTCAACGATCTTTTCGTTTCCTCACAATTGCCTTCGCCGGTCTCGTCTTACCTGAAATTCAAAGGGATCACACATTACTTGAATGCACGCATTCCCTATGCTTAATTTAATTATCAGAAAATGTTTGATTTGAGTACGATCATCACTTAAAGCACACAACATCATATGCAAGTCCTGTGACATTCTATTAAGGTAAATGATAAACAGTTTACATAGCATGGAGGTGCACTGCCTAAATAATAAAATATAATGCAAACTAAGCAGAAGATTGTTAATCTGAACAATCTGATGAACATGTAGCAGTTAAGAAAGATGCCTTCCTAGCTATGCAAATAATTACTTTATCATTATGAAAATAGAAGACTATGACATATAATGACATAGTAATAATTCCTTTATGAGTTTTATATGTCTTTTATAATTATGCGCAGTCTATGGATAGCTTCCATGTTTCCATAAATCATGTTATTTACCGTCGCCGGTCCCACAACCAGGGGGATGTATGTCAGTGCGAAGTGATCTTCGCAACCCATGTACCGGCACTATATTCTCACCCTGTATCTGTTCGATTTGTGCAGCCGGTTCGTCAGGGTTAGGAAGTGAAGGGTCCTGGGTGGGCTCAGCTTGAACTACAGGTGGTGTCGGTCGGCCAGGGGTGGGTACAAATATACAGCCACCGTCGTGGGCAGAGTCGGCAAACAATGGGGGAGACAGCCGAGTGGGTGGTGGGGACCGAGGGCCAGCTTGGGCACAGGATGTGTGTTCTGCACTATTCTCATGGCCAGGGGGGTGGGATGGCTGGGCAGCAGCGTCAGACGTGCATCGCGATGACCCGACACCATCCATGTACATGCCCCAGTCGCCCTCCAACGCCTCATCATCTGCAGAAAAACAGTTGCATTTATTAAGATAACCACATTGAGTCATAAAATGTCTTACTATTTGCAGCGTAGATATGATTCAATGGCATTTGACCCTTTAAACTCGCTTAATTTGGGTGCATGAGACCTCTCATATACACACTCACATGCACACAACCAATCATCCAAAATGAAGTCTCATGGTTGCTTGAATTTCCGGTCCAATGTTCTTACTCTGAATTCTGATTGAATGCTTTTCCATTTGCAATGGCAGTATCATATTTTGCCCCAAGCTAGAGAAAATGGGCAAATGCCCATTCCAAAAAAACAATTTAGCATTTTGCCGTCTTTCCCAAATTAATTAGGGAAATACCCCTCTTTTTAAACTCGATTTTCTCTAAAACAAAGTTAAGCCCTATAGTGACATTTGTAAGGATCCTATAGTGAGTTTTTAAGGAACTATAGTGGCATTTTATAATCCAATCTCCATAAAGTCGAGTTACATGCAATTTTTTTCTCTTTTTGTTACCTATAATTCAACTTCATGGAAATCGGATTACAAAACGCCACTATAGGTCCTTAAAACGCCACTATAGGTCCTTAAAACGTCACTATAAAATCCTAAAAAACGTCACTATAGAGCTTAACTTGATTTTCAAAAAATCGAATTTAAACAGAGGGGCATTTCCTAATTAATTTGGAAAATACGGTAAAATGCTAGATTGTTTTTTTGAAAGGGGCAAAAGCCAATTTTTTCATACAATAATTATTTCAACTTCAACAATAACATTTAAGAAATGAAGTTGGCGTTTTAGGATGGAAAAATTTTCTAACTGAGACTGGAGAAATATTACTTCCACTATCAATTATTACAAAATGTTCATAAATATCAGTTTTCACAAAGACACCCATGATTTTTTTTTCTTTATTTCAACACTCTGTATTCATTCAACTGAGAATGGAAGACAACAAAGTCCAAAAACAAAGGTAGAGCAGACCTGAAAACACATAGCAGTTACAAAGCTGATACTATAACAATAAAACATTGTTTCTAACAGAAGATTCAAAATGTGAAGTGTAACCAAGGGCGAAGTGAATACGGTGTAAACCCTATTGTAAAGTGTAAACCCAACATCAGACAAGGGCCAAATGCGTAAGCAATCGCTTGACCCGCACCTAGTGCATGTCGTTCATAGAATCCAATAACTATTGTCTAGTGTAAACCCTTCCCAATAAAACTAATACTCACGCCACCTAGACGAGTTACGTATAAACCTTGTTTTGTTGGTAAAATCTAATAAAACTTTGTTTTTAATTCATCATTGGCATATTAAATTAACTATAATAATAAAATTTATAAAACAAAACCTTTGAAATACAAAGTCCAGCTTTGTTTAGTTGTTTATACTCTATCATTGTTATTACTATTTTTTAAACTCTAATTTTATGAACGTCATAGTGTGATCACAACTTTGAATTTCCTCATATAATGCTAATTTTATGTTCATGGTCGCGTAGCAATATTTTTAAAAGGAATTACATTGGCATCCATAGTGCTCTGTGCTTTATACGATGAAAAAATGATTTTGCTGGACTTTTGTTTTCATACATAAGCATAATATATTAGCATTGATGTGTATATGTTAAAAGTGGATAATAGTATTGTGATTGTAGTTGATAAGGAATGAATGAAACAAGTTTGCATGTCTTACATTTCAATACATATATATATCGCTTGGAAGAAAAAAGTGCTTATTCCCATTGGTTAATTTTTATGATAATTGCAGAACATTGTAACGCTACTAATTATACCATAATTATGAGAAGGAAGTGAAAATTAACACTAAAAACATGTTACCAAACAATATATACTTTGCTACTATAATATGTCCTCTAAATAAATTACAACTGAAAGTAGTAGAAGTTAAAGTCAGTAAGAATTGAAGGTATTAGAGTTGGAAGTTACCCAAGACATCGTCATCCTCGTGACCACGTCCATGACCTCCACTGTATGCACGACCTCCACTGTGTCCACGCCCTCTAGACCCACGACCTCCCCCACCACGGCCTGTGGCCTGTGTGCTCGCCTCAGTCACCGTGGCACGCGCATTCTCCAATGCCGCTCGGCTCATCTCTCCGACAAGATCCAGCGTCCTCTTCAGGTGGTTGTACACTGCGGAGTTTGGTTCGCATTGCAATAGTAATTCCACAGTGGACTCAACCTGCGAAATAAAGGAGTCCCATTTAAACTTCTTTCTTTAGTTTTGTGTTGTGCAACACTAGGCCTTTAAGTCCAAAGCACTAAATCTGTTTTATCTTTAATTTTTTTTTAACAAATAATTTATATATATATAATTTTTATTGTCCCCCAAATAGGTTGTGGTTGAAATTATATACTATTAATATTTAATGAGACTAACACGAACCAAATTTGGGGTTATGCATACCCGTGAAAAAAGCATTGCGATCTATAAGATATTGAAAGAGCTAATCCTACTTGCAATTATCATTTTTACAATATTCCAAGGTATCGCACACTATTGCAATGTCTTTAAAAAGTAGATGAAGAAACAAGAGAAAAGACAATCTTAAGGAACCAGAGAAGGCTTTACTTGTTTGATGAGAGCATTAACATTTTCTTTGCATATTATTGCCAAAGGTCATGTCAATAATTTAGTAAGATACTATATAAGATGGTCTTTCACCAAGAATTATAGTGTTCGATCAAATGCGAGTTTGAATTTGCTTGAGTCTTCAGAGTTGTATCATCTTATGCTTGCCCCACTAAAATGAGACTATAAAAGTGAATGAAAAGGTTTATGTTAGTTTATTTCAAAGTGCAAATCATGCAATGTTATGCGATTATTAAGTATTCTACCGACTGCTGAGTCATACACTGATTAGTATTTTTTATATAACGAATTTGGCATAACCTAATTATATGATATCAAAATCTGTAGAAAAAGAATCCCTTAATTACTTTTCTTCTATTTGATGAGCAATATATGAATTGTATAAAATGGGTACCAGACAAGAGAACCCTTCTAGTCTATGGACCTACTAACATAAGTCGTAAAAAGAATATATAATAGGTTGGAGTAAAAGTAGACATTGCAATGGAACCCAATGTTATAAAATGTGCAACAAAGTTTGCAGTATAAAGTATTTGGCTAGTTCCTTTTTTAAATATTTGTCTAGTCTTTTTAAAGAATCAGAGGTACAAACAATATCATTATTACATTTGTTTTCCTAAATAAATGTAAATTAACTAATAATGGGTTGGGCCCTAACTATGAGGAACAGGGCTGGCCATAATCCCAATCGTGTTGCAATATCATATTCTCTTTGTCTATGGACCAAACCCAAATTTATGATAATCCATAGATGTGCTAAACCCAACCCGGTTATACTAATTCAATGAGACTGCTCCACTTATATTTTCTAAAATAGCTTACTTTTGTGACCATACCATGCCTCAAACAATCTCAGTTTTAGGGCAAATTTCATATGGAAAACTAAGTGGGGTGATATTACAACAACCACATCAATGAGCTCCTAGCTAGGAAAAAGCCAATGATTAATTATTAAATTCTATCATGAGTACTAATTTAAAATGCAACTTTGATTCACTGTTATTTGACCAAATATAAGTGTAGTAAATTAACATGACCAAGTAACTTACCACTACACACTCTTGGTGTGATGGTCACTCCACAAATTTACTACACTTAAAGGTGAAAGGCAACCTTAAGGTGCCAAAAGAAGGGGGAAAAAAGATTAGGTTACTTTCTTCCTCTTCTCTCTCTCAAGAACTTTTTTAGGAAGCCCATTATGAAAAAAAAAAATCCTACAATTCTGTGTAATTCAATCAACTTTTGCAAGATATGGACTGGGTTTTCCGAGGAAAACACCAAGCTAGCTAGGGACGGTACTTTAAAGTATCCATAACTAATTGGTACTCAGTACCGCATGTTCAAAAACAATTTGGCAAACCTAAAAATAAATAAATATACCCTAATGAATATGAAAATGTTCTCTAAAATGAATATCAAAATATTGATCCAATGACTCCACTCATAAAAAAATTCTCATAATGCATGCAGCAACACACATATATTGTCAATCCATAAAAGAAGCATCGAATTGTTGCCTTACCATTATTTCCCAATACGCCGAGTCGCGTGTAATGTACCGTCTCGTCGTCTTTCGGTACGACTCCATGTAAGCAGCAAGGTATGTCGTGTCCCCATCCAATGCCGGTGCATCAACAATATGTTCCTCTCTATGGGCCCATCGGTCAATGTAGACAGCATGCTCTTGCACCCAATCCTTATCTAGTTTACCTTGGAGGGAGATTTTGTGGAGATGAACGGACGTATCAACAATATCCGGTGGCACTTGCTTCATCCCGAACTGACGAAAGACACGTTCCGGATGATGATCCTCTACTATCCAAAAATAGATCAATGGCACATCGGCCCTCCATATTTGTCGGCCGGCAGTGCAATATGGGGGCAACAACTCTAGGACATCGCTGTAGGGCTCCCAGACAACCTGCATAAATGGTCAACAATAAGATGCCTGCCAACAATAAGAGAAGCTCAGAGTGCTACCAGTGTGGCAGCCACATAATAAAAAGCTATGATGCTTGAATAAGAAAATATGATCAAGGAGAGAATTACTTATTAATTATGGCTGTCACCTTATACCTATGTATGATTTGAGTTCTTTCTTAGATAGAGTTGTTATTTCATGTCATCGAAAACATTTTCTTATCTGTATACGTATTCCTTTATTGGCTCGAGCTATAACTTGCCATCAGTAATCTGTCTACAATTATAGCATGCATGCTTACTTTTTATGTATCATTGAATTTCCAATAATTTTATATTTCTGGTCATGAATCATGAACTGCATGAATGTGGTTCCCCACTAATTATCTCTAAGTTTGGCAAAGATTTGTTTGTCGGAAAAAGGGAAGGTGACTTGAGAAAATCCTGATATATAATTTACACTCTCAGACATTGATTCACAATCAAAATTAAACGTAATTCTACCATCAGGAGAATTTCTTATAGTGCTGGATTTATGAGTTAACATATTATTCTTTGCACTTCAATTAGAACAAACAGTATCACTCGACGATCATATGTGGACAACGTGAAGCACGATAGAACAAACAGTATCAATTGTGACATGAAGCGGTAGAATACCTGGTGTGCCCGTATACTCGACAGTGACGCACGATACGCAACTAGCACATGTGTCGCATGCTCTGTCGTGCTCTTCGGCCCCTTCCATCTAGTAAACATATAATTTCAAACAATGCTCATTAGTTATCATCCAAATAATAGATTCCAAATAATTATCATGCAAATATTCATGCCACTGTAGTACATTTTCAGTGTACTTGGGTTGCCTATTCTTTAATAAAAAGTTCTAAAGTTATATATCAAAAAAATAAAAAATAAAAAATATCATGCTAAATTTGGAACTTTTCTTCTCTAGAATGAAAGACAGAAAAAGAGTGGCTCCTTTATTACTACAAGCATGGTGTAATATCTTTTTTTCTTTTCAATCTTGGATTCCCATTGGGTGCACCTATAACTTACCAGTTTAAAAAAATAAAAATAAAAACAAGTCAAAATCAATGAGGGACTTATTGTTTTGTAAGAAAGACTTATTGAAAGTCCTAGATTGAAATGAAAGGGGATACTATACTTCCTCCTCAATAAATACCTCTCCATCAAGAATTTCAAACATGAATACATTGTTTAGTTTTTGCAAGGGCCTGACATTGTTTAGTTTTTAATGTTGGGCTAGCTTATGTGTAAACCTAACATATGCATGATATATATATATATATATATATATTAGATTGTTACTTATCAAAAAAATAATATACAAGGTTTTCTTTTGTAAGAGAATAAAAATATTTAGTAATTAAAAAAGGGGCCAAAACTAATCAAACTGCTCAAAACCAGGAAGCGGTTTGACTGGTTTTGAGCCCTTCCAATTTTTTCCTGGTTTTTTAATGTGGACCATACCAGTCTAGGTCCCAGTTCACTGGTCTCTAGTCCACTGGCCGCTCTGGTCTGCTTTAAAAATTTAAGCTCCTTCAACTTTGCATTGTTGGATAAGTGAATATGGTGCTTTACTCAGGGAAATGACCAATTGTGGAGATGCCTTCTGAGAATTAAATACGAGCAAGATTCCCAGTGGACTATAGACGGAGTAGAATTTCCACACGGAGTGGGACTGTGGAAAGGAATAAGAGCAGGTTTTGGGAGTCCTATAAATTTATTAGATTTCAAATTGGGGATGGCATGATGGTGAGGGTATATGGCCTGATGCATGGTGCGGGAACAAGTCTTTTAATTGGTTAGTTTACGTTAGTTTATGATCCTTTCCAAATTGCAGCTAACAAACATGCTAGGGTTAGTGATTATTTGGATGTTAGGGGTAAAGTAGTGCATTAGTACCCTATCTATGTTAGGCAATTGCAGGATTGGGAATTATTGTCTCCCTGCCCTGTTTGATTTACTGTATTCTCAATGGGTTCAGCTTTGGACGGAAGACAGCATATTGGAAACTAGATAGAAATGGTGACTAACTCCATGTGAATGTATCTTCAATTTCTTGAATTTTCTTTACCCTTTTCATTTGTAACATTTTGATTCGACAATGGAACCCCACAATCACAAAACCAACTTGTGATTAGGGAATATGGGTCGTTCACGGTGGTGGATAAAGTTGGGATTTGGATAATTTGGTTGGGGTTGGTCTGGTATTTGTCCTTCACCGGGTAGTAGAGCAATTATAGAAATTGTGGATCATTATAGAGAAATTGGAGAAATTGTCACATTGAATACTATTTTATATTATTTATTGACAAAATATAAATTCTCCAATGACATAACCGTACATAATTTCATTTAGTATAATTACTTTCTAGTAAGAGTTTTAGCATGATACCAAAATTTATTTCTCAAAAGAATGTAGTCAAAAAAATTTCTTTGGACTGAATTCATTCTACCAAAGTTTAAAATCTATTTGCAGTTGTCTCCTCAAATGCTGCATTAGAAGCTAAAAAAGGCAGATTGAACCTATGGCATTAGTAAGCATCTCATGACCATGGACCCTTTTAGGACAAGAGGCCAGTCCCTAAGCTAATAGAGGCAATTTTGATTTGAAACAGGCCTATAGCTTCATTAACATATCAAAGTTACCATCAACCCAAAAAAAAAAAAAAATCAAAGTTACCAGAACTTCCATTACCTTCATAACCATTTACTTGGCAATGTATGCAACTACCAATCCACATAAAATGTTTATGCTACACATCAAAAGTGATACCAAATAATTCATGAGGTCTTTAACCTTTAGACTAAACAACAATGACATACGGCAGAAAAATATTCTACCACCCAATCTAGAGACTGAGATAAAGGAATGCCAAGAATAACAATCATCGATGGAAATGCTAAGAGGATTTAAATTAATTTCTAAGCTCTTACTAACCCACCGTGATGCATATTGGTTAGCCAAGTCCTACAATTAGTGCCAAGGAGCTCTTGACTCATGTACATCTCATATATCAATTTATGTATATTCTATGATGAATGATTTTTGAAAACCAAAAAACCAATACTTCATTTCTAAACACAATTATCAAAAATACATTAGATTGAAATTTGAAGGAGGAATATTAAACCCAAACCATCTGAGAAGTGAAAACCCAAGGTTATCTATGATATCCAACCATCATTATGGGTTTCCACCACTTATTTTACTAAAAATTAGAAAGATCTAGACATAGAGAGATTCTTGACTTAGGGATTTGTTGAAAGTATATGATTTAATCTCTTCTATCTTCTTCTGTATTAGAGGTGTGATATACATGTAATATATACTTATTTGTCTTACCATATAAAAATAGTTAAGCATAGGGTAAAGTTAAGTTATGGCCCTGATTCTATTTTTTTTTTTTTATAATTTCATAGTTGGAGTGGGGGATTTGAACCCTGGATGTCTACGTCGGAAACACTAGGAGGTGCCAATTAAAATACAAGGCTCTTGCCTAGGTTATGGCCCTAATTATCTTGCAAATTCAGAACTACTACCAGGCAGAAAAGGACATTGGCCAAAACAACTATGCTTTAGCATTGCCAATACATTTTAGCATTTCTAATATTAACTAAATGTAGTAAGATATTGGAATTTAAATTGGAATCAGACTAACCAAAATAATAATAATGCAAATATAATGATTGACATAAGGTGAAGAAATTTGTCTTTCGCAAAGTAGCATGCTTTAATCATAGAAGCAACATAGTCTTACAAATATACGTAGGCACCACAAATCATACCAAACATTTATTGAAAAAAAATAAGAGTACTTGACAATTGTATCAAACTACTCAAATAACATACCGATTGGCAAGGGGACCTGCCTCCACTGGCGGTAGTGGCAACCTCATAACAGGGCATATCAATGGGAACCTCGAATACGCCCACAGCTGCACCAACATCACTGCTCCACCAATCTGCTTCGCCTTCGACTCCGATGCCTTGCATAAGTGCCTGTACAACCAGGCTAATGCTCCACTACCCCAACTGTACCTCTTCGCGTTGCTAATTGGGTTTAGGAACTGTAGAGGCAGCACCGACACCCGGTCTGCTGACTTATCCATAAACAAAATCGTCCCCAACCGATCGAGTATGTGATAGCGCGCATGTTGCTGCACCACCTCATCAGTAGCATCCGCAGCTAGGGGCCCACTAAATAGTGCATCCAGCCACGTGAATCTGAGCCTCGCCCCAGCAAGGATAGAGGTGTTCTCATGGGGATGCGGTATCGGGTCTGGTGGACGATGACCCAATAACTCAAGACACAACGTAGGCCAATCCATCTTCACAGCCCCAGTAATTGGCAACCCATCAACAGGAACCCCTAGCATCACCTCAATATCTTGTAAGGTGATGCTCATCTCTCCATGCGGTAGGTGGAATGTGTGCGTCTCCGGACGCCAACGCTCAACTAGTGCTGTGATCAACGCATGATCCACTTCCAAGTTTGGGACCTTGAATAACCCTTCAAAACCCGCCTCAGTTATGTACCGAGCAATCCGTGGGTCAAGCCCATGCTCGGGTAACTTGCAACTTCGGCGTCTGCAGTTTAGCACGCCTGGCACTACCTGCACACGAAAGAGCATTGTCTTAGGATAGTGCACACGAAATAACTATAACAATGCTACATAATAATAATATGCAAGAAACAGTAGGCTAACTAGTTAGTCCCGAACATTTTGCAAAACGTTAGTTACAATGTTAATTGCTTATTCGCTCTACCTCAATAGCAGATAGGATCAAATTCAACATCAATGACATTGTTTAAAATTAGCACTAAGGTGATGGGCATCATGTTTTGAAATGAATGAACAAAGTGCCTCACTATGTCAAATGGAGTAGGGAATTAGGAATCAAGGTCGTTAGTTGTCTTATGTGTAGCCACGCGTAATTGTGTGTGCATGTTTGGAAAAAAGAATAGTAGCGGATTCAATTATTTATTGATTACTATAGCTTCTAAATGACATGTACTGACTTTGGACATGTACTGACTTTGAACATTTCTGCTCCACACAATGTTCTTGATTATTTATGCTTCATGCCATTTTCTCTTTGGATTAAATACAATTCTGCGTAAACCAAAACATTCTACCATGTCCAACGTCTATTTGCTAAGAATCAAAGAACCCTACAAAAATAAAATTAAATGATTTCGACATGTCCAAAGTTCAGTACAACTACACACCTGACCGGCTGGTGTCTCCTAAAGCAGCGTGGATCGATGAACCGGCTGCCGCGTCAACTGTGTACCAACCGTCGGTCCAGGATCCACATTTCCCACTTGTTGCATATCTGACACGCATGCAATCATGTTAGACACGTAAACACAGACAAGTAAACACAGGCAAGTAATAGTGAAGAAAAGCTTGGCTTTTGCAAGTAAACACAGGCAAGTAATTGAATGTTCTACAACAAACTCACAGAAACAAATACAGAGAGACAGAGTGAAAGAGAGATTTCACAGAAAATTGAAAACATATAATTGCTAAACTGAATTATACATCATGCATCTATATACACTGATTTTCAATCGATTTAATCATATCAAGGAAGAGTTAAAGTAAAACACTAAAATATAAACAACCTAACGTTCATGGCTGCAAGGCATAAACATAAAAGACACATAGTTGCAAATTGTATAAGCAACCTAACCAACCAACCAAGTTGAGATTCAATGTCTAAATCAAACAAAGTAAACCAACAAATGAACAAAGCATAATGCAAACCAAACAATCAATTAAGCACCACAAAAAACACCATTCTAGAACACTAAAACATAGCTCTAAAATTAAAAGGTACCCAATTACCAATTACCCCTAAACAAGCCCTGCCACCCATGAGTACTAGAATTTCCCTTCTTTAATCGAAGTGTAAACTTCCTTCCTTTTGCTTTTGCTTGTTCCCATACTTGACATCACACTCTAAAAGAAATTTTATTTAATAAAGCAAGAACTGAAAAGGGTTCATTGTAACTTAGTGGCTACTGAGGTGTGTTTTCAACAAAAAAAGGGGGAGACAAACATGGAAATAGGTAAAGGTTCCATTAGAGACTCTACTGCAATGGACATCTCACTCACAAGCACAGCTTTCGAGGCAACTAATAATAGTCAAATTAATATTGAGCTTTATTAAATGGATTAAACAACTGTGAGACCTATACCATCAAATGATGGTGTGTGCGTAGTTATGTGTCAAATGAACACTGAATTGGTGACCATAACAGTCCAAGACCTTTGCTTTCTTCTCTTTTGGGTTTTGTTCCTTCATTTGTTTTTATGAAGTCGATTATTTTTTCTCTTAGAAGTCAATTATATTTTTATTGGTCAAGTCTTGGTCGTAAATTAGGTTATTAGTAATTCATTTCTTTTCTTCAAATCAAGCAGATTTTTTAAAATCAATAGTTGGCTTTCCTAAGTCAACTAGAAATAGGGTCAAGGTAGTTAAAGGCGAAAGGAAACCTTAAGGTGCCAAGGTGCCAAGGCCTTATATGGCCCGATGCCCTAAGGTGTGAGGCGACAAGGCCTTTGGTGCAGCCAAGGCCAGCCCATTCCAGAAGACCTAGAATTTACCAAATAGTCTTCATTCTGGGAGAACTTAATTAAAAGCATTCCAACAGTGAAAAACATAAAACAAACAATCAAATAAGTGTCAAGTCAATTCAACTTTAGATCGACCAACGAAGGTCCCAAGATAACTCTTCATCATCTAAAATTCCCAAATTAAAAGGTCTTTAAAGAAAACTGCAATCAAATAACAGTACATTCAAGTTTAGACTAAGGAAGGTCCCGATAGAACTCTTCATCATCTGAAACATCCCAATAGACTAAGCCAATTACATTCCCATCACTGACTCGTACGTTTTTAATTTCTTATCATTTTTCATCTTTGACTGTTCTCATCTGATTCACCCATGGTAATGCCTTCTAATTGTTTAATCAATTGGCTTATTCAATTGGTTAAAAAAGAGCTCTCAATCTTGTGCTGTTACAAAAGACTTAACAACTAACTAGTTAAAAAAAAGGAAATTCAGCAACCTGTTACAAAAACTACAAAGCAGCATTTCACATTTACAAGCTTAGATGCTCCTGCATCAAAAACTGCTATCGATAATCTTATTGCAAAATGTTTACAGTTTACAAACAGACATGGAAATTTGTGACTCAGCTGGTTAAGTGGGGTCACATGTCAAGTGTGATGCACGCACGTGTGCCACTTTTTTGTTAATATAACACCAACACATACAGCAGGACATTGTAGCAAGGTTATAAAATTGGGGAGTCATTAACGAATTTCGAAAGCATGGAGGACATTGTAATCAGAGTAAAAGTTTAGGATCGAACAGTGTAATTTATCCTAACAAAAATTTTTCTTTTCACAGCTACTCAATCCCTACACTAGCATGGTGGTATTATCAAAGATTTTCCAGGATGGAATCATCAAGGCATCTCATTCTGATAAGAAATACCAGGATAGTGAGCCTACCATTGTTGTTGCTAATCCTTTCAATTCCGATGATGGGTACAGATGGCGTAAATATGGGCAGAAGGTGGTTAAGCTACTACAAATGTACATGTGTGGGTTGTAATGTCAGAAAATGGGTTGAGCAATCTCCTGCCAGAGAAATGCCTAAAATTAAGTACGAAGGCAAACATAATCATGAAATGCCTAACAAGCTTGCAAAAGAAATTAGTGATTCGCAATATCTGGCCGGAAATATGAACATTCTAAGTCACAATTGGAAACAAAAAGTGACTGTGAGGAGGAAGGTGTTGCAGAAACAAGAAGTTAATTCCGACACACAGAAATCAATACCCTAGGGAAATAAGTATAGTAGGCCAAACCACCAAAAAAATAAATAAATAAACAAAGCCCTAGGTCCTTCAGAAGCACCCTAGAGGATGTACTATTTCCATTCCCAAAAGCCACCACAAATCTCAATGCTCCCTAACCTAACCCAACCTATTATGAAAGGATTGGGTGACCCTAAAAGGCCACTAAGGCCACTAACTTCCCTTTTCAACCCCAAATGTAATAGATGATAATAATAATAATTCGATGTACTTAGTCAACAAACATAACCCACAGAAGCTGCTAATCTGACACAAGACAGGAGCTTGAACGGGCTTTAATACCAAATTTGATGTAGCCTTTTTAGGAATTTCAACACTAAACTAGATTCTTGATAACATATTGATTGTGTTGATGACTGTTTGGTATTTAAACAATAAAAAGAACATCAAATAAACAAAGATAAAACATTGGGCAATCACACGTAGGCTTTCCTAAGCACTCACATTTAGGTACGAGATAGCAATTGCGATTGAAAAAAGTTGGAATGTTCATTATATAGGCTACTTCTAAATCCTTTCTTACAAAGGCTAGGAATACTAATAACCAAAAAAATAAAAAATAAAAAAAAGTACTTAAACTTCTAAGACAATTCTAGTCTCTTAAGACAATCAATTATGCATCTGTACACAAAATGTAAGTGACTTTCAACTGATGTGGTAAGTAAGTTTATATGTTCCCATATGATATTACAAGGATAATGACATGAAAAAAAAAAAAAATTACAAACCAAAACTTAGATGTTGAATAAAAACAATATGGCACAGTTACAGCCGTAAGCAGAGTAAATGGCGGCAAAGGTTTTAGGATGTCCATGGTCTGTGTGTAGATATATGCGTGCATATCCATTATACACACATTATATCTATTATAATAATAACTAAACAGAGTGGAAGCTTGTAAAAGCCAGTAACTTTGAAGCTTGTAAAACCAATAGCTTCTCAATTCAACATCATTCAGCATTGAATTAAAAAGAAATTTTCCCTAATTCAAAATCATGACATAACTTGTGACATACTTTCTGGAAAAAATAGAGATTGATTTGATACACTTTCAAACTATATGAATTACAAACCAATTTCCCCTAACAATGAACACCGTTGTCATGCTAACTGTATTTTACAGGAATTTCTGCCCTAGATGTGCGTCATAAAACACTTCAAAACCAAACCCACTTCAAAACCAAACCCAACAAAGCTAAAACAGCAACAATAATTATGAATACAGATACACAACAATCTAACAGCGAAAAACTTAGGAAGCCACACTCAAATCAGATTACATGCAAAGGGAAAAAATTACAAATTTGAACTCAGCATTTACAAATTACCTTAATACGTTTGTAATCCTTTAACTCCGAAGACAGATTGGGTTGAGCTTCGGCTGTGGTGAGATTGAATAAGTCTGGGTATGGGTATGGGTATGGGTATGGGTATGGGTTTCGATTCAACTTCGGAAAGGGTCTACTGAACGGTTTGGTTTGGGTGCGGGTAGAAACAGGAGAATCTGACGGTGGCCAGTGACGGTGGCTACTGAACAGACTGGCGGTGGCTTAGAATCGGACTGAGGAAGGGAGAGAGACTGTAGACTGCAGAGGAAGGAAGCCAAACAGTTTTAGAGACGTTACATTTAAAAACTGGTTCATATTACGCACATAACTCGATTTCCAAATTAACGAGTTCCAAACAGTAACGCGGGAATATTTTATTGCCCAAAAGCCAAGGTGGAACACCAGCGTGGCAAGAACCTGCCCTCAACTCGGTTTCTCAATAATCGAGTTACTTAAGTAACTCGCCGCTAGGGATATCGAGTATCCAAACAGGGGCACGCCCCTATATAGTTTCGAAACAGGGGTATTATGCCAAATATGTTTCCCAGAAAGGGCAAAGGGCCAGAATCCTCTGTTAATAGGAGTCAAAAGATGGCTACCGATAACTTGGCCCAGTGAGCCCACTCTTGTAGTACATTTGGGCCTATAACTATCTTGGATTTTATCATACGATGGGCTTTAGAGAAGTGGATACTAACCGTTTGGGGAACCGTAAGATGGTCTAATTATTTTCATGTTTTGATGATGGAAAATTAAATTTCATGGAACTCCTTTTTTTTTTTTTTTTAGCAAACTAATACCCCTAAACTTGAAGAAGGTATACCATGTTAGCAGTATCAAAATCTAATAAGTGTGAGATATGTTAGCAAAAATTAACTAACCCACTAACAATTGAAAGACATGTGTTAGTGGGTAGTTATTTTTGCATATATATCTCCCGTTTATTGGATTTTGATACAAATGACATGATATCATTTGATACAAAATACTTTTTCCTAAGCTTGTGGACCATGTAGCTTAACTGGTTAACACTAGGATTGTACAAACTAGTACCAGAGCCGACAAGACTGACCGGCACTGATGTAGCCGCACCGCTAGTGGGATTGACTGACTGAGCTGAGGCCGGCTAGTGGAGGGCGAGAGGCAATCTGACACTGGAGCGATGAAGCCAACGGAATTGAAACCTGAAACCAAAATCTCCTGAACCGACCTATATATATATATATATATATATATATAACAGTGTGTTTACTGTAGGAAGTAGCAACAGTTAAAAAAAATAAATAAATAAAAAAAAATAAAAACTAAATGTTGTCGTTTTGTGCTAGGTCAAGCGAGCCTACTATATATTCTTTCTTTTCCTCCTCTCACCTAACTCTTCTCTCTTGCCTCACGGTTCTCAATTCTCACTCTCATTGTCTCACCGCTCACTAGACAACAAACACCACATCAGGAAGTGATTATAATAATAATTCTTTTTATGGGTAACATAGAAATGGTTTGTGGCTTTTGTGTTAGTCTGTAGAGAAATCCAAAGCATAAAGTTTGATTGCTTTGACT
This sequence comes from Quercus robur, assembly GCF_932294415.1. NCBI lineage: Eukaryota > Viridiplantae > Streptophyta > Magnoliopsida > Fagales > Fagaceae > Quercus > Quercus robur. The sequence continues at coordinate 15,669,636 of NC_065539.1, forward strand.
TTTTGATTGTGTACTGTTAGTGAATTTATGGTTCGTTTGGATTGAGGGAGAGGGAGGGAGAATAGGGTAGATTTAGCACAAAATTAGCTTATTTTTATCTAACTCTACTCTACTCCCTCCACTCCCCCTCCTCCATCCAAACAGGCCATTAGTGTGTTTAGGTACTTTGGTTGCTGAGGATATAACGCAGAAAAGGGGATGGTTTTGGGATTGCTTCTATCTTTGTACTGAAGAAGAAAACAATGCAATAATATGTTTCACAAGGTGCTATTGAAAAGTTTTTTTTTTTTTTTTTTAGGGTACTGTTTCTCTCTCACCTCGCGCTCTTAACTTAAGTTCTTGAGCTATCTGACAATGTGAATATTTTTCTAAGACTCTAAGTCCACCTCAACTTCAATTGTTACTCTGTTGGACATTTTGTTTAGATGAACTATTGGACATTGAACAGGTTAATTGCTAAAAAAATTAGAGTTTGACTTTGACAGCCTACTTTGACAGCTTAATAAATAAATAAAAGTTCGTATTTGCTTGAAGTTTTGAACAGGTTGGTGTATTGATATTTGGCTTGAACATTTTGTATTTTCTTAAAGTCTTGAATAATTTTAAACCAATCAAACTGACCACAAAAAAAGGCACTGCAATAGGTCGGAAAACCGACCTTAGGTGGTGTGCATCGGTTCTAACTATGAGAAAACCGATTTCTATCGGCTCGGTAATAAATTTGGAAAAAAATCGAACCGACCGAACGTGCACACCCCTGGTTGACACTTTTTGATATTTCCTAGACATCATTTTTTTTTTAAAAAAAAAAAGAAAAAAAGAAGAAGAAACTCGTGGCCCCAAATTCATAATATAAACTAGCCGCATCACACGTACTCTGCACGTGCAATGAGGCTTTTTTTGTTTTTTTATTTTAAGTTTAATGTAATTTCTTAATTTGAATTTATCTATTGTTAGTAAGTTTACACAAGAAAGAATTTTTAAGAAATTAAAATTTAGGATTTGAAATAAAGTAAATTGCTGGTTTAGTATGTGCTAGTTTTTAGGGGAAAAAATGTATTAAATGTACATGAAATATATTTAAATAAAAAGTGTTAATTTTTAGGAAAAAAGTTTTTTTTTTTTTTTTTAATTTTGTTGAATTAAAATTTTAACCCTATTTTTTATTTTTTAAGAATAAGAATTAGGACATTTTTGACATTTTCTAATGTCATAACTAACTTTCTGAATTCTCTTAATAAAGATAAAAATAACACTAGAATGATAAGTAGAGCACTTCACTATTTTTGTAATGTGTCACTTATTAACATGGGGGCCCATGGAAAAAAGAGAGTTGATACGATAGAGCCCAAGCCAGTATCGTGACAGCCCATTTAATGGTGGACATTGTTAAGTTCAAAACGTTGTAGCCGAAGGATAACATATGGACGGCCCAAGATTAATGTCTGGACGTCCACTGGCCCACCAATTTTCCAAAAACCATATAACTCAACCAAAGCCTATATGTGTCTCATTCAATGTTTGAAATTTTGGATTAGGGAAATTGGGTTGAGAGAGGAGGCGAATGGTGGCAGGATATGCTACAGTACAATGAGGACATTTGTAGTTTGGCAACACTAGATGGGGACTTTTTGTACAGTCCACATAGTTGGGCCTATTCCTAAAATTAAATTGGGCCATTCACATTATTTGTAAATCGTAAATGGTGCATGATGATGCAAAGAAAATCAGTTGGCTGAATGCTTCGGGCTTCAATGGGCTAGTGATTGCTTGGGAGGCTTGAAAAGAAAAAGACACAAGATCAAAGGTGACCGGGATAAATCGGCCAAGAACCCTCTGATGCTTAAGTTAGGTTTTTTTTTTTTTTTTTTGGGAACGTTAGAATTCCAACTTTGGGAGTAGTGAGAACTTACTTCCATTTGATGTGGATGAGTCCTTATATAGTGAGCTTTGAAGTGGTTACTTGTTTTGTAACTTCCCCAATATTTGTGGAAGTTAGAAGGTTCAAACTTAATTTCCACAACTGCTATAGAAGTTAGAATGTTCAATCTTATCTTCTCCAATTGCCATTGGAAGTTAAGTACTTAGTAGGAAATTATAGCGATGAACAAGGATCTTGCTCATGTTTCAAAATAGTAGCACGTGGTCCGATTCACAAGCTTTTGTAAATAAATCCATTTCTGGAAATTTCCCAAGTGTTGGGGGTTGTCTAAGTGCTTTCTTGATGGACGACCCTCATGCCCATGGACGACTTTCCTACGAGGGACAACCTTCTTATGTTAGGATAACCTTTCTAATCTAGACGACTCTTATGGACGAATTGGAGTTAGTCAATTTTTTAGTTCACCATCAGTGCCTTTGTGCTTTGGTTGCCAAAATTGTAGGATCGTAAATGGGTAGGAAGGATTTATATCAAACTATTAAAAATTATACATTTAAGCTATAAAAGAAGAAGGGAAGGCATAATAAGCCGACTAGGGTGCTAACCATGACTAATAAGCTAGCATTGCCTTTGAATTGATCCAAATCACATCTCATATCATCTTTCTCATCCTTATAAGTTCACTTAGTCCTAACACATCATGTCTTGCCTAACTTGAGTTTTATCTATCTTGAATGGTGGATGAATAGGATTCTCTAAAGTTCAAGTGAAATTTGAGAGAATATATTTCACATTTAAGATTTTCTTTTTCTTTTAAAAAAAGATTTTATTTATTATATCTTACAGTATATATGGATCTATATTATTAGAAATTTTAAATGATGTTGCACGTATACACCTTTATGATGAGTTTGGTTGGGGTGAGAATGTAGATGATAAAAAATGGGGAAAGGAAAAGGAGAGGAAAGAAAATTAGGGGTGAATGAAGTTTTCCATCTAAACCCACCATTTTATTCCTTCGAAATTGAAAAGAAAAGAGGAAAGAAGATGGCATTGGGAAAAAAGTACAAAATTATATGCACATTTCCATTTTTCTACTTTTAATAGTAAAGCCATAATAGTAATTTACTCTATATTCTTCAACTTTTCCATCATTTCAACCAAATACATATGGTGTAAAACAAATTATTTTTCATCTCCAATTTTTCAACCAAACAGAGTCTTAGATTTGTAACATTTAATGTAATCCATAAAATAAATCCATTTTAAATTTAGATGATCCTTTTTTGAGATAGATAAAAAATGGGACACCTATGTTCCTATTTTGTCATACTCCATTGTACCCCCTTCTCACCGCATGCATGCACACACTTAACTTAGATATAATACTTTAGATCGATGTAGTACATTAGGTTCTCCAATTGAATTCAAATATTTGATTATATTAACCAATAAGACATAAATAATGTTATATTTTTTAAGTACAATTAAATTTAAAACAACTTAATAATTGAATTTAATTGAAGAATCTAATGTCGTACACTTAAGGATCTGTATTTAAGTTTTATCATTTTGTATTATCTGCATAGTGGGGTGTCAAGTAGGTATCTTCCCTTGTTACATGCACAAAATCCTAGTACAGTGTTCTTATTATAAAGGAATAGTCCCTTGCAACTTCCAAGACTGCTAAGATCCAGAGATTGGTGATACCATTGGAGGCTCAGTTGAGTGTGAACTTCTTAGCCTGAGAAGTTCCAAAGATAGGTATATAATCCACGCTAGCTTTCCACACATGGTCAATGTGTTCCCAAGTTCAAAGCATGTTATTTCTGAACTTGTTGACATAATAATTAGATTCCCAGAAGCCGATCAACCTCCAAAGATATCACAGGTTTCTTCTGAGATCTTGAATTTCTAATACCCATTCTTTCAAAACTCAAAATTCTACACTGCTTCATATACTTCCATTCAAGCAACTCCTTTGGCTTATTGCAGTTTGCTAATATGTTGGATATGCTAATGCAATTCTTTGTTCTTATTGTCTCACTGGACACCTCACTTCTCCAATGTGCTGCTTGATAAGCTACTAGCTGCCTAACCTAGCTATTATTTGACTAGTTTCTGGTTTGGTTCTGAATTAAATCTGTTCCAAATTAGCAAGCTTGATTCAAAAGCACCGGCTGTACGTGATTATGGGTTTGCTTGCTGTACTCGTGTTTCTGCTAATTTTTGCAAATTGTGGATTTCCTGCAGTTGCGCGAGGGATTTCAAATTTCACTACTGATCTTGATTTTTCTTCTTCCAAGGTTTCTTACAATTTCACTTCAGAAGAAAAGAGAGGTGTGCCAACAGGAGCTAATCCTCTGCATAACAAGTAGAGAGAGAAAGACTAGAGAGATGTTGAGCTTTCCTCACAGTTAGGGTTAAGGGAATCTTTGATTTCTATTGTTTGTTTTTGGATGTTGCTTGTGAACATGTATTCAAGATACAAGAAATGGAAAAATAATTGATTCTTTTGTGGGGTCTGACATATTCTTGCATGAGTTGTCTCTTGGTTTGTTAACCTAAATTGAATGTTTGGCATGCCTATATGGCTATGATAAGTTTGTTTTGTTAGTTTTACATAATTATGGTTTAATGATCAATGAAGAAATTGTATGCCAGTGCCATTATGCACTGCTTCATCACTCACTAGCATTTAGTGAACTTACGAACATATACATAGCATAGCATCTAACAATAATAGTTCTAAATATTATTACCTACTGTACCTCTAGATGACTTATCAGAGTCATCAGACCACCACCACAACTCCTTCATGTTATGCTACTCGATTTTCTTGTTTGGTTTTTAAGGGGAATTAAAATTCACTTAATTATCCTCTTACAATCTATAATTCTCCATGACTTTAATACTTTCATATATTCAATAAGAATGTATATATAGAATGTGAACCTGGTAATTAATTACTTACGCTCTAATATAATCTTGGTTTCTCCTAATCACAATCTTGGCTAAAATATATGTTCTCGATGCTCTTAATTGCTTTTGTAATATGCCAAATAGATGGGGCAACTTCAAATTTTATCACCATGCATGCTTGCATTTTCAATTTTATTTTATTTTTAAAAAATGCTCATCACATGTTTTTCATTTTTTTAATAAGAGAAAGAAACAAGTCTTGACAATTGACATAACGTTACGTAGATGACACTTCCCATTTTTTTTTTTTTTTTTTGGAGAACGCAGGAAAAGAGCATGTGATGTACAAAACTATAGTATACTTAATCCTGATATTGTTTAAACCTATTTCGAGATTTCAACTATTGGATAAGAAATAATAATTAATTACTTTTGTACCACGCGTGAGACATTTATATATAATTCTGCTTTTGATAAGTTTTTGTATAAATTTTTTTTTTTGTTGCATGAGAGCAGGCGAGCTGCTTTGTTGCTTCCATTTCCATACGTGTCAAATTGGGTTTGGGGATGGTCTATATGTTCTCTTTTGTTGTCTCATTTGCTTGTTAGGCCTGGTTATCTTTTATTGTCTGGCCTCCTAAACGGTAAAACCACCAACACCCCCTTCTTCCCTTCTTAAAAAAAGTTTGATGGCCTCACACTTCCTTTATAAACTTAGCTACACACTATGTGTACTAAATATGAATATTTTTCAAAATTTTGGACACTTGATACGAAAGTGTTTACATTATTTATATAAAGTATACACACTATATATATTAAGTGTGAAACAATACACTATGTATATCGAAACTGCTTGAGGTGGTAAGTTGTTTTTGTTAAATAATAAAGTAGTGTTAGTGGTGAGCTCATATGAGAATCAATAATAACCAATTAACTAAGCATATGTGAACCTTTTTGTGAAAACTATTGTGTCTATAACCTTGCTCGTTTTATACCATTGCAAAAGGCAAATGTTTTGCAGCCATCCGCTGTGACTAGCTATGGTGGGCGAGGAATCAATTGGTTTCGGAGGAAAAGTCTCTAGCTTCAATCTAACTTTGTAGAGGCTAATGTTTGATCAACTGGGCTGAAGCTAAAGCTGCTAGGTTTGTAGTCTCCGACTCTCCAAAGCCCATAAGCTTGGTTTTTATGGCTTTTCCCCTCGGGTTGGAAATGGTCTGGGCCCATCCAGGCCATTGTAGCCCTTTTGTTTTCCTTTTAATGAGAGTTTATGCAGCAGTTTCTCATTAAAAAGTAACAAATTCATCTCTTACATTTTAGCACAATGACACTTTCTATTAATTAACTCCCTTTCATATCCTTCTCCTCAAATAACTCTATTAGTTTGTGTGGGTTTTAGTTAGCTCAATTGATAAAGTCTCTTGTGGTTTAATAAGAGATCTAAAATTCACTTCCTGCTTACACAAAAAATAATTGGTGTCTTGGTCTGATGATAAATAGCAACTATTAGGAGCAGATGCTATAGATTGAAACTTTCTCTCAAAAAAAAAAAAAAACTTTATTAGTTTGCTGATTTCCCACTAAATCAAAAAGGAATTAAAAAAAAAAAAAAAAAATCTTCCCTCTTATTCCAATTTCCTCTACCATACAGTTTTGTTGTGCATTTTTCACTTTTAGTGCTTCTTGTGTGTTTGAGATTAGCTTATAAATTAGCTTTTTGTTTTTGTTTATCTTTTATGTACAAATTTTTAAAACTTCATTTTTTTTCTTACTTTTTCTCACTTTTTCAAAGTATAATATATTTTAGCACACTTTCAAAAAAAAAAAAAAAAAAAAAAAAAAAAATAAACAAAATTAGTTTTTCCCAACCCCTTTAGGATAAGATCTTGCTTAAATTTTTCATAAAGAATCTTTAATTAGTAGGGTCATTCAATTCAAATTTTTACCTTAGATATGGGGACTTTGACTTTTATTTTTGTGGCTAAGGTGTTAACAATATATCATCTTCATTTCGTCTTTTTCTTAGTTTTATTAGAGTTGTAGGGGCAAAGGCCCAAGATCATACAATGGGACTTGGGTCCCGTATGAAAAATTCGACCACGTCCGAGGAGAAGGCGTGAGTGCCAAAAGGGCTCCTGGCCCAATTTTTGTGGGCCTGAAGATGTTTAAAAGGCGGTCCGAGGAGAAATACCTCCTTGGACGTACCAAATATGGCTCAAACATGCACTCTGCCTGCTAGAAGGATCCACCCCAACGAGCATTAGTAACAAGGATGAGTCCCACAAGCCCGTAAGAAGGAAGAAAGCGTAAGATGCCAAGGGTGAGGCTACAGTTGCTACATTAAATGCATGTCAACTACTTTTCTGGCTGCATTAATGTGGAAAGGACTTGTGAATAGTGTTGTCTTGGCTACCACAACTCATAGAAAGATGAGGGGGGTGTCCGATGGGACAGGCACTCAAGTGAAGGTCTAGATGATCAACAAATGTAAGACCCTGATGACTTCAAGAGGGCTATATAAGAGAGGGGAGTCCCCATGAAGAAAGGGATGGAGAAAAAAGGAACTTAGAACAGAAGAACAGTGTTAGAACCATAGCCTCTGAGCAGGGACCGATATACATCCTCCACGTCTCCTCAGACTGAATATCTAATGGACATAAAGGGGATTTTCTTACTTTCAATTATTGCATGGCCCAATTTTAACTAGTATACACTTCGTTAAAGCCTAATTCTGTAGCCCACTCTTTATAAATTCATTGTTTCGAGGTCCTTGGGCCAGAAACTCATACCTATTAGGTCTGGGCTCTGAATTGTGACCTTACAATTGGTGCCGTCTGTGGGGAGAATTTGTGTCTCAACAAGTGAGACTGTTAGAGATGGAAGGATCAGATCCGCGCTAAACGGGACACGTAGACTCCCAACGGGAGGACAAGTTTTTGAACCTCGAACAGGAAAGAGATCAGGACAAGCAATGAGGGGGTAGCGTAAATACCTCCCACACGAGCAGAAGTCACTCGAAAGGGAAAAGTCACATATCCCAAAAGCGGGACGATAATAGGGCTCTACAGTAAGAAATCGACAACTTGAAGAAGAAGTTGCGCCGAGCGCAGCGAAGGCGTCCTTCCCCCAGTCTAGACACCAGCGATGAGGAGGACAATGAGTACAAGCGAAGATCGAGAACCCCGCCAAGTGAAACCTTCTCCTATGAGGAAGAGCAACCTCATAAACGCAACCGCAAAAGCTCGTCTTACAAGGGCCTAGCAAACGACGCCATGAGCAAGGCCTTGGACCGCATCTTTCAGTCACCCTTCACGCGTAGGATAAAGGGGGTTGAGCTTCCTCGGCGGTTCCACCAACCCGCTTTTGCCATATATAATGGTCAAACGGACCTCGTAGAGCACGTAGGCCAGTTTAACCAGAGGATTACCGTCCATTCCAGGGACGAGGTATTGATGTGCAAAGTGTTTCCGTCCAGTTTGGGACCCATGGCGATGAGATGGTTTGACAGCCTCAAGCCAAACTCCATCAATTCTTTTAAGCAGCTAACACAGTCTTTCAGTGCTCGCTTCATAACGAGCAGCAGGGTTCCTCGGCCCTTAAATTCCGTCATGTCCTTGTCCATGCGAGAATGAGAGATCTTGAAGGCCTACTCGGATAGGTATTGGGAGATGTATAATGAGATAGAGGGAAATTACGATGACGTCGCCATCAGCACATTCAAGAGAGGCCTATCGATAGAGCACGGTTTAAGAAAGTCCCTGACTGGGAAACCGGTTACCAGCGTGTGCCAACTCATGGATTAAATCGATAAGTACAAGAAGGTCGAAGAGGACCAACAGACCGGAAAGGGTAAGGCGAAGGTTGTCCCTTAGGAGAGGAGGGACTTCAGGTCGGACCGATTTAACAACAGTAACCGGCCGAGAAGGGATTACTCGGAACAGTCTGGATCTACCGGGGCACAGGCAGTCCATGTTGTGTCCTGGGAACCATTACATAAGATCTTAGAGAAGGTCAAGAATGAATCGTTCTTTCAATGGCCAAGTAGGATGGCAGGCGACCTTGCAAAGCGTAACCAGAACCTATATTGTGAGTATCACCAAGAACCGAACCACACCACCGATGACTGCAGAAATCTGAAAAAGCACTTGAACTGGCTGATCTGAAAGGGAAAGCTGAGACACCTCTTGCATCATCCTGTTGGACGGCAGGAGTAGACGAGCATCGAGGCAAGGCAAAGCACATTGAGACCGCCCATTGGCACGATAAATGTCATTCTTGCCGCTCCAGGAAAAACCGGCTCCCATCCTTTCAGAGTGATGTCGGTGGCCCGACTCCCCATGGAAGCTGACGACCGGGAGTCTAAGAGGGTCAAAGGGATGGTCTCGCCCATACTCGGATTCTCGGATGAGGATAAAGTTGGAACCATCCCGCCCCACGATGATCCTCTAGTCGTCACACTCAGGATTGAGGGATATGACGTGAGGAGGGTGCTAGTCAACCAGGGCAGTGTCGTGGAGGTAATGTACCTCGACTTGTATATGGGGCTGAAGCTGCGACCAGAAGACCTGATGGCATATGACTCCATTTTGGTGAGTTTTGAAGGGAAAACTGTTACTCTGAAAGGCCAGATTAGGCTGACTATACAAACAGGCTCGGACATAGTGGAGGTGGACTTCATAGTGGTGGACGCATATTCGCCCTACACTACCATTGTAGCCAAACCGTGGCTTCACGCCCTAGGAGCTGTATCATCAACCCTACACCAAAAGGTGAAGTACCCATCGGAGGGTCAGGTCAAAGAAGTGATAGGGGACCAAGCCATGGCCCGACAATGCATAGTGTTCGCCATCTCACGACGACCGAGTACTGAGCCTTCTACCTCTATCGAGAATGGCTTATAACAATTAACAACCCCGGCCTGGCCTCTGGTAGTGGGGGACCCGCCGAGGAGGCGAGTTATGAGGATTTGGAAAAAGTTCTTGTGGGCTCCAATCTAGAAAGATTTTTTCAGGTCGGCTTGGAATTGCCGCCCCAAGAAAAGGAAAAGCTGATTGATTTTCTCAGAAAAAACGTGGACATGTTTGCATGGGATGCCTACGAGGCTCCAGGGGTCGATTCGAATTTCATCTGCCACCATCTTAACATTAGTCTAGCCGTGACACTTAAGAAACAACCTTCTTGAAAACCGTCGAAAGAGCATGCGGACGCGGTGAGGGAGGAGGTGATGAAATTAAAGAAAGTAGGGGCTATCAAAGAAGTTTTTTACCCCGAGTGGCTGGCCAATATAGTTGTGGTGAAGAAGAAGAGTGGGAAGTGGCAAGTCTGCGTGGACTTCATAGACATGAATAGGGCCTGCTCGAAGGATCTTTTCCTTATGCCTCGGATAGATCGATTGATGGATTCGACTGTGGGACACCCTCGAATGAGCTTCTTAGACGCCTTTCAAGGATACCATCAAATACCCCTGGCCGCCGACGACCAAGAAAAAACGACTTTTGTCACCCCCGTTGGAAACTACCACTATAAGGTAATGCCCTTTGGCTTGAAGAACGCTGGGTCGACCTACCAGAGGATGATGACCAGGATGTTTGAACTACAAATGGGCAAGAGCATCGAAATCTATATAGACGACATGGTGGTGAAGAGCAAGTTAGTGTCCGATCACGTGAGAGACCTCGACGATATCTTTGAAATTCTGAGAAAATGCAAGCTGCGCCTGAACGCATCGAAATGTTCAATTGGAGTTGGATCAGGGAAATTCTTGAGTTATATGGTGACCTATATAGGTATTGAAGTCAGCCTCGACCAGATTAGAGCTATTAACAACATGCAACCTCCTCGGAACCCTAAAGAAGTCCAAAAGCTCACCGGCATGATTGCCGCCTTGAACCGTTTTATCTCTCCCTTGACGAACAGGTGCAAGCCTTTCTTCCTCTTATTCAACAAGTGGAAAGGGTTCAAGTGGACTGAAGAATGCGCCTTAGCCTTCTAGCAACTTAAGGAGTATCTGTCTCGGCCGCCAATCATGTCCAGTCCTGAAGCCGACAAGGTTCTATTCGCCTACATTGTTGTGGCCCCTCACGCGGTGAGCCTAGTGCTGATTCAGGAGGACAATGGCACACAACGACCTGTCTACTATGTGAGCAAGTCGTTGCATGAAGCAAAGATCCGTTACCTCCCTCTGGAAAAGGCCGTCCTGGCAATCGTACGAGCCACGCGAAAGCTCCCCCACTATTTCTAGGCACACACCGTTGTTGTATTAACCCAACTTCCGCTCAGATCCATACTCCGGAGTGCCGATTACACAGGGAGAATAGCTAAGTGGGGGACCATTCTTGGCGCCTTCGACATTAGGTACATGCCCCGCACCGCTGTGAAGGGCCAAGTCCTCGCAGATCTGGTAGCTGAGTTTGTGGAACCCTCACCAGAAGAAGGGGGAGGGGCACTGAGCACAGACGAAAAACTGGTTGGCACAGTCTCTCAACAAGAGCCCACTTGTTGGAAAGCATATGTTGACGGCGCGGCCAATCAAAGGGGCTCCGAGGTGGGGCTTGTCCCGATTTCCCCCGAGGGGATTACCATCGAAAAATCGCTAAAACTAGGTTTCGCGGCCACGAATAACGAGTCAGAATATGAGGCCCTGTTGGAAGGAATGTCTATGGTCGAGAAACTGGGCGGGAAATCTATAAACGTATTCTTGGACTCAAGACTTGTTGTAAGACAAGTAAATGGGGAACTGGAGGCAAGGGATGAAAGAATGCAAGAGTACCTAGTCCAAGCTAAGCACTTGCGGGCGCGTTTTAACTTTTTGTTGAAGGCTAAAATTTCACAAGAAAGCCCATCCCATGAAAAGTAAAGAAGGCCCAATTCAAGCAGCAAGAAGAATCAACATTAAGACCCAATTTATGTTCAGATTTCCAGCAAAAAGGTCATCAAAAAGTCCAGCAAAATCCAGTGAAAGAACTGGACCGGGATACCTAGAGGCTGGCAGAGGCCCGGGATCCTCAGGTAATGCAGCACAGTTACTGTGGGATTGAGACAGCTCAAGAGAGGTACCACGAAATACAAGAATTGAAGAACATAGATGTCCTTCTCAAGTACCCAGTGGTGCAGCAAAGAATCAGAAAGTATAAAGCAAACATTCATGAACAAAGGAGCTGTACCACAAGGAACCAAGAATGAGAAAATCATACGTAGAAGCAACTGGAAGAGAACTTTCAACCCAGCAGTAAAAGATTCCAACTATTTGGGAATAATGACAGCAAGGAAATACAACCGCAGCTGAGTCTGAAAAGTGAGAAATCTTGAAGGAAGAGAGATTGAAGGCTAGTTGCCCAAGGACGCCCCGGAATGGAAAGTCAGCAAGTAACTTTTAGAGAAACCGTATTAAAAGATGAAAACCATGAGAAAAAAGGGAAGAGACCAGTCCCTAAGAAAATGTCACAGCACGAACTCTGAGGGGCAAAAGAGAGAAATCACTAGTACCTCAGAGCCCTAGAAAACACGCTATAAAATGAAGAGAAAACCCATGTTGAAGAGGGGGGAGGATTTTCAGTAGGAAGAATATCATAACAGAGCCATGAGAACTCTGTAAAATTTAAGGAAAAAAGAGGAACGTCTCTTGGTATCCCAGAAACAGCCACTATAGCATATATTTGTCTCCCGGTATCCCAGAAACAGCCACTATAGCACATACTTGGATTCAAAAGGATTCAAACTTTGTAAGTCTTAGAGGCTTGAATAGCCATCAAAGTCTGTAATTTTTGAGTTTATTTGAACCTTGTATCACGTCTTAGTGAGCACATTTGTAATCCACAATCAAGAAAAATAATGAAATATCTCATATTGATTTGAGGATTTCTAACAATTACTTTGCATATTTATTTATCATATTATCTTCCTTTACTGCTTCTTGCTGCTCAATACATATATTCTTGCTTGTAAAGCTAAGTCTTTTGCCCAAGCAAAGCCACTCAGACTTGAGTTCCAAATCCCACAAGTCTTGTGCAAAAGCACCAAGTCTGTGAGAATTGGGGCCAAGATCCTCGTGGCTGAATCATTCTTATGAAATTCATTTACATATATGTATATGTATTAATATAGATATATATATATATATATCCTAATCTAAGAAACTAACAATTATTTGAAGATATGTGCATTGTATAGTTGTTCTTGTGTAGGACCTATAGAGGTAAAAGGAAAGGACAAAACTCCATTGCATAACAAGCATGGAGAAAGATTGTATAGTGCAAAGAACCAGAGATTCTGGGTTCGTACAGGCCTAATACGCCCCGGGATCCCACGACAGTATGTCCCGGGATCCCATGACAGTACACCCGGGGTACCAAGTGAAGGAATTCTTTAAAATGTTTATACGATAAAAGATAAGTCTTAAATATTCTATTTCAATCTCTTTCTCATTGTGAATATTGTGAACATCTATTTTACTTATTTTGTAAGAGTAAAGGGTCATTTTATGATACTAAAACACTTATAATAGTATTTTATTGCTTAGGAGGAATCGCATTTTTGCCTTGAGGAGATTTATGTGACTTGCGCACAACTTGGTTCGTAATCAGCCCCCATTTAGCTGCGGTGAACCAAGCCCAGTCCACAAAAATACAACTATTTGGCCCAGGATCCTTGGGCCTGTGTGCTAAAGAAAAAAGCACTCTCACACTTTTTCAACCTAATGCCTGTATCCAGGAGCGGAAACACCCATGCTTATTCTCTTTCCACGTTAGCCACCTCCTTAGCGCAATGCCTACCTCGGGTTATACTCATGGAAGATCTACACAAACCCATGGTGGTGAAAGTCGGGATGATGCATGTTCACAGCGTCAGGGTAGGGCCTAACTGGATGGATCCTTTAATACTATTTTTAAAGGAGGATACCTTACCCGAAGAGAAGAGCGAGGCCGACAAGATTAGAAGAAAGGCTTCTTGATTCTGGCTGTTTGAGGACTTGAAACTGTATAAGCGCTCATTTTCAAAACCGTACTTGCTATGCGTACACCCAGATGCCACAAAGCTTATCCTAGAGGAATTGCACGAAGGAATTTGTGGGAGCCATACCGGGGTAGAATCCTGTCCCATAGAGCCATAACCCAAGGTTATTGGTGGCCGAGCATGCAGAAAGAGGCACACGAATACATGAAGAAGTGCGACCAATGCCAGAGGTTCGCCCCAAATATACATCAACCAGGCGGGACCCTCAATCCGCTGTCCAGCCCTTGGCCGTTCACACAATGGGGCCTGGATATCCTAGGACCATTTCCTAAAGCATTGAGGAACAAAAGGTTCCTTCTTGTCGGCACTAATTATTTCACGAAATGGGTCGAAGTCGAGCCATTGGCAAACATTAGAGACGTAGATGCCAAAAAGTTTATTTGGAAGAACATCGTCACCAGGTTCGAAGTCCCTTACACCCTAATCTCGGACAACGGTCTCCAATTCGATAGCAAGTCTTTTAGAAGGTATTGCGGCGAGTTGGGAATTGCGAATAGATACTCCACACCGGCTTACCCATAAGGGAATGGGCAGGCCGAAACTGTCAACAAAGTCATAGTAAATGGGTTGAAGAAGAGGTTAGATGATGCGAAAGGGAGATGGGTAGAAGAATTGCCCCATGTCCTGTGGACATACCACACCACGCCGCGTAGTTCCACAGGGGAGACCCCCTTTTCGATGACCTATGGAGCCGAGGCTGTCATCCCTCTAGAAACAAACTTTCCAACGTTGAAGACCAGCACATTCTATCCTAATGTTAACAACGGGCTGTTGGAAAAAAGCTTAGACCTCATTGAGGAAAGAAGGGAAAGAGTAATGGTCCAACTCGCCTACTACCAATATAAACTTAAACAAGGTTATGATGTCAAGGTGAAGTTGAGACCACTAGCACTTGGGGACCTGGTATTAAGAAAAGTCCTGGGCACTGCAAGAAATCCCGCGTGGGGAAAGCTCGGACCAAGTTGGGAAGGGCCATATCGTATCCGGTGGCTGGTATAGGGGCCTACTTTTTAGAAGATTTGGATGAACATTTAGTGCCACGTCCTTGGAATGTAAATAACCTGAAAATGTACTATTATTAATGAAAGTTCATATTCATGGTGCCACCCACTGTCTGTTTTTATCTAAGTGTTAAACAGAACCCTAATCCTGCGTGGCTCCTCGGACCACAGGCTTGGGGGAAATTAACCATTACGCCGTTTTTATCTAAGTGTTAAACAGAACCCTAGTCCTGCGTGACTCCTCGAACCACAGGCTTGTGAGAAATTAACCACGATATTGTTTTTATTTAAGTGTTAAACAGAACCCTAGTCCTGCATGGCTCCTCAGACCATAGGTTTGGAGGAAATTAACCACGACGTAGTTTTTATCTAAGTGTTAAACAGAACCCTAGTCCTGCGTGGCTCCTCGGACCACAGGCTTGGGGGAAATTAACCACTACACCATTTTTATCTGAGTGTTAAACAGAACCCTAGTCCTACGTGGCTCCTCGGACCACAGGCTTGGAGGAAATTAACCACTACGTTGTTTTTATTTAAGTGTTAAACAGAACCCTAGTCCTGCGTGGCTCCTCGGACCACAGGCTTGGGGGAAATTAACCACTACGCTGTTTTTATCTAAGTGTTAAACAGAACCCAAGGTCTACATGGCCCCTCGGACCACAGGCTTAGGGGAAATTAACCACGACGCAGTTTTTATCTAAGTGTTAAACAGAACCTAAGGTCTGCGTGGCTCTTCAGGCCACAAGTTTGGGGGAAATTAACCGCGACATAGTTTTTTATCTAAGTGTTAAACAGAACCCAAGTCCTGTGTGGCCCCTCGGACCATAGGCTTGGGGGAAATTAACCACGATGCTGTTTTTATCTAAGTGTTAAACAGAACCCTAGTCCTGTGTGGCTCCTCGAACCACATGCTTGTGAGAAATTAACCACGATGCTGTTTTTATCTAAGTGTTAAACAGAACCCTAGTCCTGCGTGGCTCCTCGGACCACAGGCTTAGGAGAAATTAACCATGATGTTGTTTTTATCTAAGTGTTAAACAGAACCCTAGTCTTGCGTGGCTCCTCGGACCACAGGCTTGGGGGAAATTAACCATGACACAGTTTTTATCTAAGTGTTAAACAGAACCCAAGGTCTGCGTGGCTCCTTGGGCCACAGGCTTGGGGAAAATTAACTATCATTCTTTCATTCATACTTAGTTGTATTGCTTAAACTACGAGTAACGATTTGTCCTTAGAAATTTAGTAACATAGTCGAGGTTCATTCTTAATGAAGGCAAAAATGGAAGCAGTAAAACAAAATTCAAAAAAGAAATTATATCATTCATTAAGATCCAAGAGGTGTCATCTTACAAGTGTCAACAAAAGCTAAGGAAATGAAAGACAGAACAAAACAACTACAAGAAAAGCCCTACACTAATGTCCTAAGCTTTATCTTGAGCTGAGCTCTTAGCAGGGACCTCTGTCTTGGGGTGATCACCTCCTGCCGTGGGCTTGGGTCCGACTTCCTTGGCTTGTGCGACAATGTCCCTTATAGTGAGGGCGTCCTCAAGTGACTTGTCCTTAGCTGGTGGCTGCACCTCCCTGTTCCCCTCTTTTTCTTCAGGTATGAAGGAATCTGGAGCAGTGGTCGGAATAGAAGGGGGCTCCTTAGGAGGAACCGAACCTGGAATCTTGCGAATATCTTCAGGAAAGAAGATATTCTCAATCTTCCTAAGGTCGAAGTCCACAGGAACTGCCGCCCGATCTAAGGCTACCCCCCAAGACATGGTGATGTAGTCCCTGCAGACTGCAGCCACCTCCTCGGTCAGCCTGGCCTCAGTATCCATCACTCCGCGCTCATAGGAGGTTGCCACCGCAGCCTTAGCTGCCTCCCTAGCCAGGCGAGCCACCTCTTTTGTTTGTATTAGCTGTGCCTTGAGGTCCGAGACCATCTGCTTCTCGGTCACAAGGTTTATTTCGGATAGATGAAACTGTTGGCGCATGTCCTCGGCCTGCTTTGTTGTAGTCTTAAGGCCCGCCTCAGCACTGTCGCGAGCCTTAAGTGCCTATTTTATCTCCTTGCCCAGGCACTCTTTTTCCAGCCTGAGAGCACCTGCAGCCTTCTCCGCGGCAAGACGAGATTGAACCTCAATGTTTAGATCTTCCCGAGATTTCTTCGCCCATTCCTTAGCCACGAAGATTTGTTGAGTAACTTGCACAGGAGTAATGGAAGAATCATTAGAAGGAAAACGACGAATAGACAAGCATGGAATAAAGGAACTGAACAAGGAAGAGTCTTCGTTTTACCATGGCCAGATATCTCTTCAACGACATGAAGAGATCCGGTTGCCGGGTAGCTCGGAGCCCCTCCATGTCATGAGGAAGAAGGAGGGGCTACTGTAGGGCCTCGGCAAGATAAGACACCTGCCCTCGTTGGGACTCCCAAAGAGTTGCGTCCCACGAAATAGGGGCGCCTTCTAACTCTAAGCAGGGGGACCAGGTGCATTGTTCCCTCCTAATAGCCGCCTCCTCTCGGCTATCAACGGACCTTGTCCTCTTTTCCTTGGGCTCTTTACCTTTCTTTTGTTGTTTGGCCTTTTCAGGGCTGACCTCACCCTCTTTCAATTCTTCCACTGGCCTCTTCCACCTCAAATTGGGAAGGGGTTGTAGCGTGGGATCAATGGAGGGAGGAAGAAGAGGGGGAAGCTTGGCTGGAACCTGCTCCTTGGGGGCATCCTTGGAAGACTGCCCCTTGTTTCTATTGGATAAAAGGCCCCTCAGATCGGACCTCGGCTTCAAGTCCATATCTTCCTCTTCAACCTCTTGGCTCGTGTCAATTTGAGCAATTACCAGGCCAGGAGTATGAGCCGTCGAGAAATGATCAATGTCCGATCCAGAATCTGAGAGCTCTAAAGGCCTGGTTGACACCTCTCCCTCATCGGCGAAGTAGAATTGGTCGATTTCAGTCTCAAGAGATGAATGCGAGGAGTCAACTCCTTCTCCTGGGCCGGCTACCACTTGGAGAACGCGCTGAACGGGCAGTTGGGCTGGTGGTTGGTCTCTCTGAGAAAGAAAGCCTGGTTTAGAAACGTCGATACGGGCTAACTAGGGACTTCCAGCCCTTATGGCTTGACCCGCGTCCACGAAAGCATGAGAAAGGGGCTTGTAGTCCAAGATAAGGGGAACGACACGCAATTGCCCGTCCTCACTCACAAAGATCTCGGACCTTAGAAGGGAGTTGAGGGCTTGGACGTTGACCAAACTTATCCTCGGAGTTGTTTGTTCTTTGTTTGCAAAATACCTAAAGGAAGGGTTGTGTCAGTCTAAGAAGGCAAATAATCAAAACCAAAACCGAAATAAGTGAGAGGAAAGCTCAAAACTAAGATCCTCGCCGAGGG
Organism: Quercus robur; assembly: GCF_932294415.1. Taxonomy (NCBI): domain Eukaryota; kingdom Viridiplantae; phylum Streptophyta; class Magnoliopsida; order Fagales; family Fagaceae; genus Quercus; species Quercus robur. Next base: position 15,687,833 of record NC_065539.1, read on the forward strand.
ATTTGACCCTACAATGCCCCACCTGGTGTTCCTGCCCTAACTGGGCAGTGAAGACCGTCGTGCCATGCTCCAGAGACGATCAAATGGTCGTCCTTCAAGCCTTTGTTGGACTTGGGAAGGCAGGATATCAGCCTCACCTCATCGGACCTGGATTTCAGGTAATATGACTCATTGAGGCAATGTCATTCGTACAAGTGAACTACATCGTGCCATGAGAGGCCGAGGTTCATCTGTTCATTCAGAGCGTCTACTCACCTTAGGATCCGGAACATGTTCGCAGCGCACTGGTGGGGGGCCAGCCTATGATCGCGCAAATAATCCCTAGTTATCCTCCCCATGAGGATCGTCATTCCTCCTTCTATGAAAGCTATCATTGGAATGGCGACCTGCCCCATCCCTCTCTTGGTTAAGATCTGGTCCGAGGAGCAATATTCTAGACCTACTCCCGGCGGGATACGGTATTTGGCCCTGAAACCTTCCATACCGGCCGGAGAATCTACCAGTTTCTCAAACTTACCCATCCTACTAACCCTAGGTGATACGAAGAAGGTTTACTTAGGAAAGGAGGCCGGGAAAGGCAACAGAGAGGAAAGGTTAAGGAATACGGGAAATGAACACTTACGGGAGCGAAGATCCTAAACCTCTCGAGCTAGCGAAGAACTCGCCGGAAATCCTCACGGGAGTGGCTATGGAGTTTTGTATGTTTTGCAAAAGGAAGTACTGGAGTGCTCTGGGACGTTTGAGTGCTTTTTGTAAAAAAAGGAAGTAATTCCCCTCAGAAGCCTTATATAGTAAGGAGAAACTGAACGGGCTTAATCCCGCCTAAAGGATTGGGGAAATATCAACCGTTGATTAGGTGCCCCACCGTTGGATGCGGGGGACATAAAGCCGCCTGGCGCAATTAATAGCGCCTCGTGGGTTACGAAACGCCAGTAGCAGTAATGACACACATGAGGCTGTACTTCCACACGTGTGAGTCAAGAAATTATAATAAGTAATCCCATAAGTATCAAAATCCCACCTTTTCTCCTCGAATAAGAGGGAAAACCCAGAATTTTGAGGGGCTATTGTAGGGGCAAAGGCCCAAGATCATACAATGAGCCTTGGGTCCCGTATGGAAAATTCGACCACGTTCGAGGAGAAGGCGTGAGTGCCAAAAGGGCTCCCGACCCAATTCTTGTGGGCTTGAAGATGTTTAAAAGGCGGTTCGAAGAGAAATGCCTCCTCGGACGTACCAAATGTGGCTCAAACATACACTTTGCCTGCTAGAAGGATCCACCCCAATGAGCATTAGTAACAAGGATGAGTCCCTCAAGCCCGTAAGAAGGAAGAAAGTGTAGGATGCCAAGGGTGAGGCTGCAGCTGCTACATTAAATGCATGACAGCTACTTTTCTGGCTGCATTAATGTGGAGAGGACTTGTGAACAGTGTTGTCTTGGCTACCATAACTCACAGAAAGATGGGGGGGTGTCCGATGGGACAGGCACTCAAGTGAAGGTCCAGATGATCAACAAATGTAAGGCCCTGAGGACTTCAAGAGGGCTATATAAGAGAGGGGAGTCCCCATGAAGAAAGAGACGGAGAAAAAAGGAACTTAGAACAGAAGAACAGTGTTAGAACCATAACCTTTGAGCAGGGACCGATATACATCCTCCATGTCTCCTCGGACTGAATATCTAATGGACATGAAGGAGATTTTCTTACTTTCAATTATTACATGGCCCAATTTTAGCTAGTATACACTTCGTTAAGGCCTAGTTCTGTAGCTTACTCTCTATAAATTCATTGTTTCGGGGTCCTTGGACCAGAAACCCATACCTGTTGGGCTTAGGCCCTGAATTGTGACCCTACAAGAGTGATGTTGGTAAATTACTTTATTACTAAGAGATAGAACCAGAATTTCAATTAAGGGACCAAGCCGACATGTTTTCTAAATTCCAGACTAAACAATATACTAAAATTTAAAACTAAATGAATATAGGAAAAAATAAAACTAGCATTTATTCATAGTTAACAACAAAAGAAAAGACACAAAATAATTTTTTCTTAATACATTTCTAATTAAATAATCTATCAAAATAGAATTTGTCATTCTTTTGAAAAACATATATGATTGTTTGTGTATTAAATTTCACAAAATTTTCATTTCAATGTACAAAATGAAAGAGACTTTTAGAAATTCATCTTCAATTTGTTGTGAAGCCAAATTTTGTCAATATTTATGATTGAAAATACTTGTTGTATAGTTGTGGTAGACAATGTTCATCCAAATTCTCACTAAATGGGTAAAATCGATCATCATCGTGATTTATTGCTAAAAAAAATAATGTTCATCCAAGAAGAAACTTGCTATCATTGTGATTTGTTGATAAAAAAATAATCATTATAAAATAGACACCATCAATTTTAAATGCTATTGCATTACTTGCGTATCTATTGGGATGAAAAAAAAAAAAACCCTTTTGTTTGCCGTGTCTTTCATGTTGCCTTTTCTTACTTGTATGTATAAGGTGAAAGTGGTCTCTCAATAAAGATAGTCCCTCACAATAATCCAAGCCTAAGCAAATTTTTTTTGATGAACTCAAGCCTTAGCAAAATAAATGTTCTTGAAATGTCACATGTTATAAATGTCAAACTCTTATCAATTTTAATTTTTTACGAGCTCATTAACGGACTATTGCAAGAAACGACAGTCGTTAAGACAGTTGCTGTCATTTATTTGATACACGGAGGTCGGTGGGTTCTCTTAATTCTAAAAATCGGAAGCGGTCCTGTTCCCTCATTCTATCAGCGAAGGCAGTCATATTTGCTTGCTAAATCAAAAATGGTACCTTTTCTTGTTCCTTAGTCTCTATCACCAACGATTTATGTATCTGAATTCTATGTTTGTATATTTATATATTTGAGTCGTACTTATCAGTTACTAGATCATGGATGAGTATTTTTGAAAGAACGAATGCAAGCGCACCAATTGTTTGCTGAAATTCCTGAATGAGTTAGAAGTTTTTGAAGCGAAATCAGTACTATGTTGTTTCTGCTATACCAACTACTACGCAATGTTCTTAAGCTGAAAATTGTTATTCTTGCTGTAATGTTTTATATCTAACAACTTTTCGATTGTGGGTATTTATGTTGAAATAGAATTAATATGTTGGATGCATAAAATCAGTGTCCCATCACATGTATATGCACTGCATTGTAGCTTTGTTATCACTGCCTCCACCTCCACCTCTTGTTTTTAGTTACAATCATTCTCATTATATATCAGCTCTACCTCTAGGTATTCATGTATGAAATTTCAACAAGTAAGTGAAAAACAATAAAATTTACACAATTGAGATTTCAAACCTTCCCTTTGATAGTAGTCATAAGACTTCACAATTCATGAGATTTTAAATTTCAAATAAAAGGGAAAAGGCCTAATTGTATGGCTCTATGCTTCTTGAAAAATCGATAGACCTAGAGATTCAAAAGTTCTAAGTGGAAGAAAGATAGTGGGGCTGAGGATTGTCATGCAGATGCAGAGACATTATTTACATTTTTTTTTTCCCCCTCTTCTTCTTATCCGCAGGACCATACTGAACAGGCTAGATGCAGAGAGCTGGCCAAATCATCTACATTTTACCGCTCGGTGTACTCAGAGGTGACTTGATCAATCATATGATATTACTACTGCCACTCATTGATTCTGTGTAATCAGTTTTATTTCACCATCCAGGACCAAAGTATCATAGCATAACAGTACTTGCATCTAGTCTAGCATATTGAAATTATGCACTTTATCTTCTTGAGTCTTGTTTCATACATTGGCTACATGTTGCCATGATTTATCAAGTCAAGGCATAAAAAAAAAAAACTATGTCAGAAGGAATTAAAAATAAAACCTAATTTTTGTTGTTTCCTCAGCTCCTTTATCATTAGAAAACCTTTTGTTTTTGTTTTTACTTTTGATTTGGTTTGGTTTTGTCTTTTGCAGATTCTATTGTGTTTTACTGTATTGTTTTAGTTCAATACCATCCCTTAAGTCTGTTGTGAAACATGATGGGTTCATCTCAAATCAAGTTACTTTCAAATATATGGAAAACTACATATGTGAACCTAGAAAACTACCTTTGCTTATATTTTAATTTCTAAGAAAAGTATGTAAAAGTTGGACTCAAATTCTATATTCCAAAAGTGAATTATCCAATTCCTCCCCCCCACCCCCCCACAAACCAGTCTTCTATTTCAGAGCAAAGGGCTTGTGGGGAAGAGGACAGCCACACACTTTAGTTCACCTCTTATCTTTTATTGCATCAACCTTCAACAACCATTCTCCTTCATAAGCTATTTCGTGTGGTTTCATTCCCTTTAAACTAACAAAGCCCTAGAGTTATGAGAGCCTTTATCTTCTTTTGAAATGGAACGCTCAGGTAGTCAGTAATGAAATGTGTATTTTTCAGAATTACTTAATACTAATTACTTTTTGTCTACACTCCACACACTCACACACGTATATACTTCAAGTAATTTAGTTTTGGATTCCTTTTGTTTTTGTGAAAGTGTATCTTGATGTTCCAATACTGAACAACTACTATGGAGGATCTTAAGTCCTTACACCATACCAATACAAATTTATGTAATTGTCGTTCAATTATGAATGCGTACGCTCCACATTGAGTAGTATGTATGGAACTTTGTTTGCTTCAGTTGAGTGCATTGATTTTGTTATTGCAAAAAACGTCTTTTAGGTTTCTTTTGATCATTGTATATACAGATAGAAGAGGTTGGATGGGAGCATCTGGTGAGATTGGGTGGAGATCTGACGTTTCTTAGCTTTCGTATCTTGTAAGATGTTCTTTCTTGCCTTCATATTCCAAACTATTTTCCCTTTAAGAAGGAGGATCCAGGTTTTTGTTTGCCTTCTCTTTAATGTTCACGTGCTTGTGTTTTTGCCCCCCTATTCCCATGTAGTTTGCAGTTACAATAGAAATTAGGAAAGCTTTGGTGCTTAAAGTTTAATTTGTGGTTTTATATGTTGAGAGAATGTTTTAATTGGCCAAAGACATCTGGTGCTATGAAGGCCAAATAAGTGACACCGGAACAGGCAAACAGATTTAGAAACAACATTTTTAATCTCTGTTATTGAGATATGAAAAGATTGCTGTAAAACATTATTGCCTTAGAATCTCAAAGCCGTAAAGCATGCTGTGAATGTTTTCAGAGTGTGTTACTTATTAAAAGTTGAACTTATCTTCTGAGAGTATGAAAAACTGAAATATATGCAATGAATCGGAAATCAGGTGATTGTGAAGTAAGTTAAGCATACTTTGTTTGTAGGCAAGTGCTGGATAACGTTTCCCGGTTACTCTTCTGAGATCAAAACATTGCTTTTCTTCTTCCGGAATCATATGTTCCTCTTCCACAAACCTATGCTACTTCATTGCCTCTGACTTTTAATCTTTCTACAATCTTTTACTGGCAAGGGACATTAATAATGTTCCTCAAAGCCTGATATACACTGGTAGCATGTGAATCAAGTAGGTAAATCTGTATTTCCTCTCTTACCTTTCCCTGTAGCATATTGAAGTCCACGCTGAAATACAGTGAGAAACATGAACACCTTTTGGAGGCAGATGGAAGATCTGGATTAAATTTCATTAGATTTAACTTAACATGACTCCACAGTAATGTCTAACACTTTTTGAGGTATAATCTTTAATATATCATAGCTGTGAAGTTAATTAGAGGTTTCTGTCAATTGGTTGTGAATGTATAATCTTATATGCTTATTACCACATGTCACAGTTTCCTGAATTTCTTCATTTGTTTATGCTTATTCATGTCGTGGACTGAGCCTTTGATAAATTTGATTGATAGAGATGAGAAGGGGAGACTGCACTTTATGGAAATTCAATTGGATAAAACCTATCCCAAAAGTCCACCTTCAATATCAGCAGTTGGTTTTCTTTCATCTCTTCTGAAATTGAAGTTTTGCATTATAGGCTTAAATTATCTTTGAGTTTCCTTCCTCAGGATGTACCATATAATTTTGACTTACAATGGTCAATAAACTCAAGATTAAAGGATGTGGTGCAGCAGTTCCAAGAGGTATTTGTTGCAAGCTTTTTAAAAAGGTTATGAGCTTTTCCAACTTTTACTAAAGTATGCAATTACTATATTTTGTACACAGCATCTGGAGAAGCTTCAGGAATTTTGGTCTACGTTGGATGATATTGACAAGTCTCTTTGTGTTATTGATCCTAAACAGCCTTCTCGATCAATTTCCCATCGTCAAATCAATATAGGTGAGCCATTGGTTGATCATGAATATATTGATAAAGCATTTCTCTTTTTTGTTTGTCCGTATTAAACCTTTTTAGGTTTATGTTTTTCAGGAAATGATTGCTTCATCATGTTGTGTATAGATGCCAACAATCCTAGATCTTTACCAGAGTGAGATTTCATCTCACATCACTGTTCTGCTACTGCTAGTTTTAGCTTTTCATGTGGTGTTGAATATGTAAGTTGTGCTAGGTGTCGTTTTATGGGTTCAGGTCCATTTGTGGGTTCGTTGAGAAAGAAGTGGCAGAGAAATAGCAGAAAATGGTATACTCTTGCTTGCTCCTATGGATCTTAATTTGCATTTTGACTTCAATACTTGTTATATAAAGGTAGTAAAAATTGGAAGTTTCTGTAGTTACCTGAGAAATGACATTTTTCATCTGTAACACTGCTCTTTTTTTTGGATGATGTGGAACCTCCCCAAGTAGGGCCCTTTGGACCCACCCTTGGGGAGTAAACTACGGATACACAATCCTACCAGTGTAACACTCCTTTTTTTCTTTTAGCAACAAGATATTATGGCTCAGTTTCTGTTGGTTTTTCCCACTGATATGTTAGCTTAAAAGTGAATGCTGATTTCCAACCCACTCCCTCTCTCTTCCCTCGCCTTCTCTTCCTTACCCCCAATAAAAGGGAAGAAGGATTTCGAATGGATACAATGTAATACTTGAAGTTTTATATTTAAAAACAAAGGGTCATTTTTTTTTACTTGAAATAACGCTTCCTCTTGCTTGATCTTGCTATTGTGTATTGCCAAATTGTTTTGAATTAGTGAACACTTTTCCTTTATTTTTCTGAAAAATATTCGCTTGATTATTGCCTATGGCATTATCAGTGATATACTTTATTTTTGTGCTCTGATAATCTGCATAGGACAAAGGACAAACCATACTTGGAAAATCTTGCATGTCTTCTGGAGACTCAACTGCCAAGGCCCACTGATGTACCAAAGAATGACCAGCAAGTTGAATGTGGAATATGTTATGCTCAATGTCTTCCAGTTGGTATTGATATTTACATTTTCTGAGATGTTTACTAACTACATCTTTATTCATACATCATTCACTTTTAAATTGTCGATGTAGATGATGAGCTTGGAGCTAAGAGTGGAAGTGGAACTGACTACACATGTGATAATACCACTTGCAGTAAGGCTTTCCATAGTGTTTGTCTTGGGGACTGGTTGCGTTCTATCACCACAACAAGGCAGTACGTTGAATTTTTAGTGTCCTTGTGGCTTTCTATTTGGATCATGCATGAATTTAACTTAAGCTGTCATTTTTTTTTTTTTTTAAATAAAATTGCCCTTTTACAATAAGTTCTAATATTGTTCTCATTATTGCTTGATTCATGATTGATTTGCATACTTCATTGCAGGTCATTCAATGTTCTTTTTGGGAATTGTCCATACTGTTCAGATCCAGTTGCTGTGAAAATCAACAACGTTAAAAATTGAACTCTAGGTCGGGTTTTTCTATGGTACCTTTGGGATTTGCTATGGACTATGATCAGAATCTTTTTTTTTTTTTTTTTCTTTTCTTTTGTTGAGAAGGGAAAATTCTTTAAAGATAAAGGCAGACAAAACCATCTAGGGTAACCAATTCTCAGGCATCAGCAAACAACCAGCCTACAACAAAAGTTGGAGGGACTGAATGCAACAACACAAAAGGTTCCCGACTACTTCCATCTTTTGCTAACGTCTGCACAGTGATTCCCTTCTTGGAGCATGTTGGATATAACTTATAAGACGCCTCAAAATGCCAAAAAAAGATCTGCAATCAGAAATTAGAGCCCTACAAAGGTGAAAATCATGAACTGAAGTGTCTTACAAAGCTAAGAAATCCGCAACTAGCTTAGCATCCAATTCAATTATGATTTTCCGGATTCAAATATGCAGGGCTAAGTTGAGTCCTTCCCTAAGAGCCCAAAATTTAGCTACGAAGGAATTGGTTATCTCAATGTTCTTGGAGAAACTTTTGAGCCAAGTGACATTGTAGTGTCTAATAAGGCCCCCGCAGTAGCTCTTCCATGGTTGGAAATGACTGACTCATCTGTGTTGAGTTTGAAATAACCAAAGTGGGGTGGCTTCCAACCAATCAGCCTGCAAAGACAATCCTGTGGTCCAATTTTCAGAGGGTAGTGTAGAGTTTAACAGCCAAAGAAACGGTGTTCTCTAGCAGATTCCATGGGTCCAAAGGATTGTTTTCCATGATCAATTTGTTCCTTGCTGTCTAGATTTCCCAAGAAGCAATGGGGAAAACAACTTTATAAGGTACAATAGAAAGATGTCAGAAACCAAGTGGGAGCTAGTTGCAAACTTAATCCACTGCTCCATCTTTCGAAATGAGAAATAACTTGAAGGGGCAAGGTCCCAATTGCTCTCCACAAATTGGCAATCATGGGGCAATCTCGGATAACATAAAGAACCATTTATGGGGTATTATTGCAGAGTGGGCAAGCATCAATCAGGATATATATATTTTTTAAATTATTTTTTTGGGACAAGAGTGTCCTTGTTGCTAGGCTAGTGTGACAAGCTAGCCCAATGAATGTGAAATTATGGGGATGGTGTTCACATGTCAAAGCCACTCCCAAGATGGGGGAGCCAGAGTTGAGGTAGTGGGACTAATCTCAAGCTTTGCTAATCTCAGGCTACGTCTTGGCGTTCACTAATTTGAATCTCTAGTTTTTTAATGTTTTAATCTTAGCCTTTTATTCATATTCACGAATGAATGGTGGATATTAAAACATGCCGAAATGATAGTCGTGGGTATATATATCTTGCCCCTCAAACAACACAAACACAAAGCTACCATAAAATCATCCACTCTAGGTCTTATTTACTTATTATTATTTTTAATTATGATAATTGGATAGTTGGAAGAAGGAAGATTTCAACCTTTAATGTCTTTATAACACCGTGAGGTGCCAATTGAATCACAGAGCTCTTTAATTATTAACCATCTCATCAAGCTGAGTATTCTATTCCCTGGACGCATCCTTCACAGGGGCAGCAATTCCTCAACCTACACAAAGCACGTTTATTTGATTTGATATCTTTGATGGTAAACTACTAATCTTTGGAGATGAGGTGATCAAGACCATACACTTCCTCCTTGTTTTGTGATCTAACAAAAAGGATTCTTTCTTTGTTCAGCCATGGCAGCAATGAGAATTTATTAATCTGACACATTAACAATGTCCAGAGTATTAAGTTAAATTATGGTGTCATCTAAATGTGGCCTCATCTGTTACCCACCCTGTAGTACTCTGTTGCTTCATAAATTGTGACCTGCTATCTAACAACGATATGTGCCTTTCAATTCATTATGGTTCCTGTCCTAACTCTTAACCTTGTCCATCAACCGATTCATTTGATTGTATTTCGTAGTTCAATGGGACCTGCCTAAGATACTAGTAGGCTTATCTTAACCTCATGCTCTTGTAACCGAGACTTTTTAGTTCCAGTGATAATTAAATTTGGTTGTATATACATTGCAAGCAACCCAGCTTTTTACCAATATTGACAAATGGATCCGACCACGTTTCCCCTCCATTGAATTGTCAAAAGTAGCTATTGTACACCATGCCCACTATCTTTTGCTCCCTTTGGCTTATCTTTTGGGAGTCATCTACCTCATGATATGATTTTGGCTTTATGAGTTTATGTACCTTGTTGCTTGTTGTGATGATGAGTAGCTTTATATTGATATGATATCAACAGGTAGAGCCGACTGCCGTATATGTTGACTGTATAGCCTACGTCTTTACACTTTTGTTAACTCAAAATAAATATTTCACAGGATGGTCCTGTTGTTTTTAAGTCAAAACGTGGGGCATCGAGGTCCCTCATTTTAATGCCTTCCCATCAAGCCGGTTGGGATTGTGGTCCTTAAGTTTCATATCAAGCTAAGATGGCCCTGCCCATATCATATAGAATAGTAAAGAAACGAATAGTTCTCTCCCCCTCTTACCAGTTATTTTAAAGTCGCTTGTTAAGGAACCTAAGATTTTTCTTTTTTTGACTGAAAAGTTAGAAAACCTAAGATTGAATTTTATTTACACATACAAAAAAAAAAGCTTTCTTAACCTAGCAATGCATAGCAATTACCATGAAATAGATGTCATAAGTTTAAATCCTAATTCTATCGTATCTATTCAAAATCAATATATATGTTCCTGAAAGTTTGTATAAAAAAAATGTTGTAGGAGATACACTTGATACATTACTCCTACCATTGCCACAGTCATACCCCAGGGTTGTTAATATGTTTGGACATTTGAATCATACCTATCGTATACTTCCTTTAATTACCATTCAACTCAGGCGTTAGTATATTTATTACGATTAATTTGAGGATTAATTGGGGGGACCCTATTGTTTATCAGTTTTCTTTTGGTCATACCATACAAAACAAATTTTAAAAAATATATACATAATGACGTTGTAGTGTATGAGCTATTGACTAATGAATATTTATCCTTATAAGAGAGATTAACATTCTTTTAAACGGAATTCTTGTAAAACTCCATTGTAAGAAAAGCAAATATCCCCTTACTTCAGTAAAATAATTTTGGTTTAATAAGGTTAGATTTAAATATTTATTGATAGTTGGCTTTGTGAGAATGAAACATCGATCAATAGTTATTGATCCCTGATTCTCAAAAAAAAATATATATATATATATATATAAATATATATATATATATATATAAATATATATATTTTGATCCCCCCACCCCACCCCCCGCCAATCACCACCAATGCTACAAATGGGGGCAGGTAGCCTTATATGGTTCATATGGTGCTTTGTGAATCCTCTTGACTAGAACATGACAATGTACATCAATACTCACACGTGCACATAACCAACCCAGACCATGACCACCCTTGACTCGGAGTCGGGACCATGTCTTATGTGACACAAGTTTTGCCTATCTGCTTATGTGCTTGTTGCAGAGCCCACTCTCTCTATCTTTCTTTTTTGGGTGGGTGTGGTAATAACTTATAAGCCCACGTGAGATATAATTTCAGGGATGACCATATATAGAAGAATCATACAACCACAATTATTCGGACGTTTATGAAAAGATAAATAGAAAATAAGCAGAGGAAAGAAATCAATTTGTAATGTTGTTTATGGACAAATCTATATATATTTATAAGCTGAAGCGTAGTATTCATTGTTGTTATACTCTTTTTAAACCACATCATCTACCTATTTCCCATTTCTCTCAGCTACTTCCAACCATAACTTTCCTTTTACCTTTTCAATTCTCCACTACTCTCAACCTTAATGTCACTCTTCATATATCTCTTCATTTTCTCTTTATTTTGACTCTTTTTATCTCATTTCTATTACTATAGATATGACATTCTCTCTCACATTCTATACATATTTTCTCACATGAAAAGGATTATTACTCTCTCTCTCTCTCTCTCTCTCTCTCTCTCTCTCTCATATTTTTATTGTTGTGTGAATTTTTTATTTTTTGTATTTCTACTTTAGATTGATGTATTTATGTGTTCTTTAGAATTTTACTTTGGGTTGCAATTTGGTTTTGTATTTTTAAGTTATTATCTTTATTTTTTTTTTCTTTTCTATGATTGTTAAATGTTAGTCTATTGCATATAAATATAGTTTATAAAAGTTAGGTCATTTTATAGTTGTACTCTGATTATGTAATGTATTATAAATCCAGTTTAAAAAACTATTATTATTTTCATGCATGTTCTAATAAGTATTATTATTTACCCAAAAAAGAAAAAAGAAAAAGAATAGGGGTGTTTATCTCACATTGGTTGTATGTGTCTAATATCCGTTGTTTATAATTTCAGTCTATAACTACAAAGGTTAGACCCTTTTATAGTTGTACTCTGATTATATATTATAAACCCAATTTAAAATACTATTATTATTTTCGTATGTGTTCTAATAAGTATTACTGTTTACTAAAAAAAAAAAGAGAATATAATGTTATTCTATTATATATTATGGCTTGGATAATTTAGTGTTTGACTTATGACTATTTTTTTAATGCTTTTTTTTTTCTCATTTTATTTTCTATTTTTCTCCCGAAAAAGGTGATTTCTCTCTCTCTCTCTCTCTCTCTCTCTCTCTCTCTCTCTCTCTCTCTCTCTCTCTCTATACACACACACACACACACACACACACACATATATATATATATTATTTATTCTTTTTTGCAACATTACTTTAGGTTGATGAATCATTGTATTTTTTATATAATATTATTGGTTAATATGATTTGGTAGTGTGTTTGATTTTTTAAGTTTTTCGCCACAAGTCTTCTCTCTCCCTCTTTTAGCTTTTGTTTGATTTTTTTTTTGACGTAATACTTAATTATTTTGGAAGTGAGATTTTGAGTTTATATCAAAATACAATGTTGGCTATATATTTGAATGTGTCTATCAGCTATTAAAATTAAACCGCCCAAGATGAATTGTATAGACAATATTTTTATTTTTATTTTTCATTGATTTATTATTTAGTTATAACATCAAAATTAAAGTAAATGATTATGTAAAGTTAAAACTGCCTAAGATGAATTTGTAAAAGCCAATATATTTAATATTGTCAAAAAATTAAAAGTAAAAAATAAATAATAAATAGAATAATGATGTGACCAATGATGTAACGAATGAGAATGCTCAACAGGAGAGTATGTAGCAACAAAAATGTGATATGAAGATCCAGTTAAAGACAATTAAATCTTAATAAATAAAAGTGTATGCAGTAAAAAAGAAAAATTAGATCATGTTCTCTTTATGTTGTTATACAAATTATTTTCTTTCATTTCGATAGGTGAAGTATTCAATTTTAGACATAAAGTCTACTTTTTTCCTACATATTATTTTAAGTATTAAATTTATAATATAGTATAGTCTCTTGGGAATGTTTAAGAAATATGTAGTTCCAATCTCATGTATCTATATTAGTAAACAAAATTCGATCAATAGTTTGAAGCTACTCCTACGATAAGAAAAATTATAAATATAATAATCTCTTTTTAAGACAATAAAAATTTTGAATAATATATGTGATACTCAAACAGTTTAGTTGTACAGGAAAAATAAATCCAAATAATAAAATGATGATATATTTTTTGAGGTAGATAAATGAAAAATAATTTTAGAAATTGTTTGAGTTGTTAGGAGAACAAATTATTTTCCTCAAAATTTAGAAAACAAATTATATATTATACTATAACTAAAATAAAATTATTTATTCCCACGTACCGCATAGGTTTATAACTAGTTAAAACAATTAATAGGTAATGAATTCAAGTTCTTAATTTCTTCCACACACACCCTATGTTTTCTGCACGTATATATGGTACTACTATTACCCTCTTTTTCTCTTCTTTTCTTGTCTTTTACGAAGATTTTTTGCTTATAATGTTTGAAAAGCAGTGCATAACATACAAAAACATCCTCTTCACAATTATGCAGAAGCTTTATTGGCTCGTACAAATACAATGCCTACCAAATACGGGGCACATATTGTAGCCCACAAGTAGGAAACCTTTTTTTCAACTTGAACTTAATCAACATATACACACACATGATAATTCATAATTCATATGTTGATAATTCAACATATACACACACACTTAATTAACTTAGACTTAATCCACACACACACACACCCTATGTTTTCTGGACGTATATGTGGTACTATTACCTTCTTTTTCTCTTCTTTTCTTGTCTTTTACGAAGATTTTTTGCTTATAATGTTTGAAAAGCAGTGCATAACATACAAAAACATCCTTTTCACAATTATGCAGAAGCTTTATTGGCTCGTATAAATACAATGCCTACCAAATACGGGGCACATATTGTAGCCCACAAGTAGGAAACCTTTTTTTCAACTTAGACTTAATCAACATATACACACACATGATAATTCATATTTATTCCTTGTATCTCCAATATGCATGGCTAGCGGCTGTTTTTCACATATACAAGGGCATGTACGTACGTAAGGAGTAGGAGTATATGGTATATGTACCACTTGGTAGATGAACGATTTGGTTGGTTTGAAAATTAGTAACCCGCAACACACTCTGGTGGGGTCACTGGGAACCTCGATTTATCAGTACAGTAGTCATAGATCATGTGGTTCATACGAACCCACTTATACTTTCTAGCTTCAAGTGGACTGAGCAATTGGTAAGCTGTTCCTTCCCACCAATTGCTGGGGTTTGAGGCACAGTTAGAGGGTCCTGGCACAGGGCACCCTTCAATATCAAAGTCCTTGTAATAAGCATAGAAAGGTGCTTTGCTCCAATCAATCTTTTCAAGTCCACCTCTTGTAGCCCAGTTATCAGCTTCCCACAATGTTGAATAGACCCCCATAGGTTGCAACTTTGGGAATGGGATTCCTTTAGCTTCGTTATTCTTGTAGACCCTAACTGGCACGTCATCGACATAGAAACTGCAGTACCAAACAACAATAACATTAATAACACAATTATTGACACACAAAGTAATTAAAAGACTTTACTGCTTGTAAATATGTGTCGGTCATGCTTATTATGACATTGTTATTTATTTTATTTTGTTGGGTCAAGCTAACAAGGTGTGTGTAACATTTTTTATAAAGGAAGTAGAAATATAAAGTGGCATAGAATTATAGAGGGGTAGATATCACGTGGTTGGATAGAATACTTTTTGTTTTTAAGTGAATGTCGTTTAGGATATTGGTTAATAATTCATTTTAGGAAAGTTTTGACACACTTTTATGAGAAATGAAAAAAAGTTGTCAAAACATTAATTTTTTTTTTCTTTATAAAAACTTTCTTTAAATTTATTATTAACTAATGTTCTAAGTGTATTCATTAGCATTTTCATTTTTATTATTTGATCGTTATATTTAAAATGTCAATTTGAGTTTGAGAATACCAACTTAAATTCTGGATATTTTTATTAGAAACATTAAAAAAAAAAAAAAAAAAAAGTCAATGCATGACACTGTTAACTTACACAATATGACGGTGGTTCCAGAGTAATGTGTAAGTGTGGAAGTCAGCTGCAGGATCAAACCAAAGGTTGATTCTTTGTTCCCTATTACCCTTTCCACGAGCATAGATATTGGTCTGGACCGTGTACGGTTGTCCGGTCCGATTCCCCAAGAACTCAAAGTCCAGCTCGTCACGAATGGTATCCGTGTTGGAATTCATCTACAACACAATTCAGTGCAAACAAATGAATATCAAGAACTTTGCTTACAGAGAGGAAAATTTTCAAATTGCAATGTAAACATACATAGAAGGCTGTGACAGTTCCGGCAGAGTCTCCGGGAATCAGCTTAATCTTCATGCTGACACGCCCGAACAAGTACTGTCTCTTGGAAGCAAACCCACATCCTGAAATGCAACAATTTTCTGATCATATATATAGTACTGCTACTAAACACAAAGTTTGTCATATCTATATATTTTCTATCATAAAATATCCAATTAAGCTATTTTTCATTACTATATATGTGACCCCACGCAAAGTGTTACCAGAATTTCGGTCTAGAATGAGTTGGATGGCCCTCCCTCTATCGATCTGCTTGATATGAGAATCAGACCACGTGATTTTAAAATCTTCAAGAAAAGTGGCTGGTCTCCCTGTTACCGAGAGAGCAAATACAAGCACAAAAAGTGAGAGACAAGCAAATGCATTTCTTAAGGAGGAATACATGGCCGTGATGATTGTGTTAAGAAAAGATGGAGATAAAAGAGAGACTTATTATGAATGTGATTTGGAAGAGAACTTTGGGGGGTTGTATATATAGTAGTGATAGCAAGTGATTGAGTGCTGCATTCAAATGGAAAGTGCCATTACAGCTTGGCTTTCCATACAGCTAAACGCAAGCAGTCATTAGGCCCTACCAAAAATTGTTTTTTAGTTCCATTTGGGCCTCTTCTTTATCGTCAGCCTCATGATTTTCTTGATCATTCATCTCATAGCGTGATACAATGAAATAGTGATGTCCATCTAACTATTATTTTATGTGGATGTAAAAATTGCCTAACTCATCCTATACTAATTGATTAATTTCCGTGACATTCTAACAAGAAAAGAAGTTGGGTGTGATTGTGATTTGATTCAAAAGTTTGATTTAATACAGCCATATATTTAACTAGCTAGCTAGCACCTAACTCCAAGGTCTAGCCCATCTTTGTTTCATAGCCTGATGAATTCTTAGTCAACTAGCATGCCCTGTAGTTAAAACCAATCTAATCAATGCGTGCTATATCTGTGGACAGCCAGGAGAAATTGATTGATATTGAATGGCTATAGGCAAGTGTACAGACTACTGTAGCGTATGACCACTAAAGTGGGCCTTGTTCTAGGTTGAGGATGGACTAGTGAGTAGTGAGCCATCATTTCAAGCTGTTATATGGATTTTTAAGATAAAGTTGATCATGACAGTAATAGCTTACTGATCAGATTTGATATCAAAATTACCACATATGTGAACTTTATTAGTAAGCTTTGTTTAAAGACTCAAATTGGAGTGTCAATGATCATATAGTCAAGTAACACGTCTATATATGGTTTTATTGTGTTTAAATGCGAAGCCGAGTCTCCTTTTTACAGTTAGCAAAAATATGTCTATAGTTTTCTCTACATCAAACTTGAGTTGTCAGTGGTCCAAAAAAATAAACGAAAACCTTGAGATGTCAAATGTGAGAGTCGTGAATTAAGATCCTTTGGTAGCATTATAAATGTTGTACAAATAACATATGGGGGAGTCATCATTTCAACTTTCAATACAAAAATCTAGTGAATAGAATGTTACTATGGTAATGTTAAGATAGGAGAGCTACTCTCGTCACCCCTTCTATTATTATTATTTTTTATTTATATAAAAAAAAAGTTGATAAAAAATATTTTAAGATAAAATATGAATATGATGATATCAACTTTTAGTGAGATTTGAGAAAATATTTTCTGTGTAAAAATTAATAACCACATGCTATGGTTTCATAGTTAACAAAAATTGGTTAATGGGATACAAGGATTTAGGCCCCGTTTGGTTAGGGTGAAATGATAGAAGGAAAGAGAAAATATGAGAGAAAATGGAAGAGGAGAGTGTTTCGGTGGGAAGGGGGGGGGGGGGGGGAAGAAAAAGGGGGTGGAGGAGTCCCCAGGACCATCATTTAAGAGGAAAAAGTTTTCTCCCAAATTTGAAATCTAAAGAGAAAAAGTGGAAAGGGAATGGATTTGATGTGAAATTATTCATCTACCCTCTCCTTATTTATTAATATTACTACTGTTTTTTCTTTTTCTTTCTGGAAATGTTACTGCTGCTATGCTACTACTTCTTTTTTATTATAAAAATGCTTACAAATTGATATAATAAGGAATGCAAATGATATTATTTCAACAATATAATAATAAAAAATATTTGAATTAATTTTTTTTTTGTAACGAGGGGCATATCAGTATATAAAATTTGTGTAATAAATTTGTAGTATTATTAAGGGGTCACTAGACTTAAAGAATAAAGAGTAAATACGTGGCAAATTCAATACCAATCAAAGGTATAATTGCACTCAAGATTGCTTTCAAAAAAAAAAAAAAAATTTGCACTCAAGATTATTTGGTTGCGATTCTTTTTCCTTCATAAATTTCTTTGGGAATTGGGATAGCAGGTTTAGGAGGATCCTCATATTTTGGTCGGTCCAGCAGTACTGTATATATATAAAGAGAATTTGGAAGATGGGGCCGTCCAAACGAGTCCTTATAACTGACAGGTAAAGACTTAAAAGAGTTTTTGAAGCTAAAAGACAAACAGACCACTTTTCTCTGGCGTAATTGAAAATGAAGAAATGGCATTGGATAGGGAAGGTATAAATGGGCTGTGTGCACAAGAGTGATAGTAATTTTCTGGGCCTTATCGGACGTTACGTATATGGTAGGAATGACGACCGTACTGATTAATTAGACGTAGTCAAGCCCAATCGATTTCAACTCACGTCCCATTCTTGTGCTTAATTGTGGTCAAGTTAAGGATTTTTATTTATTTATTTATTTATATATTAATATTATTTTCTATAAACTGTTTAAATCTATATATGACATTAGATATTTTCTTTTTGGTTAGAGATTGTTTCAATGCTGGTGATGGCTTTGCTGTCGCTGATATAAATATATATATATATATATATATATATTGGCAGTGTTACTGAGTAAATGGAAGCCGATGCCGTATTTTCATAATTGGTTATATTAATCAATAAAATACAAATAGTGTTATTTTTTTCTATCTACAATTAAATTTAATGCAACTATTTGTTTGAATTTAATTGGAAAATTTAAAATATTACACCTAAATTTTACCCTTTTCTGGGAAAAAAAAAAACTTGATTTTTGGAAAACTTTTTAATTTTCTTGTATTTAATTGCAACACTAACACATTTTCTATAGGGACAGACCCTAAATGAGAAAAAAAAAATTATTTTTTTGGACAATTCGGGAGCCTTAAATGGGAAAATAAACTCCTAATTTGGAATCTACACGAAAATTACATGGGAAAGCAACTACTTTGAGAAAAAAATAAAATGTTATTTAGGAAAATGAAAAGTCAACATTCATTCAACAACAATCAATGGTTAGTTTGTGGAGAGAGAGATGTTACCATTTGAAGGTTTAAAAAAAAAAAAAGTTATGGTTTACAATTTTATTTGTAGTGGTATGTTGAGTATATAATGTTTGGGAAAATGTTTGTGATTGTCATAATTACAAACTATAAATAAATAAGTTTTTTTTTGCTTAATAACTATAAATAAATAAGTTGCCTAACACATTGTACATTCATGCATTTGGAAGAGAAGATGAAAAATCAAAATTTATTGTGCCCTCTATATCTACAACATACAAATGATTATGACTTTGTAACGAAAGCAAAGAGAAATTCTTTTAGAACCACCATTTATTATAACGTTTTCTATTACTTACTAAAGTAACGTGATTAATGATAATTACTTATATATCAAAAAAAAATTTTCTACCACTCATATTCATAGTCAATTATATCAGAATTATGATAAAAATTGTATTGCAAAAGTTGTATGTGTAAACATTCTTAAAAAAAAAAAAAAAAAAAAAAAAAAAAAAAAAAAAATCCAAAACTAACCCTCTAACTTTCAGTTTTGTCATTTCAGTATTCTAACTTTTAATTTTTTTTCAATGTAGCCTTCTGTTAGCGTTTTTCGTTAAAGGCTCAAAATGACCCCGTTTTGGTTTTTTTTTTTTTTTTTTTTTTATATAAATAATTTCATAATCGAAGGAATTAAAAAAAAAAAAAAAAAAAAAACCATGTTGGGACCGGGACGAACCATGACTTGCAAGCTTTCTAAACGTGAGAAACACATTGGACATTCGAACGGTGGCCAATCGTTACGCCACACAACTGCAACTATGTTGCTCCCAAAGATCAACCTCTTCATAGATCGAACCACCCATGCCCATATGATAGCTTCTGGGTTCAAGCCATGTGGCCACATCCTCAACCGTCTGATGGATATCTATTGCAAATCATCAAATATTGCTTATGCTCTCCACCTATTCAACAAAATTCCCAAACCAGATATAGGGGCAAGAACGACGTTGATTGCTCTCTACTGCGGGGAATCTAAAGTTGGCTTAGGAAGTATTTGGTGGAACCCCACTTAGTAGAGTCAGTACGAGAGGCACATTTTTTTTTTTTTTTTGTTATTTGTTATTTTGTTTTTTTAACAGCTTTTTTTAGAACTCCTTTAATTTTGAAAATTATTTAAAAAAAAAAAAAAAAACCAAAATGGCGTCATTTTGAGTCCTTAATGGAAAATACTAATGAAGCTCTAATAGAAGACTACATTGAAAAAAATTGAAAATTAGAGGATTAAAATGACAAAACTGAAAGTTAGAGGACTGAAATGATAAAAGTTGAAAGTTAGAGGGTTAGTTTTGAATTTTTAAAAAAAAAAAAAAAAAAAAAAAAAAACTAATCTGTTATTTAGCTTTCATCCATTCAAGCTGATGCTGATGTTTTATGGGAATCAGAAATTTATTAAAAAAGAAAAAGAAAAAGGAAAAACAACAATAACAATTAACAACAAAAGAAAGGGAAAGCCATTGAGCCAACATTGATAAGGAGCCAAGCCATTGGTGCTTTCAAATCGATCAATGAATACGCATTGATGGGCCACACCTGCCTAGACTGTACACCATCAAAATCAACTATCAATAATTTTGGGCTTTCAAACTGTTGACACTTCACCCGTGCTCTTGAAAGAATAATAATTGGTATAATGTACAAGGGGTGCATTAATTTCTTTTATCACTTCGCCAGGATAAGAGGGAAAAACAGAAAAATCAAGATTGCGAAGGAATGCATTAATGGTAGAACTTACATTTTTAAATTCCTAGGCATTAGTCTTCCTAGCACACATATGAAGCTGGGTCGGGTTTAGGCCTGACTTGCAACTCGACCCCATATCAAGACCCGAAATCTTGCTCACTTGCACCAGCACGGGTCAGGTCGGGTCACTTTCTCTCTCAAAATCAATTAAATTAAATTTAGTTATTTGTTTGAATTTAACTGCATCTATGTGTTTGAATTTAATTATGAAACCTAATGTACTGTATAAGTAACTTAGATAATATATAACATTGTGAATTACAGTTAGTTCAATTGATAAAGTTTTATATTGTCAATAAAGAGATGTAAGAATTAAATTTCACCTATACAAAAAAACAATTAGTATTTTGGCCTAACAATAATATGTAACATTGAATTTAAATATTTAATTTTTTAAAATTTATTTAATTTTATTTTAGATGTGATCAGATTTGAATATAGCATCCACTCCATAATTATTGTGCTTTATCATCAAACTAATACGCCATTCAATTTTTTATATGAATATGATTCAAACCCTAATTTTATTCAACAATAAAAGATTTTACCTGTTAATATATAAAATATTTCATATGATTCAATTAGGAGATTTATAAACAAAAGTTGAGAACATTATAGCAGTAATCAATTCAACCTGTGAAAAACCCCGGCCCCCCAAAGGAAAAGATCTTTAATTGCACCACACATATTTGAAGATGACATGCATGCACAATTTTATCCTCCACATACATAATGAAAAATAATAATAATAATAATAAAAAGATCGATAAAGACATAACAACACTGATTCAAAAAATAATAATAATAATTGAAATCTATCAATTATATGCTCAAATTTTCTTACCAAAGTCAACACATTTTCTGTGTCAAAGTTGGTCAGTCAAGTGGATTTCAAGATAAAGCCTCCAATAAGTAAACAACAATTTTGACAATTTTTCCCTCAATTACTTATAA
This sequence comes from Quercus robur, assembly GCF_932294415.1. NCBI lineage: Eukaryota > Viridiplantae > Streptophyta > Magnoliopsida > Fagales > Fagaceae > Quercus > Quercus robur. The sequence goes on from NC_065539.1 coordinate 15,709,534, forward strand.
CTTAGTATGATTTGTATATAATAAAAGTGATATTAGATATAAACGAAAATGATGTTGCTTTAATTATATTAATAGCCCATTTCAATAATTGTAGAAAATATTGTGTATCTATCTAGTATTACTCTAAATCCTCTTTTGTTTTCTTTAGTTGACCCACTAATTAATAATGCACAGATGGAAATATGACTATCGAAGGGACTGATCTTTCAAATACTTCATTCTTTGCCGGTAAGTATAGGTGGCTAGATTAGACTAAGCAACAGAATTAAAACTTATCTAACAGGCTTCTAAGTTCTAACGACAAATATGGTTCACAGGTTTCCTTTTCGTGTTCTTTTTCGAAACCTGTAGTGACAAAGAAGATCACATGCAAACGTACAAAACTAGACGTAGATGTGAATATTCAACCAAAAAGAAAAACGACGTAGATGTGAATAAAAAACAATTAGTTGCTCTCTTGTCCCTAATGGAGATAATTTTGATATGATTATACCATTTTTGGATTCTTTCTCCCATCAATTGTTGATAATATCAATTAGATCATTTCATATTCTAAAATCTTTAAACAATATTCTCGATGAAGTACCACTTATATCAAAAGTTTAAGCTAGAGATAAAGTGAAGAAATTGTTCAAAATTAGGACTACTTACTCTAATACCATGATAAACTAACACTTGTTTGAAATTATTAAGAAAATGTGAATTTAATCATTTAACTATTATTATAACAATTCAAATTCATTGTTTCTCGTTCCTTTTTATGAATGTTAGCGAAATCTTTTTTATGCTTGACAGCATAATCAAATTCGGCTTCATACCAATAAACAGCATTTCAATAAGTTCTAGTAGTGTCACTTTTTAAGGTGTCTAGTTGTAAATGATAGATAATAAAATTCTGTAAGCTATAAGCTCCTCTTACAGCTTAATTAGGCTCTAAAAATTTCCCTATATATATATATATATATATATATATAACATGATACAAAAGAATGCAATTACGTGGACAAAAATATGACCCTCGTTTGAACCCAATTGGACCATACCACAACCAAAACCAATCCACATTTCTATTCAGATACAGTTCTATCTATCTAAGAGCCAAATCCTGAAATTTGAGCACTTGCATGATTGAAACGCATGCACCAAATATACTGTGTACTTGCATGGTTTTGATGTAAATTTAGACATATGTTATAATCCTCGATGGACAGGAATACTGTTGGTCATGTGGGATGTGGGAATTTGAACTTGGGTTCGATCCCTTCTCTCCTTATCAATGTACCAAGCCAGAACAAGAAGACCCAAATGAAAAGATAAGGACAATTCATGTGGGGTCTCTAGGGAGCTTAGAGAGAAGTTACACCATACGAAAAAAAATGTAACACGAAGGACCCAGATTTGGTTTGAAGTGAAGTCTAAACTGTATGCCTTTCTAGCAAATGACCCTTTCAATTTTCGATTTATATGCAATGGCCATGCGTAAGCATGGAAACGAACCCCACATGCTTATGGATAAGAAAGATATGAACCATTTGTTATTTAAAGGCTGCAGCTTAGTGTGTTTTAATTATTTGCAATTGTCATAATGTGCATTGATGAGAAAGCTTATCAACGCCTAACTTATAGAACAGCTGCAGCTATCGATGTATACCATTATTGTGATGTGCATGTAAGAACCACCTCATAAATATTTGTCTGGTTTAGGCAATGAACCACCGATATTCGCATTTGGCAGTACTGTTAATTTATAATTTGTTGATTTGTGGGAATGTTGACCCTGGTTTGCGTGAGATCAAGACAGAAGGCTAAGAACACATGCTATCTATCTATATTTTCACTTTGTTCTAAGGAATATACCTGAATCCTGAAGAACTAAACTGATTTTTAGGACACTCATAAAAAATCTACAACAGGGAAGAAATTAATCCATCATTTGATGTTCAAGTGATTTGTATGGAAAAACTTAATGAACAAAATAATGAATTATGAAAAAATTCTTCTAATTTATACCTAGCCTACACCTTAGAAAACCATTTGGTGAAAAACACAGACTTTTCAAAGACAGGACTAACTAGGAATCCCCCTTAATATACCATTATTTCCTTTACGAGCTCCTTCCATCTAAGAGTTTTATTCATTGACGGATATATTTTTTAGTGACTATTCACCAATTAGGGTTTAGTCACGTCTTCACAAATATACTCTTAATAAGATGAGTCTTTATCTATCACTCTTATTAATTAAGGGTCCGATTAATATATGTCCTTAATTAGAGCACATATTAATCCCATTTTTTGGAAATATTTTATGGGATATCGAAAAAGTTATGAAAAAAAGTTAAACCTTTTTTCACTTTTTAATAAAAAAGTTCCTAAAATGATTTACTAATGTATACCCTAAAAATACATATTAGTAAAACCCTATTATTAAATACTAAAGATTTGTGCTTACATAGATCTAGAGATTGGTCAATCTGAGGCTAAAATACCACGTCTTTTGTAAAGAAAGAAGGTTCTTGAAGAATCTGGAAATTTCTTATTAATACAGTGTTTACAGAATGAAAAATTGGTTACAAATAATTAACAAACTACCTATTTATATACACCGAAAAACAAAGGCTGCATTTCCCGCCCAAAATAACTAATTAACAAATTTCTAACTATACAACCAATCAAGGCACGACACTTGTTTTCTCCAATCAATGCTTGACAGTTGTTATTGACTTCTTTTTCTTTCTGGCACGTGCTATAACTTAGCTACATTCTGTCATTTTCTTCTTTTCTTCATTCTTCCCATTGCCGTTTAGCTCATCATGTCGTTTATGAATTGTTTTGCCTTTAACACTCCCCCTCAAGTCCTGAGTTGTAAACTCAATGACTTGAACTGAAGATGGTTCCTTCACTTGCTTTGGCACATATATATCTTTTTATCCTAACTTCTTAGACAGTCTTGCAAAGAAACTAAAGCCTAAAGCTTTGGTGAAGATGTCAGCCACTTGAGCACTTGTTGCTACATGAAAGGTTTTAATCATTCCCTCTAAAATCTTGTCTCGAACCAGATGGAAGTCCACTTCAATATGCTTGGTCCTCTCATTGAAGATTGGGTTAGCAACTATATACAATGTTGCTTGATTGTCACTGAACAACATGGCTAGTTTAGAGTGTTCAACCTTCAAATCCTTGAGCAATTGCGACACCCAAGTTATCTCACATGCTACACTAGCCATTGCTCTATACTCAGCTTCTACTGAGGACCTTGAGACCACTCCTTGTTTCTTTGATCTCCATGATATCAATGATTCTCCTAGATAAATAGCATAGCCTATCAATGATCTTTTTGTGTCTGGGCATCTAGCCCAATCTGCATCACAAAAAGACTTAATATGCAAATAAGACTTACTAGGAAAGAAAATCCCTTTCCATAGTGACCCTTTTATGTATTGAAGTACTCTATGGGCTATAAATAAGTGAGGTTCCCTTGGCTATGAGGCAAATTGGCTTAACCTATGCAGAGCATAGGTAATGTTAGGTCTTGTTAGAGTCAAATACAATAGCCTTCCAATTAATCTCCTGTACTGACCCGGGTTTGCAAGTGGCTTGCCTTCATACTTAGACAATCTCAAATTCTACTCCATAGGAAACTTTACAGGCTTAGAACCAATAAAACCAGTATCCTGCAAGATCTCTAGGGCATATTTTCTTTGGTTCAAATTTATACCTTCATCAGTTCTTGCTAGCTCAAGTCCTAAGAAATATCTTAGTGGACCAAGGTCTTCCAAGCCAAACCTGTCATCAAGCAACTTCTTTAAACCAGCAACACAAGCAGGGTTATTCCTAATGAGTAGTATGTCATCCACATAGACCAATAACATTGCAAAAGAAGATCCTTGAGTATGAGTGAACAAAGAATAGTCTGGTTTAGACTAAACAAACCCCATCTGCAGAATAGTGTTTGAAAAATTTTCAAACCATTGCCTTGAAGCTTGCTTAAGGCCATAGAGACTTTTGTTCAACTTACAAACTAAATTCTTCTCCCCCTTGCTATGCAAGCCTGGTGGTAGACACATGTAAACATCCTCAACTAAGTTGCCATGCAAGAATGCATTATTAACATCCATTTGATGGAAGAACCATCCTTTCACAGCAGCCAAAGAAAGAAAAATCTTGATAGAACTGATTTAGCTACTGGGGAAAAGGTTTCTAAATAGTCTAAACCAAGTTTCTATGTAAACCCCTTAGCAAGTAAACGTGCCTTATACCTCTCAATAGTACCATTAGGAAGATATTTAATCCTATAGACCCATTTACAACCAATTAGGGTCTTACCTGGTGGTAAAAGGGTTAAAGTCCAAGTGTCATTGATCTCCAAAGCCTCAATCTCTTTGTCCATGGTAGCCTTCCATTTAGGAAATTGAACTGCCTGATGGAAAGAGACAGGTTCTGAAGGAGTTTTGGTGACTGCCATAACAAAAGAATGAAAGGCAAGACCAAGATGAGAGTAATCCAAACAATCTGAAACATCATAGGGCAAACCAGAACCAGGCTTAGTGTTGACAGATTGGCATGAATAATCTGAAAGGTAGGGTGGAGGATTATGAGGTCTAGTAGATCTTCTTAAGACAAGAAAGGAAGGACTAGATGAAGATGAATTAGGTGAATCAGGATTGACAGGCTCAGATATGGAAGTGGTGTCACTAGAGGCAATAGTGTCTACAGAAATTGTAGGTGTAGTATCTAGTACTTCATTACTGATATTAACAGGAATATTGGGGAAATAAGAGTGTAAAGAAGGTGAGGAAGGGTCTGTGGCAGGAATAGGAATAATAGTGTCTAAAGTACAATGGAGAGATACAAAATCATCTAAATAAGAAGTTGAAGGCTGAGATGAAGTGACATATGGAAAGATATGTTCATAAAAAATAACATCTCTAGAGATGCAAACTGAATTGGATTCAAGATCCAATACCTTGTAACCTTTAATACCGTAGGAATAGCCTAAGAAAACACGCTTACTGGCCCTAGGTGCAAATTTATTTCTATTGTGAGGTAATGTAGAAACAAAGTGCAAGCAGCCAAAACATTTGAGATGATGGTAGGAAGGTGGAAAGTGAAAAAGCATTTCATAAGGGTTTTTATTTCTTAAAGATTTTGAGGGAATTCTATTAACCAAATGAACTGCTATTAAAATACAATCTCCCCAAAAACACAAAGGAATTTTGGATTGAAATTTTAAAGCTCTTGCAACATTAAGAATGTGTTGATGCTTCCTCTCAACAATTGCATTCTATTGAGGAGTATCAACATATGCTAATTGATGCAAAATCCCATTGGAGTGAAAGAAATCCTTTAAGAAAAATTCAGTACCATTATCACTCCTAATAGTTTGAATATTGCTATTAAACTGGGTATTCACCATAGTTGCAAACTGAGGTAGAAACACTTGGGTTTTAGATTTATGTTTAAGAAGATAAACCCACGTGCATCTACTGAAATCATCTACAATAGTCAAAAAGTATTTAAAACCATCAATAGTACTAATTGCAAAGGGACCCCAGAGATCACAATGAATCAATCCAAAAGGCTTAGGGGATACATGAGTACTAAGAGTAAAAGGAAGTCTTTTTTGCTTTGAAAAATGACAAATATCACAGCAAGGAGTTTTATTTGAAACATCAGTATGTACAACTTGCTTCAACAAATAAAGTTTTGAATAAGATGGATGACCTAGTCTAATTTGCCACAAATTTGAAGGAGAAATGTGACTAACAGCAGCAGCAATAACAGATGTAGTTGATCTAAAATATGAGTCTTACAGCAAATACAATTCATTGTGTTCCTTACCCAGGCCAATTATGCTCCATTGAGCAAGGTCCTGAATAAAACAACAATCACCAAGAAAGATAAGACAACAAGAAAGATTCTTGGTTCTTTCTTGGTGAGTTTGCTAGCTGAAATCAGATTAAAACAAAATGAAGGAACACATAAAACACCAGTGAGAGTGAGTGTAGAAGAAACTTGCAGTGTGTCTACATGTGTAACTAAAGCTTGTTCCCCATTTGGCAAAAAGACACAAGTTTGGATTATAGAAGTAATTTCAGTGAATTGAGTAACTGAATGCACCATATGATTAGTTGCACCAGTATCAAGAATCCAAGTATCAGTTTTATATGCATGCCTATCAACAACTTGAGCAGAAAAGATTGAGTGAGAAAAATTGGGTGGAATCCAATAAGAATTTCCTGAAAATTTTGAAGAACAAGAAGGTGCAGTGTAGGTGGAAGGTGATGTTTGTGGAATGGAAGAGTTTGTTGCCATGATAGAAGTAACTTGATGACCAGTCTGAGCACTATTGCTTGATCCAAGAGCCATATAATTCTTCAGAAAGTTGAGGAATTGCTCACATTGGGCCTGAGAAAGAGGGCATTGAGACAAGGAAGCTTGTGGACTAACTTGTGAATGAGAACCCCCAAAAGAATGACCAAGAAAATTTTGTGAAGCAGGAACCATGTCAGATTGAGCATTGACATTAGGTAAAACACCAGCAATAGGTAAACCAGCACTCAGTGCTGAAGGAAAACCATCTAAACCATAATTTCTTGAGGGCAAAATCGCAAAAACTTGATTTGCCATGACTTTGTTGCCTCCTTTTGGCTTATAACCTGGAGGATATCCACGAAGCTTATAGCTTTTATCTGCTATGTGACCAGTGAGACACAGTAAATGCATACTGGTCTGTCTTTCTTGGAATTACTTCCTTTTCCTCCATGATTATGCCTTGATTACCATGAAAATCCCTGTTGTTATTAGCATACATAGCAACAACATTTGAGGACTGAACCATGTTGAAACCATGACCAATGCTCCTTCGTTTTTCCTCTTGTAAGATCAAAGAACATACCTTACTAAGAGAGGGAAAAGGCCCAATGAGCAAAATCTAACTAATGACATTGCCATAGCTATCATTCAATCCCATCAAAAAACGAAATGCATGCTCCTTGTGCTGTGCTTCCAATTGAGAAGTCTTGGAACCACAAGTACAAGCACAAGTACATACTGTGAAAGGTTGATAATTGGCAAATTCATCCCACAAGGTCTTGAATTTTGTGAAATAGGAACTCACTGAGAGTGATCCCTGTGAAAGGTGAGAAATTTCCTTTTGAAGCTCAAAAAGCCTTGGAGTATTTCCTTGAGAAAGCCTATCCTTAAGATCAATCCATAGATCCTTCGTAGTGTTGATATACATGACACTTGCTTTGAGCTCCATGCTAAGTGAATTTGTTAACCACGAAAGCACTATGGTGTTGCATTTACTCTAAGAATTGAACAATGGAGAAGATGGATCTAGCTCAGGAATTGATCCATTCACGAAGCCAAAAATTTTTTCTGGCACTCAAGGCTAAGAACACAGACCGTGCCCAACTCATATAGTTTTTCGGACCAATCAGAGGCCGTGAAGTAAGAACAAGACCAGGATTCTCATTCGCTGGAAGATTCACAGATTCGTCTACCATTACTACACTAGAAGAAGGTATTGAATTTGCAATCTATGATTGGTTGTTGTTTGTGGAATCAGAAGCCATGATCAAGAAACAAAAAAACTCAACCAACTTTGTTTGGGAACTGAGAAACAAAAGGAAAATTTGCTGAAACAGAAGGAAAATGCTCTGGTACCATGTAAAGAAAGAAGGTTCTTGAAGAAACTGGAAATTTCTTATTGATACAATGTTTACAGAATGAAAAATTGGTTACAAATAATTAACAAATTACTTATTTATATACATCGAAAAACAGGGGCTACATTTCCCGCCCAAAATAACTAATTAACAAACTTCTAACTATACAACCAATCAAGACATGACACTTGTTTTCTCCAATCAATGCTTGACAACTGTTATTGACTTCTTCTTTCTAGCATGTGCTATAACTTTGCTACCTTCTGTCGTTTTCTTCTTTTCTTCATTCTTCCCACTGCCGTTTAGTTCATCATGTCATTTATGAACTATTTTGCCTTTAACATCTTTTGAGGTGCTCCGATCAATCTAGTCCAATCGGTTAGGTTTGGATGGAGATCGAAACAATTAAGGTGGACAAGACTGAGACATCTCACCCGGGACCAAGCGTTTGTTGATTTCATCTAGTCAACTAGATGTCTATGGAATTCCTGATGCCAAGTCCCAGCATAAGACCTACTAGGCTCGAGCCATGGCTGGTTCTATTCTGATCCCTCCAAGCTATAGAAACAATTACAATGATTAGGGTATATTCTTGGCTAGGCATTAACATTGATTTTGGCAAGAAATTCTTCTTCTTCTTCTTTTTACTATTTTTTTTTCAGTAGAAAACGACAGCATCTATATTTCATAACAAATCCAACACTTTGTACAAAGGGAAAGAGAAAGAGAAAGAGGGACAGTCACACTCTAATCAAAAGAAGTCTTCCTTATTCTCTTTTACAAACCTACCTAAAGGTTGGACAGCTCAATTACAAGACTTAGTAACAAAAATGTTTCCAATGAGCTAAAGCGTGCTCTCTTGCTGCGCCTAAGGTTAGGTGCTTAAGGTGAAGCACATTAGAGAAAAGTAAGAGGCTATTTAGTTAGCTAGAAAAATTTGTGTGTGTGTGTGTGTGTGTTTTTTTTTTTTTTTTCTTTTTCAGTAGGACCCATCACCAAAAGAAAGAAAAAAAAAGTTCGGTTTCAGAATTTGAACTCAATTGTTATTTTCAATATACAAAAAATGAAAACACATTTTCAACGTTTTCATTTTATAAAAACCGAATACAATGACGATTTCGTAAATATTGTGAAAATGCAAAGGGCTGCACCTCTTGTAACGTCCTCTCAAGTCAGACTCTAGTTGTTGGAATTAGTGAAAATAGTGTGTAAGTGAAAAAAACAACTTAAAAAAAAAAAAAAAAAAAAAAAAAAAGAAAGAAGAAGAAACCAGCACCAAAGCCATGTATAATGTATTTTAAATCCAAATTGTGTATTCAAGATAACTTACCAAACACCCTCAAATGTGAAAATAGATTATTTTTTATATATTCAATTCTAGGATTTAAATACAGAAAAAAAGAAAATGAAAAGTGAATACACCACTTTTTACAAAATAGGCTTTAAATATCACAAAAGCATGTGCTTGTCTGTTCAGTATTCTTAATTTGTTAATAATAATAGCTAAACAATTATACATATAAGATATTATCACAAATTTTCCAAAGATCAATGGACAGCTAAAATGTTGAAAAAATTTTACAAAATTTTTCTTAACAAACGATAAAAAGAAAAATTGCATAATCTATTTGATTATTTGTTACTCATAAGTTTTTGCTTGACTCTGTCAGCCACGCGTCAAAGCAAATCAAAAGACGAAGAAGGCAATAATGAGAAACTTATTTAAAGACTTTTCGTTAAGAAAAATGTTAAAGATGTTATCAATTTTATTATAAAAATAAAAGTAATGTTATATGCACAAATTATTTTATAATATTTTTACAAGTTATTAATGTGACAAATTTTTATTAATTTTAATATGAGTCTACTACTAATATCATATTTATATTTACCAATAATTATTTAAAAATTACTAAAATCACATTAACAATTTATAAAAATATTATAAAATAATTTGTGTCAGTCTCTAAAAATAATAGTAAAACTGACTCCGGAATAAAGGTGATTAATCACTCTATAATTAATGCGAGCTATTGTAAGGGCAGTAGAGTAGATAGTAGGGACTAGGGGCTAAGAGGGGCCAGCTTGAGTCAAGGGCAAATGTTATTTTATAGTATTGTGATAATGTCAATTAAAAAGTTGAAATTAAAGAACCTTACTAGTGAGAAAGCTGGAGATTGGAAATATGTAGGATTTATAAGATATTAGATATATAACAGACTTGAGCCTATGATTCTGATGGAATCTTAATAGTTCTAACACAGATTGGCAATATGAAAGATTAAATCATGCCTAAAATACAACAAAAGGGAATTATTTTTTTTTTTTTTTTTTTTGTTTGCATATACACCAAGTTATTTGATGGCTGGTACAAATTTATTAATTTTTAAGATAAATAGTGGGGGAGGGAGGAGGTAGTGTTCAAACCATAGATACGGAGTACATATAAGATACCATTATCATTGAGCACTTGAACCCAGATACAAATATTTTGCAGCATGTTATTGTCATGATTTAAAAATGAGAAAGATGTAATGAACCAACATAGACGCAAAGGAATCTTGTGCTGTTAGCATCACGTTTTAAACAAAAAAATCCCACCTCAATTCAAATCCATTTCACAACCTAGTTGATTTATCGACTAACAAGAACCTTACAAAATTTTATTCTGATTGGATAAAGATAGCACTGATCCTTATTTATTATGAAAGGGAAGCATTTATAATATTGTGAGCATCATGTATTTCATAACCCATAAAGACAGAAATGAGATAGAGGAATGAGAATCTCATCAACGTTTTGCCCCGCTAGATGTCAAGTTCATCCTTCTTAGAAGGATTGAGACATATGACTAACTTGTTAAGAGTCAACACCAATTAGTATCACAACAATATTCTTCAATCCTTCTCAAAACTAAATACACAATGATATGATTCTAAGTTCCTAATGGCGCTTCTTCTCAAAAAACCAAAGTTCCTGATGATGCCATTTTTAACACTACTGGGCCAGCGAATGAAGCCCCTACAAATATTTTGCAGCATGTTATTGTCACGATTTAAAAATGAGAAAGATGTAATGAACCAACAGAGACGCAAAGGAATCTTGTGCTGTTAGCATCACGTTTTAAACAAAAAAAATCCCACAATTCAAATCCATTTCACAACCTAGTTGATTTATCGACTAACAAGAACCTTACAAAATTTTATTCTGATTGGATAAAGATAGCACTGATCCTTATTTATTATGAAAGGGAAGCATTTATAATATTGTGAGCATCATGTATTTCATAACCCATAAAGACAGAAATGAGATAGAGGAATGAGAATCTCATCAACGTTTTGCCCCGCTAGATGTCAAGTTCATCCTTCTTAGAAGGATTGAGACATATGACTGACTTGTTAAGAGTCAACACCAATTAGTATCACAACAATATTCTTCAATCCTTCTCAAAACTAAATACACAATGATATGATTCTAAGTTCCAATGGCGCTTCTTCTCAAAATACAAAAGTTCCTGATGATGCCATTTTTAACACTACTGGGCCAGCGAATGAAGCCCCAGGCCCAGCCGAGGAAGCCCAAGAAGGACAAGAGAAAAAGGGACTGAAGGGGCCACTAGGCCCATATCTTGGCCAATTTGACTAAAGTGACCGAAAAAGAGGTCTCCCTACAGAATACCTTAGGATGAGGCAAACAGATGTTTGGTCACCTACAGTTGAGAAAAGGCGTAGAAAACAATCCTCACCATGAAGCTCATGAGAAAAGCAAAAGCGGGCCCAAGAATGGCCCAAAACACGTAGAAGAAAGTGGAAGCCCACAAAAAAGAGCTTCTACTAAATGACCCAAAGAATTGAACCAAGCCCAGGAGGTCCTAGACTTTCATGATATAAAAGATCGGAGGTTCTGAGCACTTCGAAAAAAAGGAAGGAAAAGCCGCAAAACACGAAGAGGGTACAGGAGCATTAAATTCAGTTATGGGCATCAACTATCAAGTGGCGAAAGAAAAGAGTAGGTCCTGCTCCGCTGCATGACCCAGAGAAAATGGAGTCCTCAGGAAAAAAGGAGAATCATGGATTAGTGTACCGTAAGAGGAAGAGAGAGGCTGGAAAGTTCTCAAATTTGTGTATAAATAAGGGTAGGTCTCATTCAGAAAAAACAATGCAACAACAAGAGCAACACAACAATAGTGAGAGTCATCAAGATTAGTAGAGAAAAATCATAGTAGAGTAGTTTGAAAGAGTAGAGAAGAAAAACCCTTTGGCAGAATATCTTAGCATTCAATATGGTTAAGATTGACTCAAGTTCCAAACCTCATAATTTTGTGCTAGCTCAAAGCAATAAGATTATGGGAGTTGGGACTGAGTTCTTTCTTGACTAACTCTCATTCTGCAGAGGGATATCTCTTATACTTGTAGTACATTTACATGTAAATGTATTCACCAGATATTTATTGAAAATGTATGCTAACTCTGCTGTGAACTAACGATTATTGGACTGTACTATTGTATTTTACTATTTGGGGCAACATATTTAGTAAGTAATATTTAGTCAAAACTTTCGTGGTTTCACTATTTAAATAACGGGTTTATTACAATTCTCTTTTACACAAATACTAAAGATTATCAAAATATCAAACAACCCACCATTCTCAGGTTATTTATAAATATTCATCATCCTATGGTTTTGAATAATAACAATAAAAAGGATGATCTCACTTGTAAAAGAATTTTAATCACCCAGAATATAACACAAATATAGAGCTCTCGTGGCCCGTGGCCGGGTATTGAAATTTCAGTAAAGTCAGACAACATATCACCCACCCTTCAATCTCTTATGGAAAATTCCAAGTAAATCCCTAATTTTTGTTTTAACTCTCGGCTTCTCTCTCACTGTTCACTTTTGGCTGAGACTCAAGCAGAAAAAATGGCTGTCTCATACCATATAATTCATTGAACTGCTCCTTAAAAAAAAAAATGAGACGGGTTATCACCTGACATAGGAGGGACAGCAACATCACTTTCGTGTCTCTGCACCTCAGGTATGTAAACTGGAAGTTCATGACTTGGCTACTCATCAACTTTGCGCAACTTTTAACATAGTGATGACAATACTTAGTCCACACTGCAAATCTATATGCTTAGGTTAGTATAATTTTTAGTCACATTGGAGCTCTTTTGAGATCCTCAGAATCGCATTGAACTATGCTTTGATATATTATTCACATGATATATGGAAGTGGAACAATGTCAGCGAAGAACCCTGGAATGACAAACTAAAAGACAAAATCGGATATCGGAATGACACTCCAAAATGAGCATGAAGTCGCAGCAAAACTTTCTCCAGAAAGTTATTCAACAGAAGAGATAAGTTCCAGACAGATACTATGATAATTCAATGGAAAAAGGAGCACAAACGGTGCACCCTCCTGAAATAAATTGAATAAACATCATGATGATAAATTACAAACTTGTAATAAGCTTGAATGTCATGCTGATACATCTGAGCTGCCTGCGGATTTGCAGAACTAGCTGGTTTTGGGGCAGTGAGAAGTTACTACAGTAATTTGTGTATCAGTAAGGGTGTATTATGGATGGAGAGAAAGAAATGTTTATTTGTGTTATTGGAATAAGGCCTGAATGGATGTCAAAATTGTAGATGCATTGTGGCAGGGTGGCCTTAGATCCTGAATAAAATGATATCCATGCATAACATGCCATCATGATAGATTACATTAACCATTTTCATGAGAAACGCACACATACACAGTTCAAAAGTATCCAAGTTTCAACAGCATAAACTACAACCATAAAAACAAAAAGAAAAAAATATGTATCTAGGAAGTTAGAAAACATCTACAACACCATAATAGAAGAACAGAAAGCAAAGCTGAAAAGATTGTCATTTCAATACAGGAATATGTACACCAATTTCTGCCACGTCCTTTTAGCTATTGTAGATTTAGCATGATAAAGAAAGTTAAGATTGAAAGGTATCATGACATTACAATCGGAAGGCACTCCATTTAACATCTGGACAACTGTAATGGTCTGCCACAGATTAACCTCAATAAGCTGATCCCAAGTTTCTGCAAAGGCCAATTAGTGGCAGGAGAGAGGTCGAGCATGAATCTTGATTGAAAGTACTTGGCAACTAGAAGTCTACCCCACTAAATATGCAGACCAAATTCATGTAAGTATGGTCAACCCTGCACAATCTCCCTGCAACAGTCACCTCTTTGGTACTTCAGTATTGATCCAACTATTATTTTTAACTCCTTCAAAGAAATTTATATGGAGTTGTGGACTTGTATCAACCATTTGATGTTGGCTTTTCTTTTCTCTCCAAAAAATACCTGCTGGGTCCATAGTTAAGATATGAAAAGACAAACCAATCCAACGATATGCTCAACGAAATTCAGTCCATCATAGATGTGCAATTGTCAAATCATGTTATCAATGCAACAAACTTTTGAAAGTAGAGAATACAAACATAAGTTAAAAAATACCAGGACTAAGCAAAGCATTTGGTACAATTACACATTAAGGCGATTTTCCTTTTTTAAATGAAAGCCGCAGATTTTTATTGCATATCAAAAAAATATATATATACAAAGGATATAACCTGGGGTAGAATCTGATTGGGAAAAACACAACCATACTCTGTCTCGCAGAGAAAAAACTACAAGCAGAAAGGAATATAAGCGACCACCAGATACAACAACCAGAGAAAAAAATAGCAAGTACAGAAACTTTGAGAAACAGTCAAAGTAGCAAAGAAAACATCACCAAAACTATGTTGTGTTTCCACTTTGTTCATCCATACTCACCGTGTTCCCCCTTTCTAGCTCATTGAATTCTCCTTCCCATGATGTCATTGCAGCAATAATCTGATCTTTTAGCTCTAAACCTCAATGCACTATTGTGATAGGTCCCAATGCAGTTTTATTCATCCTAATAGCATTCCTATTTGTCCGTGAAAGAGAAAAACATAATACACAACTCTATTACTTGTGGCACTACCTACAATTGTTTTATAAATGCCAAAAAGAAGTACCCTTCCCTATTATTTTTCTATTTCCCTTTCAACATGAATCGTGATTCTCTACAAGAATCCTTCCTGATTACTTGAATTTCCCTTGGTGTAAAACTTTACCTAGAACAAAAGGAGGAGGAAAACAAATTCCAGAGAGAGAGGCTAAGACGTAAAATGTAGTCAAAGAATGGTAAAATATAAACAACAAAAGGATGGAACAAAATGAGAAAACACAACAACAGAAATGCGTGCAGCGCAGATATATCTTTCAACTGTTTAGTACTTCTGCAGTTGTCATAAGAATTGTAATGCATTGCTAGCAGAGATGATGATTTCGGGCTTTAACAATCGTCAATAAAATCCAACCTCAAAAGTGTCTTTTCCTAAATCTGTCAGCATTTTACTAGCCGATTCGATATTATAGTGATGAAGCCCTCGCTTCTGCTTTCTTTCTTTCTTTCTTCCTTTTTTTTTCTTTTCCCCTTATATATGGACAACAAATTTCTCTAATTTGTTATCATATACCAAAGTGCAATTAAGATTTCATTGGCAAATACCGAAATTAAATTAAACATTGCAATCACCCACAATCTTAATTCGTATTGATAAATTTCGAACTAAAAAATTCAGCCAAATGACTTAATTTAATTTCCCAACAAATTTCAATTGGATCTTATATAGCTTCCCAAGGACAAGGAGTCTCGTCGAGGCCGAATACGGTGTCGCTCCACACGAACAACGGACTCGCACTACAACCCTAGGAATCCAAATAAACCAAATTAGAATTAGTATGTATAAATTAAAGGGAGCTCGTTTAGGAGATCGGATGTAAGTCTAAGCAGAGCTGCAACGCTAATCACAATATGAATATGTATAGAGGTAGGTTTTTGGCTGGAATCTGTGAGGTTTCACGTTTCTGACAAAGAGGGATTCAGAACTTCCTCTTCTCTATATATCCATCTTTCTCTGTTCTCTAATTCTTTATTATTATTATTATTATTTTCAATGAAGGGTCGGGAAGAGTGGAAGACCCTCCCTGCTTTCGTCTATAGATATAGAAGCATTTTATTCTCTAACGGCTAGATTCCACAAAATATAAAATATCAAACATGGGTGATATGGTTTCTAAAAAAAAAAAAAAAAAAAAAAAAAAAGGGTGAAAAACCAATCAAAAAAAGAAAAAAAAAAAAAACACACATGGGTGAAATATACACTTTGGCCCTAAAGTATGGTCCTGAAATTTCAAACGAGTGTTTTTAATCCCTAAAAGTATAAAATAAAATAAAATAAATAAATAAAATGAGCATTGATCTCTTCCACTACTTTTCTTAAGATTTTGAGAAAAGTTAATCAATGGGATATTGGTATAGAAAATATTTTTAGAAACTTTATATACGAAAAGAAAAAAGTAATTAATTTTTTAAATAGATTTTTGTATTCATAAAAGCAGTATTAAATTTTTTTTCTAAAATTTTTCATTAATAAATGTCCTAAGAACACTTGTTAATTAGACAAAAAAAATTTTGCCTACAAGTCTAACGAAAAGATGATATGGGTATACTTTTTAATGACAGGACCAAAAAGAAAAATGGGCTAACACCAACAAAGGAATTAAGTGTCAATCCCAATATCTACCACAAGCCAAACAATCCCAATCAACTAAACTATCGCAATCTTAATTAGATTACTAATGGAAATTAACAACATGACTAATATGAAAATAGCATCAAATATGAAAGCTAAATTGAAAATTATTCTAAACTTTAAGGGGTCAAAATTACAATTTTGTCAAATTCTGTATAAGGATTCCAAAATTTTATGGCTACTACAATGGTGGGCAAACAATTCGCTTGCTAAAGTTAAAAGTCAAGTTTAATATATAAAGGTTTTATGAGTATAAATTAATTATAATTGGTTTTTCTATAATAAAATTTTGTATTCATGAATTGCTTATTTTTGGAGTGGTTTTTATTTTGAAGATATTTTTTTTTTTTTTTTTTAGTTCTCTACTTCATTACAAAAAAAATTCTTATATTGTTTGGGGGATCAAAAAACACTAGGAATGAAGAACAATCTCAATGAATTCGATCGACACAACTAAATTGTAAGAAACAAGGAGGTAACAAACAATAGAAAGAGTGAAAAAACAAACTAAGGATCAAGATGGATTGATTGGCTATATTTCACTAAAAATGGCTTTCGTTAAGGTATACAACAGTTGTTAGACTAATACAAAGCTCTCTCTCTCTCTCTCTCTCTCTCTCTCTCTCTCTCTCTCTCTCTCTCTCTCTCTCTCTCTCTCTCTCTCTCTCTCTCTCTCTCTCTCTCTCTCTCTCTCTCTCTCTCTCTCTCTCTCAAAAAAGTAGGATCCCCTTCCCTCATGGGAAGGTCCACCTTTTATCCTCCCAACTCCTCCCTTTCCAACTATGGATTATCTTGCTAGATGTTTGAGGATACTTGTCCCATCAGACTTTTCTCCTCTCACTTTTTGATCATGAAATGAGATTTTTGGAGTGTTCATACTGTTTAGACCAATCATTCACCATTTAACGTGGCAGACATTAGGTAGAAACACCTAATTAATGCAGAGGTGACCCTTACTTTGAGCTTTGTGTTGTCTCTTCATTCTAGATCCTCGGTGATAATTCTAAGAAATGCCCCGATACTCGGCTCTACTATTGACACCACCACCCTTGGCAAAAGGTCCCTCGGTTTATCTCGACAGGTAAACTGAAGTTGCTTTGTAGCCCTTCTTGGTCCTCGAACCTATGATCTCAAGACTTGGGCTTGGCCAAGAGCCTTTAAATCATTGCTTTGATTGTCTTCCTTGGCTCGTGATTCACTTGGTGGGAACACCCCTCTACATTGTTTATTTTGCTTTTATTGATTTGGATTGTAGTAGTAGTTATTACTATTATTATTATTATTATTATTTTTAGAGTGGTTTTTATTTTTATTTTTTATTTTTAAGTTCTCCACTTCTTTACTAAAATTATTTTGTTGTTTTTTTCTTTTATTGATTTGGATTGTGGTGATTATTATCATGATTATTGTAAGGACTCAAAAAGAAAAGCCCGGGTCCACCTAGAATAATGGCTCCCAATCCTTTAAGCCAAGCCCAATACAATGAATTTTTAAGAGAATGGGCTTCCAAGTCAATTGTAATGCTAAGAAAATTACAAACTTAGGACCAAAAGAACCAAAGCGGCTAATATGAATGAAAAGAATGACAATTCAGTATAAATTCTTCCTCTGGCGGGTTCGAGGATAGATCTCTTATTAATAAGTAAAGGTGATATTTTTACAGAATTATCCTTTGTTCTCTCTCTTTCTGTCTTTTTTCTTGGAGAATGTTCATCCCTTCTTTTTGGGGGGTTCCTTTCCTTATATAGTCACTTCCATTGCATCTCAGCCTTCCATCTGTACATCTCAGGGGAACAATTTGGTTGTTTGTCCCATCAGGACCCTTTTGGAGGTGGTAGAGAGAGCTATGAGCTGTGAAGTCACTGTTCAGGTGTCTTTTCCTCATAAATGTGGCCAGTTCAGTTGGTGCAGTGCATCAAATGTGGAGGTGGTAGTCACTTTCCCCTATATTTCCTCTTTCCATTTCTTGCACGACTCTTTGTCTTCCCCAGAGCTTTACTTTTCGATGTAGGGAATTATATAAATACTCCCGAGGTGCATTTGCTCCTCGGGATCCTCAGTCAGTGGATTAGTTTGCTTTCTTCTCTTCGAATCTCTTATTTACAACTTTAGCCTGTTTTTGAATGACATTGATGTCTTCTCTCCTCGGATTTGGTCTACATGTCAAACTTTGGTTAACATATGAGTGGATCTTTGATCATTCTCGAGACAAGGCCCATAGCCTTAAAATGTACTCGGATTACTTACCCCCACAATTATGTTAACTATTAAACTCAAACTGTTTTTTTTTTTTTTTTTTTTGGTAGAAACTCAAACTGTTAATTTTGGACATACATTAATGAGTATGTTGTTTTTAAAATATTGATAATTGGAGGTAGGGAAATTCAAACCCTAGATGTTTTTGTTTGAAATACTAAAAAAAATATCAGTTGAGCTATAAGAGTTTAGACAATTAGTACTTGTTAATTGGTAAATTCAATTCAATCTTAGAATTTTCATTAACTTAAAATATATATATATATATATATATATTTAAGGATTTTAATACCTTTGATTTTCACGTAATATGTTGACCTCAGAATATATATAAAATCCCAGACCAACCTTGGGACTATCAGGTGTACATTGGAACTAATCATACCCTGTCGACCAAGTTCCAATTACTCAATCACCAATGATCTCTGAAAAGTGATGCATTCGATCCAAAACGTGATGTGTCATTACGTAATGAGGATGGGAAGAGATGCCATGGTAGACTACCGTAGATAATTTGTTCATTCTTTTTCTAGCGACACATATACTACACATAGATAGGTAGGTATGGCGTGATTAGGTTAGATTGTTCAGTCCAAAAACTACAAGAAATCCCAAAAGATGTTGAAAATAAATAAAAATTAGTAATAGTAGAAAGCGAAAACCCATAATCTACAGCTGTATATATGCATCTCTGTTAGTGTGAACTTGTCCCTTGTATATATATGGGGTTTGTGGTTTTTTGCCGTCTTGGTTTGCTTCTTGTCTTAAATCTCAGCTTCTTGCTGTGCTGGGTCTATTGGGTCTCTTTCCTCTTATCATTTTATTTTTTTTCTTGGTTGTTTAGTTTTGTTAGAGGCTCAGAAAACGAGGTTAAGGTGCTTTCCCTTTTCGGGATGAGTTGTTTGCTTTCTTTTCTTTCGGCTTTCTCTGTATTTTCTTATTTGTCTATCAGCGTTCCATCACCTCAAAAATCTCATTGAGAGAGATTGGTGGGTAGGGAATTATCGTTCAGTTACTGACCTTGCTTACACCATACTTTACACATTCATTTTTCTCTTTAATTCCGCAAAACTTGCCTATTTACTCTCATTCTCTCACACTCTTTATTTCTGTCTTCTTGTTCTCCATTTCTCCTACTCCACTTTGCGTTCTTTTTATAAACTCTCTCTCTCTCTCTCTCTCTGAAATGGGGTGTAGACGGAGTCACAATTTCATTTGCGGCGGTACACTTTGCTACGTTGCCATTTCTCTTCTCTTTCTCATTTTGAACTCCGATAAGCTGAGACTCACAGCTGAAGGTAATAAATACTAGTATGTCACTGTTTCAAAATGATAAACCATGTTTGCAACTTGATAGGTAATTTGCTTCTTTGTGTTATGCAGGTAGATCACTATCCGAACCATTTTCCCAGGTGAGAATTGGACTATGAAAAAAAAAATTTAAAAAGGATTGTGGTAAGTGAAAGTAATGACTAATATTATTGTTTGCTTCTTTAACTAGACGGTAAGAGAAGATAAGGCAATTTTGAGTGCTCAGATAGGATCAAGGCCTCCAAGGTGTGAGAGAAGGTGCAGCACATGTGGGCACTGCGAGGCAATTCAGGTCCCTTCGAATCCCCAAGTACAAAATCGGAACAGAAACTTTTCCACGGCCTCAAATATTGCATATGCAAGAGGCGATGACAACTCCAACTACAAGCCCATGAGTTGGAAATGCAAGTGTGGGAAAATCATCTTCAACCCATAATCAATTGAATTTGGGGGTTTTAGGTGAAGAAGAATCTACTGATTTTGAATTCTGTATATGAATGATACACAAAGTAATATTTCTGTGTGTCTTTTGGATCCTTTATTCCTTTTACTGCCACTTAATTCCTACCCTCGGGAAAGAGCATTGTTGCGTTAAAATTCACAAATTTCTTTGTGTCTATTAATATCTTCTTTTTGGGTCTCATTTTTAGGAGTAATATTCTCTATAATTAAGATCATGTAACTTTTTTACGATTGTTAATATTAATGCAATTGCATAAACGTTCTCTTGCACGATTATGATGCACTTTCATATGCATTAAAATGAATCGTTGGCCGTTGCAGTCCTTTCATTTCTGAACTTTTGTGATGTTGGAAGAATCAATTGATAATTACCGAACTCTTGTTATAAATATGCCAACCAGAGATTACAAAAACGAATAGGCAAGACTTACCTACAATACTTAGATTCCCTCTTAAAATTCTATTATGTGGATTTTTTCATATAGGATGGAAGTGTATTTTCTAATTAAGTAGTCACATGATTGAATCTTAAAATGAGAACCTAAGGAACAACACCTAAGATATTGTACTTAAATTTTGTCCCAACGAATATATATATATATATATATATATATGTGTGTGTGTGTGTGTGTGTGTGTGTGTGTGTGTGTGTGTGTGCATACTGACAAGGTCCAACATTCGGATGGCCTAGTTGGTTAGATACCGAGCCAACAAGTCTCAAGACTTGGATTCGAGCCTCAATAATTAGTTGTATGTTGGTGTTCTTTATATCTCATCTCCATCCCAAATTGTCCAAATGATAATAAGTAAGCAGGTAGAGTACTACTATAGTCACGCCTAAGTAGGAAAGTTACACTAGTCATCCCCCACTACCCCTTTTTTGTTTACCAAAAAAAAATACTAACAAGGCCAATGACGAGGTGGTTGCCCTTAAAATACATGAAATATTAAAGGCAAACAACAGGACACAAAATTAAAAATGTTTCCTCTCTCTCTCCCTCTCATAGGGGATAATTGTTTATAATTGTTTTTTAAATTGTTACCTGAACATCTGAAATTAACATTTAAATAAAATACAAAAATAATAATAATAAAGTTGCCACAAACAAATAACCAAATCCTTTTAAATTTTAACAATAAAATTAATTAAAAAAAAAAAAAAAACTCCCTAGTTACTACATAAATTTTTTTTTTTTTTTTTTTTAAAGATAGAATTCTACTCTAACTTAATCTAAGTGTATATGTGTGTGAAACTCCCTTGTAGAAACTTGAACCCTGACCCTTACCCCCCCACACTAGAGTAACCATTGCACCCAGGGTGTGCGGTGGTAGTTACTACATAAATTTTACTATATAAAATTTACAAGTATGTGATAATTAATGTGATTAATGAATTTTAACTACCTAATAAATGAATGTTTGAGTTATTTTTTGTTTTTGTTTTTGTTTTTTTTTTAACTAATGACATTAGTTGTATGTTGGTGTTCTTTATATCTCATCTCCATCCCAAATTGTCCAAATGATAATAAGTAAGCAGGTAGAGTACTACTATAGTCACGCCTAAGTAGGAAAGTTACACTAGTCATCCCCCACTACCCCTTTTTTGTTTACCAAAAAAAAATACTAACAAGGCCAATGACGAGGTGGTTGCCCTTAAAATACATGAAATATTAAAGGCAAACAACAGGACACAAAATTAAAAATGTTTCCTCTCTCTCTCCCTCTCATAGGGGATAATTGTTTATAATTGTTTTTTAAATTGTTACCTGAACATCTGAAATTAACATTTAAATAAAATACAAAAATAATAATAATAAAGTTGCCACAAACAAATAACCAAATCCTTTTAAATTTTAACAATAAAATTAATTAAAAAAAAAAAAAAAAACTCCCTAGTTACTACATAAATTTTTTTTTTTTTTTTTTTTTAAAGATAGAATTCTACTCTAACTTAATCTAAGTGTATATGTGTGTGAAACTCCCTTGTAGAAACTTGAACCCTGACCCTTACCCCCCACACTAGAGTAACCATTGCACCCAGGGTGTGCGGTGGTAGTTACTACATAAATTTTACTATATAAAATTTACAAGTATGTGATAATTAATGTGATTAATGAATTTTAACTACCTAATAAATGAATGTTTGAGTTATTTTTTGTTTTTGTTTTTGTTTTTTTTTAACTAATGACATTAGTTTGTAAATAGTATTATGTACTAAAATTTAGCATCACATTTTCAAAATTGATGTAAAAACTTAGTAAGCTGCAAGAGGGTATCTCCTATAACATATGTATGCAGTGAGATTCTCACGACAAGTTGAAGTCAATAACATTGAGACTCTCACACCTAGTTAGCACCACACCACACCACCACCCAATAACTAATTCAAAGCTTCCATAATTGACTACTAGCAAACCCACAACAACAAACCCAATGGTAAGAACAACCACCACACAGTCCAACATAAACCAACCAAATCAAAGCTAACACTGCCCATTTGCAATATGATCTATCCTAATTGCAAACTTAGCCACTAACCAATCGACGACAGTCGCCCGTGAACAGTTAACTCCAACCATCACATGCCCAACACGAGAGAGAAAGAGAGAGAGAGATGTTAAAATAACAGTTGTAAGAGCAACTAAATCAGTTGATGCAAAGTTGTGCAAAATAGAAAAATGTGCTCATTTTACACATTTTGAGCAAAAAAACACTCACATCAGTGGGTGTAAAATTGTGCATTTATGCACAATTGCTATAGTAACCATGCATATACGCACGGTTACTGTAGCACTTGTATTTATTATTTTATTAGTTTTTTCTCTCTCTTGTCTCTAGTGCTCTCCTTTTTCTATTTTTTTTTCTTTGCTTCTTTTTCCTTCTCTCGTCTCCTTCTGGCTCCAACCCTCGCCATCTTCGTCACGGGCCTCACCAACTCCAGCCTTACTGTCCTTGCAGGCTTCGTCAGAATTCACGTCTCCATGGCCCTGAAGCGACGAGGCTGGGGTCAAGTGTGGGCCCGTGGAGGTGTAGATTTGGAGGAGGTAGGTGGGGTCAATGGTGGCGGGGAGCTGTTTGGCCATGTGGGTGGCTTGCTCTAGAGTTAATACTAGCTCTTGCAATGGTGCTGGTGGTACTGTTGTTGCCTCTGCCATGCCTTCCATGATTTCTTTGATTTTTTTTTTCCTCTGTCTCTCACTCTGTGTGTACAGAGCGTCTTCTCTCTTTTTTCTCTGTGTTTTTTTTTTTTTTTTTTTTTGGTTCTTCTTTCTAGAAACTTCTTGCTAATGGAGAGTTCTTTCTGAGGATGTGAAACTTTTCTGGTTAGAATAGAGAGGCGGATTGGGTCTGTGAGAGAGAGAGGTGGTGAGGGAGAGAATAATAAAAAATTGTAAAAGAATGAATATTTTATTAAATAAATGTGTAAAATAGATAAACTGATGTGGGTGTTTTGTAAAAATGAGTGTGTAAAATAGAAAAAGTAACTTTTTTCTGTGTAAAATAGAAGGAAAGTTTACATCAACTGATGCAGTTGCTCTAATCATTTCCTAGAAAAGTCAGCCTATTTCCATCTAAAAAGTAAGTGAACACACAATTAACATACACAAAATTCTAATTTAAATATAGGAAGTACTAGCTTAATTATTATAGGAGTTTTGGCTAACACCACGCCATTGTCCCTTTATTTGAGTGTTATGTTTTGGTTCTTGTGCAAGTTAGGTGACTAACTGAGATTTCAAACATCGTTAGTATTTTTACTAAGTTAGCATGTTATCTATTCTTGGATAAACGTACTTTAGCTTAAATGCATTTTGGTTAATGGAATATTGCTAGTCCAATGATGATTGATTTACGGACTTATTAGGCATATTTTTGTTGGAGTAGCCAATGCTATTCTAGTTGATGCTATTATATCGAAAACAAATCTTTTGTCTCATTTTTTTTTCTCCACCAATTATGGTAAGCAATGTATTTGATTTTTTTTTTTTCTATTTTATACTTTGGTTATTTTATAAAAAAAGTCAAAAAATAAATAGACTGCAAATTGTAATTAATAGAATATAAAATGCAGACAAACAATTGTTTTTCATTATATCTCTCTACTACAACTCCAAACCTTTTGCTCCTCTAATCTCCAAACCTTTTGCTCCTCTAATATCTTTCAAAACATCTCTTACCCAATGGTTAAATTTTGCGAAGTCTATACATATTATTTCAAGTTAGAAATCTTTATCTTCAACTTACATTTTCAGTTCAAAAATACCCATGTGTGTGATAGGTTTTACTCTATTATTATTATTATTATTATTAAGGATGAAGGGTCTGCATCGACCGTGTGGTTAAAGTAGGGAAAAGAGCTTCCCATCAACAAAAAAAAAAAGGTAGGGAAACGAGCTCTTTTTGGGTTTGCCAGTTACCACACGCCATCGTCCCGTCTCCCCATGTAGTGTTCATTTACATTTACATTTACATAACGTAAAGATACGAAAACAAAAACTGATTAAAAATTATTTTTTTTTTTGAAAGCGATTAAAAATTAAATTCTTTTCGAAAAGTTCACCATTATAATACGCTGGACGCTACAGAAAATCTTTGTCACGTACCATTTCTCGGTGGTCTTTTTCTGACGAGAAAGAAACTAATAGTTGTTGTTTATATAAACAATAAAGAAACCAGGTGACAGGACTTCATCAAGTAATCAATGTCATCATCATTTGAACTAAGAATTGAAACCCCCAAAAAAAAATGAAAAAAGAGTTGAATTAAGAGGTAAAAACCAAAAAGAAGAGGAGCTTCCAGTTTGAGCCCAGTAAAATCTTGGAAAAGATTTTACAGGATTCCATTTTCACATAACAGGAAATGATGAGATGGAAGAAAAAAAGAGAATTGTTATTGTTAGAAAACTGTGGAGGGACCAGAGAGTTGATGGGATATTTCATGGGCGATATTCTCCAATCTGCTCCATCTTTTCCTAGTTATTACTACAAACTCCTACTATCTTCTACTATATCTTTCTTGTAGACATGACTTAACAGTTCCTATTAAGTGCAAGTACGAATTTTGCACTTGAATTTAATCATAACATATAATTAGTGCAGGCACCACTCTATCTGAATCTGAATGATAACACAACACAAATTAAGTAGAAGTCAGAGGGTGACAAAGGAGTTCGGATTTGCAAAAAAAGAGTTAAACCGACGTATAAGGCTTCTTGCTGTTGGGAATTACAAGTGTTTTACGCTACAATTTGCTGTAACATTAAGGATAATTATTAATTACTAATTGAGCTAATATTCCGACTTCTAACATTGGCCAGAACTGAGAAGTTAATTAGAAGTTACAAACCTGGCAGACACAAACACTAACACAACTTTTCCAAAAAAAAAAAAAAAAAAAACACTAACACAACATTTTACTAAGAAAATGAAAATTAATAGTTGCCCTCTACTCGTGACCATAAACTATTTTACAATTTTTTTACAACTGTAAATATGGTGAATAATTATTGGTAAGTAAAAAGTGATGTTAATTGTGGACTTAGATGTGAACTAAAAAGAATTGCCATATCAACAATTTGCAAATATATTATAAAGTGGTTTATAGTTGTAGCATTTTCCATAGAAGATAATTACTAGCGGCAAATTAAAGATATTTTGTCTATACTCATTGCATCACATTGGCACTAATAGTTTTGGAGGATTTATTGTGAATTACTAGCGGTATGCTTTAATTTTCTGTAACATTTGCGATAAGAAAAATTCTTAGTTTACATTATACCATCAATGAATGATTTTTTTTTTTTTTGAGTCATCAATGAATGATTTACATTGTAAACTAAATAAATGTGTACAATGTTGTACACATTTATCTAATTTATAATGTAAATCTTACATTGATAGTGCAATTAATGTAAACCAATAATTGGCTTGGGATAATTAGGAAATAACATTCTGGATATCAAATAAGGCCAAATAATTCTCACTGTTGTTGAGAGAAGTTACTTTGACAGAAAGGTACAACTTCTTTCTTCTTCCAAAACAACAAATAGCTAATAATGCTTTTACCAACAAAGAGCTAATAATAGTTTAACCAAAAAAAAAACAAAAACAAAAACAAAAAGCGAATAATATTAGGATATGGTTAATGTATGCCATCCATTTTGCGAAAATTTTTATGGAAATTTGAAAAAGTTATCAAAACAGTTAATTACTTTTTTTTTCTTTTTTTCATAAAGCATACAGCTCAAACATGTTTCTTTTCGATATAGACAACAATGGTAGAAGTGGAACCCCACCACTTGAAGTCCTTAACCTGTTTAACATTCTTCTTTTCATGATCATTAAATCAAACATGTAATACGTGAAAGTTCAATTAGTGTTTAAAATACTAATGAATGTTTAGACCTCCAATTTCAAATTAAACCAACACAAGCTAATACTCAAACAATATATGTACGGAATAATAGGTACAAGCAGAAACTCAAACAAATAAACAACTCTACACCATAATTAACCACAACACAACAACGATTAAAAGGTAAGAGTGAGGGTTAGAGAGATCCAAACACAAAGATAACACCGGCACGTATTATCAAAGAAGAAACCGAAGAACTTGGAGAAAAATCTCTCCACCGCCCTCCAAGCGGTAAAATGATCCACTAAAGAATAAAGTTGAGATACACGAATAGTAATAGACCCTCCAAGTCTAATCTACCCAATGCACCTAAACCCTCCAAGCTTCTTTCTCCAACAAGGTTAAGCCTAACCGTGTCTTCTTTAGTTTCCCGGATCCCGCAATATGCCCATTGCATCAATCAAATGAATTGGTCATCTCCAAACTGCTTCCCAAACAGCAAAATACCTCCTCACTGATATGGGTATGATGAGATAAAGATTTGGCCAATGTACCTCTTAAGAATATGTTAATGAAGAGGGTGAGAGTAGAGGAATTTGGAGAATCAAATGTCTAAAATTGTGAATGAGTCAATCTTGGTTTTCTCTAGGGTTTCTCTTTCAAAATTCACTTTAGAAGCCCTCTACATTTCGTGTGTATAAGGGTATTTATAGTAGTGTATGTAAAGAATGTGAAAGGTCATTTTTCTGCATAACACGGCATTTTGGCGACTCAATCTCACGAGTGGGATAAGTCACGAGTTTGAGTCGCGAGATAACTGTCTGGCCAGACTGTACTTTTTGTCCTGTAGTGCTCCAGCTGTCATGACCCTTCAGCTTTCTGCATGCTTCACATGTGTGGCATTTTGTTGAGTTGCCAGTCGTAAGTCACTCGCGAGATCTAGTTGCGAGAAACCTCCAAATGCACATATTCTTGAATTTCTTTACACTCGCTCACACACAACCCTTACATAATTCTCACCTAAATACAAGGTATCTAATTGCTAAATTATAAGCAAATTTGGTACGGAATAAAGCCAACACATGATTGAATTAATTCAACTTTACAGTATCGTACAGAAGAAAGGTTTTGAAAGTTTTGCCACCATAGTTAAAGGAACCTGCAATTATGAAACATTCATATTTGTCAGTGGTGGCATGCCCTTATATGTGCCAAAGTTTATCAGAACGTTATTTTTATTTGCTTCAGAAAAATTGCACCATAACAATTAAAAAAAGCTGGCGACTCTACCTTCATATCCAGCGGTTCGACTCATAAACCATCTGAATTCTTGAATGTCACTTTACATTTCTAGGACAGCCTCATAATTATGGATAAAAATTTCTCCTATATGTGAGTAGAGCCAGAGAAGGACAACTTCACGAATGCCTAACCAACCTGATAATTTAAACATTAGGTAGTCTTCTGGCTGCAAATTCAGCATTTTAATTTTCAATAAGTTTAATGATAAAACATTTCTTCCAACTATTGATTTATTATGCATAATAAAAATAGTATTAGCAATGAACCCGAGTTAAAGTAATGCTGCTCTGTACATATCAGTGGTTGTGAAAGTTTGAAAAAAAAAATTTGTTATGCCTCTAGTATTACACTTTAATTTTTGCTCGACACATTCAAATTTAGTTTATCTATATATGTTTCAACTTTCAAGTACTAAAACACTAAAATACTCCTTAGTCCTTAACGAGCAAAGCCATGTATTAGCCATAGTTAGCCATGGGCACGCTTGCCACAATGTTTTTAAAAGCCATCAACAAACTAACATGCAAATGAATAACATATCATACACATCAAGACACCCCCTTTATCTTTAGCAAAAAAAAAAAAAAATCAAGACACCCCCTTTATCATTTGTTGGTTTTAATTTCAGATAACATCCCTAATGAAACTCGCGCGGAGCCTGTTTTGAGATTTAATAATCCTTAATTACTACACCAGGTACAGTCACGTGTGGTAATATGAACAGAAACACTCACTGCATGTGTTTGAGACTAATTTAGTGTGCGATTGCTAGCTGCGGTTTCAGCATTTGCCTTTGGCTGGTCCCATGACAATGTTTATGGACCAGCCAACTTGCACAAAAAGCGTAAATAGTATTTTGGCATTTTAAAAAATATTTTGCTACAATATTTTCAACAATAAGTTTTCAATTTTCAACAAATAAGTGGTATTCAAACAGATCCTTATAAGCTTTTTTTTTTTTTTTTTTTTTTTTTTGCTTTTTAGTGTTTATGTACAATTTTTTAAAACTGCACTTTTTTCGCTCTTATAAAGTACAAGTATACTTTAATACACTTTTCAACAAAAGTTTTTTAGCAAAAAACTATATTGGGTTAAGATAAGTTGACCCTGGTTAATTAATTCAATTATCCAAGTTGATTAATTATGTCAAATTACATGCAAATTATGGAGGCACCAATAAATCACCAAATAAATTAAATGCAGCAAAAAATAAATTGAATACGGTGATTTGTTGACAAATGGGGAAAACCTCACAAAGCAAAAATCTCACCGGGTGATTTTAAGGTCCTACTGCCAAGAATCTACTAATTAACAATCAAGCGGTTACAAGTATAGGGAATCTTATCAATTACCCTTGGCCTATCTCGAAATACCAACCTACAGTTGAACATTTGCTCAAATACCCAATTGAACTTGATCTTGTAATAGCCTTCTTTTTCTTGATGCACAAATCTCCAATTTATGACTAACCTTTTACACGTATCCCAAGTATGTAACTAACTTCAGCAACTTGAATAAATATTATTGGCTGTAAAGTTCTTCACTTTATCAATAATAAAGATCTAAAAGCACTCGGTTACAAAACCCTATGGCGTACAAACGCAGTAATTTCACAAAAAAAAAAAAAAAAATCTCTTGGTTTCTGTATCCATGTGTGACGACCTTTAAAATAACCCTTATATATATGTCTAAGATTGTGAGAAAAGAAATCCCAAACAAATATGCAAGGCTGTGCTGAATTTTAGATCTGAAAATTCTGAAATCGTAATTCTCGATAAATCAAGCTGCTATCTAGCTATCTATCAAACTTTACATTAAGTCTTAATAGCAAGCTTTTATCGAGTTATCTGTCGAGACTTAATGAACAACTTTTCTTCACTTATTTATTGGACCAATCTTTATGTCTTTAATACTTGACTTGAACAACATGTTTTTTGAAGTAATAAACTCATCTTAAATCTACCCAATTACAAGTAAATTGTATTTTGCAAAAAGATTAACCAATTGCAACAAAATATGGCCTAACAAACTAAATAATTTTTTTTCAAATGGACACGGATCCGTGACTTGAACTCCAAAATTAAAGAGAATGTTAATACAAAGGTTGAGAGAGACAGCTGAAAAGCTTGGGGGCAGAGTGAAAGAAATAGATTCAAATTCCCTCTTTCTCAAGTATTTTTGAGGTGTATATCAGCTAAAACCAAAGCACAGCATTCTATTTGGCCCATCCCTTGGCCATGGAAAAAAGTAGTATGCCATATCCAACAAACAACAGCAACAAGTCATACCCTGCGATTCCCATTCCCCATCTGACGTAGATGGGGCATGAGGAATCATATTGCTGTGCAATCAGGTCGCCGTATAACAGCATCCGTCAGGGCATTTTCGTGGGTCCTCTGCCCTTTGATTACACAGATTATCCGTAAAAACTAAGCATGATGGGCAACAACACCAAAGGTCTTGGGACTGTGCGCCACTCCGCCAGTAGTTTTCTCTTAACTGTATGTACAGTGACCCATACAGCAGTTAGAATTAATGCCACGTATGCCGCTAGCTTCCAATTTACACTGAACACGAATCCAAGTCAACAGCCGCGAATTCTACACAAATTTTGGATTTTTATGGATTGTACGTAAATGAGTGTTGTCTATTTCATACAACCATACTACCAGACACGCCACTTTTGCACGAGTCTCAATTTTTGTACAAAAGTGGCATACTGGCATGTGTATATATGGTAGTGTATAAGTGTGTGCGTGTAAGAGGATTAGCCTTTATAAATGGGTTTACCTATCCTTCTGCATCAAATCATGAGCCTTCTTCTAATACATTGGGTAGGTCAAAAAAAGAAAAGAAAAGAAGAAACGAGTATCAAATGTTCAAAATTATTCATTTAATTTTATTTAAAATATAAATCGAGTTTGGTTTCATTATAAAACTAAATAATATGTTCAAGTTTTGTTAATTTCCTTATTGACCAGGCTAGAACTTTTTCACAAATACTTAATTAACTTATTTTGGTTAGAAAATTTTTTGTTTGCAGGTGTTTGAGTGGTTGTTTTTGAACCAAAATTAAAGTGAGATTCACATTTTCTTTTAGTTAGGTCCAAGATAGAATGTGTTTTTCCTCTCTGACATTTTATCCAAGTGAGCTTCTACCATTCACACTACCCACCTAGGCTGAGTTGGCCCTAGTCTATTTGGTTACACATACCTTTTGTTTTAAAAAAAATTACCGTTTTAAAATTCTTTATAATTGAAATTATATTATTTGAGTTAATGAGATCAAACAATTTTCTCTTATGAACTTAAAAAAATTAGGTTTACTAACTTGTATGGTTAAAAATTATATGTAATTTTTACCATGAAATTATTTATATTCTCATTAAATTACAAATAATAATCTAATATCTTATGAACTTATTTATAGATTAATACAATACAATTTTTTTTTTTTGAAACAATACAATTTAAGTTCTAGTCTATATAAGTATATAGATTTTGATAATTTGATAGTCATTGGGAGGGGGAGGAGAGATTTGAACCATAAAAACGTCTTCATTGGGAATATCAAGAGATGTATAATACACACACACACACACACACTTAAATTGAGTCTCATGCTTATGAACAAATTATTATGTTTAAATTTGACTCGTTAAATAGTAAAGTTTATTGTGGGGGGTCCGAGGACCGAAGAGGAATAGATCAAGGAATGGTTTGCACAAATCAGTTTGAAGAGCTGAATAAGCTTCGAGGATTCCATTGACCCGAGGATGGAAGTAGAAGCATCAACATTTAGTATCTTATGAAGGACCATGGAGGGGGGAGAGAACCATAATGGGGGTAAAGGATGTGAGAGGAAGCTTCTTGAAAGAGATACTTCCCACCTCCGCATTGAATGCCCTACACCAACCATATCAGCTACATTAATGTGGAAATGACACCTAAACAGTAACTTTACAACTAGTAGCCCTTTCACCTTCAGCAAAGTTTTGATAGGACAAGTATCCTAAGAAATGCCTTAAGGCATACAGGTGGAGGGTTAAGATGAAAGGAAGAAGGATATAAAAGGAAGAGAACATCCCAGAAACAGGGAGGGATATTATTTTCTCTAAGAAACAGACAAAGAAGGAAGTGAACAGTGTATAATTTGGTCTAGAACTTGTAACACTTATAAATAAGAAACTAATCTTTGGACTAACCCGAGGAGAGCATTACTTCCAATCACTACTTAAATTTCTCCTCTCTATCACTCTAATC
This sequence comes from Quercus robur, assembly GCF_932294415.1. NCBI lineage: Eukaryota > Viridiplantae > Streptophyta > Magnoliopsida > Fagales > Fagaceae > Quercus > Quercus robur. The sequence goes on from NC_065539.1 coordinate 15,741,830, forward strand.
TCTTCAGCTATATACCAGGACTTAGTTTAGAGTTGCACTTGAAGTATTTTTCTCACTCTCTTAGAAATTTTATTGTTTGGGCTTGGTATAAAGGGTAAGGTATCACTGTTCTTAGTGGGCTTGGGCCTTTATTTTCTAAGTACTTACATTTATACTTGGGCTTGAACTTTATTCATTTGATTAAAAAATGAATATATATAAACTCTATCCTAAACTGGTTCCAGTTGTTCATTTATAAATAACTTGATTTAATTAAAATCCTAATATTGAACTATTATATTATCAATAAATTACAAATAATACTTTGATATTTTATGAACTTATAACAAACTTACACAATCCAATTTCAAGTCCATATTAGTATATTTCTATACATATATACACATAAGTATATAATATTATATATGCTTAAACCGAATTTCATGCTCACAAGGTTGTTCAGGAACACATTATAATATTTGAGTTCAGTTTGTTTATTAGTCAAACCTAAACTAGGGCATGACTCATTAACTAAATAAACAAAAATGTAAACAAGTTCTTCCTAAGCCAAGTTCAAATTGTTCATAAACAACTCGATTCGATTACAATCCTAAGTGGGATAGTCGCAAAAAATAGGATCATCTATTCCTAGAAAAAAAGACCCTTAAATAATTAAGGTATTCCTTAAATCCATAAAAAGAACTTTAAAATCCAGAGAGAGAGAGAGAGAGAGATTCTCTAAAATTTTAGTAATTAGCCTAGGGTGCTAACACTAATCTATAATAAAGAAGACCTTAGAAAACTCTAGTGTGTGTTAAGCACAAAATGTCTTGAAAAACAGCTAAGAAGGATAAAACATAAAATTATATAAATTAATTTTATAAATTCTAAGAAATGTCTTGAAAAACTGAGGAGACCAGCTTAGTATGACATCTAGATTGAAAATTATAACAAAAGGAAAGATGTTAAATTTGCTAAAATGGATACATAAAGGATAGAATCTGTCCCAAAGGCGATGTAAAGTCAATTGTGGACGATGAGTTTTGAGTCCGAGAAAGTCTAGTGCCACAGAAAAATGCACAACTTGTACCACAACCCGCCACATGGCGAGTTGTGGTTGGTGGAAGGGTGTCCCCACATCACCCTTCCATCAACCACAACTCGCCACGTGGCAAGTTGTGGCACAAGTTGTGCATTGTGGTTGTGGCACTAGACTTTCCCTTTGAGTCCTGCCGCAATTCCCTTCAATTCACCAAATTTTATGCAATTTCGTTACTGGTCTGGATGATTTTTAATTGTGTTTTTCACTTTTCAAATTTCCTACTGTTTGATCTATGATGATCTCTCCAGTCCATAAAAGCCAATAGTTCTACATCACATATATAAGAGATCTGCTGATTAGCTCTTGATTTATAGCATTTTTGGATTAAATCAGTTCTGCACTTATGTCAAGTTGCTTTAGAACCGACAAACTTTCCGCGTAGACAAAGCAAAATCCTTTAGAAAGTCAATAGAAGCCAACAAATTGCAAGAGGAACGCTTCACGTAATTTGGACAAACTTTCCTTGTGGCTTCGTGGACGGCAGAGGTGAAGGGGATTAAAGGTTGAGCCATATTCAAGCCAAACCGTGAGAGAGAGAAATTTTGTTAAGAATGGCAGGAAAGAAAAGAGACAAAGAAAGAGAGAGAGCGTTTCTTGATAATGGAAGCAAACTTCTTGAGAAGCTGATTGCCTCTTGTAATGGCAGGCCAATTCCTATCCGTAGCTACTCTTGTGAAGAACTCAAGCGGGCAACAAATAACTGCGATCCTAGCCATATTTTTCATAGAGATGGGAAATATGAATGGCAATGGTTCTTTTAAAGGCTGAATGATTTCCATTAAGAAGTGGGTACGACATATAGATGTTTTATTTGAGAGGTTTTCACTGATATAGCTGTTTCTGCAAAGATGAGCACTCACAATAATGTTCTAAAGCTCATAGGGTGCTGTCTCGAGACTCAAATTCCCATTTCAGTGTATGAATCTGCTGCAAATGGATCACTTTCGGGTCGATCTAATGTTACTAGTGATCATGATGGTGCACAACATCAACGTGAGCCCCTGTCATGGCAGAGCAGGTTAAAGATTGCAAGGGAAATTGCTCATGCAATTTTGTATCTCTACACTGCGTTCTCAAGACCTATTGTCCAAAGGGACATAAAACCAGGAAATGTCTTCCTAGACCAACATGATGTTGCCAAACTAACTGAATTTTCATTGTCCATATCGATCCCCGAAGGTGAAACTCACGTAGAGGATGATGTTTATGGAACTTTTGTTCTTATGCCCCAACTATGCGACTACAAGTTACATAACAGAGAAAGTTGACGTTTACAGCTTCGGATCGTTTCTATTAGAGCTTTTAACTGGACAGAAGTTGCATTACCTATTACGCACAGACTATTTTGATGTTGAGGATTTTAAGGATGACATAAAAAAATTTACCATAAATGAGCTTGTGGATGCTGCAATCCTTGTAGGGGAAGGAGGATCTGTCGGAAATATTATAGAAAGTAATAATGGAAGAATAAAATTAACGGAAAAGACAAAAGAAAATAGATAACTTGAAGACACTATATCATTTTCGTTAGACAATATTTACCTCCCACATTTTTGTTGCTAAAGGGTTATCACAAATTTGTCTCCATGATACAACCAAATTATTAGGTTCTACAGATAGCAATTCTGGAGAATGACCACAGGATTTCTTGTGTTTCTCTCCAACTTTTGATTTTGTGAAATTAGTTTTTCAAGAGAACATAAGCCTCTATTTATACCCATAGGGTTATGTTTCATGAAAAGGCATGTTGGAAATATTACACAAAATAATAATGGAAGATTAAGATTAATGGAAAAGACAAAAGAAAATAGATAACTTAGAGGCATTATATCGTTTTCCTTAGACAATATTTGCCCCTCACACTTTTATTGCTAAAGGGTTATCGTAAATTTATCTCCAGGATACAACCAAGTTATTGGGTTCTACAGATAGCAATTCTAGAGAATGACCACATGATTTCTTGTGTTTCTTGTGTTTCTCTCAAACTTTTGATTTTGTGAAGTTAGTTTTTCAAGAGAACATAAGCCTCTATTTATACCCATAGGGTTATGTTTCATGAAAATGCATGTATGGAGAGTTAGTTATTTCATGAAACCTCGTTATGTTTCATGAAAAGACACGTATGGAGAGTTAGTTACTTTTTCATAAAACAGTTAACAAAGATTGAAACCTCATTATGTTTCATGAAAAGGCATGTGTGGAGAATTAATTACTTTTTCATAAAGCGTTTAACAAAGATTGAAACCTCTTCAATCTTTCTCAATAGTCACTAGAAAATTCCAGAAAATTCAAATTTCAAATTTTCACTTTGAAAATTCCAAAACTTGAATTTTCACTTTATGAAACCATATTTTCCAAATTCAACTATCATTATTACAACATATTCTTGTATATACCTATATATACAACAGGATCTATGTTGCAACAATTACAATGTGTGTTACAGCTTACCCTTATTTGCAGAGAAAAGGATCCGGAGATGAGGCCAACCATGGTTGATGTTACAAAAGAACTCAGAAAAATTGAGAGGTTCATCCTATGATTATTCTGCCACTTTCCTCCATCCAAGTTCCTTTGCAAAGAATCTATCCTTGAATAAACCTTCAAATTTGCATAATTAAGGAAACAATCAAGTATCTCTATTGTTTTACATTTATGGGAATTAAGCCTGCTAAAGTTCCCAAATAAATAAGAGAGCTAAATAAAATACTTAGCTTGCCCCATCTAATTGATAGATTTTCCTTCTTTCTTTCTTTTTCTTTCTTTTTTTGGGGTGGGGGAATGGGTTTGATAGTTATAATGGGAGAGAGAAAATTTAAACCTTAGATGTCTCCATTAGAAATACTAATAGATGTAAGTTAAGTTACAAGACTCTTGGGCCTTAGCCTCTATTAATAACTTTTTAATCTAGAAGTGTGTATACTATTTTTTCCGAATGGATTGGTTCTCTAATGCCCAATTTTCTACTACCTTCCCTCAACTTGGAAAGAAAATGATTGTAATAGTTTAGGGACCAAAGTCATGTAAAAATGATGAAAACAATATTTTTATCTTCTACTAGTGCTTTTTACTTGCCCAATTTGTTATTATGCTGATTTTTGTTCTACCTCACTCATGTTCTAATATGTGGGGGCATATTTTCATTAAAAAAAAATGTGGAGGCATATGAACAGAGTTTAGTGCACCATGAGATCTGCAAACCAGTTCTTTATATACGTAGCATTTTCAACTTAATTCTAGAAGCGACAGACCTTCTGCGTTGAAGATTGTTGAGGGTTTTGGTATAACAATGGGCCAACACCAATTTAGCAAAGAATTTCGGCCCCCAAATTATTTTTTTCTTCCTATTTGTTGTGTGAAACAAGCTCTCATGTGAAAGGAAGAACCCAACAAAGGGATAATTAGAAGGCGTGGATAAGTAGATTGAAAGGCAAAGGAGTCATTTTGCACTAATCTTGGGCTCATCCAAGTTCTCTCTGATGGGCTTGGAACATAAGGGAAACCATTGAGCCCATGTTAACTTACCTGATACTCAATATAATTCATAGACATGCCACCCACAATTTCAGGTTCATTAGTCAGAGCAAGCAATGCTAAATATCTAGCAGATACAGCAAACTCCTCTCTCATTTAGTCGATTTTTTTAGTAACACCAAAAACTCCATAAAAGGGAGGAAGACCTAAACATAAGGGGGGGACGGATTGGAGATTGATGGGGAAAGAGAAAAAAATGAATTTGTAATCAGACATCACCACATACATTCAAAACCAAACCTCCAAGTATGAAGTATCTCCATGAGTTTTTGGGTGCACTAAAAGGAGATCACCCTTTTCTCCCTCATCATATAATACTCTCATTTTCCCTTTTCCTTTGAAATTAACACCCAAGTTTAGAGAGTTGGCTGCAAGTTTTTCCTCTATTTTTCAGGTTTGTTGTGTCTAGCACATTGTCAAGACACACCCCTAGGCCCTAGCCTTCCTCATCATTCATGTGGAAGTGAGTTATGGATTCAACTAAATTCGGGTCAACGAGAAAAGCCGTATTAAGTTCAAATAAGTGGGGAATCGGAAAAGATCCCAAACAAATATCAACATGCCATTGTCGCCCAAAAATTGGCTATTGATCCTCAAAAGTCAAAAGCAATCCTCTAGAAAGTCAAGTCTAGCAAATTGCAGCAGAAAAGTCAACTAGACGAAATTTCATTGTAGCTTCGTGGAAACTTAGGTGGGAATTAAATTTGGGGCCACATTCAAGGAGAGAGATTTTTGTTTTGTTAAAAATCAACTCTGCCAAAGACACCGAAAATTTCAACAAAAAAGAGAGAGAATGAGTTTCACATTCATGGCCAGAAAAAAAAGAAACATAGAAAGAGAGAGAGCGTTTCTTGAAAATGGAAGCATGGTACTGGAGAAGCTAATTGTCTCTTGTAATGGCAGACCTACTCCTATACGTAGTTTCTCTTGTGAAGAAATTGAGAGGGCAACAAATAACTATGATCCTTGCCGAATCTTTCACAGAGATTTGTTGTATGAATGGTACAATGGTTCTTTTGAAGGCCGAATGGTTTCCATTAAGAAGTACATAAAAAAATTCGAGGAAGCTGTCTTCACCGATATAGCTATTTCTGCAAAGATGAGCCCTCACAATAATGTTCTAAGGCTCATAGGGTGCTGTCTCGAGACTCAAATTCCCACTTTAGTGTATGAATCTGCAGCAAATGGATCGCTTGCTTATCGATGGGGGGTATCCAATTCTAGTCTTAATGGAGAACAACAACAGCGTGAGCCCATGGCATGGCAGAGCAAGTTAAAGATTGCTAGAGAAATTGCTCATGCAATTGCTTATCTCCACACTGCGTTCTCAAGACCCATCATTCACAGGGACATTAAACAGGGAAATATCTTTTTAGACGAACATGATGTTGCCAAACTAACTGATTTTTCAGAGTCGATATCAATCCCCGAAGGTGAAACTCACATAGTAGATAGGCATGTGATTGGGTCTCGTGGGTTTGTATGCCCCCATTATGCTACCACGCTCCGTATAACGGAGAAAATTGATGTCTTCAGCTTCGGATCATTTCTATTAGAGCTTACAACTGGACAGAGGATATATCATCTAGCAAAAACAGCCGATGATGAAGGTGTGGAATTAGAAGATTACATAGAAAACGTAACTATAAATGAGATTGTGAATTTAGCAATCCAGGCAGGGGAAAGAGGAGCTGTTGTGGAGCAACAAGCACAGGCTGCTGTGAAGCTTGCCCTCCTATGCAGAGAAAAGGATCCGGAGATAAGGCCAAATATGGTTGACGTCACAAAAGAACTTAGAAAGATTGAGAGGTTGGTCCTATGATCATTCTGTCACTTGTTCCATCCAAGTTCCTTTATAAACATCAATTATCAAATGTGTCTATTCTCACCATCTTTCTGTATTTCTGTATTTCGCTGGATGAAGGGTGTGTACAAAAGATGTAAAAGTGAATAATGAATCGTTTCTATTATAGCTTTTAATTGGGCAGAAGTTGCATTAACTATTACGCACAGACTATTTTGATGTTCAGGATTTTGAAGATGACTTAATTTTTTTTTACCATAAATGAGCCTGTGGATCTTGCAATCCTTGTAGGGGAAGGAGGATCTGTTGTGTGGCAACAACTACAAGCTGTATTACAGCTGGCCCACATATGCAGAGAAAAGTATCCAGAGATCAGGCCTAATACGTTTGATATTACAAAAGAACTCAGAAAAATTGAGAGGTTCAAGAATCTATCCTTGAATAAACCTTCAAATTCTATAGTTGAAATTATATTATTTGAGTTTATTAGAATGCATCTTTTTATTTCTAAACTTATAAAAATTAGATTTACCAACTTTTTATTACTACACCACACCATAGACTATTTAGATTTTATCAATAAATTACAAATAATAACTTGATATCTTATGAGCTTATTTATAAACTTGCACAATTCAGGGTCTGTTTGGATTGAGCTTATTTTTACTGAAACTGAAAACTGAAACTGAAAACACAGAGCAAAATAATTTTTAAATGTGTAAATAATACCGTAAGACCCATTTTTAATGAAAAAGTGGTTGAAAAGTGGAATTTGTGGGTCCGTAAACAGTGCATGTGCATGGATGCACTGTTCACCATGAAAAAGTCAACCGGGTACTGTTCATGAACAGTATCCGCATTACTCCCTGAAACACGTGAAAAAAAAAAAAAAAAAAAAAAAAAAAAAGAGCCAGAAAACGCTAACGCCTAAACGCAGACGCCCAATCCAAATGAATACTCAATATCAAGTTCTTATAAGTATATTTTTGTACGTATAGAAATATAATATTATATATACTAAAATTGAGTACTCTCAAACTTGTTCACAAACACATTATAATATATGAGTTCAGTTTATCAAGCCTAAATTTAGACTTGAACTTGGCTCGGTTACTAAATAAACATATGTAAATAAGCTTTGTCGTGAAGCAAGTTCAAACTATTCATAAACAACTTAGTTCATTTACAGCTCTAAGTGAGATAATCACAAAAAGTAGGCATGTCCATTATGAAAATTAAAGAAAAAAAAATCTCTAAAATATTTGAGGGTTCCTTGAATCCCTAAGAATAACTCTAAAAGGTTCCTCACAAGCTCTCACTATAACACCATCTCTGCCAGTAAAATGCTAACAGAAGTAGGGAAAGACACTTGGAGGTTCAAATTATCTGCAATTGTTAAAGCCCAAAATCATGATCTCTGCTACCGAAGCATCACAACTCTTATGAAAACTGCAGAAGTACTAAACATTTGATAGATATTTCTGTGCTGCATTTCTGTAGTTGGATGCGATGTACCGTTGGTGTTTTCTCATTTTGTTGGTGATATTTTACCATAATTTGCCTACGTTATATGGCTTTTAGTCCTTTCTGTTGGATTTAGCCTCTCTCTTGAATTTGTTTTCCTCCTCCCTTTGTCCTAGGTGAAGTTTTACATCAAGGGCCAATTTGTTGGATTGCTATAGAAATCAGAAGAGCCAAGACCCTTTCGTTTTGAAGCTTGCTGGACAAGGGATAAATCCAGCTACTATGTGGTGGATGAAACTTGGGAGGAATAAGGGATCTGGGGTCTGAATGTTTTAAATAGGTCAAGAAAATTCAGAATACAAGGGCAGAGCTTTGAAAGTGGAACAAGAGTCATTTTGGAAGGTGCAGGAGTAGGACTAAGGAAAATAGAGAAGCAAATTGAGGAAGTCCAAGGCAGAGACACAAAGAACAAAGAAAGTAGAATCTAGAATTAGAAGCTGGTCTCTTCCTAGAGCTGGAAGAGTGGTTGTCTAGAGAGGAAGCAGTATGGAAGAAGAAGTCAAGGGACTTATGGCTTCAAGGAGGAGACATTAATACTAGGTTTTTCCACTCCTCCACCTTAATAATAAAAAGAAGAAAATATTTCTCCCAAATCAATCTAGGGAAAGGAAGTTGGATAAGCGAAAGAAAAGAAATGTACTCTAAGAAGAGTTTTAAAGAGTTGTATCGATCGGTCAATCTAGTTATTTATGAAGACTTGAACAACCTAGCTAATTTCACCTTGCATCACTGAGGAAGAAAATGAAGGTCTATGGAAGCTGCCAACTCCGGAAGAGATTAGAATAGCTCTTTTTGAGATGCAATCCCTTAAAACCCTTGAAGTTGATGGAATGTACTCTCCCCCCAACAACCCCCTAACACAACCACCACCACCCCCCCCCCCCCCCCCCCCCCCCAACACACACAAACACACACACACCTTTTATAAGCACTACTAGGAGATTCTGGGAGATCAAATAGTGAAAGCAACGCGGTCTTGGAGGGGGGTAGAATTCCAAAAAATTAAATTAGACTTTTATAGTGCTAAAACCAAAACATAAGCAGCTCACGTGCTATATAGTTTATGCTAATAATGAATTACTCTTTTGGGGAGCAAAAAAGGTAGAGTTTGACCAAACTGATCTCCTGTATAAACACTTATCGTGCTTGTTCTGGAAAAAACGTGAGCCTAGAGAAGTCAGGGGTGCTTCTTCTCTAATGGCGTGCACAATTAGTTCAACAAGAAGAGCTTAAAATGCAAGTATGACCTGAGACAACTCTCAACTCAAAATACTTATTAGGGCTGCCACTGCCACTATTCATTACTAAAAACAAAAAATTAAGAGTCTTTCAGCTAACTAAAAGAAAACTAAAATGTTAAGGATATCAAAATATCACCATTAGCGACATTGAGGACAATTTTGACATATAGGACAAATGTTAGGGACCAAAAGTGTAATAGGATGTTGGTGATCGACTTTAGTTTATGAATCTGCTGCGAATGGAATGCTTGGTGATCGACTTTATGTCTCTGGTCATGATGGTGAACAACAACATGAGCCCATGACATGGCAGAGCAAGTTAAAGATTGTAAGGGAAATTGCTCATGCAATTCCTATCTCCACACTGCGTTCTCAAGACCCATCATCCACAGGAACAAACAACTGGAAAACATCTTTTTAGACCAGAACAATGTTGCCAAACTAACCGAATTTTCACCATCCATATCCATCCCCAAAGGTGGAACTCATGCAGTAGTTGACTACCTGGGTGGGACTGCTGAGTTCATATGCCCCAACTATTTTAGCACATTCTATGTAATGGAGATAGTTGACGCCTACAGCTTCGGATCATTTCTATTAGAGCTTTTAACTGGAAGGAGGTTAGGTCATCTAGCACAAGCAGCCAAAGATGAAGGTGCGGATTTAGTAGAACATAAAAAACCTTGCTATAAATGAGACTGTGAAACCAGCAATCCTGGCAGGAGGAGGAGGAGCTGGTGTGGAGCAACAAGTACAAGCTGTGTTACAGCTTGCCCTCATATGCAGAGAACAAGATCCAGAGATAAGGCCAAATATGATTGACGTTACAAAAGAACTCAGAAACATTGAGAGATTCATCCCATGATTATTCTCCCCCAAATAGGCCAAATGTATCATTCAAGTCGGTGAAATTTATGGGAACGCAGAAAATCTAATCTTAATTCTTTAAAATGATGACATGATTTAATAAAGTTCATGATGGCAATAAAAGTTTTGTATTTATTTTGATTAGTCTGATTTGCACACCGTCTTTGCATATTTCACATACCTCTCATTTGTATGGTTAACTATTAATTCAAATTCAACGATCTAGATGAAAGGTGTGAACAAAAAATGCATTGAATAATGTATAAGTGGCTTTGATTTCTTTTTTCTCATCCCTGCATGCAAAAGCAACTCTTCCCCCCCCCGCCCCCCCACCCGAAAAAGGAACTAATCATCTGTCATTAATCAATTTGAAGAGATTCTACCAGAATTTACATATAGGAATCAAATTCTAGACTGCTTTTTGTCCACTCATATATAAATTTAAAAGCTGACCCATTGAAGTAGAATCTACAAAGAATATTAGACGATAGACATATATAACGCTCACTTCTATTCAAGATAATATATTCTTCATAGGTGAGTTTCATTCCTGCCAACATGAATACTAGAAAAGACTTCATATGCGCAATCAATTTGTATGATACTTTACCAAAGAAATATACCATAACTGAGATTTAACGTGAAGTTCTACAAGCACATTTCCTAGAATGTTCTTTCCACCCTAAGTTGAACCTTTTTCTCATAAAGTGGGGTTTGCAGCATTTGCTGGAGTATAATTAGCAATGAATCATGGAGCAGTACTATAGGGCTTACACAGGACTGACTATATGGATCCTAGGGCCCGAGGTTCAATCTGTTCAAATGGTCCATGATAACAAATGTAAGGATGAATAAACTGTTGAAACAGGAAGAATCTGTGTCACAACCATGAGATCCTTTTCATTTACCCTTAACTATATGTATATAAGAAGGCAATTTGATGGAATGTACACACGAGGAAGCTTAAGAAAATAATATAGTATCACTCAAAGGAAGCACAATAGAGTGAATATTTCATAAAACTAAGTGGTTCTATAAATACCATGTTAGCTAATCGAGATCGATAACTAATACTAAAACTAAAACCAAAACCAATATATATATATATATATATATAATAGAAAAGCTTGCATGCCCACAAGATTTCACACTACTCTTAGCTCCTGTAATAAAATATGTTACTAATCAAAAAATAAAAAAAAGATTTGACACAACTCTAATTAGGTCAGACCTCCAAAGTCATGCAAAGCCCAAATATTTTGAAACGAGAAATAAAAGGGAAAGCAAAGGGGGTTGAGGGTATTACGAAAGTAGAGCAGGTATGATAGTGCACAGATTGCAGTTATTACTGATGGTGCAAGAATAATGGGGTGGTACTTAAGCATGATCGTAGAAGTAGTTCTTAAAGGTTGCATAAATAAAGGTGTCAGTGTTACAGTCTGCATTAGCATCTTCAGCCAATAATGATGAAGATAGGAATGATAGCAATCTCATATCTGTAAACAAACTGAGAAATTAATAGGTCATAATTGGAATTTTGTGATATTTAAGTCAAAATGAGCACTTAAAGCTTTTATTTCTTAACTAGTGCAGTGAACCATTTTCTACGTGAATGTATTTGAAGTTCTTCACATTCAAAACTTGAAGGTGCTTCAAGATTATTTCACAAAGTAAATTGCAATCAAACAAAAGAAATGTGAGTTTCCCAAGCAACCTAAATTCAAAAATTACCTGCAAGACTGCAACTTTAAGGTTGAAAAGCAAGATAAGGTACATACAAGCTAGGTTTCCACTTTCCAGGCCTGAAACATAGCCACAATATCACACAAACACAAGGCTTGAGTCTGTACAAACTAAGTTTCTAATTTCCTGGCCTGAAATGTAGCCACAAGTCAACACAAAGTTAGCATCTGTGGTTTGCACCTCAATAATAATTCAAAACTCCAAATGTAAAGGGCAACTGAGAAAATAGTAATTACATGTTCTCCTTCCTCTCACAAAAACAGGGAAGCACAATGCACATATGGTCAATGCTGTTTCAATAGATGGGAATAGACAACATCAACAAAAGCAATTTCTCTTGCTACATAAAAATTAAGGCATTTAAAGGCCTTAGAAAACAGTCATCACAACATAGTACTACATAATTGACTCTGAAGAAAGAAGCATTAGGCAGCAGATATTGGAGCCCACAAAAGGTTTGGTTCTCATTCAAATAACAAAATAGCCTTAAAAATTTTGATGACCCTGCCACAGGTTTAAGAAAAATTCCCAAATAGCCATTACTCATTTAATCAATCAGGATAAATTACTCCTATAAAAGACTGGCCCCCAAATTTCTAACCCCGTTAATTTATTAAGATACTCAATATCATAGTTTGCAAGCTTAAGTTTGTCAACAACCAAAATTGCAAGTAATTTGAACTTGAAGGTGATACAATTTCTAACATCATCTTAGCATCCGAGACAACCATGCCCAGCATTCATAGCATTGTTTTTTCTTTATCTACAGCGCCCCTATTGGATATAAGTACCAAACTTACACAAGTACAACAGAATTCTGCTCCAAAGAACCTACACTCTGTAGTTAAAAATCTTTTAATGCTAAGGTATTGTTGAACTGTTTGAATTAAGACTAATCCCTACTCTAATACAGGGCCATGTATGAGGACATACCTTTTGCACCCTGCCTTTCATTGTAGAGTTGCAATTTGCAAAACTTCGAAAACGATATGATAAACAAGATATGACATTGTTAAGGCTGCATAAATAAATTAGAATCACCTAAAATCGTAACAATCACTCAGCACCCAGTAATTTGAATCGTCATGGAATTAATCTTCAAACTTGTCTCAAGGTGCTTCAATTTCACAGTGTTAATTGCAATCAAACTAAAAGCAACACGAGTATTCCAAGCTTCTATATACGAGACACATAATCACAGTAGACAACCAAAATTCAAATAATATCTGCAACTTTAATGTTGAAAAGCAAAAAGAGGCTGGAGTCTGCATACAAGCTAGGTTTCTACTTTCCTGGAAATGTAGCCACAAATCAATACAAACTTAGCATCTGTGGTTTGCATCTCAATAATAATTCAAAACCCCAAGCGTGAAGGGCAATTGAGAAAGCAGTGATAACATGTTCTCCTTCCTCTCACAGGAAGAGGGAAGCACGATGCTTATATGGTAAATGCTGTTTCAATAGATAGGAATAAAACAACATGAACAAAAACAATTTCTTGTGCTGCATAAAAGTTTTTCCATTCAAAGGCCTTAGAAAACAGTCATCACAACATAGTACTACATAATCGACTCTGAATAAACAAGCATTGGGCAGCAGATATAGGGGCCCACAAAAAGTTTGTTTCTCATTCAAACAACAATAAAGCCTTAAAAATATTGAAGACCCTGCCACACAGTTAAAATAATTCCCTAACAACCATTACTCTTTTAATCAATCAGGACAAATTACTCCTCTATTATTATTATTTGATAAGTAACTGGCCCCCAAATTTCTAACACCATTAATTTATTAAGATACTCAATATCATATAGATTGCAAGCTCAAATTTTTCAACAACAAAAATTGCAAATGATTAGAACTTGAAGACAATTGCTAACATCATCTCAGCATCCCAAACAACCATGCTCAGCATTCATAGATTTTTTTTTTAATTTTTTTTTATAAGCGATTAAGTTCATTGAAAAGAAATGAGAACAACACAATGGAAAAAAGAACACAGGCAGTGTGCTGCAAAAACAACAGAATAACTAAACTAACTAGCAAGGATTTAGTTAACAATTTTTTAATGCAATGCATTGTTGACCCATTTGAATTAAGACTAATCCCTACTCTAACACAGGTCATGATGGCATACCTTTTGCACCCTGCCTTTCATTGTGGCGTAGCGAAACTACCAAATGATACTATAAACATGATATGGCATTTATAATGCTGCATAAACAGATTAAAATCACCTTTCCATTTTTTTATATAAAAAAATAAAATAAAATAAATCCGTCACTAGGCACCCAGTAACTAAAACTGCCATAGAAGTAGTTACAACAAAGATGGTATCAAAACCATATGCAAACTAAAATTTCTATACAATTGAGACCACATAAGGAAAAAATTCCTGAACTACAAACATCTATTGTCCAGCATCCTCAAAAATACTATGGTGTTAGTTCTAACCAAAAAAACAGAAAGAAATACAAAGAAAACCTTTTTAAAAAGCATGCCCAAACATGTGTACATATAGACACACTTTTGTTATAAGCATACGCCTGCAAACACATTCAGATATCTTCATTCACTTGATGAGTGATCCAACATAACATAAACTTTCATTAGACCTAACATTTTGAAATTATAGTCCACTAATCAACGCTAGTACAACAAGTCAATCATTAAATGAAGTGGCAAACAACTATTCAAGATAATTCAAAATAATCCTTAACCACACATATATCACAAGTAACTCGCAAGTAGTTTTGCAGAAAACACTGAGAAGGCCAATGAGGTAACAAAACAAATACTACATTATTACTGAAAATAAAATAAAAATAAAAAAAAGCATCCCCCAGTTTTTCTCATCATTATCAAATCTGCCCATTTCCAGACCAAGAGAACTCATAGAAGTCTACATCAATACAAGGCAGATACCATAGATAGCATCTATTTCCAAAACTTAATTATAAGAGTTATTTTTCAAGGCATCTACATTATACAAGTAGTACGAAAACAAAACCTGGACAAACCCCATGAATTCTCCACCTAGTTGAGCAGCTCCAACTTACATGCCCATCTCCATTTTACATATAACCTGCAAATGCAACCCAGACTCTTTTGCTTATCCAAATATACCATTCCAGCACTAGCACATAAATCCCATCAGTGTTGTGACCACTGAATATCCTTAATGTTAATCCCTTCTTTCACCATCTCATAAAGGGGACTCATTTCCCTCAACTTCTCCACCTGATGCACTGTGAGCTCAACCGCCCTGTCAATCTCAGCCTCAGTAGTAAACCTCCCAATCCCAAACCGAATCGACGTGTGAGCCATATCCTCATCAACACCCAATGCCCTCAACACATAGGAAGGCTCCAAGCTGGCACTAGTGCACGCACTACCACTCGACACTGCCACCTCCTTCAACCCCATCAACAAGCTCTCCCCTTCGACATACGCAAACGAAAGATTCAAATTCCCAGCATACCTCCTCTCCTCACTCCCATTCACCACAACCCCATCTAACTTTTCCCTAACACCATTCAGCAATCGCTCTTGCAACGACTTAATTCGCTTTTCGTCATATTGCATTTCCATCTTAGCCAACTCACACGCAGCCCCCATTCCCACAACGAGTGGAGTCGGCACAGTCCCACTCCGAAGCCCTCTCTCTTGACCACCACCGTTCATCTGCGGCTCAACGCGAATCCTCGGCCTTCTTCTCAAGTACAAAGCCCCCACTCCTTTGGGACCGTAGATTTTATGGCCACTCAACGACATCAAGCTCACATTCCACTTCTCCACATCGACCGGAATCTTCCCCAACGCTTGGGCAGCGTCTGTATGGAACGGAACATTGAATTCCTTGCAAATTTGACCGATTTCCTCCATCGGTTGAATCACTCCAATCTCGTTATTAACAGCCATAACCGAAACAAGCCCCGTATCGGGCCGAATAGCGGATCGGAGCTGATCCAAATCGATTAGTCCGTCGGATTTCACCGGCAAGTAGGTGACTTCGAAGCCTTCCTGCTGGAGGTGACGGCAGGAATCGAGGACGCACTTGTGCTCGGTCTGCGTGGTGATGACGTGGCGCTTCTTGTCCTTGTAGAAGTGCAAGACTCCCTTGACTGAGATATTGTTGGACTCGGTGGCGCCGGAGGTGAAGATAATTTCCTTAGGGGAAGCGCCGATGAGAGAAGCGACTTGGGAGCGAGCGGCTTCGACGGCGTTTTCGGATTCCCAGCCGAAGAGGTGGGTCCGGGAATGAGGGTTGCCGTAGCGAGAGATATAGAAAGGCAGCATAGCGTCGAGGACACGCGGGTCCACCGGTGACGTGGCTTGTACGTCCAGGTAAAGTGGTCTTCCAGAGATTTTGACTCCTTTCATTGTAATTCCTTCAGTGTCCTCGTGGTAATCGGCGGCTACGGCGGCGGCGGCGGCGGTGGAGAGGGGGCGGACGTGGTTAGTAGTGGTGAATTTTGATAATAGGGTTTGGCGGAGAGTGGAAGCGAGAAGCTTGGAGGCCATGGTGAAATTTGGATTTTTATTTTTTAATGTGTTGTTGCTTGGTGGTGTGATAAAGGGGTTTGGAGTTTTGAGTCTCTCAGATAGATATTTTATTATTAGTAGTTTTTTTTTTTTTTTTTTTTTTTGGAGGAAGAGGAAGAAGAGGAAAGGGATGAGAGAGTAAACAGGACGTGAATGGTGTCACGGAAGGATTGGAATTAGGATTAGGGCTGGAAAGTGGTCACCGACTCGATTCTGACACGTGGCAGAACTAGAGCCATGAGTGCCTTAATTTTTAAAATTGCGATTTACCACAAATACCCCCAATCAAACTTGAGCTGAAAAGGCAGATTTTGGTCATTTGAAGCTGAATCAAGTCATCAAACGTCTCACATCATCAAAACACAAAACAAAATCTATTTCTTATTATAACAGCAAAGTTGAATTAGAACAAAGAAGAGTCAAGCGTATCTAACCCAGTTTGGCAATGGGGAGGCGGACGAGGCACTGCTTCTTGGTGATCTCCGCTGGCTTTGTCCTTTCAGCGACTCTTGCTCTCCACCGGCCTTCTTCCTCTCTCTCTATGCTGCATTCTTTCTCCCTCTCTGTCTTCTATTTTCTCTTTTCTCTTTTCTCTAATGTGATAAATGTGGAATCGTGAAGTAAATAGAATAACGTGTCTCACCAAAAAAAAAACGGTTGATTTTTTTTATATATATAAAAAGAACGGTTGAAGCATGATTTTAAAACCTGGACCAGACCGTACAGTTCAATCAAGTTAATCGGAAACCATTCATTAAAACGGTTTTTTTATCCTAAAAAACCAGCATATATGAAAAACTCAGTAAACTGTGCGAACCGCAGTTCAACCTCACAGGTTTGAAAACCGTGGACGGTTGTCACGGTTCTCGCAGGTCTAGTTGAATCAGAGTTTTTTTTTTTTTTTTTTTTGGGTACTTACAAGCTCAACCATTGATGAAGCTTCAACCTCAGACATTGAGATCACACCACTATTGATGGGACTGACGAACTCAACCTCTCTGAATGATCCCATCGAGACCGATGAGGCCGTCTTCTGAGACGAGCTAACCACATGTCCATATCACTGATGAAAGTAACGAAGCCATTCAATGCAGCCAATAATGTCCCGAGCAGTTACAAGACCACCTGTACAGACCGTTGGATGCCTCATTAAGGCACACATTACTGAGCATGAGGCATTACCAAGAGAGACATTAAAGCCACATTAATAACCACAATGGCTAGGGGCTGTGGAAACATATATTAAATTCTCACAACACCAATACAAGGTACATAGACACACCAAAAAGCATTACTAATTATTCTGATACTTTGTTATTTCCAGAAAGCTTTCTTATACTGATTTTGGCATCAGAGACATTGTGGCAAGCACCACACCAATGACCACCTTAAAGGAGCTATCCTACAATTTTCATGGTGACACAAACGAATACTCAGCTCCATCTGGACACACTCACAACAACTGACGAATCTGCACTTCATCAATTTGGTGCTGTTTGTGGGGAACTAGGATTCGAAAGCGTAGTTTCCAATCAACTTCTACATTTAGATGGAGTCCAACTAGGATTCAGCAGCCTTAGCTCAACAAGTCTAGGCTCTTGCGGCCACCGTCGAAGAGCTCACCAGACATAATCAAGAAATGAGGCTACGGTTTCAACAAGAGGAGAATCGGTCTAGAGCCAACCAGGAGGATGAGGGAGATAGCCATAGAAGAAGTGACCGTCGAGGACCTACTACTCCGAATGAACAAAACTCAGATCTTCTTCAAAAGATGAGGAATGAGATGGACGAGATAAGGAACGCTACTAAGGAGAAAACGAACCAAAGCCTGGATAGAATGGTCAAGGCAACAGACTCGCCCTTCACTATGACGGTCTTGGAATGCCCAGTGTCATCGAAATTTCGGTTGCCTCAGCTTGAGCCGTTTGACGAATTTAAGGACCTCCAGGACCACCTCAACACCTTCAAGACGATACTAGGCCTTTAACAACCTCTTGACGAGATACTATGTTGTTCTTTCCCCACCACTCTCAAAAGAGCTGCAAGGGAGTGGTTCACAAAGTTACCAATATTGTCCATCGACAGCTTCGAGTAGTTGAGTAACGCCTTTCTACGCCACTTCATCAGAGGACAACACCTGAAGAGACCAGTAGACTACCTGCTCACCATCAGGGAAAGGAAGAAAGAGACCCAGAGGTCGTACGTGAAACGCTTCACTCAAGAAACTCTAGAGGTAGACGAAGCTGACGACAAGGTACAGTTGACGACCTTTAAAGCTGGATTGAAATCCAAAGAGTTCGTGGTTTCATTTGCGAAGAATCCTCCTAAGACAATGGCAGAGATGCTCTTAAAAGCATAGAAGTACATGAATGTTGAGGATGCACTAGCTGCCATAAATGACGTGGAGAAGACAGGAGACAAGGGAAGGAAGGAGGACGATCGTAAAGGACGAAAAAGAGAGCGCCCAGATCGTCAGACTAGTGATGGGAGTAAAAGGAAAGACGAAAAAACTCCACGAATGGCAAGGTTCACTCCATTAGTTATGCCTGTTGACAAAATTTTAGCGCAGATCAAGGATGAACATTACCTCGAATGACCAAGGTCATTACATTCATCACCCCACATGTGTGACAAAAAGAAGTACTGCTGGTTCCACAAGGATCACGACCATAATACCGAGGATTGCAGGGACCTAAAGGAGCAGATAGAGGAACTTATACGAAAGGGGAAACTGCAGAAATATGTGAAAAAAGGGGAATCCAGTAGATTCAAGGACGACAACAAGAACCAGCACGAACCTTCGCCCAAAGACGAGGATCACACATCCCAACATCCACCAAGTGTGATCGGGGAGATAAAGACGATCACAGGCGGCCCTTCCACAAATGGGTCGTTCAAGTCCCTCAGGAAGGCATGCCAAAGACAGGTAAATAGCATCCACAAAATGCCCCCATTTAAGCAAAGACGGACAAACCGAGACATGACTTTCTCAGAAGAAGATGCTAGAGGAATGAAGCAGCCTCATGACGACCCCCTAGTCATAATGCTCATAATAGAAGTATTCAATACCAGAAGAATCCTCATGGACAATGGCAGCTTCGCAGACATCATCTACCTGTCTACTTTCCAGCAGTTAAAGCTAGATCCGAGAAGGCTACGCCCATTTGACTCCCTTCTCGTCAACTTCAACGGAGATAGGGTATACCCTAAGGGAATAGTGACATTGATGGTAACAGTAGGGACTTAACCAAAGCAGTTAACCCGTTAGTTAGACTTCTTGGTGGTAGATTGCCCCTCCTCTTACAATGTGATTATCGGGAGGCCCACACTCAACCGTTGGAAATTAGCCACATCCACCTATTACCTGAAGGTAAAATTCCTAACGGAGAACGGTGTTGGCGAGGTAAAAGGAGACCAAGTCCTGGCTAGGAAATGCTACCAGGCCGTGTTAGCTGCTAAAGAAAACCATACATGGATGATAAAGGAGAAGGAGGAAGATAAAGTGGAAGTCCTAGAGACAGTGGAGTTGGTTAAAGGCAAGACAACAAAGACGACCAGAATAGGGACGACACTAAGTCCCGAGATGAGGACAAGACTCGTCCAATTCCTTAAAGAGAATCTAGATATCTTTGCATGGAGTCATGAGGACATGTCGGGTATATCCCTAAAAGTCATCCAACATAAGCTAAGTGTGGACCTGAAAATGAAGCCCATCCAGCAAAAATGACGAGTCTTTGCTCCAAAACGGAACCAAGCAGTTACGAACGAGGTTAACTAATTGTTATCAACAAGCTTTATTCGGGAGGTTTACTATCCAGACTAGCTCGCTAACATCGTCCTAATGAAGAAAACGAATGGGAAATGGAGAATGTGTGTGGACTTCACGGACCTAAACAAAGCTTGCCCAAAAGATAGTTTTTCTCTGCTAAGGATAGACCAGCCGGTGGATTCTACAGCCGAGCATAGGTTACTAACGTTCACAGATGCTTTCTCAAGGTACAACAAGATAAAAATGGCTGAAAAGGACTAGGAGAAAACCGCTTTCATCACGAGTCAGGGGCTCTATTGATATAAGGTAATGCCCTTCAGACTAAAAAATGCAAGAGCAACCTACTAGAGGTTAGTGAACAAAATATTCAGCAAGCAGATCGGGAGAAATATGGAAGTGTAAGTGGATGACATGCTCGTCAAGAGCAAGGAGGAGCCTGCCCATCTAGACGACCTCAAGGAAACATTTGCCACACTCAAACAGTACTAAATGAAGTTGACCCCAGCAAGTGTGTCTTTGAAGTAGCCTCGGGGAAGTTCCTGGGATTCATGGTGTCCCAAAGGGGGATAGAAGCAAACCCAAAGAAGGTACGAGCCATACTCGATATGGCATCGCCCAAGACCGTCAAAGAAGTCCAGAAGCTCATAAGAAGGATAACAGCACTTAACAAGTTTGTCTCTAAAGCAACGGACAAATGCTTACCCTTCTTCAAGACACTGAAGCAAGCTTTTGCCTGGATTGACGAATGCGAGGCAGCGTTTCAAGAACTCAAGTACTACCTGAGCAATCCACCCCTCCTAAGTCCGTCCAAGGAAGAAGAAAATCTATATTTGTATCTAGCAGTATCAGCTACAGCCGTGAGTGCAGCCCTGATTCAAGAAGAGGACAAGAAACAACTCCTAGTTTACTATGTCAGTCAGGCTTTCCAAGGAGTAGAAGCCAGGTATCCCAAGATCAAAAAGATTGCATTTGCACTAATAGTAGCTTCGCACAAGCTACGGCCGTACTTTCAGGTGAACCCTATCTTGGTAATGACGAACTAACCCATCATGAAGTCCATGAACAAACCTGAGGTAGTTAGGAGAATGGTCCAATGGGCAATCGAGCTTAGCCAGTTCGACATCGAGTATCACCCCAAGACAGCCATTAAGGCACAGGCTCTAGCAGACTTCATCGCCGAGTTCACCCTTACAGACAAAGATAGCCCCACGAACGAGACAGAAAGGTGGACGATACAGACCGATGGTTCGTCAGCCCAGAAGAGGGGGGGAGTAGGGGTCGTTATCACCACCCCAGACGGAGAAACGCTTAAATACGAAGTTTAACTAAAATTCCTAGCCACTAATAATAAGGCCGAATACAAAGGAATACTAACGGGACTAAGAGTCGGGAAAGCATTAGGAGTTAAAAACCGACTCCTCTAGAGCAATTCGAGACTGGTAATAGGGCAAATAAAGGAGGAATATGAAGCGAAGGAGGAAAGAGTGCAAAAATACCTCAGGCTGACGAAGCACTTAACACAAGGGTTCGATAGGGTGGAGTTTGAGCAGAGCCCAAGAAGGCAGAACATGATAGCAGATGAAATTGTGAAACTGGCATCGTTAGAAGAAAGATCCACGAGTATGGGCTTAGACATGAAAATCCAGAAACACCCCAACATCGAAGAAGTCCCTACATTTGCAATCTAGAGCACAAATAGTTGGATGACATCGATCATATCCTTCCTTCAAGACGGACGTCTCCCATAGGACGTTGAGGAGGCCAAGAAGGTCAAGAAAAGAGCAGCCAGATTCACGATCCTAAATGACACCCTGTACAAGAGAGGCTTCTCCATGCCCTACTTGAAATGCGTTGACGAAGATGAAGCCAAGTATATCTTGGAAGAGATCCTTGAAGGGGTTTGCGACGACCATGTAGGCCCTAGATCCTTAGTAAGTAAGGTTTTCAGAATAGGTTACTTCTGGCCTACCATGAAGGTGGACGCAATGGAACTCATCAAGAGGTGTGACAAGTGCCAAAGGTTTAGGAATGTCCAATGCCTTCCAACCGAAAGACTGACGACAATAGCCTCCCCTTAGCCATTTACACAATAGGAAATCGACACCGTCGGCCCGCTGCCCCAAGGTAAAGGACAGGTAAAGTTCCTACTAGTCTCTATTAACTACTTCACAAAATGGGTCGAAGTAGAGGCTCTAGCAACCATCACCGAAGCAAGAATCCAGAGCTTCGTGTGGTAGAACATAATTTGCAAGTTTGAGATCCCACGGACGATCATATCAGATAACGGGTGGTAGTTTGACCGCCAAAGCTTCAGGGACTTCTGTTCAAACCTAGGGATCAAAAACCAGTTCTCATCCCCGGGACATCCACAGGCAAACGGACAGATGAAGGTGACTAACCGAATGCTAATTAAGATTATCAAAGCCAGGTTGGACAACGCAAAGAGGGCCTAGCTAGAAGAATTGCCCAATGTCTTGTGGGCTTACAGGACTACGACAAGAACCCCAACAAGAGAAACCCCCTCCAGACTCACTTATGGCACCGAGGTGGTAATCTTGGTCGAGGTGGGAATAACCAGTCTCAGGCGAGAGATGTTCCATGAGGAGAGTAACGACGATCAGCTACGAATCAACCTAGTCTATCTAGACAAGGTTAGAGAGAAAGCTTCTAACAAGATGACGAAATACTAGCAGAAGATGGCCGAGTACTACAACAAGAGGGTGAAGCTCAGGTGACTCGACATAGGGAACCTCGTCCTGTGCAAAGTCACCCCAGCAACCAAAAACTCTGCCCAAGGAAAACTCAGCCCCACATGGGAAGGACCTTACCGGGTCATCCATTACTCCCGACAAGGCAGTTATCACCCGAAGAACATAGATGGATAGAGACTTCCACGACCATGGAATATTGAGCACTTGAAAAAGTACCACCAATAGATGTAACAGATGATTGTACTCATTCTTGAAAGTAATAAAAGAACTATTCAGCCAATGTTTTAATGCGAACAAACATAAAATGGGTTAAGTAACAAGATTCCGCTTTGACAAATGTAAGTTACTGATGAAACCATAAAAATGACAAGATCCCTTAAATGGGTGTAAGTCATAAAAAATTGGCTAAGTAACAAGATTCTGCCTTAACGAATGTAAATTATTTACGAAACCATAAAAATGACAAGATCCCTTAAATGGGTATAAGTCATAAAAAATTGGCTAAGTAACAAGATTCCGCCTTGACGAATGTAAGTTACTAACTAAGTCATAAAAATGACAAGATCCCTTAAATGGGTGTAAGTCATAAAAAATTGGCTAAGTAACAAGATTCCGCCTTGACGAATATAAGTTACTAACGAAGCCATAAAAATGATAGGATCCCTTAAATGGATGTAAGTCGAAAAATTATCTAAGTAACAAAATTCTGCCTTGACGGATGTAAGTTATTGACGAAGTCATGAAAATGACAAAATCCCTTAAATGGGTGTAAGTCAAAAAAAAAAAAAAAGCCAAGTAACCAAGATTCTACCTAAGACGGATATAAGCTATCACCGAGACAATATTCCAACGAAAAGTTTGACTAGGCAACAACGATACACATTACTGACAAAGAAGGAACAACCAAAGAAACAAAGCAAGTAGAATCAAGAATGCAAACTAGTAAGTATAAAATTACAAACAGAGGTAAAAGTCTAAAGACAACGGGCAACCAGCATTGTATTTATAAGCCCCTAAACGCGAGGTAAGATTGTTCTCAAATTGGAATATTGTTCTTAAAATAATTAAAAAGGCCCAAAAACACACTAGGCACTTACACCAAAAAAAAAAAAAAAAAAAAAAAAAGAAAGAAAAGAAAAGAAAAGGGAAGAGTGAAACAAGTGACAGGTTCAGGTGTTTGTGGCTGCATCATCAACTAGAGGAGGAAGAGCACTCTCAGGCACATCACCTTCAGGGGCTGTGGAATGGGAGGCCTCGTTAGCATCCATCTCCTTATTTACCTCCTCGAGGTCAAGGTTTTCCAGATCCACTCCAGAAGGGTGCTTGATGAAGTATCACCTCAGGAGCTCAAACCGTTTGAAGTACAAGCTGAAGAGCACAGTATTGTACTCTTCAATCTGATAGAAAGCCTCCACGACCTTAGCAGCTATGGTCTTGACCTTCTCCTTGGCAGCTAGGAGTTGCTCGTCCTTTTCCAAAGTTAGCTGTTGTTCAACTCTGAGATCGTCACTCAAGGTCTTGACCTTTTCCTTGGCAGTGTTAACCTTGTCCATGACAGCTATCAAATTTTTCTTCAACTTCGAGTTCTCCACCTCCAATGTCGCCACCTGTGATGCTACAGACTTGACCTTAGCCTCCTGAGTTAGATACTCTGAGGTAAGGTGGAGGCTCTCCCCTAACACCTAAAAAAAAAAAAAAGGGGGAGAGGAAATGAATTTGCACAAGGGCATTACCTAGACAAGCTTGTGGAGATGACGACCCATAAGCTCACTTGGAGACGAACCCGAGAACACCTTCATCTCCTCAGCAGAAAAAGTCTCCTACGCTCTGGTCATCACGACCCCAGCATTGTCCTAGACGTTGGACGGACGAGAGTCAGCCTTTTCCTTCCCCTTATCACTAACCCACTACCTCTTTCGTTGAGGAATGATTTTTTCAACTGAGGTAGCTGGGGAGGCTATCCTTGCCGTCTCAACACCAAGAGTAGCAGGGGTAGTAGGAGTGACGAAGGCACTCTTATCTGTCACCTTCACATTTTTGACCCTAAGATTGGAAAGGGGCTTGTTCTTCTTGGCCTTCATTCGGGCTTACATACTTTGGTTAAATTTCGTCGTCATTCCTGTCGAAGAAAAACACTTGTGAGAAAAAGTATATGTGCAAGAAAATCAACATTGACGAGATTAACACTTACTCTTTTTCTCCTCAATCTCAAGGTTACACAGGACGAAGGCAAACGGTTCTGGACCAAGGCAATAAAAAGCAAGAGTTCACGGGTCCACCAAGTCGTTGAAGTCCTTGATCGTCCTCGCGTACTCAATCGCCTTCTCAACACGTCCCTTGTACCTACTTTTAAGCTTGGGCCGTCTCTTAACTGCACAAGACAGTGGGCAAGGGAGTTAGTGACGATGAAATGATCACGATGAAAATTAAGGAGCTAGGAGAAATAATGACGCACCTAAGTTTAGGGTACCCCATCGACGGAGCAACCCTGGGAGATCACCCCAAACCTCGTTAGAGGGAGTCTCCCAGTCGTCCTCAGACACAAAAAAGAATCTTGACTTCCAGTATCTGAAGGACGAGGGAAGGTCCCGGACGATCCTAGTTCTCCTTTCCTATGGCAACAACTCATAATACCCATGCTCTTTAGACTCCTTTAAACGGTACAGGTAGACAAGCTCGTCCACTCTGATCATATCTTTGTCCGTAGCAGCCAGCCATATCCCCATACAACTGACCACTATCCTCCACGAATTGGGCATAAGTTGCCCAGGAGCAATACCAAAATGATTTAACAGCTCCATAATAAAGGGGTGGACGGGGAGTCTAAGCCCACACAGGAAGGCAGCCTCGTAAAAGCATACCTCCCTAGGGAAGAAGTGGCAAGCCCATTCCTCCTCACGAGGTAGAAGAACCCTAACCCTATCTGGGAACTAAAATCTATCCTTAAACCTAGAAAGTGTCTCATCGTCTAAACCGCATGCCTCCTCAAAGGCATGGAAAGCCCTAACCTCACGAGGGACAGAGACGGCGATATCCCCCTCCACGGGTTTATCACTGGACGATAACCCAGTTTCTAACTCACTTGACCTCACCTCAGACATTCTCTCTCGCTCCCTCACCAAATTCTCAAACCAGTCAATTGACTAACGAAGCAAAGGTAGCAAATCAACCAATGCAACACTCAAACTACTACCCTTAAAGACAAAATTCTCCAAGTGTGGGAAAACACCTAAAGAACCCCCTAAACGCGCAAAAAGGAAAGAAATCGAGGGGCAGGCTATCCTAACCTCAGAGCTACTAACCATGGAAAACCAGAAAATTGAGTGAAAAGGCTGAATCCTAAAAACCCCAAAAACCAAAACAAAAAAAAAAAAAAAAAAAAAAAAAAAAGAAGGAAAAATCAGAAGTTTGTCACAACCAAAAAGAAAAGTAGCAAGAAAGAGGGAGAAAAGTGTACCTCAAAAAGGGAAAGATAGGAAGCTCAACCACGCCACGCACCAGCTCGGAGAAGAGTTACAGAGAAAGGTTGGAGAAGAAAATACTCAGAGCAATGATTGGGAGTTTGGGAAGAGTAAAAGGGAAAGTGAGAAGAGGAGAAGTTTAAAAACCAAGGCTCAAAAAACTGAAATTCAGTGGGAAACCCAAGAGTCATACAAAGTGGAGCATTAATTCCACTGATTAGAACGTGCCATGTGGCCACAACACGTGTGGCGTCGCCACTACGTATTTAATGCAGAGCGAAATCCCAAGAGTCATGTACAACCTAAGGACCTTTTATCTTCTATGATCGTCATGACACGTCACGACGACCCCAGAATCCGGGGGTAGCTGATGGGATTGACAAACTTAACCTCCCTAAACGATCCCATCGAGATCGACGAGGCTGTCTTTTGAGACGAGCTAACCACATGTCCATATCACTAACGAAAGTAATGAAGCCATTCAATGCAGCCAATAATGTTCCGAGCGGTTACAAGACTAGCTGTACAGATCATTGGATGCCTCATTAAGGCACACATTACTGAGCATGAGGCGTTTCCAAGAGAGACACTAAAGCCACATTAACAACCACAACAGCTAGGGGCTGTGGAAACATATATAAAGCCTTCACAACACCAATACAAGGTACATAGACACACTAAAAAGCATTACTAGTTAATCTGATACTTTATTATTTCCAAAAAACTTTCTTATACTGACTTTGGCATCGGAGACATTATGACAAACACCACACCAATGACCACCTTAAGGGAGCTATTCTACCATTTTCATGGTGACACAGACAAATACTTCGCTCCATCTGGACGCACTCACAACAACTAACGAATCTGCACTTCATCAACTATTGTTCTTATTCTTCTTTTTAGTCTCGCTCACCTTGTCTCTCCACGTTTTTGTCGACTACTTTTTTGCATTTTCTCTTTCTCAGAGTTTCGTTTGTTGTTTCTGCAATTTTCTTCCTCCTGCTTTTTTCCTCTGAACTCTAGAATCTTCTGGGCTCTTTGAAGGTGATTGACAACTTGCATCTGTCACCCACTACATTCATGCTGTCAACCACTCTTTTTAAAATTTTATTAGGTTTAATCCATTTTTTAATGGTTTGTCTGGCACTCTTCTACCTTTTGTTTATTTTTTATTTTTAAAATTTAACTAAATACATGATGTCAAGTGTCAACCATTCCTTTCAAAACTTTATTTGGCTTTGTTCTTTATTTAATCAATTTCTTAATGTTTTATCTGGCCACTCCTCTAACTTTTGTTTATTTTTTATTTTAAAAATTTTCATAAATAGTTGAATATTCAAATGGGCTTTGGTATAAAACAATTTATTGAATAGTCAAATGGGCTTGAGCATAACTTGAGATAATTTAGACATAAGGTGCATTTGTCTTGCGTTTTGGAGCCCAGTGTCTGCGTTTGGCTTCTTTTTTTTTCTTTTACCAATGCTTGGTGCACTATTCATGGGACATGAACAGTACATCACGGCAAATGAACAGTGTACTGTTCATGTGAACAGTAACCGAAATATATATATATATATATATTCAATTTTTAGTTTTCAATTTTTAGCAAAATAAGTAGCATCCAAACACACATGTAAGTTCTCATAAAAAGATTAAAAGAGTGCAATATTGAGTTTTATCAAAAAAAAAAATATATATTTGCTTAAAATTTAATATTTCTTATTTGCCTAATGAAAGCTATGATATAAAAAAGACATTTGAAAATTAGATCGGACTATTTTAGTTCATTTTTCTAATTATATTAATTTACTATATTTATTTATATTTTAAATAATTATTAAATTAATTATGACGTCATCACAGTTCAACATCGGTTCGATCTCGACCAACCTCAAAAACCTTGAACCTTTCCCTCTTCCAGTTCATTGAACGGTTCGGGTTTTAAAACCATGAGTTGAAGTTGAGTAATCAATTGGATGTAAAAATGTGTGTGGTCTTTAAAATTAGTAGGTTGAAAAAAAATTGAGTTAATCCCTTGGTTTTTTTTTTTTTTTTTTGGTATGTAATGGTGTGATATGGTATTTAATATTAGATAGGTTTTTTTTTGAGAAAAAAATAGAAAGAGATAATTAATTAATTAATTAATTATAAGTTATTTAATTATTAAATAACAATAATAATAATCTTAAAAAAAGTTGTGAAAAATTTAATGCATAAATTCATTCCAAATCACATAGATTTGATAAATTTCAAGACTAATATAGATTTGATAAATGAAAAATAATGCAAGCATGAAAAATATGATCATTAAAAAAAACCATTGGAAAGTATGATTGTTGAAAAATTTTAAAGTGTTTCCATTGGGGGATTTTAAAATATAGTTATTGGAAATTAGAAAAATATAGTAATTGAGAATGCATAAAGAAATATTAAAAAAAGAATAAATGAAGATTAAAGAAAAAATGAAAAATAATTGTGGGGGTAACAGACTAGGGAGCCCATACTAATATATACGTTAGGCCAAGGGCCCAGTCTGAGGAAGAACCCCTCCTCGGCCATACCTGGCGAGGACAAAGGGAACGGCCTACCACTGAGAGTGACACTCCAGGTCATTCCATGGAATATGATAAGTACTAAGACAGAAAAGGACAACAGAAGGAATGAAAATATTTAAGGGAAAGCTGTTATTATTGCATTAAGTGCTCTGTACCTAACAGAGCCATGCTTTTCTGCCTTTACAACCACTCCCAACGACTTTGGAGCAGGGGTTGATGGGACAAGTATCAGCATTATGAATCAAAATCTACAGGAGGGAAGCTAGTATAAAATGAGGAGATGGGAGGCAATCTAGAGGACTCTAGGAACCACTACCACTCAACACATACTAGAAAAAGCTCCTCGGATTGTGCCGATAACCAACCTTCTTTGACAAATTCAGTTTATCTCTACTTGATTGTCATGAACACCATATTAACTGTTATCCACGCACTAAAACCTAGCTGTTTGACCCACTCTCTACAAATTTATTGTATTGGGTTCACTGGTCCAAGATCCCATACATCTTGGACTTGGGCTGCAAAACGTGTCCCTACAATAATATTTAAATGAGATAGAGAAATGATAGAAAGTTTGTTGAAATGTGTATTTGAAAAAGTAAGTAGGTAAAAGGTAAATGCAACTATTCACTTTTCAAATAGTACAAAAATTTAGAGAAGCTGTTAGAGATACTCTCAACCGTTGAAATCATACTTTTTTTACAAATTTTGCTAAATTTTTCTACCCTTCTTCTCTCAGCCACTTGCATCTAACTCAAAAAAATTTGCCTAGTCTTTCTTTCTTCTCTCAACAATAACTTCATCTCACCTATTATTCAACATAGAAATAATTATATATAAAAAAAATTACTTGATTGAAGTGTCATTGGTTGAAAATGAAAATGCCTTTTCATAAATTTAAAAAATATATATAAAAAGAGAGAAGAAAACGGAAATACTTTGGACTGCGGTGAGCACCTGAGATCATGTGTTCTCTTTTTTTGGAAATGCATCTAAAAGAGGAAAGTCACAAAGAAAAAAAAAGATAAGGGAGAGGAATCTGAGAGATGATTTCATGAGAGAGAAGGGTAAGGAATTATAGTGAAAATAATATGGGTGAGGTTGTGAGACCCACCAGCCTTTTATTTTATTTCTAGTTCTATTGTATACTATTTTTTATTGAGCTCCAACAAGTTTTTATTTTTATTTTTATTCTTCATTTTTGTTTTAATTAAGAACCTGAGTAGTCATAGAATGCAAAAAATCATGTTCCTAATGCAAATAAATGGTTAAATTTAAGAAAATGAGATTGAGATTTTAAGGTGTTTCTTATTTTAAATAAGTTGTAGTTTTCTTATTAAATGATTATAAAGAAGTGGATGTTGTTTGGTAACAAAGAAAAATAATATAAATTTATATGTATAATGTGTTAATTTTTATATTATTTAATGAGTACAAATATAATTTTTTTTTTTACATATTATGTAATAAGGGCATAAAAATCAATTTATATAAATTACATTTTTTATCCTCTCACTTTTTTCTTTAACCAAA
Organism: Quercus robur; assembly: GCF_932294415.1. Taxonomy (NCBI): domain Eukaryota; kingdom Viridiplantae; phylum Streptophyta; class Magnoliopsida; order Fagales; family Fagaceae; genus Quercus; species Quercus robur. Next base: position 15,772,201 of record NC_065539.1, read on the forward strand.
CGAAAGACTTTTCCATCTTTTCACTTTTCTGCCCCTTTAATCAAACACTCACGAGGGAAAATTAAATCTTTTATATCCTTCTACTTTTCTATCCTCTTACCAATTTTCTATTTTTCTATTTTTTCACTCCTTCAACCAAATAGATCCTTAAAAATTGCTTTTATAAAATGTACCATCTTAAAACACACTTTTACATACAACTTATTCAAATAAGTCCAAAATTGAAGAATTATGCAGGGTTTAGTAATTTTTTAGCATAAAACTTAACACTGTTAGACAATTCTACAATTTTTCTTGATTCTTTCATTTATCTCCATTAACTATTTACTTATCATTGCTATTTAAACACTCATTCACGCAAATAAATGTCCTAATATAATTAACAGAAATTACTAGAAGAAAACAGAAAACTTTATGGATCCTAAATTTTCAAACAATGTTAAATATTGTTTGTGATTAGGAAATAAATTAGATATTTTTTAAAAAAAAAAATGAGAAAAAAAAAATGAAAAGTCTTGATATCTAACAGTATTAGCCCAAACTTAAACAATTTTGTATTTTACCCTTTTTTTTAATGAAAAATTGAACGAGTTAAGTGACTAAAAATAAAAAATTAATAATAAAGGTTTACAGATTCACTGTTTCTTTTTTATTTATTTTTAAAATTTTGAAAGATGCTTTTTTTTTTTTTAATAGAAAAAAGATGCTTCTTTTAAACCTAAAGACGTTGTTTTAATCACTTTAAATTCTAGAGATAAACCAAAAAAAAAATCGCTTTAGAAGCAAACAACGGCTTTCAAATTCCCGTTTGGACTAAATTGTTCTTTGACGACTTGCTTATATAAATAGCTTGATAGAGCCTCCACTCCAAGCCACGAAAGTTTCTGTTTGAGTGCGTCTCTCAGTAAGTTGTCGCTGACATTTTTTCTTCCCAAGTTTTCAGATCCAAATTCTGTGTGTGAAAAGCATTAAAGAGAGAAACACCCAAGAATCAACATTGTTCTTTTATGTTAATGTCTGTAACAAAACAGACTTTGGTGAAGTACTTATCCTTATACAATTGCTAATTATAGCAATTTCTGAGATATAGTTATTTTTGGTAAAGTACTCTTCTTCAACTTTTACAAAGAGACCAGCTTTCTTTTATCGTTACAGAATCTGCGGAGTTCTACTTCTCTCTCTCTGGTATGTCCCTTTCGAATTCCAAGCCCTTCACATTTTCTTTTGCCATCTGTGAAAATTTTTTGGATTTTGTATGAGATATTCTGTGGGATCGGATCTTTGGTGCTCTGCTTTTTAAGACCCATGTTTAGATCTGTATGGATTTTTCATTGTAATTGTATTTTCTCAGCTTCTGCATTTCATTTTCCTACTTTTGCTTCTCTGTAGTTTCTTTTATTGTGGGTTTTCGTTGGAGTTTGATAATGTTGCTCGAATCGACATTTTTTATTTTATTTTTGGTGGTACTTTTGATTTCCATATAACGTTTCAAGAAAATGTTTTTTTTTTTTTTTCTCTGACTTGTCTTTTAAACAGGCATATGGTTTGATATATAGAGTTTGATTGAAATCATAATATGATTGGAGATGTTCAATTTCCTTCTGTTGATCATGTGAAAGATCGGCTTCTATGAAAGCATACTTTATCATATTTGATCATCAAGTATTTTTCCACATTCTCATTATTAAGATTTCAATGAGATTATGGAGTTTTCGATTCGTTTGTCATATAAAATAAGAATTTGAGTTGTGCTTGGTTTGATGGAGTTTTCTGTCTTTGAATAAATGTTAGTATTGATGGAAGATGAACTTTTGGGCAGGTATAGGTTGAGATCAAAAGAAATACATCATGTTGGGCAGGTTATCGCCTCGCAGGAACCTGAGATCCAAAGGATTTAAGGTGAAGCATGCTCTCCAGATATGCCTTTTGCTTGGAGTTAGCATCTGGCTGCTTTACCAAGTCAGGCATTCTCGTGATAAGAAAGCAGGATCATTTGTTGAGAGTGCAAAAACTGGGAATGAAATCTTGAAGTTGGGGAGAAAAGATCTTCATCCTCAAGTGGAAGAGACTGCCATTAGAGATGCAAGGCACAAGGAAGACGAAGATGTGGAAGAAACCAATAATGAAGAACAAAACAGGCCTGAAGAAATTGATAATGTAGGAAAAGTGGATGCAAATGATGAGACAGATGTAAATTACAAGGACAAAGTTGAAGAGGAAGCAGAGCATAAAATGGATTTGGAAGATGGAGTGAAAGAGAAGGAAGAGAGCCGAGATAAGGAGACTGAAGAGAGCAATGAGAAGGAAAGAGAAGATAAGGAGTTTGAAGAGCGCAAAGAGCTGAATGAAGAGAAGGAGAACGAGGAGATATATAAGAAGAAACAAGAAAACATGGAATTTGAAGAGAGCAAAGAGAAGGAAAGTGAAAACAAGGAGTTTGAAGAGAGCAGAGAGAAGGGAGATGAAGAAATTAGAGAAAAGGAAAGTGAAAAGAAGGATAGTGAAGAGAGCAGTGAGAAGGAAAGTGCAGAGAGCAAAGATAAGCAAAATGAAGATAACAAAGAAAAAATAACTGAGGATAATGGAAGTGTGGAGGGGAGTCAAGGGGGAAATAATAAAGAGGAGAGGGAAGAGAGGAATGAGCCTGGTAGTACAGAGAAAGAAGGTAAGATAGAGGAGCTGGGTTCATCTGAAGGTCAGGTTCAAGATGGAATTGATAGGCAGAATGAGGCAAGAGAAGAACAGTACAAGGGGGATGATGCTTCTAGTGCTGTTGTACATGAAAATCAAAATATAACAAATGAGCAAAGCAGTTGGGAAAATTCAAAGGATGCAGAACAAGTCGAAAACAGAGAAAAGAAAGATTTTGAGCTAGAGAATAAAACAAATAGCAGTGAAGTAGTTGATCTCAATCACAATGAGTCAGACAAGAATGTGAGAGAAACTGAAAATTTTGAGAAGAATGACTCAACAAATGCAACTAGCAGTGAAGATGGTGGTAACAAGAGTAATCAGCCAGAGTCAGAGAATGGTTCCAATGCTAGTTCAAATAATATGGTCCCTATTGGAGATGACTCTACCCTGCAAAATGTTGTACTACAACAAACTGATAATTCTGAATCAGGCTCAGCAGCCAATAGCAAGCAACAAGATTCAAGTGGAACACCTTCTACAACAATGGAGAATGGTGATGCAGGTAATGGAGAATCCAGAAATACTTCTACTAATGCTGATTCTGCTGTGCCAGATACGCAGACCGATGGGTCCAATGTATCTATTGAGACAGAAAACAAATCTGAACATACTGTCATGCATGGAAACAATGATATCATTCAGACTGTAAAGCCCAACAGTGATTCTGGACTAGAGGGGACACAAAATGTTGTTTTGTCATCAAGCACAAATGACAATGTGGACAATGGTCACAAGGAACAAGTTGATTCTTCAGATTCTACATTCCAACAAGAGAATCACTATGCTGATCAAAGCAACACAAATGGCCAAAAAGAACCAGATAATTCTTCCGATTCTTCAAATCCTCAAGAGAAAGACTCGTCCTCAAATACAGATACCAATGCTGATGCAGGAAAGAATGAAAATGAGAATGTTCAAAGCAACAAAAATGACAGTGAAGGTGCAAGCCAAAAAGAATCAGTTGATTCCCAGGAAGAGAGAGAGGCATCATCAAACACAAATAGTGACAGCAATGGTAGCCAGAATGATCAAGTTGATTCTTCTATCCTTCAAGAAGAGAAAGATGCTCGTACGGATTTGGAAACTTTGCCAGAGACCAGAACTGAAGGGAATCACAACAGTGAGACAGCTGCAGAGTGACATTTTTCTTGGAATTGGCTGTAGCAATCTTTACACATTCGTTTATGTCAGTTTTTGTTTTCTTCTTTCTACCTGAGGTCCTCAAGCGGGTACCGTTCTTTGCTTGTGCTCAATGTCTAAGAAATACTATCTAAGTTTTGTGGGACAAGTTCAGAAGAGAAGAATTTAGGTTCCCAATGGCAATATGTAATTTGTTTGATATTCAATTGCATATATTTCAGTGTGTTTTGTAGGATGAATTTAGTGCCCATTATTGTTACCATTTTATTTAGTGCAAATTGATTCTATGAATGTTGCATGGTACATGAGAAAAATTAGACACATAATTTCCTGTTGAAAGCACCATCAGACTCCAACTTCGATACACGAGCTAATTTTCCTTACAGCAAAGGTTGGCAATGGTATAGTGTAGGTGGAAGTCGGTTGCAACATGCAAAGACATATGAAGCATGCAGTGTAGTGCAATTGGCACAAACAATGAACACTGACAACCCCTCCAAACCTAAAATTGACTTTGAAAAGTCCCACCTAACCCCCATCTTAGACTGAACATGACATGCGAACTTTTATGATTATGAGTTAGATTTAGGATGACCAGGTACTGGATAGAGCGCGCAATACAAATTTAGACTGGGATCTGTTTTTCATTCTTTATTTAGTTTTCTGTTTATTGGTGGGGAAATTACTTTCCTTTTTCCACACACTGTCATGAACCTGAAAATTGACTATGGAGCGGCTTCAAATATTATAGCCTACCAGAATCTTACCTCTGCTAGAATGTCATGTTATTAAGAGCGAAGAACTTTTATTATTATTATTATTAATATACATCTTAAGTGGAGTAGGGGGATTCAAACTTGGACTTGTAATCACCAGAAAGTACTAATTGACCAAAAGGTCATTAACATAGCAAAGCACTATTTGCATCAAATAAATTAAGTTTTTGCACAGCTTCTCTTAGGTTCATGTTAACGGATGCTTTTAGGATAATTGTTAACAAACAATTTTAGCAAAGTTTTGACATCATTTTTATGGGATATATAAAAAGCTGTCAAAACATTAATAGTTTTTTTCTTTTTCTTTTCCCATTAAAACATTCCTAAAATGATTTTTACTAACAAATGTCTTAAAGGCATTCATTAACATTTCCCTTTTTTTATAGGTAAATTTTCAACTTTTCGCTCTTCCAAGGTCCAAGACAGTACCATGAGCCTAAAGAGTCCGAGAATAAGTTCTCTATATCAATTCTCTTTAGAGAATAAATTCATATACTTTGTGGATGTTGGCAATCCTAAACATTTAGCCTAGCTAATAGAGGCACCTTAAAAATTCTCCCCCATTTTGTTTTCTTCCTTTTCCACGTCATTTTTGTTTTGAAAAATAAAATTTAATTGTCATTTCTCCTGAATAAGAATCCTGAACTCTTATCTCTTTTCATAAATCAATAGAAAAAAGAAAGAATCTACTGCTTAATAAAGGTCCAGAAAGCATTCATGTACACATTCAAAGCTAAAGCAGCTAGTTGTTTGGCCTCAGTCAAACTTCTATTATGAACTGTAAAAATACAAGCCTGTATGTCTTTTTTAAATGAATTCTTGATTTCTTGTTTCAGAGCCTCCAATTGACAAGCCACTTGATTTTCCTTCATGCACAATTCTTCCAAATCCTTATTTCCTACCATTCCACTATCTGCTCCATGCCTAGTTGTCTTGCTTTCATAATGGCCTCTCTCACTGCATAAAGCTTTATATATATATATATATATATTTAATCAAGGCTGCAATAAGGCTCACTAGTTTCTTGCTCTTGATGTTTGTACTAACTGTGAGTCAGCCTACAAAAAGTGTATTGCCTTGGATCACTTTTGCCACAAATGCAATCCTACTCCCCCTTATCTGTGGCCAAAAACACCTTTATAATCAAATGAGCTTCCCAATCTAGTATGATTTCAAGAGTCTCAGTTGTGTTAAATTTTGCTCCTACGTTTACTATCACAGTGCTTTAGCATGCATTTGTAAAGATATCTAACACAGATCAAACAGATTCATCTCAAGCAAATGCAGTTGTGAAATCAACTCAGACCAAAACGACATGTAGTCAGGAATTGAAACCCAAAACTGTGTAGCTTAATGTAATTAGTTAGTGAAAAGATTAGATAGAGTGGAAGGCCATGTGTTATTAATCTATTGGTGCCTTAGAAAGTTTGTTAGATCAGAGTAATTGGCGCAAGTTTGTTAGTCTATTCACATGTAAAAATAGCTTGAATTTAATCACAGTTTATAATAAAATTCCCTAAATTTCTCTCTAGAATTGCTTTTTCTCTTCAGCATTAACACATCATAGGTTGTTGCTGTTACTTGGAGTGGAGTACCCTAAAAAATTGTTTTGCTCTTGTTGAACCAAATAGATCACAATGTAACTGCCATCATGGTCATCAGGTTATCCCCGTCTTTTCCAGCTTGTTAGCCAGTAAACGTCTATTGGTAATTTGATTGGCATCATACCTAAAATTAGTAAAAGATAAAAGAGATTCAACTGGTCTTTTGACCAAATGGACAACTTGGATCCACATCAATATTTCTCTTGATCAAATTCCATTTGAACAGGCAAGGCATTTCTGACGCGCTGTCCAAATGAAAACTACTAGCTTAACAAGGAAAGTCTCCAAAAGTTGAACCACATCTCATTTTGATCATGAACCACCACCATTATGGGGTTTGCTTCCTGTGAGACTTCAAGATCATTGTTTCTCAATAGCCAATAACCCAGATTGACTTGGTACTTGGTAGAGACCATTTCATGCAAACAAGCTTATCAGGAATATTAGACTTTGGGATGGGCAGGGTAATAATTTCCTCTGCTTTGTCTTGCTCATAGAATTGTCTTACCAAGCCTTGGTTTCAACATCCAGAGTCTATTTAAAAGATTAGCCACCCTTTCCTCTTGTTGGATAAGTGGATGTGAGCAATCTACTTTTAAAGAATAGGTAGGAGAAATTTGAAACAAGAGAAGAAAACTTAACAAGGACTTCAATGAGGACCAAACAGTATTGAATCCTTGCAACATAACCGACACCTTGGTAAGAAAGAGAGACTTCAGTTTGGTCCCAACCAACCCAAGGGTGGCCGTGCGCGAAGGAGGCCCTTATGGGTAAGTTAACAAATAGGTGGAGAAGTGAAAAATGACCAAGTAACAGTGTGTCAAGATAGCAATTCCCAGTATGCAAGTGAATAGAAGATTGCTCAATTACATTAAACTAGCCGTGAACCTGCGCGTTGTGCGTGATAATTATTTTTATGGTGGTTTTATTAATTTTTTTTTTTTTACAATTTAAACTAATCTAATAATGAGAAATGTATTTCGTAATTATATTTTTATTTATTATAGGAACAATTATAAATGTAATATAGGAACAATCCAAAACACCAAAAAAACGTAAACTAAAAAAAATTAATAAAACTTAACAATGATTAATTGAACCAATATTAGGATAAAATTTTGTTTTTGATAATCTATTAAGGTTATTTTCTTTGTAGAAATTATAATTCAGCCACCCAAAACATATTATCAAATAAAAAATTATTAGCAAAATCTAAGAATTAAATTTCTATACATGTATTGTTATAAAATAATAATAATAAAAATAAAATTGCAAAAGTTAAAATTTGTCACCTATCCGATTATTTTCGTTTAGCTAACCTTTACTTTTCTTTAAATAAATGACATTATAGAGTACTTCTAATACAACTATTAAGAGTACTTTGTCCACCACAAATGATTAGAAAATAAACAAAAATTAGTAAAGTTTCATAGTTTAACATCTAAATTGAGCACTATAAAAAATCATGTTATATAACAGAATAAATACCAAATTATTCAAATCATGCTATGTAATAGAATAATATTATATTTTTATATGCTATATTTAATTCTTTAGAACGCAATAGGATAACATTTAACAATAAATAATAAAAAAAAAAACAACAACAACAACAATTAAAAAAACAAAACTAAATCACATTAACCCAAAAATAGAGTTTTAAAGAATATAAAAAAATTATCAACCTAAAGTAGAGATGCAAGAAAAAAAAAAAAAATCCACCAAAAAATTTAGAGAGAGAGAGGGAACTTTTTTTTTTTTTTTTTTTTTTTGTGAGAGAAAACTATGCATAGAATAGAAGAGATAGTGACAAATTTATAGTAAAAGGATGTGAATAAGAAGAGACAAAAATAAATGAAGATGAAGGGAAAGAGGAAGAATGATATTAATGTAGAGGGTAGTGGGGAGATGTAAAGGTAAGGGAGGGAGAAAGATTAAAGAAGTAGTGGAGAGATGAAATGGTAAGGGAGAGAGAAAGGTTGGAGAAGTGTAAATATTAAAAAAATAAATGTTAAAAACAATTATAAGGAAAAAAAAAAAAAACCCCTAAAGCTTGAAAGGCTTCAACATTTTTTTTGTTTTTTTTTGTTTTTGTTTTTGTTTTTGTTTTTATTTGTTTATTTTTTTTTCTTCCTTTAAGCTAAAAAAGCTCACACAAAACCCTAAATTTGAACTGAAAAGGTTTGGGTTAGGCTTGATAGTAGAACTAAATAAATAAGAAGTGAACTAAATTAATTATACAGATTTATTATAGGGTGATAGTGGAAGTAAATAAATAAGTAGTGGGCTGCATTTATAGAACTGAAACTTGTAAAAACCATTTTAAAATTATAGGATAAATTATATTTTAAAAAATAAAAGAAAAAAAAAATGATGTGACAACTGATGTGGCGCAATGTGAGAGCAACATCATTAAACGCTACGCTTCAGCTTTTAGTAATATATAGATGTGATGGTCTGTTGCAAGGCACGATAAATGTTGATGTGAAGGGAGCAAGCAGAAGCTAGTTATAAGGGCAACTGCAATGGACAACCAATTGGAAGAAAAGATTTGCAAGTCAACAGCTAGGTCAACCAAAATGCCTGAATAGCTCAATCTTCAGTCTTAGGCATAATGATTCGAAGTACCTTTTGTTCCAAATTTCCAACCCTCCATTTGACATTTAAACAAATAATTTTCCTGCAGAAAAAATGGATTTCCAAATCCAATAATCATGTTGAACTTTACAACCAAGTAAATCTATATTAGGAAAATATATTTTTCTTTACACACTTTAGGGGCTGATAGATGAGAAGAATTCAAGATTCTACAGTATTTTTTTTGGCTTACATGGCTTGATTCAATATGAAGACTTTCCTTAAACCTAATCCTCCTTGCCACAAGCGAAGGCTTTAGAGTGTTCAAGCTAAGTAAATGGATTTTTTCTTTTTTCCTACTATTTATCACCCCACCAAAAGCTACAGATAATAAAATCCATCTTCTTACAGATGATCTTAAGATTAAGATATTTTAACACAAGAAGGAATATAGGTAGCGCTTGTTCTTGAAGCAGAGGTTTAATAAGGGTTAGCCTATCAACTTGTGTTAGAAATTTGCTTTTCCACCCTTGACGCTTGTTAGAGATTCTATCCAGAATGTATTGGAAAGACTGTTTCCTTCATGGACAAATCACAAATCTAGTTTCATTCCTAGATATATTCCATGGACAGGAAGCTAGATTAACCCATAAAATTGAAGCCAGATTCCTTTGCTCGTTATCATGCATATTTGAGCTAAAAAATACATTAGATTTACAGAAATTAACAACTTGCCCATATATCCTACAGAGCCAAGCAAGAGTGTTTTTTATCCCATCCAAACTCAGGATATCGCCCTTCAGGTTTCAAGAGGAACAAAGAGGTCATCAGCAAATAATAAGGAGTTTATAGGGGTGCATTAGGAGCAATTTTGATTCATTCACAAAGTCCTTCTCCCTCGCTTATAAAAAATATGCTAGGGTAAGGAAATGGGGGATCCCCTGCCTCGGTCCTCTCTGAAGAGAAAATGCCTTTGCAAGGCCACCATTGAGTTAGATTCAAAGGAAACATTCATAACACATTCCATTAGTAATCCCATCTAATTTTCACTAAAACCCATTTTAACTAATTCTATCATAAGTTTTGGAGACCAACAAGAGGGGTTTTTCTCTTTTGTTTTCCTCTCAGTGTATGTTAGCACCTTGCTGCTAGTGTGAACCCAAGCTTTCTCGGGTGTCACTCCATGGCTGGCTTGTTTCTGCCTGCTTCTGCCAACTATCAAATGCCTTTACTACTATTAATACCAAAAAATCTTGTCAATTCACTCACATTCCACACTAAATGATAATAATTGCAATCATTAAAATCAATCAGCTGGAAAGTGAATCATCCAGACTATCATCAATTTTATTTAGCTGAAAGTATGGGAAAAAGAAAACACAAAACAAGTACTAAACAACTTGCCACTTGCAAGTATTAGACCAGAATCCATAATGCAAAAAAGAAAGTCTGATCATCAACATCCAAAGGTAGTACGATAGAATCTGACAGGATGGAAAGAATGTGCAACACTTGGTAGCTATGGACTCAATGCCTTAGTGGTGCTCGTGCTTCACCTCAAAAAGCCCATTAGGACCTGGATCCCAAAAGAGAGACATCAAAATAAATTTATTTGACATGTGACAAACAGATGAAATAATAAAATACAAAGATATCTGAAAGCATAATCAAAAGAATATGTTTACAGGATTGATAAGGAAAAAATAAATCAATAGTCACGCTTCATTTAATCAGCTTAACCCACCTAATCCCCTTATTTTACTCCAAGAAAGAAAAGTTGTGGAAGACTATTTGCATAAGTTATGAAATGGTTTCAACAAACAGTGTTGCAACTTGCAACAGTTGTAACCCATGCTACTTCAACACCTCACATTAGAAACACAGCCAAACAAGTACTTACACAATGAATCTCAAAACAGCAAAGCCCTAAAGTCAACCAAATGGAGGCAGCTGACAGATCTAATAAAAGTAAATCAAACGCAACAACATACAAGGTTGCTTAGAGGATTGAAATCAAATAATTCAAAGAAACCGATGAGTAACTAGACCACAATATCATAATTTATAGCTGTCGAACAACAAATGGAGATATTACCACGCCATGAGAACAAGCAAACAAATTGATTACAAGTTGGCTACACTTCCTAACTGGGAGGAAACAAATAATTAGTTCTAGCCAGATTGAAATGAGAAGTACAATGACCAATGAAAACTCAAGGACACAAGTCCTAAACTGAGTCAATAACATACACAACCAACCTGAATATATAGTAAAACACTAGAAACTTCACTACAGCATGCCAACAAAACAAAGTTGAACTTCAATAACCAATACTATGAACACCCAGTGTCATAAGACAAGCTGACCAAACCCCAACAAAACTATTGCCTATTAAATCAAAGTTTAAGTGGGATTAATGGGTTATGGTATGAGCAATATGTTTAACCCTATTACACTCAAACCCAACAAAAGCTTTCCAAGATAAAGCCCTAACCTTATTCCTAAATTTCTTTAAAAAATTTTCCTAGGCAATCCCATTAAGGTGAAACTATTCATGAAAATAAGCTGTATTTGGAATTTATGCATGACGCTAGTTGCTTATTGCATACAGGGCTTTCAACTCTTTGGTTCCTCCTCATTTGTGTTTCAGTTGCAAAGAAAAAAATAACATGGATGCTCCTAGTCCCAAATATCACAATCAACTTGCACTGCATCAATCAGAAGGCACTACAGATGATAACTTTGACTTCCATTTAGATCACCATGAATCTTTTCATGTTGTTTTTATTGGTAAGTTAGACGCATCAAAAGGGTCCTAAACCATGACCTCGCTCTCCACTTAGCATATAAGGGGAGGAGGTGACAGTTGAGCTAGAGCTCCTAATCTACTTGAGACAGCTTGCTCTTCACCCTAAAATCTAAATACTTATTTTTAAAGGTAATAAAATCTTTAATTAAAAAAGAAAGAAAAGAAGAGATAGACTTGCTCCCCGTGTAAAAAAGCAGTGCACTATGGGGGAACAAGAATCAATTGATGACACGCTCAGGACTAAAGAACAGTTATATATGTTAAGTTATTTCTGTTATTGTATTCCAATTTAATGGTATACTTATGTTATCTTAATGGGATTTTATAAGATATTATAATAAAATCAACTTACTAAAAATGTAATATGATTAGTGTACATATTATATATATATATATATATATTGTGTTTTCAGGCAAAATAATGAAACATACCCCATGGAAGTTTTTGTTTTATAAAACGAAAGTTTACCACAAAAAAACACACACACACACACAAAATACATGCATATGTGTAATATATGTATAAAATGCGTAGGAAAATAACAGAGAGATTTTATCAATGTTACAAAACATACCCCATGGAAACTCCTTGTTGCGAATGTGTAAATATGGGTATGGCTGCATAGATACACACAACAATAAGAAACAAGATACCATCACATGAAACAGAAAATGATAAATTGAAATTGTAATACACACGCAATAAAAAGCATTGAAGATAGTAACTAGAAGAAGCTCAATGTTACAGCTAACCTCGGTTGTCATAGACAAAAAAATTTCTCACGCTACGTGTAAAGTAAAAAAAAAAAAAAAATCAGATGGCTAAAACAGAAAGCTTACAGGAGGCTCGTCGAAGTGGGGATGGCCCCTTGATAGGTTATAAATTGCTAAAATGGTGCAGGTAGCAATGCCTGCAAATGTTATCTTTTCCCATTTTGCCGTCTCATCTATAAAATAAAAATAATGTAATATCAATTGCATAATAACAAGAAATAGAAATGAATATTTATACATTTACAGTTACACATCTAATCAACAATCAAAGAAAGCAAATATACAAATCCAATAAAATAGCAAACAATATAGGCAAAACTAAACCTTTACATCCTACACACTGTCCCTAATTCAAAGCCCCCAAATATTTTTAATTGATATCGAGATTTCGAATCCGAATAAATTAACCAAGCAAAGGTATTAAACTATAAAAAATTTTCCCCCAAATCTCAATTTCATTTCCTAAGCAATTAAACAGATCATTTTCCAAACAAATCAGACAAGAAAACCAAACCCTAAAAACCACGAAATACGATTGCTTAAATCGAGATGATAGTTTAGCGAGTCAAAACCCTAAATTGAATAGATCAAAAAAAAAAAAAAAAAAACCGAAACAAGTCAAAGATGACAAATCATATTTACAGGCATCGTCGTGGTGAGCAGAGGAGGCGAAGTTGCGCTTGGGAGGAGCAGAGGGTCGAGAGCCACCACGCAGAGCGGTTCGGAGAAGACCAGATCGGACCATCGCCATAGCCATTTCGGAGGTAGCTACTCTCTTTCTCTAGTAGTATTGTTGGACTATCGACTAGTTTGGTGTAATTTTTAGGAAATGAAAGTATGAAACCCTGTGTTTTATACTCTTTTCTTCACTTCTAGGGAGCAGTCAGCAGAGGGTGTCGCACGTGCCAACCGTATAAACGCTTCAGGCTTCTTCTTTTTCTTTTTTTTCTTTTTTTTTTGGGATTATAATTTATAATTTCCTTCCCAAATAATTTTTTGGGGGCAAATTATACCTCTTTTTTTTACCATAAATTTTCACTTTGATTTCACTTGTATCTGAACTATCAAAATGCACTATTGATCTCTCAAAGTTACAACATTTTAATTTTATACATGCCTTATGTTAGTGTTGAATTTAATCGAAAACGCTTGCACATACACGACACAAGACTTCTGCACCCGTTGAGTAAAACTCACTACCAATCAAACTTTACTTAATTACCCCACCCAATCACACACTCGAATCATTTTATTCATTTCGGTTTCATATTTCTAAGGAGAACTAAACTAATAACGACGAAGAGAAGAGAACATATAATAATAATAATAACTAGTCGCTAACCCGTGCGATGCACGGGAAAACTATTAGAAAATAATAAAGTATGCATATATTAAAAGACAATTTAAGTTCATGTGTGCTTGCAAGGAATACATACCTAAATAATTCTTGCGGTAGAAATAAAAGTCTTATCTTTGAGATAAAGAACTGATGTAAACAAACTAACCTTACATAAAACAAATTTTAAAAAAATAATAAAAAAAAAACATAAAAAATATAATGATTCTTCAAAGACAATGGTATTCCCTCTCCAATGATAAAATAATAGAGACGGGGAGAGGAAGTTACCTAGAACATATTTTGTCTAAGCTGTAGACCACAAAACCTGCAAAAAGTAAAGACATCTCCATTTATCTAATCACCAGCTCCGATTTTGCAGCAGGGAGATTGCACAAATTCAATTTGCTAGAGAATAGAAAACTCAAGAAATATATAATAATAGTTATTGAAGTCAAAATAACATACGCTTGAACTCCTCTAGATTGTTCTGCTTATGCCTGCCACCAAAGCAAACCACGATGGGGCGTCCCTTCTTATCCAGGCCTTGCATAAAGAGCTTGCAAACTGATTGTTCTGTTTATGTATTAATTAATATATAAACAGAACTGAACTTTGTAGATCTTGAATGTTTTAGGGTTTTCTACGTCTGGAGAGAGAGAGTTTGTAGAAACCGTGACTTTATATTTCTTAACTTGAGAGAGGGGTAAGGTTGCTAGGGTTTTGAGGAGTTATAATTTTTATTTATTTTTTATTTTTTAAATATTATGCTGACGTGAAAAATTGTGGCTTTATATTTCTTAACTTGAGAGAGGGATAAGGTTGCTAGGGTTTTGAGGAGTTATAATTTTTATTTATTTTTTATTTTTTAAATATTGTGCTGACGTGGAAAATTGTGGTGCCAGCAAAAGTTTCGGTTTTATATATATATAGATAATAAAAAGGGTAAAACAAGATCACATAGATTTAGAGGGCATGGTGTTAGGGTACTTTTTTTTTACACCTAATTTTATTTGAGTACCACCTATTTATTTTTAAACACCACTAATAAGTTATTGGGTTTTCCCAAATATTTTTTGCTCTATTATTATGTTAATCACAAATGTTTCATATCTCATTATCTACATTGGGTTATGATATAAGATATCACAAAAAAGCCCAAAAACTCATATTTTATCCAATTTTATTATCATTATTTAGCTAAACCCAAAACTGGCCCTATGAACCAAATAAACACATCATATTCTATTTAAAGCCAAAGAATACTTATGCTTAGCAATATTTGAAAAGCCCATGATTCAAATCCATGGCAAAACAATTTTATCAATGGAATTAAAATCTATAATCAAAGCTCATGGTTTAAACTCATGACAATTTATTTATCCAAAGCCCAATTCTCATTGGCAACATCAAAACCCAATTTTCATTGGTAACATCAAAGCTCAATTCTTATTGGCAATATCAAAACTCAGTTCTCACTGGCAATATTTAAAACTCAATTCTTATTAGCAATATTAAAACCCAATTTTCATTGGCAATATCAAAAACCCAACTTATGTTGTCACTATTAAAAGCCCAAACTAACTACTTGGCACTATTCTATCAAAAGCCCAAGGTTATTAATACTTGGCAAAATACTATATCATAATTATTTCACTTAAAAGTCCAATAATGAACAATACTTTAGATTCTTAAGCCCATTATTATAATATTACAAGCTCATGAAATTTATGAATTATCTACTCTCAAAACCCATGGCGATCATCTTATAAAAACCCATAGAAAGTTATGATTATTAGACCCATGATATTTATTTATTTCATATTATAAACTCATGTTCACTATCTATCTTACACCACAACATTCATAATATTTATTACCAAAACTCATGGTAATTATTCATCCTACATGTCCATTATGATTATCTATAGAGAAACTCATGAGAACATCACATTATTCCATTATAGTGGTTGTTACCAAAACCTATGGTAAATATTATTCTCAAGGAAAAATATTGGAGGTCATTATCATTTACAAAGTAGTCTATAGCAAAAATTATGAGAAACTATACAAGTTCTTATTTAAAGCCCATGGAAATTAATACCCAAAATCTATCATAAATATTTATTAAAGCTCATGGATTAATTTTATTTCCACTAACAACTAAAGTCTACGAGGAGTAAAAAACTCATGGCAAAGCATGTCTTTAATGTCTATTTTGTAGGCCTAAGAATCTCATGGAGTAGGGAATAAGCCCAAGCAAAGAAAGTGCCATGTGGCCCAACTAAAAGTGCTAAAATAGAGCAAAGTTTCAGCCCAAAAAGGTCCCCAGCAAGAGGCTTGAAAGTGGGCAGCCAGCCCTTGTTCATCTCTAACTAAAGTACAACTAGAAACCCCTACAAGAGAACCAAGCCTTTGAGGATGAACTAGGGGCTATCCCATCAGTTTTCTGCCACCCTCTACCTGACGTGAACAGTGCTAGAGGGCTGTCATATCAGTTGAAGTCTAAAGGATGATGAAACTCTATCATCTTCCTCAAGACTCTACCTCCAGCGGAAGGGGAGCTGAAACCAAATTGTCCAAACCTCAACAAATTAATGTTATAAATGTAAAAAACGTTCAAGACATGATTCATGTGCCAAGCCCATGAATCCTAAAGAGGAAAATTTGGGAACATGTGGTTTGGAGGGCATAAAGGAATCTCCAGCAGAATTCTCTGAAGTGGACTTAAAATTTGACACCTAGCTTGGGGTGTTGAATCCTACTTCCTAGGGTCCAAATCTCAGTTGTAGCACTAGGATTTTTCCTTAATACTTGCCTTAATCCCATTGGCTGAACACAATCTCAGCAATCTTAGCATTTAATGCAAGATTACTCTAAATATTACCTTGCCCAAACAAGCAAAACAGCCTTAAAAGCAAATCTCCAATTTTTAGGCCAAATCCAGTCTATTAATTCAGCTAACCTACTCCCCTGAATCAGACCTACGTTTTTTTGGATGCTTGTTAATTAATGCTTCTCTAAACTCCATTATAAAAACATAAGCACCTCAGCCCATAAGGGGACAACTACTCCCTCTGAAACCCCTGGTCTATTTGCCATTTTGCTAGTAGTTTAGCTCTTTTTAAGCTCACTACTCATCCCTTTCAGCCCACATTCATCTAACCTCAGACATGCTTTCCTCTCTTTTACACAATCACTGCTCATAAATGCCTCCCACTACTCATAAACAGTTCACTACTCACAAAAAGCCTTAACCTCAAAGTTAATCTCATCCCACTCACTCAAAACATCCCATATTGTCTTATTCATGCCTTATGAACACACACCCACCAAAATCTTAGTTTAATACTTGCTGCACTGAGTTGGGATCCCTTTTTCCCTTCACACCATGCCAATTAATCATTTCCCCTCTTCCCATGGAACTTTTTATTTTTACTTTTTATTTTACGGTTGAAGGATATAATATATATGTAACTATCGAACTTTTCCCTCACATTGATGTAATGATGGCTGAAAGTACAATGAACTCCCCTGATCAAGACATGCAAGGACCCCCAAGAGTTAACACATTCCTAAACTTATTTAATCATTGACCATTGGATTGTTTAAATCTGTTTTTTTTGGACTAAGTGTAAATTTACCTTTACCGCTGGAGATTTTATTTCACTTGAACTATCAGACCAAGACCACTAATGTACTAATTAAGTATTGTAATGTGTTTTTCATTGGGCTTTTGTTGCTTTTTTGTCAAGTGCAGCCTTTGTTTCTTGTTTGGATAGGATTCGTCATCACACCGAAAGTCCTTGGGTACCATCTCAAGAGCTCATAGTCGAGTTTTGGCTTGGCTTCCCAACATCTTAGATAAAGGCATCAATTTCTCCCTCGACATTTTGGCGACTCCACTAGGGAGCCAACCATAGTGAAAGTCTATCATGCCCTCAAGGTTGCATAATAGTCAACAAGAAGCAAGTCAACATGATGTATATTCATATGTGTGTATATATATATATATATATATATAAAATTATACATTCATACATATATATATATATATATATATATACACGTACATATATGTAAGTGAACACTCTATTTTCTTTCCTTCAAAAAATAAACAAATTTCTTTGTTAAAAAATAAAAGGGTGTCCTTTGCCATGAACAGTACAATATTTGCACATGGACAGCCCCTTTTATGCAGAAAAATTTCTATTATGCAGAAAAATTTTCTTTTATGCAGAAAATTTTATTTTATGTAGAAAAATTTTTGTTATGCAGAAAAATTTTCTGTTACGCAGAAAAATTTCTGTTATGCAGAAAAAATTTCTTTTATGCAAAAAAATTTCAGTTATGCAGAAAAATTTTCTTTTAGGCAGAAAAATTTTTGTTATGCAAAAAAATTAGCTTTTATGCAGAAAATTTCTTTTGGGCATGAACCTTTTACAAAAAAATGTCCATAATTAACTAGTCCTTCTTTCACGTGTAATATTGGTATCTACAATTGAATGACCTTTTGCACAAATAATAATAGCACTTATAGCTGAACAAATCATAAGTTTTTCTATAGCTTTTATGCAGAAAATTTCTTTTAGGCATGAACCTTTTACAAAAAAAATGTCCATAGTTAACCAGTCCTTCTTTTGCATGTAATATTGGTACCTACAATTGAATGACCTTTTGCACAAGTAATAACAACACTTATAACAGAACAAATCACAACTAAATAAGTTTTTCTATAGCTTTTATGCAGAAAATTTCTTTTGGGCATGAACCTTTTACAAAAAAATGTCCATAGTTAACTAGTCCTTCTTTCACATGTAATATTGGTACTTACAATTGAATGACTTTTTGCACAAGTAATAACAACACTTATAACAGAACAAATCACAACAAAATAAGTTTTTCTATAGTTGAATGAGTTCGCATACATGAATGGTAATAGCGCCTACTGCTAGGAGAGTTTTTTTTTTTTTTTTTCCTCCTATTACATGGACCAAAAAAAAAAAAAAAAGAGAAGTCTTTATAACCAGAGAGTCTCAAAACATGTTGTAACTTATTAGATACATATTACATCCCAACAGAATTGCCCACTAGAAAAATGAACTAAAGCATGAGTAGCCTAATCCAATAAGCTACCAAAGTTTTCCGCGGAGGAGGAACCACCGCTGGTGGGTAAGGATAGCATGATAGAATCCTTTTGACTTGTTAAAAGGGATAGTTCTGCTGACTTTGCTGCAATTTCTTTCTCTAAATCTGCAATCTTCACCGCAAACTCTGCCAACTTCATCTCACCATCACGAACTTTCAAGATAAGTCATTACATCGCTATCTTTAAGTTTATATTGAGTATATGATACTCTACTATGCCTATATCACTCAGTACAAATTACTTTAATATTATATCACATTCATCACTCAATTAAAACTATCACGTTAAATATATATTACTTTATCTTTACCATTATTGCAACCATTGATCGAAAATTATTATATGGAACATATTGTTTGTTTCAACCATCGTTATGCTTCTTATACTTTTGAATTTGTCTATTTTGTAGGCATAAAACCCATAAGAATTTTCATCCCAATGTAGAAGCCTGAATCACCCAAGAAATTCAATAACTCCTTGCCACTGGAATCACCAATCTTGTTCCAATCAATAAAAGAAAGTTTTTCTGAATCATCCACTGAACCAAGCAAATTGGAGGTCATCAAAGAAGCTTTATTATCACCATCAAGGCCGTGGTAACCCCATGCCCCCTAAAGCCATGGTGACCCATGCATCATATTACTAGAATCATAAAATTCACATGAACCATATCATTGGAACCTTTGGAATCTTGAGCGTCATCAAGGATGTCAAAAAACTTGGGGGCTTTGATCTAAAATGCCCAATAAATCCGGCATCCCGGCACCCGGAGACCTTTATCTTGTGAGGGAAGTTTATGATAGTGACTATTATTGTCTAGCCATGGCGGAAGGCAAAAATCTCCCGGAACCTATCAATGGCTAATGGTTGGAGCTATATCATGCTTAACTCAATAATCATATTTTCTGCAAAATGCTTTGGAAATAGAGAGTAAGCGTTATCTTTACTCTAAGACATGAATATCTTACATTTATTTTAAAATTATAAATATTTTAAGATACATTTTTACATAAATATTTATATTTCAAACTTACTTGCAAGGACAAACCTTTTTGCAACTTGACATTCTCAAAATAAATTGTTTAACTTCCATGATTGTATTTTGGCTCAATTATATCAATCTTTCAATGATCAAAACACTTTTCATATTTCAAACCTTTATATATTCAAAATTGAAGACAACATTTATGGTTGGGACTCTTCAAAATAAAACGGTCATGCATTTAGCAAGTGATTTCAAAAATAGGTATTACCTTTATGACCATACTTTAATTTTTTGAGCCTAAGAATTGTAATTTTTTGACAATCAAAATATCTTGACAAAAGAAATTTATGGCTAAATAAAACACAGTCTACATGGCTGAATCGATTTCAAGTTATAAAACACAATATGCATGACTAGAACTAATTTTCAAAACATCACATATACAGTTATATAGGTTTACAACATACTTCACATTACATAGTGATTACATTACGTAGTAATTACATCAAAATATATTACAAGAGTAGATTTTTGAAAAGAAAAAAGGCACATGAGAAAATATAAAGATCTACTCACCACTGGAAAAAAAAAAAAAAAAAAAAAAAAAAGACACATGATCTCATCCCTTTGATCAAAGGATAAAGTTCATCATTAAATGCAATATTCTCCTCGGTTCAGCTATCTTCATCATCACAAGTAGTACATGACTCAGCTGCACAACACATATGATATAGCAACTTATAGCTAGAACAATAGTCCTCTCATACCAACACCAATTTTGCATCCAACCATGAAGCTGGAATATTTCTTTACAATATCTCCAAATACCCTTGACGATCAATCTTTTCAAAAGCAATGACAACAAATTTTCCGTGCATCGCCATGAAGTAAGAGACCATAGTTAAATATCCAACGGTAACAACAAAAGAGCAAATGAACAATATCAAGACATAATCCCTTCTAGCAGTATGAGCAATTTTAGTTCATATTTGGAGATTCTTTTATTCTAAGGAACATCATGAAGATATGGCAAAATCACACTTGGAACTCTTCAAAAACAGTCTCTCCAGCCGTAACAGAATTAGTAAGGCTTTTGTCAGTTGCCATTATGTTTTCAATGGCAAAACCTAAAGTGAAAATGCATCAGCAGTAAATATACATGATAAGAAAGAAGGAAGGGGCATAAAATTATTGAAGTCTGTATCCGTATCCTCAAATCCATCATCATACTTCCTCGACTATGTCTTGTTATTATCACCAAGCTACTTGACCCATAAGGTCAAAAAAATGCAAGGCCATGAATGAAGACAAGGAATAGAATAAAAAGGGAAGAAAGGATGTAAGAAGATAAGGAGTTCTTGAAGAAACCTCTTCCATAAGTTCATAAATCTTCATCCTATCGGCAATGATCTTCCCCTAAATTGCTTCACCATGACAATTGGACCTATAAAACCAATAGTTGGGTTAACAAAAGTAACAGTTTGATCTAAATAACCATCATCGGAGGGTCTAGATTCATCATGACTGGAATTCTCACTATATTAAACTTGGGGGCTTCCACCACAGTGTTATTCTCTTAATCCATTCATCTGGATATCTCCTCCATGAACCAAACAACTATCAAATTTAGCATCTCTAGACTCCAGTGGCGCATTAGATTATGGAATACAATCTTATAGCAGAACAATATTACATCACCAATGATATTGGCTTTATGAAGGGGTCAATAAAACACTTTATTATCAATCTTTCAGCTTATTCAATTAGGCCAATCAATAATGGGCCCACTAAGACCCATAAATCAAATGGGGGCTGGCAGAAGCTCTTATCGCCGGATACAAAAACATTAGTAGCAACTGGAGCCCATGTAGTTTCGTCACTAAAATATCTCTTTGTAGCACCCGCTTCAGAGGTGCACTAATTGGATTATACTTCTCAAATTACTATTGAAGGGCTTGTATCACCTTGCCAACGGTTCCAATTCCACCAATAGCTAAATTCTCTTTATCAACTACAAATGCAAAAGAAAAACTCAATAAAGAAGAGTTGAATCAGAAAAGGCGGATGGAAGAAGTTTGGAAAGAGATAAAAGGGTTTTCTTAGTCTTAGAAAAGAGGAAGAAGCTCTCTCTTTCAAGCCCACCATCTCTCTCTTTCAACCCATGCCACACAAGCTTATGGACTCATTTAAACTCACATTTGTGACTGAAGGCAGGCTGATCACACATACTCAGGGGGCTAAAGGCTGAGGTACAATATTTTCACTCATGCCACATACTCTAATCCTATTTAATCACTTTTATTTATTCACCAAAAATACCAAAATATCACCCATATATTATTTGGGCCTCCATGAATATTTCTCATTGGCCGACAAATATTTCCTATCTCATTATCTATAATAAGCCACCATTTTTTCAAAAAAAAAAAAAAACTCACACATGTGATCCTAATATTTTTCTTTAAAAAAATATAGTATTATTAATAACTTGATCACACGTGACTCGGGGGGCTGAATGTTAGGGTACTTTTTTTTTATATTTTTTTTACACTTAATTTATTTAAGTACCACCTATTTATTTTCAAACGCCACTAATAAGTTATTAGGTTTTCCCAAATATTTTTTGCTCTATTATTTTGTTAATTACAAATGTTTCATATCTCATTATCTAAATTGGGTTATGATATAAAATATCACAAAAAAGCCCAAAAACTCATATTTTATACAATTTTATTATCATTATTTAGCTAAGCCCAAAACCGGCCCTATTGATAGTCACGACCATACCTTTGTCTAGAGAGAAAGCGATGGACGAAGATAATCATGGCCAACCTCGGGCAACCAACTGGCAAGGACGAGGCCATCATCCGATGATCAATGAAGAAACGTTACGAAGACCTTAATGAACCACCATACCATTGGAGAGATATCTCCCCATTAACGCCCCTCAGGGACGTTACATATTTGGGAATGATATCACCATTAATACAGCACCAACGGCTAGAAGGAAGAGGTAAGCACCTATATATATCCATCCGTGAGACTTGACTAGGGGTACAAAAAAATTTCTAGCTCACACACATTGCTATCTGAATACTTCCTCTTTTTTTTTCTAGCTATCCTAACTTTAGTATCGGAGGCTCTATGGCAGGCACCACACCGGTGACTACACTTCTTCTTGCAATTCATTCACTTGTCTCAGGATCAAGATTAGCTGTGGATGACACCAGTCTAGACAATCATTTAAACTGACGATCCGAGCATCATCAGTTTGGCGCCGTCTGTGGGGACAACTACTCTTCAGCACCTAGTTTAAGGGTACTGTTCCATTCAACTCACAAGTCCAGATGGAATCCAATGTTAGCCAAGATCTTGCTGCATTGGCCCTAGAAATTCAATCATTCGCAGCCACTGTGGAATAACTTACAGGCAAAACCAGGAGATGAGGCAGCAGTTGCAACAAAAAGATAATCGCACGGAAATCAACAGAGACGACGATGGAGATAGTCACAGGAGACAAACCAGCACTCCAGAAGAGGCAAACTTAGATCTTCTTAGCGAGATGAGAAAGGAGATGGATGAGCTGAGAAACGCTATCAAGGGAAAGACGGATCAAAGTTTGGACAGAATAGTAAAAAAGACAGACTCACCTTTCACCTTAGCAGTTCAGGAATGCCCGGTGCCCTCCAAGTTCCGTCTACCCCAGCTCGAGCCCTTTGACGGACTAAAAAATCCATTGGATCACCTCAATACATTCAAGAAGACTTTGGGTCTTTAGCAACCCCTTGACGAGATTATGTGCCGCTCTTTCCCCACTACCCTCAAAGGGGCAGCCAGGGAATGGTTCACCAAATTGCCAACGTCAACTATTGATAACTTTGAGCAGCTCCTTCCTTCGTCATTTTGTTGGCGGGCAACGTCCAAAAAGGCCAGCTGACCATTTGCTCACCATCAAGCAAGGAGAAAAGGAAACTTTGAGGTCCTATAGAACACGCTTCACCCGAGGAATTTTGGAGGTGGACGAAGCAAACGATAAGGTACAACTTACAACCTTTAAGGCTGGATTAAAGTCCAAGGAATTTGTGGTCTCCCTGGCAAAAAAATCCCCCCAAGATGATGGCAGAGATGCTTTTGAAGGCACAAAAGTACATGAACGCTGAGGACACCTTGGCAGCCATAGAGGTAGTAGAGAAACCCAATGAGAATAAGAAAGAAAAAGAAGACAACCGAAGAGGACAAAAAAGGGATCGAGCGGACCGGCCATTAGTCAAAGGAAATAGACGAAAAAATGACAAAATCCTCGTCCAATGAAGTTCACGCCTTTAGCAATACCCATTGGCAATATCAAAGCCCAATTTTCATTGGCAACATCAAAACCCAATTCTCATTGGCAATATCAAAGTTCAGTTCTTACTGGTAATATTTAAAACTCAATTCTTATTGGCAATATCAAAACCCAATTCTCATTGGCAATATCAAAAGCCCAATTTACGTTGGCACTATTAAAAGCCCAAACTAACTACTTGACACTATTCTATCAAAAGCCCAATGTTATTAATTCTTGGCAAAATACCATATCATAATTATTTCACTTAAAAGTCCAATAATGAACAATACTTTAGATTCTTAAGCCCATTACTATAATATTACAAGCTCATGAAATTTATGAATTATCTACCCTCAAAAACCATGGCGATCATCTTATAAAAGCCCATGGAAAGTTATGATTATTAGACCTATGCCATTTATTTATTTCATATTATAAACTCATGTTCACTATCTATCTTACACCACAACATTCATAATATTTATTACCAAAACTCATGATAATTATTCATCCTACATGTCCATTATAATTATATATAGAGAAACTCATGAGAACATCACATTATTCCATTATAGTGGTTGTTACCAAAACCCATGGTAAATATTATTCTCAAGAAAAAATATTGGAGGTCATTATCATTTACAAAGTAATCCATAGCAAAGATTATGAGACACTATACAAGTTGTTATTTAAAGCATATGGAAATTAATACCCAAAATCTATCATAAATATTTATTAAAGCTCATGGATTCATTTTATTTCCACTAACAACTAAAGCCCACGAGCAGTAAAAAAACCCATGGCAAAGCATGTCTTTAATGCCCATTTTGTAGGCCCAATAATCTCATGGAGTAGGGAACAAGCCCAAGCAAAGAAAGAGCCATGTGGCCTAACTAAAAGTGCTGAAATAGAGCAAAGTTTCAGCCCAAAAAGGTCCCCAGCAAGAGGCTTGAAAGTGGGCAACCAACGCTTGTTCATTCCTAACTAAAGTACAACTAGAGACCCCTACAAGAGAACCAAGCCTTTAAGGATGAACTAGGGGCTGTCCCATCAGTTTTCTGCCACCCTTTACCTGATGTGAATAGTGCCAGAGGGTTATCATATCAGCTGAAGTCTAAAGGATGATGGAACTTCATCATCTTCCTCAAGACTCTACCTCTAATGGAAGGGGAGCTGAAACCAAATTGTCTAAACCTCAACAAATTGATGCTATAAATGTCAAAAACGTTCAAGACATGATTCATGTGCCAAGCCCATGAATCTTAAAGGGGAAAATTTGGGAACATGTGGTTTGGAGGGCATAAAGGGATCTCCAGCGGAACCCTTTGAAGTGGACTTAAAATTTGACACCTGGCTTGGGGTGTTGAATCCTACTTCCTAGGGTCCAAATCTCAGTTGCAGCACTATGATTCTTCTTTAATACTTGCCTTAATCCCATTGGCTGAACACAATCTTAGCAATTTTAGCATTTAATGCAAGATTACTCCAAATACTACCTTGCCCAAAGAAGCAGAACAGCCTCAAAAACAAATCTCCTATTTGTAGGCCAAATCCAGGCTATTAATTTAGCTGACCTGCTCCCCTGAATCAGACCTACGTTTTTTTGGATGCTTGTTAATTAATGCTTCTCTAAACTCCATTATAAAAGCATAAACACCTCAGCCCACAAGGGGACAGCTACTCCCTCTGAAACCCCTAGTCTATTTGCCATTTTGCTAGTAGTTTAGCTCTCTTTAAGCTCACTACTCATCCCTTTCAGCCCACATTCATCTAACCTCAGACATTCTTTCCTCTCTTTTACACAATCACTGCTCATAAATGTCTCCCACTACTCACAAAAAGCCTTAATCTCAGAGTTAATCTCATCCCACTCACTCAAAACAGCCCATTTTGTCTCATTCACGCCTTATGAACACCCACCCACCAAAATTTTAGTTTAATACTTGCTGCACTGAGCTGGGATCCCTCTCTCCCTTCAAACCATGCCAATTAATCCTTTCCCCTCTTCCCATAGAACCTTTAATTTTTACTTTTTATTTTACGGTTGAAGGATATAATATATATGTAACAATTGAAATTTTCCCTCACATTGATGTAATGATGGCTGAAAGTACAATGAACTCCCGAGACATGCAAGGACCTCCACGAGTTAACACATTCCTAAACTTATTTAATCATTGACCATTGGACTGTTTAAATTTATTTTTTCTGGACTAAGTGTAATTTTACCCTTACTGTTGGAGATTTTATTTCACTTGAACTATCATACCAGGACCACTAATGTACTAATTAAGTATTGTAACGTGTTTTTCATTGGGATTTTGTTGCTATTTTGTCAAGTGCAGCCTTTGTTTCTTGTTTGGATAGGCTTCGTCATCACACCGAAAGCCTTTGGGTACTATCTCAAGAGCCCATAGTCGAGTTTCACCTTGGCTTCCTGACATCTCAGATAAAGGCATCAATTTCCCCCTTGACACATGGTGAAGAGGAGTCCATAACATAGGTCACAGTAAATCTAGGTCTATGTTTCCTTCATTTCTAGGAAGCATAGGGTGTCGCACATGCCAAGAGTTATAATCGCTTTAAGCTTCCAATTTTTTTTCTTTTCTCTCTTTATCTTTTTTCCTTTGGAATATACTTTTCTTCCCAAATTATTTTTAAGGCAAATTTTACTTTTCTATCCTAATCTTTCATCCCAATTACATTTATCCCCGACTATTGAAATGCATTAAATGGAAGATTAAGTGGATGCATGTATGATGTGATAGGCTAATTTGGGAATACTGTGAATTTTTATTATGTCTAAAGCTTCTTATTTTTAATATATAATAGGAATTCATATGGATGTTTTTATAAAATTAGTCATAGTGGTCTAAGGTGATGCCAAGTGGTGTATTCCTTGGAGAAAAAAAAAAGAAAATTCTCTTCATTTAGTCTTACACCTCATCAAAACTTTGCATTTATGTAGTAACTAATTGTCATGTGTTAATGGGGAAAATGCATTTATTTTCATGTAGTATTAATTATCTATAGATGGTGCACTAATTATTTATATAACAAAAATTTAAATGATTATTTTTTTATATATAAAAGGAATTTATATGCAGGAACCTTAGTCATAGTAATCAACCGGTAAAAGTATTGTTTTTTTACTACCGCGCACCCTTGGTGTGGTGGTCACTCCACAAGTAGGGGTGTTCACCAAACCGCAAAAACCGCACCAAAACCGCCCGCAAAATAGCATAACCGCACCGCATTGCAAGTAATAGTGCACCGCACCACACCACACCGCATGGTGCAGTGCGGTTTGTGGTTTTATAATAAGAAAACTGCACAAACCGCACCACACCGCACCCTCTCTATATATTAATATATTTAATTATTTTTAATATTAAATATATTATTAATAGTTTAATAACCCTAGTTTTCACCAAAAAAAAAAATTTGATAACCCTAGCAAGTGTTGATTAAGAAAGCTAGCACAAAATAAAGAAAAAATAGCTCAATAGTTTAAAACTTGGACCAAAATAAAGGGAAAAATTAGTTTTAGGCTGGGTAGAAAAATCCCAAAATTTGAAATATATACCAATTTCAAATCATTCAAACCGCATCTTATACACCGCACTGCATATGTGACCGCAAAAATGAGGTGCAGTGCGGTTATGGTTTTGACTAAACTTTAAACTGCACCGCATCACACTGCACCGCACTTGTGACCGCAAAAATAAGGTGCGGTGCAGTTATGGTTTTAGTTGAACCGCACCGCAAAGTGCAGTGCTAAAAATGACCCAAAATCGCACCGCACCGCGAACACTCTTATCCACAAGTATAAATGCTTGTGAGGTGTGGGGGGTAAGGGTTGGGGTTCAAGTCTCCAGGAAGAAGTTTCACACACGTATACACTTAGATTATGCTAAAGTAGAAATTCTATCTTGTAAAAAAAAATGTATTTTTTTTAATAAGATATTAGATGTTCAAACCCTGCCTACATCAACAACCAATTAGTGTTTTAGCATAATGATAAAGAGCAATTATCAAAAAAAGAACACCATAAATTGAAATACAATTGTATCTATTAAAAAAAAAAAAAAAAGAGATGATCAAAGGTTATGCGGTCTGTGTCAGGACTCTAGTAGCTCAACACGTGTTTTCAACAAAGTCTCCCCCTAACCATTGATGGATCATCTAATGGATCATTTATCACACAAAATTTGAAAAATGATTTGGTTGTGTTTTTGGAATATATAATTATATATAGTTCAGAAGATTTCACTAAAATTTAAGAACAGATACAACCAGAGCCTCTAGTTACCCTTTGCCTACGGTACAACTTGGCTCAGGAAAAAATCAGATGCACCAAACACATTAACCAACTCCTTCATCAGATACAACTTGGAAAATATATTTGAGATTGCGATGAGACTTTGAGTTTAGAATGCAGCATGAATCGAATAGAGCTTCTTGTCGTATTTTGGATGCCCGAAGATTGGGGGTTTGACACCTGATTGAATCAAACAGAGATGGGCGATTGTGATTTGCAGCATTGTAACACTTTTTTTTTTCCCAGTTTAATGAAGGCTCCTTAAAAATATATATATATATATATATACAAAGACTACTTAAAAATGTGAAAGTTCAAATAGTGTAAAAACACCCTTGAACGTTTAGACCCCCAATTTACAAATTAACTAATTCAAACTTTATATCAAACAACTAGTGTGCGGAAAATGAACAAAAGCTATAATGTAGAATTGGAAAAACTATTTAAGCCAAATTAAAATCACAACCCACAGCAGATAATAAAAGGCAAAGATAAAAGGGAAGGAAGATGCAAACACAAAGACAACACGCGATGTGTTATCGAAGAGGAAACCGAAGCCCTTGGCCTAAAACCTCTCCGCCGCCCTCCAAGCGGTAAACAATCCACTAGAAAATGTAGTTGGGATACATGGACAGCAATAGACCCTCTAAGCCTAATCTACCCGGTGCATCTAAGCCCTCTAAGCTTCTTACTCCAACGAGGTTACGTCGAACCTTTTTCTTTTCTAACTTCCCGGATTCCGCTACTTAACCATAGCATCAACCAATGTAGATTGGTTCCTTCCTAACTGCTTCCCAGAACACCAAACAGCCCTCTCATAGTAATGAATATGGTGAGAACAAGGTTTTGGTAAAATGGCTCTCAAGGGTTTGACAATGGAGAGGAAGAGAGTTGAGGAATTTGAAGAGACTCTAATGTATAGATTGTAGGTGAATCAATCTTGTTTTACTCTAGGGTTTCTCTCTCAAAATTCTCTCTGGAAGCTCTCTTTCATATGTGGGTATAAGGGGTATTTATACTGGGGTGAGAGGAGAATGTGAAACGTCAGATTTTTCAAAACAGGGGTGGCTCGCGGCTTGGCCTCGCGACTTGACTGAGTCGCGAGATCCAGTCACGAGATAACTGTATGGCCAGTTGTCCTGTTTTGTCTTGTAGTGCTCTAGCTAGAATGACTGTTCACCTTCTGGCATACTTGGCATGTGTGCTGCAACTGGCGGCTTGCAGCCGTGAGTTACCTGCGAGATCAAGCCGCGAGTCTCTGTTTTCTTGCACACTCTTGAGCAATAAACACTCTATCTCACTCACTACCCCTACAACAAAACCCACCTAAATACAGGGTTACTAAATGCTGAAATACAAGCAAATTTGATACGGAATAAAGCCAACAAGATGGTTGATTAAATTCAACCTTACAAAATGCAATCATAGCATAATGTCATTGCCAAATGCTTCCATAACAAGGATCCTTTTATTTTTAATGAGATATTCTTCAGCCATCACCAAGGTTAAAAGAGAGTAACGATACTGAGTATCTGACAGTTACAGAAAAGCTTCTAAAAAAAATTACTTCATCATGAGTATTATTATTGGAAAAGGAACATCACATAAAACAGATGAAGAGAAAGAGAGTGACTTGACGATATTAATAAATCTGAAAAGCCTATAACATAAAACAGCCAAGCCAAACTCTCTTCCATCATACAATTCATAACAGCCTACAATACTGCCATGGGGATCAAAAGAACTATCCCCAAGTGAGCACCTGGGGGATTAGTATCTCCAACAGAGTTGATGGCTGCAGATGAAGCATAAGTCTCAGCCAACCTCTCCTCTTTTTCCTTGGTTAGTTTCCCCTTAAGATCCTCCATTGCCACCTGCTGAATAATGAGCAGCTCTTTATAGTTGAGTTCATTAGATGGACTTCTGAACTAGTTGCAGCACCCCTATATTTCCTTCATAATCTGCTTGAGTTTCTCCCCTTGCTTCTTTTCAGCATCCAATTGAGCAACCAAATCAGAATACTTCTTGTTCAAGTCACAAAGAACTCTATCCTGGCGAGCCTTAGTTTCCTGAATTGTAGAGGCATCTAAGTGGCCAAGCCTTTTCATTACTAAATCAACAGAGGGGTGACCAAAGAAGGCCTTGCCATCAGGGAAGAAGATGACAAGGGCAGTCTCAACAGCACACAAGGTACAAAATTAGTTGGCCTTCTTAAAGAGGCCAGATCATCATTTTGAGAACAAAAATGGCAGAGCATCATCTCCTTGAATCATCTTTTCTTGAGTCGTTTTGTGCCCATTGCTCTCTTCTTGCACTCGACAAAACTATTTGAAGAGCAGCAAGAGGACAAAAATTGTTTTTTTATTATGTTATACTTGTACCCTTACAATCATCATGATGATGGATTTGGACACATTTGGTGGGGGACAGAAGAACTCGCCTATTTAAGACAATGCCAAGAGTTTCAAGTTTAATGGAGAATCTTACACTCAAAGATTACAAGTATCCCCCTATCAATCTGATAGCACCACAGAAAACAAAGAGAAATAAAATTAAAATGTTACTCATATAACTGCCTTTCTTAATAGTTTATTCGCATTATTGCTTCAGAAATGCTAAAAGCGAACAGAAATATTAACAAGAGGGGTTATGCATGAAATTACCAATTCCAAGGCAAACCTTTTGTCATCATTTCAATCATATATGCAACATCGAAATGAATT
Source organism: Quercus robur (assembly GCF_932294415.1). NCBI lineage: Eukaryota > Viridiplantae > Streptophyta > Magnoliopsida > Fagales > Fagaceae > Quercus > Quercus robur. Next base: position 15,803,417 of record NC_065539.1, read on the forward strand.
CCTAATTTCTGCGTCGAGGACACCTCTCTAACTAAAACCAATACCCCATACTATGAGTTGGAGTACCTTGTGTGTTTTATTGATAAAGTAGAAACATGAAGTGAATTGTTTCAATATTGTGAAACTAATCAAGCAAGACCATATCATTCCACAACGTTTCATGATTATATTTATATACTTAGTTTTTAACTAAATGCAATTTAAAAATGAGAAGAAAAATTAAAATCTATGTTATAAATATATAACATAACACTCTTGATCACACATAGATTAAGATGTACATATTTGGCTACCAATTTAGTTTTACCCAAATTACAACCTCCTTTAATACTTATTTTCAATGAGTTTTGCACCCAAGGGAGGGGGAACTGATGTAATAAGTATTTTACATTCTGGAATTAACTCCCTTTTCAACTCTTTAGATATCTTTGGTAGTCTTATTTTGAATTAACTCCCTTTTCTGTCCCAATTACTAATAGTCAAATGTAGTTTTAGTATCCCAATTAAGAATTTACGACATTTGAAATTTTATTCCACAAGAAAAAGAATATTATCTCATAATTTTCTTATCGCAGAGGTAGTATATAGAAAGAAATCTGAAAATTGAATAGATTTGAGAGTTGGTTAAGGCATCATACCCTATAAAACCCGGTGTGTCTCCTAAGAATTTCTTGAGCTTCTCACTACTCTTCAAATAGTTATGCAAACTAAAAGAAGATAGCATGCAGTGCAAAAAGACTCCAGCAAAGATAATTCAAGGAAAAGATGCTCGGCAAGTATCATTCTAAAACAACAATCTGGTCTCTTCAAGAAGGCCAGCGAACTTTGTAGCATGTGTGTTGTTGAGACAGCCCTTGTTATCCTCTCCCCTGGTTTCAGTAACCCCTCTGCTGATGTAGTCATGAACAGGCTAGGCCACCCTGATGCTGCTTCTACAATTTGGAAAGTGAAGGCACACCATGAGAGAGTTCTTTGTGAGCTGCACAAGAAGTATTCTGATCTGGTTTCTCAACTGGATGCTGAAAAGAAGCGAGGGGAGAAACTCCAGCAGATTGTGAAAGAAACCCCAGGTGCTGCAACTGGTTGAGTATTCCATCTAATGAACTCAGCTATAATGAGCTACTGATTCAGCCGGTGGCAATGGAGGATCTTAAGGGGAAGCTAACCAAGAAAATAAAGGAGAGGTTGACCCAAACTTCTGCTTCATCTTCAACCGCCAACTCTGATGGAGCTACTTATCCCCCCGCACTGACCTGGCCAGGGTAATTCTTCCCTTGATCCTCACGGCAGTATTGTAGCCCTAATCATAAGGTAATGGAAGAATGTTGGGCTCGCTGATTTATGTTATATGCTTTTTCAGACTTATATGAATCTCGTTGAGTAACTCTCTTTCTCTGCATCTGTTTTTATGTGATGTTCCTTTATCAGTAATAAAACTCGTGAAGTCATCTTTCAGATTCAGATGCCTTTTGGTTTGACAGTCCGATACTCAGTAAGCGAACTCTGTTTAACCTTGAGATTGCTGAAGAATATTTTGTGACAAAAACATTAGATTAAATTCCATATCTTTTCATTATCAAAAATAAAATAAAATAAATCTATACCCTATCTTACTTTGAAATAGTTCTAATTTACTTAAAAACAGTTTGGACTATATACTGTAAATTTTTAATATGTATCATAAATAAAAATGAAATATATGTACTTTGTGAGCAGAGTACGTAAAGCTTACATGAAATCGGAGAAAAGAGAAAGTGAAACCATTGGTACGTGAGGCAAATGGTTCCTGCTACGTCGGTTCCTGTCCCATTCAAAACAAACAAAGTTTTGTATCGTCGTCGTTGTAAAGCAAACGAGGGAGACACACAAAACTTCTCGCGTTATAGTTTTGAACTTTTTGTTTTCTCCCTCTTGAGCTCTTTATCTCTGTCTGAGCTTCAAAAGCAAGCAATACCTATATATAGCGGTATGACTAATGCACGTATTAATTGAAAATCTAATATACTTTAATTGAGTTTTAATTATATTCTGTATGTAAATTTATATATAGTATCATATAGAAACACAATTATAAGAAAATAAATTTTTAAAACTATAAATATGGTTTCTTATTTATAAAAAAAAAATACTATAATTTATAGTTTCATATATAAAAATAATCATAATAAATGACTCTTAATAACTACCAAAATTTTTAATTTTTCTATTTAGACAAAAAATTAAAAAAAAAACCATATTATGTTAGACTTTCGTGTACATTGTACGAGTTGCTGAATAATAATATATGTAAAACTGAAAACGTATGGCTTTTGATTAACCTCATAATATTTTGACACGTAAGTTTTGAGGTCTCGTAATTTTAGACGTTATTATTCTAATATATATTTTTTAATTGCTTTTAAATTCTATCATATATTTAAACCTTCCATTAGAATATTTTCAGATGATGTTTCATTTAAATTGTAGAATAGATAATTTAATATACAAAGAAAATTCTAATAAATACCTATTAATAGTTATCATTATTATCAAATTTTATATTTGGACTAATAAATGCCTATTAATAATTACAATAATGATCAAATTTCATATTTAGACAAAGATAAAAGAAAAAAAATCATATTTGTTAACCATTTCTATATATGCATTACACGAGCTATTGACTAGTAATATATATAAAACCAAAGACATTTGATTTATATGATGAGATAGAATGCAATAAAAATAAATACACGGAGAATGGGTTACCTACCCTTAATGGTCAAAGTGAACCCATTCATTCCGAATTCTTTTCCTCATAATATTTTGCCACACAAATTTTGTTTTACATCTTATTTTTCTAATATAAAATTTTTAATTGAGTTTAAATTTTATTCCACAATTAAACTCTCCATTAAAATATTTCCACAACTAAAATAAAATACTATTAATAACTATCATAATTACATTATTAACTACCATAATGAATAAATTTCATATTTAGACAATAAATGAAATACTATTAATAGCTACCAAGTTTATCAAATCTTACATTTAGACAAAAAATAAATAAATAAATAAAAGAGAGAAAAAAAATCATATTTTGTTAAACTTCTCATGCATTGCACGAGTTTTTACAATTATTATCGAAACTATCATAATAATAAATATTAAATTCGATCTATTTTAAATTTCTTGAAATTTTGGGCAATAGAATTTTAGTTGGAGTATAATTTTAAAATGTCTTAAAACTTTAGATAATATAGAGTTTTACCTAAATTAAACTATTCTAACAATTAATAAGTGTAAGGACTCAATTTGTAATGATCCCAAATCGGTATTGGGTTCGAACGTTAAAGGCCCAAACAATTAATTTGTAGAGCGTGGATGTCGAAGAACTAGGTTAACTCCAAAAGAAAAACGATTAAACTTAACGTTTATAGATGGATGAATACTAATATAATGATCAATTTCTCCTTGAAACGAGTTTAGTTCTTTATTTCATAAGGTTTTCTTCTAAGTACTACTCGTTTAGAAGTTCCGATCCTCCTTTCTCAATGCATTCTTCCATGTTATATACTGCCCTCTTGGTGTCATCTTCACCACACACGTGTAAGTTGGGTTCGGGAGATCCCTTCCTGTCCCATCCAACACCTCCTGGAGCCTCCAACTAGCAGCTGTAAGGCTACCTCATCACTGTTCAGGCATCACCTCCACATTAATGCAGCCAGAGAGTTGGTTGAAAGGCAATTAATGCGGAGGCAGCTGTTGTTAAAGATATTTGTTTACCTTTTCTTTCTTACCCTTGGTCCCATGTCCCACCTTCAGTGGTAATGTAGCTCTGAAGTGTGTTTGCAACAATGTGGCGTTCAGGTCGTCCTCGGACTCATACTACCGAGAAGGATTTTTTTCTCGGACGAATACTGAACTCACCTCATGTGATATCTACTCTCCTTTTCATTTGGTTACCCTTATAACCTGATATGAGCCTCTTCGGACAGTTTTACGTCCTCAGATGGGCCACAGGCCCAATTAACACGATTTTAATAATTTATTGATTAACCGACCCCTACAATAGTCCCTCAAAATCTTACTTTTCGACTCCTCGGGAGAAAAGATTGATTTTGATGTCATAAGCCCATACCCTTTTATGTTTTGGGCATGCTCCTGACACTTCAGCATCCCGAGCGTGGCAGCATTAAATTTTGACGACCCCCCTATCTCCCATGTTCAACGGTAAGATGTAAATCGAACTGTAGGGGGTCTATCTTGTTTCGCGAACAGGAACTTTCCCGCTCATAACTTCTGCACGACTATAAAGGAATTCTCAAATCAATTCTCTTTCTTACCTTCAGCGATCACACAATTCTAGAGCTCATACACTGAACATGTCTTTCTCCTTTTTCGTCGTTTTCCTGGCATCTACAAATACTTAAATCTTGTCCGAGGACCCTCTTTCATACCTATAAGTTTTCTCAAAACCTTTACCACTTTCATCTTAAGCTTGTTAATTTCTCTACTAAATCCTTTAGGAAAATGGGGAAAAAGGAGGGTAAGTTTTGATGTCTAGTTGAGTCCGAGGAAAGTATGAGAAATTTCCGCTCTAAGTATAGGATTCCCTCAACGGTGGGTATGAGATACGCAGCCCAAGGGGAATGGGCCGACGCTAGACAAACAGGAGAAGTGGTTATTCCCATGATTGCCTTCATAGAAGGTGGATGACCATCCCCATGGGTAAGATTACTAGGAGCTACCTTAGGTTCTTTAGGTTATCCCCAACTCAGTGTGCCCCAAATATGTTTAGGGTCCTGGGAAGTATAGAAGTTTTGAACAAGAGAATGGACCTAAACCTGACCCATCATAACGTGAATTGGGTGTACAACCTCCATCATTTGAAGGGGCAGGGGTATTATCTCAAGTCGAGATATCCCAAGGTGAGGCTAATTCAGTGCATTCCCACTTCAAACAAGAACTTAAAAGAGGATTTCCTTATCCTTTCTGAGGAATGGCATGATGGTCTGTCATGCCCCACGAAGGAAGGAACACCAAGTGGGAATGCAATCATAGATCCATAATATCCAGTTCATACATTTTTTTTTTTGTTTTTTTTGTTTTTTTTTTTTTGTTTTGAGTCTTAGTATTCTTATCCCTAATGACGTTTCATTTCAATTCAATAGTTTTGCAGATAGACGTTTCACGAAGCCCAACCTTAAGTTAGTCAACAAAGTAAGCTTGGATAGGGTATTGAAAGCCGAAATATACGTGAACGAAGCTGACGGCCAACTCCGGGCAGCCCATTTAATCCTCGGCTACACCCCCCTCTCGTTTGCTTTCCAGGCGCCGAAGTGCGTGATCAGAGCCCGCGATCCTCGGCTTCACCGTATTAGTGTTGCCTACCAGGGGTTCATCGTTCCAGAAGGTATTCCACTTCCCCAGGATACATCCCGCACTAAGCCCCTTTTTGTGGCTGCCGTCTCAACAAGAGCCTCTTCATCCCAACCTGTCCTCAGAGAAGAGGAAGTAGAAGAGAAAGAGGAAGAGGAAGAAGAAGAGGAAGAAGTTGTAGAACTCTCAGACTCCTCAGAAGATTTTGGGGTTTTTGATCAACCTATACGCTCCGAGGAAGATCTTGACGAAATGGGAATACAAAGGAAGCCCCAAAGAAGTTTAATGGAGTTGATCGAGAATCAGCCTGGGGGGAAGAATGCGCCGGGTAAATCAACGCAATCCCAGATTCCTTCTCTTCCCACCAGGTCTCCACCTCCTGCTCCTCATCCACCTTCTCATCAACCCCAACAGCCAGTCAGAGCTGATGTGGCCGAATTGAAAAGGCGCAGGGAACATAAAGGGAAGGACGTGGTGGATGCTGGCAAGTCCCGTCCGACCCGCGAGGAAGATGCCCAAAGAGCTGCAAAGCAGCAGAAGACTAGCCATTTTCCTCAGCGAGGCCAGGAGAGGTTTGACACTCAACCTCCTAAGCCTCAAGCCTGGCTGCCAGCACCCATGCATGCTGGGCAGCCCCTACGAGATGATGCATCTATTAGGGACTTCAACGGTGGCATTGGGTGTCACGTAGCCTCGGCTATAGAGGAGGCCTTGTTACTCCCAAAGGACATGGCCGAAATAAAGAACTCGAGGAAGAATGAACTCATCCTCAATAATAAAAGATACTTGGGCATGGTATAGTGCTAACTCTTTTCTTTTTCTTTTTGTGATCATTACTCATTGATGTGTACTTTTTACTGACCATAGTATTAATCTCTTCCTTGTAGGTTATCCAAAATACTTTTAAGCTGGATTAGATGCTCAATATCTGCTACAATCAGTTAGACGATGAAAAGAAGAAACGGGTGTCGGCTGTACAGACTTTGACACAATCCGAGCAGGACTTGGCTGATGTGAGGAAAAAGTTACTTGCTGAGGAGCAAGCTCGCAAGAGCGCTGACTCAGCCTTGGAAGGTTATCAAAAGCAGGCTGAGGACCAAGGAAAGCGCTTGAGTGAAGCAAATGCAGAGCTAAAAGCTGCCCGGGAGCAGGTTGCAGCCCTTAAGAAGCACTTGGAGGAAACCCAAAAGCTGAGGGAGTAAGCTGAGAAGTCCAGGGAGGAAGCTGAGAGAGCAAAAGCCGAGGCCGAACAGGCAACGAATGAGGCCGAGCAGAAAGGCTATGAAATTGGCATGGCTGAGACGGAGGAGACACTAAGGGCAGAGGTGCCAATGGATGCCGTATCTACTGCGCCCAAACTTGGGATGAAGCCCTTAACCGAGCTGGGGTTGAGGCTTTATCTAAGTTAAGGAGGCCAGAGAACGTGTTCTACCCTGAAGCAATCCGCACTTCAGCCCCTCCATCCAGTCAAGCTGAAGACACTCCCTCAACCATTAACCCTAATGAGGAGGTTTTGCCTCCAAGTCTTCCTCCTCCTGACCAATCAGAACCAGCTAAAGATAATAACGCCCCTCCAGAAGCCTCCTTGGACAAGACTGCAACTGCTTCTGAGGTAGAGGTGGCCTCTCAGGGCTTCCAACAGGATTTGGCTTCCACAATCATGCCAACCGGGGAAGCAACTAAGGATAAAGAGGGAGTCACCACCTCGGAGGCAGACAAATCAGTCAACCAAGCTCCAAAGCTCCAAATTAAGTTGAAAAAATAAGACTTATTTTGTAATTTGATTAGGAATTTTGTAAGGATATTTGTATTTATTTGCTTATTGTTGTTGCTGTTTTATCTTATTTTTGTACTTGTTCACCGTGTTATCTTAATTTGAATGGACTCATTTTGGCTATCTTTCATTTGCAAGAGAAAAAATAACTTATAAACATTAACAATTGGGGATTAAAAATGGGTATACCATGAGGTCTCAGGGAGACATCTTGGATACATACGTATTGTTTCTAATCAATTGAAACTTTAGGGAATGTTCAATAGTTGGATAAAGTTGGGTCTACAATACTTCAATTGTACATTAGATGATGTTCATAGGCTTAGTGGGGTTTATATCTCCAATAGGTGATTAAGAATCCTGTGATCTTAGGACGATATTTGAGAATTTGTTATCTTGGAATGCATAAGCCCAAGTGGCCCTAACACTTTAGTATCAAAAGGCTGTATTAGTTTCCAAGGAACCCACTTAGTGAGCCAATAGACTTTACAGGGTGTTAATTTCCATTAAATTTGTGGTCCGATGACCTGTCATAATTTAGTTTCTATTTAATACTTCACAAGATGCAATAGGGTATTAATTTCCACTCAGTTTGTGGTCCGAGGACCTAACATAACTTAGTTTCTATTTAATACTTCAATAGATGTAATAGGGTATTAATTTCCACTAAGTTTGTGGTCCGAGGACCTGACATAACTTTGTTTCTGTTTAATACTTCAATAGATGTCATAGGGCATTAATTTCCACTAAGTTTGTGGTCCGAGGACCTGACATAACTTAGTTTCTGTTTAATACTTCAATAGATGCAATGGGGTATTAATTTCTACTAAGTTTGTGGTCCGAGGACCTGACATAACTTAGTTTCTGTTTAATACTTCACAAGATGTCATAGGGCATTAATTTCCACTAAGTTTGTGGTCCGAGGACCTGACATAACTTAGTTTCTATTTAATACTTCAATAGATATCATATGGCATTAATTTCCACTAAGTTTGTGGTCCGAGGACCTGACATAACTTAGTTTCTGTTTAATACTTCAATAGATATAATAGGGTATTAATTTCCACTAAATTTGTGATCCGAGGACCTAACATAACTTAGTTTCTGTTTAATACTTCACAAGATGTCATAGGGCATTAATTTCCACTAAGTTTGTGGTCCGAGGACCTGACATAACTTAGTTTTTGTTTAATACTTCAATAAATGCAATAGGGTATTAATTTCCACTAAGTTTGTGGTCCGAGGACCTGACATAACTTAGTTTCTGTTTAATACTTCACAAGATGTCATAGGGCATTAATTTTCACTAAGTTTGTGGTCTGAGGACCTGACATAACTTAATTTCTATTTAATACTTCACTAGATGTAATTAGGTGTGTAAACACAAGATGCGTGATTAGCATAAATTAAAGGAAAAACCCAAACTTGACTACTTTTATTAATAATAATATTTTTTGAGATTATTTACATTCCAAGGATGAAGTACAACTTTTTCATCTAGGTCTTCTAGATAATAGGCTCCTATTCCGGCTACTAAAGTAATCCGATAAGGCCCTTCCCAATTAGGCCCCAATTTTCCCCAAGCTGGATTCTTGGTGGTTCCCAGAACTTTCCTCAACACCAGATCTCCTACGGCTAACAGTCTTAACTTCACATTAATATCATAGCCTTGCTTGAGTTTATGCTGGTAGTAAACCAATTGGACCATTGCATTCTCCCTTCGCTCTTCGATCAAGTCTAAACTTTTTTCCAACATCCCATCGTTACTGTCCGAGGAAAATGTACTAGTCCTTAACGTTGGGAATCCAGTTTCCAGAGGGATGACGGCCTCGGCTCCATAGGTCATGGAAAAAGGAGTCTTTCCTATTGATCGTCGAGGCGTTGTTCGATAGGTCTAAAGAACATGTGGCAATTCCTCCACCCATTTTCCTTTTGCATCATCCAGCCTCTTCTTAAGTCCACTGACTATTACTTTATTAACAGCTTCAACTTGCCCATTCCCTTGAGGATAGGCCGGAGTGGAATATCTAGTCTTTATACCTAAGTCTGAACAGTTTTGCCTAAAGGCCTTACTATCAAATTGAAGGCCGTTATCCGAGACAAGAGTGCGCGGAGTTCCAAATTGCATGACAATATTCTTCCAGATAAATCTCTTAACATCTACGTCTCTGATGTTAGCCAAAGGTTCAGTTTCGACCCATTTAGTGAAATAATCCGTGCCGACCAGCATATACTTTTTGTTTCCTAAGGCTTTAGGAAAAGGGCCAACAATATCCAGCCCCCATTGAGCAAAAGGCCAAAGGCTGGACAGAGGGTTAAGAATTCCTCCAGACTGGTGGATGTTTGGAGCGAACCTTTGACACTGGTCACATTTTCTAGCATACTCCTGCGCTTCCTTCTGCATATTTGGCCACCAATATCCTTGAGTAATGGCCCGGTGTGATAGGGACCTTCCCCCTATATGACTTCCATAAATGCATTATGTAGCTCTTCTAGGAGTGACTCTGACATCTCAGGATGTACACAAAGTAGGTATGGCTCAGAGAAGGACCGTTTGTATAACTTTTTATCCTCGGATAACCAAAACCGAGGAGCTTTCCTCCGTATTTTCTCAACTTCTATTTTCTCTTCGGGCAAGATGTCACTTTTAAGGAATTTCAATATGGGATCCATCCAGCTCGGCGCTAGATTGACTTGATGAACCTGACGTACGTCCTTTTTTGGTGGGGTGGGTGTATACAAATCTTCGACGATTATCACTTGGGGAAAACTCCGTGTTGAAGAGGTGGCAAGGGTTGCCAGGGAGTCGACATGAGTATTTTCACCTCGGGGGATATGCGACAAGTCGAAAGACTCAAATTTCGTTTGCATACGCCTAACTTGACTCAAATACCCCTGTATTCTTGGATCTCGGGCTTCTAGTTCTCCCTTCACTTGGCCGACTACCAATCTTGAATCCGAAAATAATTTTGCTACCTTTCCACCCATTTTTTGGATCATACTCATTCCCATCAATAAAGTTTCGTATTCTGCTTCGTTGTTAGTAGCTGAGAATCCCAACCTCAAGAACTTCTCAATGATGATATCTTTAGGGGATATCAAAACTAGCCCCAATCCTGCCCCCCGTTGGTTTGCTGCTCCGTCCACATATACTTTCCAGGAGGGACCGCCTTGTGTGGAGATTAGACCAACCAACTTTTCATCCATGTCATTTTGCTTCATGTTAGCTTCTTCTGGGCACTCGGCGAACTCAGCTACCAGATCGGCAAGGACTTGGTCTTTCACAGAGGTGCGAGGCATATACTTGATGTCGAAAGCACCTGGGATTGTGCCCCACTTAGCAATTCTCCCAGTGTAGTCTGCACTTCTAAGTATGGACTTGAGAGGTAACTAAGTCAAGACAACCACAGTATGGGCCTGAAAGTAATGTGGAAGTTTGCCTGTTGCATGGACCACCGCCCAGATGGCCTTTTCCAATGACAAGTATCTCACCTCGGCTTCATGAAGGGACTTGCTTACGTAATAAACTGCTCTTTGTACGCCGCTGTCCTCTCGTATTAAGACAAAACTAACTGCATGAGAGGCAACTGCCAGATAAGCAAACAACACCTCATCTACCTCAAGACTAGACATGATGGGCGGCTTGGACAGGTACTCCTTCAACTGTCGAAACGCCACAGCACACTCCTCGGTCCATTCAAATCCTTTCCACCTATGCAGTAGAAGGAAAAGGGGACGACACCTCTCAGCCGATCTGGAGATAAATCGGTTCAAAGTAGCAGTCATTCCAGTCAGTTTTTGCACCTCTTTTAGATTCCGAGGTGCTTGTAAATCGTTGATGGCCTTAATCTGATCTGGGTTCACTTCAATTCCTCTATGAGTCACCAAGTATCCCAAGAACCTCCCGGAGCCTACACCAAAGGAACACTTTGAAGCATTCAGGCGTAACTTATGCTTTCTCAGTATTCCGAAGATGTTCGTGAGATCTTCCACATGCTCGGACACCACCTTACTCTTCACTACCATGTCATCAATGTAGACTTCAATGTTTCTGCCCAATTGCGGTTCGAACATTTTAGTCATCATCCGTTGATAGGTAGATCTTGCATTTTTCAAACCAAATGGCATCACCTTATAATGATAGTTTCCAATAGGGGTGACAAAAGCCGTCTTCTCTTGATCGTTCAAAGCTAACGGTATTTGGTGATATCCTTGGAAGGCATCCAAAAAACTCATCCGAGGATGACCAACGGTTGCATCCACCAACTGGTATATCTTCGGCATGAGGAAAGGATCCTTGGGACAAGTCTTATTGAGGTCCGTGAAGTCCACGCACACTCACCACTTTTCTGTCTTCTTCTTTACCACCACCATATTGGCTAACCATTGTGGGTAAAAAAATTCTTTGATAGCCCCAGCCTGCTTGAGCTTGGTCACCTCACTTTTGACAGCTTCAGCGTGCTCTTTTAATGGTCGCCGAGGTGGTTGTCTTTTGGGAATTACGGAAGGATTCACATTGAGTTGATGACAAATGAAATTCGGATCTATACCTGGGGCTTCATATAGGCTCCATGCGAACACATCTACATTTGCTCTGAGGAACTCCAGCAATCCCTCCTTCTCTTGCAAAGGCAGTTTAGCCCCAACCTAGAAGAATCTTTCCGGATCATCGGCAACAATTACCCTCTCCAAATCTTCACACTTTACCTCGTCGGCTGGTCCATCTAAGGGTAATACTGGGGGTTTTAATTGCTATAATCCATTATCAACGGTAGCCGAGGTCTCTGCCTCTGGCCGATGTTGTATAACCGCTACCAGGCATTGCCGAGCCACAACCTGGCTTCCTACTATCTCCAATACTTGCCCTCTAGATGGGTACTTCACTTTCTGATGTAAAGTAGATGAGACTGCTCCCAAGGTATGAAGCCAAGGTCTACCCATAATAGCCGTGTATGGAGAGAAAACGTCTACAACAATAAAGTCCACCTCCACCACGTTCATTGTGGTTTGCACAGGTAGTCTGATCTGTCCTTTTGGAGTGACCATCCTTCCCTCAAAACTCATCAGAGGGGAATTGTAGGCTGCTAAGTCCTCTGGCTTCAGACCTAGCCCCTTATACAAATCTGGGTACATCATATCAACAGCACTATCTTGATCAATCATCACCCTTTTTTACATCGTACCCACCAATTCTCAACGTGACCACCAGAGCATCATCATGGGGCTGCATGGTTCCAACCTTGTCCTCATCCGAAAAGCCCAAAATCAGAGGGACGTCCACCCTGGCTCTCTTCGACGCTTGGCAATGATCCTCGGCCGGAGGTCAGAACACCGACAGTACCCTGGAAGGACAAGATCCAGTCCTCCCTGGGGTGGCAAAAATAACGTTTATTGTTCCAAAGGGGAGTCTTGAAGAAGCGTCCCCATGCATTTCTAAGCCTGCCTGGCTTACCCTACCACTAAAATGATGCAATAGTTGCTTCAATTTCCCCTCTCGGACCAACTGCTCCAAATGGTCCCATAAATTCCTGCAATCCTCCGTCGTGTGTCCATGATCCTGATGATAGTGGCAATAAAGGTTCGGGTTGCGTCTCTTAGGCTCTCCTACCATCTTGTTTGGCCACTTAAAAAATGGCTCATTCTTTATCTTCTCCAATACCTGCTGCACCGGCTCCCAAAACACTGCATTAACCACCTGTGTGTCAGCAAAACCTGATTGCCCAACGAAGTCTTTCCGAGGTCGGTTACTATTATAACGGTCCGACTTGAAATCCCTCATCTCCTGAGGGATCCTGAGGGATTACCTTAGCCTTTCCTTTTCCCTGAAGTTGGTCTTCTTCTACTCTTCTGTACTTATCAATCCTATCCATCAATTGGTGTACACTGGCAATAGGTTTACCAGTTAGAGATTTTCTTAAATCATGCTCGGCTGGGAGGCCAGCCTTGAAGGTACTTATGACCACATCATCATGCTCTCCCTCTATTTCATTAAACATTTCCCAGTATCTATCTGAATAAGCCTTGAGAGTCTCGCCTTCTCGCATGGACATAGACAGCAAAGATCCCAAAGGTCGAGGAACCCTACTGCAAGTGATAAAGCGAGCGTTAAAAGCCCGGTTAAGCTTTTTGAAGGACTCGATAGAGTTGGCCCTTAAACCGTTGTACCATCTCATCGCCACTGGACCCAAACTTGATGGAAAGACCTTGCACATCAAGGCCTCGTCCCTGGAGTAGATAGCCATATTTTGGCTAAAATGGCTAACGTGTTCTACTGGGTCTGACCGGCCATCATATAGGGTGAATGTAGGCTGGTAGAATCGCCGAGGAAGGATCGCATCTTCTATATTCCTTGTGAAGGGTGATTTGGAAACTTGGCTTAACGCTTTGTTCATAGCGTTGTTCCCCAAGCCCCTGCTAGGCGGGCTTTTGTACCTATGTTGATGGTCGTGCTCCTCTTCATAGGAGAAAGTCTCACTAGGCGGAGTTCTGGATCTCCGCCTATAATTAGTTCCATTCGTCTCCTCGGATGATGGTTCGGAGCAAGGTGGGGAACGTTCTCGTCGGGCATGGCGCAACTCTCTTTTCAACTTGTCAATCTCACGTTGCAGGTTCCTGTCATTTTTTGCATGGGAAACATGACTCTTCCCACGAGAGCGACTTTTGGTGGTATGAGTTGTGCGCACACTCCCCTCACGGCCTTCTTTCCGTTCGGGACTCCAATGCGGATCACCATGCTGGGAGCCCCTTGACTCTGCTTGGTGTGGGTTGGCATCTACCTGATGTGGTCCTGCTGCGTAGTGATGTGGACCTGCTTCCTCCATCATGAACGTTGCACCAGATTTCTTTTAAGTTAGATCAAGCTCTTTCTACAGACGGCGCCAATTGTAAGGACTCAATTTGTAACGATCCCAAATCGGTATTGGGTTCGAACGTTAAAGGCTCAAACAATCAATTTGTAGAGCGTGGATGTCGAAGAACTAGGTTAACTCCAAAAGAAAAACGATTAAACTTAACGTTTATAGATGAATTAACACTAATATAACGATCAATTTCTCCTTAAAACGAGTTCAGTTCTTTATTTCATAAGGTTTTCTTCTAAGTACTACTCGTTTAGAAGTTCCGATCCTCCTTTCTCAATACATTCTTCCATGTTATATACTGTCCTCTTGGTGTCATCTTCACCACACACATGTAGGTTGGGTTCGGGGGATCCCTTCCTGTCCCATCCAACACCTCCTGGAACCTCCAACTAGTAGCTGTAAGGCTGCCTCATCACTGTTCAGGCATCACCTCCACATTAATGTGGCCAGAGAGTTGGTTGAGAGGTAATTAATATGAAGACAGCTGTTGTTAAAGATATTTGTTTACCTTTTCTTTCTTACCCTTGGTCCCATGTCCCACCTTCAATGGTAATGTAGCTCTGAAGTGTGTTTGCAACAATGTGGCGTTCAGGTCGTCCTCGGACTCATACTGCCGAGAAGGATTTTGTTCTCGGATGAATACTGAATTCACCTCACGTGATATCTACTCTCCTTTTCATTTGGTTACCCTTATAACCTGATATGAGTCTCATCGGACAGTTTTACGTCCTCAAATGGGTCACAAGCCCAGTTAACACGATTTTAATAATTAATTGATTAACCGACCCCCACAATAAGATAAATATAATTTTAGTTGAAGTAGACTATTAATTTCTTAAAAATTAGGTAATAGAGTTTTAGCTAAATTATGATTTGATAATACAATGGGGGAAAGGAAATTTGAACCATGATTCTTCTAAAAACATATAGCAGGCTCCATTGAGGTACAAGGCTATTGGTTTCTAGGACCCAACTTTTATTATATAATAAATAATAGTAAAATGAAAGCTAAGATTACCACATAAGTTTTTGAAAATTCACATTTTACACCTTATTCTAATATATGAGAATTTTACTATACATTTTTTTAATTATAAATGTATCATACCTACCTAATCTTAGTGGATGAGAAAAGAATGTGTCGAGTCAAATTGAGGGAATGAGAAAATATAGAGGAAGACAATAACATGTAAATTAAGTAATAAAACATATAGTTTCAGATAAAATAAAACAACTAAAAGAATACATATAGTCAACCTTAACCATTGTATTAAGAATCCATTGCTAGCTCTAAAGTACTGGTATTAGGCTTGGTTGTTAGAGGATAAATTGTCTCTTTTTTAAAATAATTTTTAGTTAGATCTTTTTTTTTTTCGCTCACTAAAAAGTTGAATAATAATAATTTAATTCACAATAGAAGATGCATAACAATGGGGAAAGTAGGGTCCTTTGTTGGAGAAGGCACATGTTGCACCCGCTATGTTAGGATATATGTGAATCATTGTTACAAACATGTGTCAATATAGAATTGGCTAATCCTTTGACAAAATACACTTTACTTGTAATTGGGTAGATCTATGATGTGTTTAATGTTTCAAGGAACAAGGTTTCAAGATCAAGTGTTAAAGCCATACAAGTCTGTCCAAGAAACAAGTGGAGAAGTGCTGGATTTTAAAGCTCAACATTCAGTATCTATTGAGGTTTAAAAAAGTTGTTTTATCCCGATACTCGACAGTTAACTCCACAGATAAGGTATTTATTAAGGTTTATGAAATTCAGTTTTTCATAGCTAATTTCACTCAAATCCGGGAATAGATGTTTGGGCTTTAATTTCTCACAACCCTAAACATATATAAGGATTATTTTAAGGGCCGTCACAGATGATGCAACTCAATGCAAAAGTTTTTCACAAGTATATTGTGAACCAGAGACATATGCCCTAGTTCATCTTTTTCTATTCAAGAAGCTACTATGTTTATACGCCTTAGAGTTTTGTAACCAAGTGCTTCTTGATCTTCATTGTTGATTAAGTGAAAAACTTTGCAACCAACATCTTCTTCAAGTTGGTGAGTTAGTCACGTACTGGGATTCGTGCATCATTGGTTAGTCACGTACTGGGATCCGTGCAAAAGGATGTCGTTCATATATTGAAGAGTTTAGAGGTTCTGAAGCAGTAGAAGGTTTCTACTGTAAGTTCATTTATGGGGATTGTAAAGTCTAAGAACAAAGGTTTTGTACTAGATCTGAAACTTCTATTTACTATAGTAGATTGCTTTTCGGGAAAGTTTCCTCCCAAGTTTTTTACTGTGAAACTAGTTTGTTTCATTGGTTTTCTTGAGTCATCTATCTTGTCTTATTTATTATTCCGTTGTGCATGATATTGACATGATATTGATGTTAGTTTGTTTTATCAAGATTTATTAATAATAAATCTAATTAACAATTTAAGTTTAAAACTTGTTAATTCTATCAATCGAGGTCTAAATTTTCTAACAAGCTATATGCAACATATTCTTTTACCTTTTGTTGATAAGTACATTACTAATGAGGCAGCTCAACCTTTCCATGACATGACAACTTGGTTTTGTAGAGACGTTACACTTAAAAGAAAGAACCCCCGCCATAGAGCAACGTGGCACCTCGGAAAGAGATTGACCCAAGTAAAAACTCCAAACTTCTCAAGAGCATTTTAATCTCAATTAGGGACCATGAATCTCAAGACCAATTTCAATTTCTAGTGAGAAATAGAGAGAGGATTACTCCCATTGCGAGCATAAAAAGGGGCCAAAGGAAAAGAGGAAGTACAAAAAACATAACAAAAAGAAGTGCTCTAGAATCTCAAGTGGATGTGATCCTCCAATCCTTGCCACACTCATTCAGTCAATTCAAAGTAGAATGTCACGATCGAAGAATATATACATTGTTTAAATCGATGAATGAGTAGCATTCAATGGAAGACTGAAGACATCAATATCAACATCAAACTACAATAACTTTTGTAAGAGTTCATAGTCTAGAGATCTGAATGCAACTCAAAATGTCACAAATTGAATCAGAAAAGAAAAAGTACATACTGACACAATGTAATGAAACCAACAACAATCATCATATGCAAAACAACTCAATTCAACATATCAGTTTGGATATCAAACATCTAAACTTTTATCTTTATGACAAAAACTCAGTAGTATTCATGTTATATAAAAACCGTGTAATAGAAACACGATTTCAATTTAACATATCAATTTGGATATCAAACATTCAAACCTTTAAGTTTTGGATAGGATATCTCTAAAGCAAAAAATTCAAAAGTATAATTAGTTTGAATATCTATAAGACAAAAAATTCAATACTATTCATTTCATACAAAAATTGTGATGCCTGATATCCAAACAGATATGTAGAATTGAAATCTTGTTAGATATGTAGAATTGAAATCTTGTTTCTAAGACATGATTTATGTATAACATGAATACTTTTAATTTTACTTGGGGATATCCAAACCTTAATGGTTTGTTTGGATTGAAGGGGAGGGAGGGGGAGTAAAGTAGAATTAATTCAAAATTAGTTTATTTTCAGTCAACTCTACTCTACTCTCATCCACTCCCCCTCCTTTCCCTCTCAATCCAAACAGGAGTTTAAGTGCCCATTTGGTTCAATGTTTTTAGGCAAAAAATCACAATTGCAGTTTCAAAATGAAATAAGTGACAGAATAAAATAGTGTATTCCTTGGCTTCCTGAATTAAAATTTTTTACAATGGAACAACACACTTGTAGAGTTTAGAGTCAGAAAAATATATGGAGATTCACCTTTCACTACTGCCTCTTGTATGCCACAAATCCAAGAACTATGTGCTGTGCTATGACCGTTGCTTTCTCACAAATAATTTCTAATATAAAACCTTTGAAATAAATGATTCTGGTCATTCTGGATGCCATACCCAATTATAGAAGAGCCCTACATTTCTAACAAAATATTGTTTAATATATTTTTGTTTGAGGATGCTGCCTTTTGGTTTATCTTGCGTTTGCCATCTCATTAATAACCATATTCAATTCAACATATCAATTTGGATATCAAACATTCAAATCTTATTTCCATGACAAAAATTCAATACTATTTACATTATACAAAAATTGTGTTTTAGAAACACGATTTCAATTTTACATATCAATTTGAAACTTTGGATATTATACATAATATCTCTAAAGAAACAAAAATTCAAAAGTATCATCAGATTGGATATCTTTAAGGCAAAGAAATCAATAGTATTCATGTTATACATAAATCATGTCTTAGAAACACGATTTCAATTCTACATATCAGTATAAATGTTAGAGTTTCAATTTTTTGCTACTTTCTATGAGTTTCATTTAACTCCTACCAATTCTAACAAAACTACCCCTCTCGGAGAAAACAAAGACGTTCTACTCACTCATTTCACATGAATGGTAAATCTCACTATAAATTTAATTAGTAGAATCAACTATGTGAGAGGAAAGACTCCCAAAGTACTGAATAATTATTCATTTGGCAAACCCAAAAAAATCTAGCTATTTTAGTTTCTACCTTTTAAGCTATTTTGGTGGGGTCCTACACACGAAATTTTTTTTATTAAAAAAAATCCCCATCTTTTTGTATTGTATTTTCAGCAAATAAACAATCAGTAAAACACATCGCAGTAAGTAAACAATCAGTAAAACGCATCCAATTGCATATATCCTAAAAAGCACAAGATAACATAGACTTTCCAAGAAATACAAATGGTTCATAATTTTTGCATCTCAATTGCTTCATTATATATTGAATTGCCTTCACACAACCTAGAAACTATATTACTAACCTTCATTCAACAATTTTACTTGATCCCTGAACATAATAATTTTATCACAGCACCTGATAGGGTCTTACACCCATCTTTCCTTTCAATAGGAATGAGAACCATATCAAACCTCAAATAGAGTACTTAGGTGCCTTGATAAGGGAATAATATCTTATGGGACAATCACATAAGATATGACCTCCTTGACAAGAGTGGTCCAATCTCAAGAGATCTTACTAACCACTTGAGAAGCACAAAAGGAACAAACCAAAAGGAAAGAAAAAAGCAAAGTCCAGTTATAAATGCAAACATAGTATGATGTCATTGCCTAATGCCTCCACAACCAGCATCTATTTTTGTCACAACATATTCTTCAACAAAAACAAGGTTAAAACTTAAAACAGAGTTTGAATACAAAGTATCCAGCTGTCAAAGCAAAATGCATCTGAGACAGAAAGAGAGTGACTTGACGATATTAAATAAATATGAAAAAGCCTAAAACAAAACAACAGTCCAGTCAAACTCTCTTCCATCACCTTATTCAGAATCACCATGATTAATGGTCTACAATACGGCCATGAGGATCAAGAGAAGAATTACCCCCAGATGCATCAGTACCAAGGGAATCAGTAGCTCCAGCAGTGTTGATGGCTGCAGATGAAGCAGAAGTCTGGGCAAGCCTCTCCTCTATTCCCTTGGTTAGCTTCCCCTTAAGATCCTCCATTGCTGCCTGCCGAATCAGCAGCTCCTCATAGCTGAGTTCACTAGACGGAGTACTGAACCAGCTGGAGCACCCTGAGGTTTCATTCATAATCAGCTTCAGTTTCTCCCCCCGCTTCTTTTCAGCGTCCAGTTGAGAAGCCAGATCAGAATAATTCTTGCGCAGCTCACATAGAATTCTCTCATGGTGAGCCTCTGCTTCCTGAATTGTATAAGCATCAGGCTGGCCAAGCCTGTTCGCTGCAACATCAGCAGAGGGGATACCGTAGGAGAAGGCCTTGCCATTAGGGGAAAAGATGACAAAAGCTGTCTCAATGGCACACAGGGTGCAAAGTTCACTGGCCTTCTTGAAGAGGCCAGATCGTTGTTTTGACAACGAAATTCGCTTTTCATCTTCTCCTTGAATCATCTTTGTTTGAGTCTTTTTGTGCCCCATGCTCTCTTCTTGCACTTGATAGAACTATGAGAAGCTTGCAAAATACTTAATTTTTTTTTTGATAAGTATAGAAGCTTGAGAAATACTTTGGAGAGACACCGTGTTTTATAGGGCTTTAATGCCGAAACCAACTCTCAAATCTATTCAATTTTCTGACAGGTGGTCCCCATTTCTTTCCATATATAACCTTTGTGATTCTCAAGAAAATCTTATCATTTTTGTGGACAAATAATGTAAATTTCAAATATCGTAACGGAAGTTCTTAATCGGAGTACTAAAAGTACATTTGACTAAGAGTAATTTGAACAGAAAAAAGAGTTAATTCCAGGATAAGACTATCAAAGATATCTAAAGAGTTGAGTAATTCCAATTTAATATCACTCTTCATTTGAATAGTCTGAATGTTTTTAGAAAGATAAATGGTGCATAAATTATAATTTAAATTAGTTATTATTGTAGGAAGACGGTACCAATGTAGCCCAACTCACACTAGGACCCAAAACACAACCGTGACAACAGTTCATACACACTAATTTAATGCTCCTGAGCAAGCCCGACTTGGGAAATTCTTTAATGCATCAGGTTTTTGGAAAGACAAAAAGTTCATAAATTAGAACATAAAATAGTTATTACTATAGAAAGACTCGACTGATATGGCTGACATCATTTTAGACCCAAAACACAGACATTACTACAGTCCATACACAGTACCTAATGCTCCATACTCCTAAGCAACCAAACTTGAGAAATCCCTTAAAGAAAATAGTTATCTTATTATGAGCCTAGGCACTGAGAATTACGTTGGTTTATTTTGATGTTATTATATATAGATTTGATTTGACGTTACTACATTCAGGTACTTAACAGGAAAGCCCAGGCACTGAGAACATTTTTTGCCATGAGATTGTGATATAGAAGCACCAAGTCAGGTTTCTTGTCAATCAAGCAGCATTCACACCCAATTCTGAAGGTCTGCAACACATGAAACTGATTTTTTGAGGATTACAAATAACTTTCCTTACTTGGAAATACCTTCGTTATTTAAATGAAGAGGGAAAAGAGGACCACTGGGTTGGGAAAAGTATCTTATGAGATGGTCTCCAAACACATGAAACTAATTTTTTTGAATATTACAAACAACTTTCCTTACGTGGAAAACCTTCCTTATTTAAATGAAGAGGGAGTGGTGTTGGCAAAGTATCTTATGAGATGGTCTACAAACACATGTATGAGTGTTATTAAACCCGGCCTGACCCGGCCAATCGGACTGGTGCCCAACGCATAGACTGGGCCGGGTGATCAATTGGATCAGAACAGTACATGACCCGGTCAAAACCAGTGCAACCTGGTGGATTTTAAGCAACTCGTGTGACCCAGTTGGGTTTTATTAACCCAACCGGGTTTGTAAATTGTGTAAAATTACATTAATAGGTCCACTTTATTGGCTCTTTTATTGTTTAAATGTGTAATAATATGGTAATTTAAATAAGAGAAAACCTAAAAAATCCAAAAAAGAAAAAAAAAAAATTGGTCCCTGCGGATTCGTACTTTGTAGTTTGTACGTGTACCATTGCTTTTCAGTTTTCACAATTCTCCAAACCTACAGCTACAGACTCTTACTATGCATCAATTTTGTGTGCTTTGAAGTCTAAATAAATGTACTTAGCCACCAATTAGCATGTAAATATGACCATATGAATCTATGCCACCAATTATCTTTTTTTGTTTAGGTTTTTTTTTTTAATACTTTATTTGTTGATTGCTTTTAAGTTTAAGCATCTTTTGTTTGATTTTTTTTGTCGTGTACAATGTGAGTGTGTGACACTGTGACAATTGTTTCTTCTTTGAGTTTTGACTATTTTGTTGCTTTGAATTTGTTTATTGCTTTAGGCTTTAGCTGACCTTAACTTTACTGACAAATATAAATTAAAACTATAAGTCTATAAGAATTTTTTTTTATTATATTAACCTTTCTATGTATAAAATTAATGATTGTAAATCACTAAATTGTAATTGTTAGTTCTTACTTACTGCTTTCTATGTATGTTTGTTGTTTATTACTATAATTTATGAAATGGAATATTTGTAGTGTCTACAACAGTTTAAATGTTAGACCCTACGACACAATCAACAATTGATCTTACATCAAATTTTTTTTTGATAGTATGAAATGGCATATGCCTATTTTTTTCCTTTTTTATTTATTTATTTATTTACATACTCAAGTTATGATTTCTCAAACTTAATTTTATATACATTTAATTATAAATTTTTTTTATTTGACCCTGCGATTTGATCGATGACCCATTGGTTGAACCAGTGACTCAGTGACCCAGCTCATAGACCGGGTCAACATCCAATCCGGGTTTAATATTGTGTCTAATTTTCAAATATTACAAACAACTTTCCTTACTTGGAAAAACCTTCCTTATTTAAATGAAGAGGGAGTGGGGTCTATTGTGGGGTTGGAAAAGTACCTTATGAGATGGTCTACAAACACATGAATCTAATTTTCAAATATTTCAAACAACTTTCCTTACTTGGAAAAACCTTCCTTATTTCCTTATTTAAATATAGAGGGAGTGGGGTCCACTATAGGGTTGGATAAGTATCTTATGAGACGGTCTACAAAAACATGAATCTAATTTTCAAATATTACAAACAACTTTCCTTACTTGGGAAAACCTTCCTTATTTAAATAAAGCAGGGGACCACTCTAGGTTGGAAAAAGTATCTTATTAAGACGGTCCGCATACCCATGAAACTAATTTTTGAAGATTACAAATAACTTCCCTTACTTGGAAAAAGCATCTTATGAGATAGGTCTTATTAAACTTCTCTCTCACAACATGCGTGGGTCCCACATGCTACGATGATAGGGTGGGGTCATAAGATACCTTCTGTAGGGTTGTGGGGGGGAGAGAAGGGGGGGGGGGGGGTGGTTGGGGGGGTGAAGGAGAAGGGATGGACCCCAAAGCTAGAAAATGATTCAATATAGACTTTTGTCCATAAAACAGAAATCCAAAAGGCGTCGTGAAATTCTGAATATTCTACATTGCCCATAGTTCACTCCCCCACCCCAAAAGAAAAAAGAAATTAAAAACAGGAATTTGTTGATTATCTTTTTAAACACTTTCAATAAGGATGCCCCTAGGAATGTATAATCTAAATGATGGCCTAAGTTGGATATGACAGATTCAACAACTACTTGCTCAATCTTGGCCTGAAATATACGACATTAGGCTTTTATCGAAGCTAAGCTGAGTGGACCAAATGTGACTTGGCCACATATAGACAACTTCTACTAAGCAAACATTATTGGCTGTACAGATCTATTTTATCTTTATAATCATTAATCAATGCAAAGAAACATACCTTCTACAAATTTGAGTAGCCAGTGGTGGCCTAAGTTGGAGATGATAGATTCAACAACTACTTGCTCAATCTTAACCTGAAATATACGACATTAGGATTTTATCGAAGCTAAGCTGAATGGACCAAATGTGACTTGGCCACATATAGACAACTTCTACTAAGCAAACATTATTGGTTGTACAGATCTATTTTATCTTTATAAACATTAACCAAAGCAAAGAAACATATCTTCTACAAATTTGAGAAGCCATGTATTACTGCTAGACTCAGCACATACACAATCTTTATTAACTTAAAACCTAAAACTTACAAGACCATGGGCCACTCGTACCCTAACATAAAAAGGGAACCCTTATTCTTAGATTAGTTATTCATGACTTATGAAACTACATTATACTGTAACATTCATGACAGAATTGATTTTAAAAAAAAAAAAAGGGGGGGGGGGGGGATAGCAAATGGTGTAAGATCATAAAAAGACTAAGTAAGCACACACGCATGAACGCTTATGCACACATTCACACAAGATTGTGAAAAAAAAGTATGCTATACCCTTAAAATCATCATCATGACAGAAAGGATACAATTGATGAGGGCAAAAGAACTCACCTATTTCAGACAATGTCACAATGCCAAAGACTTTCAAATTTTTCTGACAATCTTGTCCTGAATCTTTTTTTTTTTTTTTTTTTTTTTTTTTTTTTTTTTTTTTTTTTATGGAAACTTGCCCTGAATCTTGTGCTCAAAGATAACAATCATCCCTCAATCAATCTGATAGTAGCACAGAAAACAAAAGGCAATACAATTTAAAAGTAACTCAGGTAACTGATCACCCTTAATACTTTATTCCCATCATATCTTCAGAATTGTTAAAAGCCAACAGAAACAAAATGTTGATATAAGGTGATGCATCCATGGAAGAGTGCTTCGCTATCACATTGCAAATTCAACTATTCAAGAATTATTTTATGGGGTCCACGTGTGAAGTCCAATTGAAGTAAAATTTGTGTGGTTTTCATGGTCTAAGAATGAGTCTTTTAGGTTCAAAACAGTTTTTTATTTGTTATGGGCAATTTTATATTCAGGGGCAAATATGTCATTTCTGAAATTCTTGCAAGTTTGGTAATTTATTTGAGTCTAGAATCTTTTAACTTGAAGAGATCCTAAAGTATCTAAGGTTTTATTTTCTTTGGGTCCAAGTTAGTATTTTATTAGGCTTTAGTTTAGTAGTCCTAATACTAGTAGGAGTCCAAATACTACTAGTACAAGAAAGAGTATTAATAGATATATAGTTGTGCTCAATGTATTCAAAGAATATGGAGAGTTCATTAATAAATTGAATGTTTTGAGAAGTGAGGCACATTGACCTTAGGGTTCTTTTCTCCTTTCTTTTCTCTCTCTCGGTTACTGTTTACAGGTTACAATTCATAGGTATAGTTCATAATACTGTTCACATATTAAAAAAAAAGAAAAGAAATCTACTTCTTTTTTTTTCTTCTTCTCTTTTAAACCATAAATCCAATAAAAAGATTCTACACCCCAAAATCCACAAATCCACCTAAACCTTAACCTACCACAAGCACTACTAGACATATTTCTCTAATTTTTCCTATGTCATAAGGGCTGCAAAAGAACAATGATTTCACTGAGAAGTGCATTGCTGAGAAAAATTAATATTATCTGGCAAGGACTTACCATGAAATACCCAACCATGAGCAATTATGTTAAGCCCACCTAAAAAGGAGAAAAAAAAGGCTTCAATTGGGGTTTGAAATCTCTACTACAATTACATGTAAATATCGCTATGATGACAAATTCACATGATAATTAGCAGTAATATTTATTCTAATACACTTTGGGGTTTGAAAACATTTATGAAAATTTCTAGTTATGATAAATCAATAAGAAAAAGCAGTAATTGGCATCTCATAATTCTCTATGACAATGAACAATTTTGTAGGCCAAACACTTCTGGATTCAATATGAATATCTAGTTCTAAAAGTGTTCTTGCCTTCACCTTCCTCAAGATGTCATTTTTTTAGAACTAGATGATCCACAAGGTGTCATAAACTTCTAACACCTAGATCCAATTAGTAGATAAAGCACACATCAAGAACTCGAGCATTGCCAATTCTTCATATACGCAGCTTTACAAACTGGTTTTAGTTAAGCAAGGTTTGCCCACATGTTTATATATGGTATACATATAATTCATTCTATTAGTAATTTGCACAGGGCATTGTGATCAAAGAAAAATAGTGTTACGACCACCCCACCCCCCCGGTTTATTATTTTAAGTTTAATCTATACTCTATGTATATCATATTGCTTCTTAAACTTTCAGGTCAAGATGTGCATGAGAGAGAGAGAGAGAGAGAGAGAGAGAGAGAGATCAAGGAAAGCCCAAAGGAATTACACTTGTCATCCATATTTTAATATGACCGCTATGGGAAAACTTGAGACATAACATTACTATTAGCTGCAATAACACATATTTTAAGATATTAAGAAGTTAAATGGTTTATATATTTATCTCATACAGATTTTTTTAATTTTACAAAATTTTCATCATAGCCATATTTAAATGTAAGTGAAGATATAAGAACTGATGATTAGAGAATTGGAAGGCATTTCGGAAAGTTAATGAATAATATAGCAGACAAATTATGCTCTGCTTTATTAATGCCACTTCACGGTTATAGTAATGACTGAAATTAATATCAACTGAAAGAACCAACTTCATAGCAGAGAACAACATGCAAACACAGAGACATGTTGAATGCATGTGTGTGTGTGCACATGACAGAATATGCACACAATCAAAGGGACTCAACTGTGCAGTATGTACTATATCCAGCTTCAGCAACTTTACAAGACAAATAAAAGTATCACCATCACTAATTGACAAACCATGTTCCCTCTAGGAAATATCATGTCCTCCTCTAAACTGGAACTTCCTACAAGCACATATGCACAGGCAATTAATTTTTGTAACCTGAAATCTAATTTTTACCCTTTATGGAGATTTAACAAGTCTCAAAGGATGTCGGAGGATATAGATTATTTTTACCTGGACTTTAGGGAATTTATGCTTTCATACTTTTACTTAAATGTTCAAATGGTTAAAGGCTTCTTATATAAAATAACTTAAGACAACTGTCATCTATCTCTCTTAACCTCAGATGCATTATAGGGATTGTATTAATTTTGGTGTGGTATACCAAGCAGAAAATCTGATGTTGTATGAATCACAAATAGCACAGTGACACATATATTTAACATTAAAATCACAATATAAACTATGAAAAATTTTATATGTTTCATATTTGTGATTATTAAAATAATTTCAAAAAGAAAAGGCATACTTTTTGTCATCCTAGCAATCAGGCAACAATAAAATGTATTCCTAATGTATGCATTGAGGACACCTCTCTTACTAAAAACCAGTACCACATATGATAAATTGGCTTACCATTCGGTTTTATTGATAAAGTAGAAACATGAAGCAATTTGTTCCAATTTAAAACAATAAATCAGATACCACTGCTATATAAATGGCACCGATACTGCTCTTATTTATTTAAGGAAAATTTTAGAACAGAACACTAATGTATCACACATAAATTTACATATTTGGTGCCTGATCAATTTTTTCTTTACCCAAAAATGCAACTTCCTTTGATACTTATTTCAATGAGTTTTGGCCCCAAGGGGAGGGGGAACGGAAAGGGAAGATTCAAAGTAGTAACTCCACTTCATGAGGCTGACTCCAGCCAGCCGTGCTAGCCATTGGAATTCTAATTCTTAGAATTCAAAAGAAACTCCAAGAGCTTTATAAGGAGAACTACGGTTTCAAAATTCAAATACCCTCTCCTCCACTTGTTGTAACAATTTACCAAAAAAAATAATTCAAAAGAAACAAATGGTAGATTTTTTATTAGAATCTTTCTATAGGCTTTTTTTTTTTTCCCAAAGTCAGTATCACAAGTACACTCTCACCTACTATTCCCAATGCCATTTCACATTAGGAAATGCAACACAACAGCAAAATTAATTGTTAGGCAGTAATTACGATTAAATTAAACATTGTCACAACGATAACTGTGTTTAGTTCTTCTTTCCATTATTGCTTAGAAATTAGAATTAGATTAAACCCCATATCTTTTCTAACCTTGAAATGGTTCTAATTGACTTGAATGTCATATAGGAAAAAACATCAATAATATAATATGTATAATAAATAAATAAAAGAAATCAAGAATAGTCACGAAATAGCCGTATACGATGTACGTTGTGAGAAGTGTAAAGCTTACATGAGATTGGAGAAAAGCGAAAGCGGAACCATTGTTGTTGGTGTTGTTGTTGTCATGACCCATCATTATTAAGGAGAAAGCAAACGAGGGAGACGCCCAACGCATCCAAACGAAAGACTAGAATGAAAGCTAAGGTTATCAAATAAGTTTTTGAAATTTCTTATTTTTACAGAAAAGAAATAGAGAGAGATAGAGAGAGAGTACCTAACTGTGTGAGCCATGGCAGGGGAGGGACAGTGAGAGAGAGTCTGAGTTAGATACAGAGTGAGAGGTTTTCAGGGACTCGGGTTTAAAATATAAATATATATATATATATATATATATTTATATTAAAAACTAACTATATATGTCTCCTATTTGGTCTCTTCGGTCTAGTCCATTCCAATTTATTATGAAACCCGTGACTGGGCGAAACTCAGGTTTTTTTAAATTTAGGATCAAAGATTTTTTATTTATTTTATTTTTTGGTCATTGACTTAGTGTATCCACAAAATTTAGGACCAAAGAATTTTTTTTTTTTTTTTTTTTTTTTTATTTATGGTCTTTGACCCAGTATATTCCTAAAAGCTTTCAATCAAGAGCCTAAGCACTGATTTCTCAAAAAAAAAAAAAAAAAAATGGGACTTATCACTATTACAACGGATGAGCTAAATCACTGGCCGAAAGAGTTTTTTTTAAAATGCAGCCACTTTAAGACCGAGTGTCTAATCACGGTAGGATTCAAAGACGATTTAATGAAAAATACAATTAGCAATACCATATAAAAAAAAAAAAAAAAAAGCTTAGAAAAAACTAGATACAAACAAAAATAGAAACTTGTACTACGTGCATCTTTCAAACATTGTCATGTTATAAGTTTGATAAATAGCCAAATACTGTTTCTGTGGTTCAGTTTGATTTATTGAACCCTTAGCCTACATATCAACCGACCAAACAAGACAGACCGACAAGATGGTGCAAGGAACCGCACTCCTTGACCTCTAGTACTTTCTCCTCTTTGGATGTTAGAAGAGTCCAAACTCCAAATCTCTCATGTATGTCGACAAGGGAATAATAAGCAGTCCATTTGTTTAGCTTGCAACTTGCATATTTATTGATGAAATATCTTGCAACTTGTATTAAAGCGTAAAAGATATGCGATGACAAAGTTTATAGATCACAGTTTTTTCATTTTAAATTGAGGACCGCGCCTCTTTGACCTCAGTACTTTCTCCTCTGTTGTGTTTGTCTTAGTCGAAGACCAAGCACAAGAGAAGAGACCAGGTCTCAACTGGAAGCCAGAGACCAACTGATGAACTCAGCTATTATTGTCTAGGAAAAATCAATATCCTCCTTTTTATTAGTTATATTTGAGTAAAAATTAAGGACAATTGTCTTGACTCTTGAGAACTTAAACATTTTTATTGAAAAAAATATTAAATGATTTAATTTTTTTTTTCTAGACCAACAAAGAAGTTTAAGACTTTGAGTATTATGAATTAAAGGAAGAATTAACATTCTATATTAATTTCTACTAGTGGGTGATAACGAATTTTTTCCCCGCAATTCACTTGACAGGCATGTGTAAGGGAAGTATTAGAAATAAGTTCTATACTATTAATATGAAAATTAATATTTTGTGATATGTTATAGGTTACCACAGCTTTTACAGAACCACTCAAGTATCATGGTTCTAAGGTAACAACATTAATGGCAGAGTCAAGATTTGACCTTAGAAGGAGCAAAGTTTATAACTACCCTACGTATTTTATCTTACGCTCAGTAATCACAAACATACAAAAATAGACATTTGTAAACACAAACGCGTATAATATATAATATTATTTCTTAGGACCAATCTAAACAATAAAATGCCACTCATTTTAATAGTAACAGTATCATAATGTTAAAAAAATAGCATATCCATTATATAGTGTTTATTTGTGAATAAATCGTATTTCACTTATAATTTTCATGTAATAATTTTCGCATTAAATAAACCTCAAATACAATTGAAGTCAACTTTTGTTTAACTGATAAAATGATTAAATTATAACAATTTAAAAAATATAGTAATTGTAAAGGCAGATTTTGGATCCTAGGCCCAAAAGGTAAAAGGATTCATGCCTAAAGAGTCCAATAAAATGAATTTGTAGAGAGTGGGCTGAAAACTAGGCTTTAATAACTGAGACAACACTGTAGCACTAAGAACTGTAATTGTAATCAAGCCTACGAGAAATATATTCAAGAATTTCTCTCCTCGGACTTTGCCAATGAGGAATTTCTTTACATAAAACTTGCTAGTCTTTGTTTTCTTATCATCTTTAATCCATCATGAGTGTTTTCTCAGTCATTGAAGCCTAGTTTTCAGTCCATTCTCTACAAATTCGTTATATTGGGCTATTTGGGCTGGGATCCTTTTATCTTTTGAGCTTAGGATCCAAAATCTGCCTTTATAGTAATCAATTGTGCAACAAAACTTTAAAGTATAACTTGAAAACTATGGAATTTATTATAAAAAATTTGAGCTCTTCACATTTTTTTTTAAAGTAGCATTTATATATACTGTTTTCTCTCCAATTAAATTTTTTTCTTTTTTTTCTTTTTTCTTTCTTTTAAAATTTTTAAACCTTAAATAAAATTTTAAAAATTATATATTTTCATTTTTTATTCTTATCTTTTGAAATTTGGCATATAAAAGAGTATATTAACCAAAAGACATAAAATTGTAGAAAATAAATTTGGGGGGGGGGGGGGGGGGTAGTCCTCCTCAA
The DNA here is from genome assembly GCF_932294415.1 of Quercus robur. Taxonomy (NCBI): domain Eukaryota; kingdom Viridiplantae; phylum Streptophyta; class Magnoliopsida; order Fagales; family Fagaceae; genus Quercus; species Quercus robur. Next base: position 15,833,836 of record NC_065539.1, read on the forward strand.
AACCCTTGGCTTCGCCCCTAGGTACTATGGTTTTAGGAATTTCTAACATAATTTTAGAACCAACCCCATGTCTAGCTCCTCAAAAGATGCCAACTTGCATCACAATATTGTCCTTTGTTGTCATCTTTAAGCTCTCATTACACCTAATGTAACTCTAAGTAATATTACACCATTCAATAATTTGTTCTTGATTTCATATTTTGAAAATCCAATCGTTGATTTACATATTCTATATGTTCTTAACATGCATATCAATTTTCATACCAATCAAATATAATTTACCATTTGATCTATAATTCATATTTTTATGCATTATTTTAAACTACAAAAACTTGAATTTAAAAAATTGATTGATGACATGGTTATTGATCTTTAATAATCTTTAAATTTTGTAAGCATGAAGAATATACGAAGATCATGTAATCCAACGGTGAATTTATCAAAATTTACATATAATTAAAAAATATTAGATGGTATAAACATTACTTAGAGTTACATTAAATATAACTTGAACCCATAGATCTTTCAAGCTTTTACTTTGAGTTTGAGGGGAAAGACATAAAATATAGTGCATTAGGATCCTCTTTATTTTTCTCGAAATAGGCCTTGCTTATTTCGTGGTTCAAATTTTTAGAGGACAAAAGTAATTTGTACAAAGTATAAAGTGTACAAATTACTTTTGGCTTGAACAACTAATCAGACTGCTAATGATGTGCTATGGAACATACAAGCAAGTCAATGTATTTTCGTCTCCCGCAATTTTAAGCAAGAGAATCATGTTATCCACTTTTTTCATCCAAAAAAAATTACATAATGCAATTTCTAGAGTATTCTTATAAAGGTTGGCCAAATTTTGAAATGAAAAAGTCACATTTTCTATTTTAACGATACCCTTTTGCAATACACCTACATCCTACTCTTCATTTTATACTACATTTAATAAAATATTCTAAATAATTCATTTTTTCCCTTTCTACTAACACCTAGCGGTAAATCATTTTATGATAACTTTGATATGAGCTACTTAATTGAGAAACTTGTGAAGAATTGGGACAGGAAGCAGGATCGACCATCGATGGTATCACTCCTAAGGCACCCTACGGCCAAATCAAGGCCAAAATAGGCATTTGTCCTTTTCACCAAAACTTTTCAACAAAATGCCTCATGTCTAAAACTATTTAGGAAAATGCCCCGATTTTAAAACTCGATTTTCTAAAAATTGAGTTTCAATTTAAAACTCGATTTTTGGACAATCGAGTCATACATAACTAAAAATTATAAAAAAAAAAAAAAAAAAAAAATCTAGAACTTGAGTTCCATTCAAGAAACTCAAGTTCCATACAAAGAACTCAAGTTCATGGAACTCGAGTTTCTTGAAAAAAAATTTGTGGGAACTTGAGTTCTTTGTAAAAAAAAAAATCTGAGTCCACGTTCGTTATAACTTGATTGTCCAAAAATTGAGTTTTACATTTGAAACTCGATTGTCCAAAAATTGAGTATCAAAATAGGGATATTTCCCTAAATAGTTTCAGAAAAAATGACATTTTGCTAGAAAGTTTGTGAAAAATGGATAAAACCCATTTTGGCCGCCAAATCGATCATTAAGACGCCTTTAAGGACCACAGATAAGTGGATAACACCAATCAGCCACCTACCGCCAAATCAACCACTGTGGCACCCAAGGCAACAACCGAAACACCTAGTGACGACCCATACCTAGGCCCTGCAAAGCAAGCAACAACCCATGCAATCAAAACCCCATGACCACCAACTTCCCCTTGGTTTAGAGTAGGGGTAGCAAATGGGTAGGTTAGGTCATAAATGGGTTGGGTCATAGATGGGTTGGGTGTATAATTATCCATTTATCCATTTATGACCCGTTTATATATAAATTAATTATCCATTACCAACCCAACCCATTTAATTAGTAACCCACCCATTTAACCCAATATGACCCAAATACCTCTGAAACTACTTGAATACTCTCTTGACCTCCAAAATACCCATAAATACCTAAAATGATGCAAATACTCCTAATCTTCCAAAATTACCAATATACCCTTGGACATCCAAAATTATCCCCAAAATCTCTAAAATTAGCAAAATACCCATGAAACCTCTAAAATAACCAAAATACCCCTGATATCTCTAAAATCACCAAATATGCTTAAAAACCACTAAAATGACCAAAATACCCCCTGAAACACAAAAAATGACCAAAATACCCTCCAAAACTTAAAAAATGACCAAAATACCCCTGAAACCTGAAAATTACCAAAATACCCCCCAAAACCTAAAAAATGACCAAAATACCTCCAAAACCTAAAAATGACCAAAATACCCCCAAAACTAAAAAAAAAATGACCAAAATACCCTCAAAACCCCAAAAAAATAACCAAAATACCATCAAAACCTAAAAATGACCAAAATACCTTCGAAACCCAAAAAATGACCAAAGTACCCCAAAACCCAAAAAATGACCAAAATACCCCCAAACCTAAAAATTACCCAAATACCCCTGAAACCCAAAAAATTACCAAAATACCCTCGAAACCTAAAAATGACCAAAATACTTCCAAAACCCAAAAAATGGCCAAAATACCCCCGAAATCCAAAAAATGGCCAAAATACCCCGAAACCTAAAAAATGGCCAAAATACCCTTGAAACCCAAAAACTAACCAAAATACCCCCAAAACCTAAAAATTACCAAAATACCCTCGAAACCCAAAAAATTACCAAAATACCCCCAAAACCTCAAAAAATACCAAAATACCCCCGAACCTCAAAAAATACCAAAATACCCCCGAAACTCAAAAAATTCCAAATATCCTTAAAACCCAAAAAATGACCGAAATACCCTCTAAACCTAAAAATGACCAAAATATCACCGAAACCTAAAAAATTACCGAAATACCCCAAAACCTAAAAATTACCAAAATACTTCTAAACCCTAGAAATTTACCAAAATAACCCTATAACTAAAAGATGACAGAGATGCCCTCGTAACCTAAAAAAAATGCTAAAATACCCTTAGAATCTAAAAGATGATCAAAATAACCCCGAAATCTAAAAAATTACCGAAATTCCCTCGAAACCTATAAAATGAATGAAAGACTGTTAGAACATTTAATTTGTCAAAAATATCCTTGAAACATCCAAAATACCCCGAAACCTCTATTTCGGTAATTTTAGATGTTTCAGGTGTATTTTGGTCATCTTACATGTTTAGGGGCATTTTGGTCATAATTTGGGTTTTAGGGGTTTTTATCAATAATTTTTTTAGGTTTTGGGGTTATTTTGGTCATTTTTTTAGGTTTTTTTGGGGTATTTCGATCATTTTTTAGGTTTCAGGGTATTTTGGTAATTTTTTTAGGTTTCTAGGGTATTTCAATTATTTTTTAGGTTTTAGAGGTATTTCGGTCATTTTTTAGGTTTATGGAGTATTTTTGTAATTTTTTAGGTTTAGGGAGTATTTTGGTAATTTTTTAGGTTTTGGGTGTATTTTGGTAATTGTTAGGTTTTGGGGGTATTTTGGTCATTTTTTTTGTTTTTGGGGTATTTTGGTCATTGTTTTAGGTTTTGGGGTTATTTTAGTCATTTTTTAGATCTTGGGGTATTTTAATCATTTTACAGGTTTCAGGGGTATTTTTGGTAATTTTAAGGTTTCAAAGGTATTTCGGTCATTTTTAAGGTTTAGGAAGCATTTTGGTCATTTTTTAGGTTTAGGAAGCATTTTGGTCATTTTTTGGGTTTTTAGGGTATTTTGGTAATTTTTGGGTTTTAGGGATATTTTGGACATTTTAGAGGTTTTGGGGGGGGGGGGGGGTTATTTTGCTCATTTTAGAGGTTTTGGAGGTATTTTTCTCATTTTGTGGGTTTTGGGGGTATTTTGCTCATTTTTTGGGTTTTGAGGGTATTTTGGTCAGTTTTTGGGTTTTGGGGATATTTTGGACATTTGAGAGGTTTTTTTTTTTGGGGGGGGGGGGGGGGGGGGGTTTGCTCATTTTAGAGATTTTGGAGGTATTTTGGTCATTTTGTGGGTTTTGGGGAAATTTTGGTCATTTTTTGGGTTTTGGGGAAATTTTGGTCATTTTTTTGGGTTTCGAGGGTATTTTTGTCATTTTTTGGGTTTTGGAGGTATTTTGGTCATTTTTAGGTTTTAGGGGTATTTTAGTCATTTTTTGGGTTTCAGAGGTATTTTGGTCATTTTTTGGGGTTTTGGGAGTATTTTGGTCATTTTTTGGGTTTCAGGGGTATTTTGGTTATTTTTTGGGTTTTGGAGGTATTTTGGTTATTTTTAGGCTTCGGGGGTATTTTGGTCATTTTTTGGGTTTTGGAGGTATTTTAGTAATTTTTAGGTTTTAGGGGGTGTTTTGGTCATTTTTTGGGTTTTTGTGGTATTTTAGTAATTTTTAGGTTTTAGGGGGTGTTTTGGTCATTTTTTGGGTTTCAGAGGTATTTTGGTCATTTTTTGGATTTTGGGGGTATTTTGATAATTTTTAGGTTTCGGGGGGTATTTTGGTCATTTGTTGGGTTTTGCGGGTATTTTGATCATTTTTTGGGTTTCAGGAATATTTTGGTCATTTTATTGGTTTTGGGGGTATTTTGGTAATTTTTAGGTTTTGGGGGGTATTTTGGTCATTTTTTAGGTTTCAGGGGTATTTTGGTCATTTTTTTGAATTTTAGGGGTATTTTGGTTATTTTTTGGGTTTTGGTTATATTTTGGTCATTTTCTAGAAATTTAGATTTTATGTTGTTTATTTAAATTTTAGATGGGTTTAGTGGGTATTAGTGGGATTATCCATTTAGACCCATCTAATTAAATAACCAAATGGGTCTTTACCCATTTAACCCAAATATTCAAATGGGTTGGGTTAAGACTTATCCAAATAAGGTGGGTAATGGGTGGGTTCATGGATATGGATAAAAATTGTCACCCCTAGTTTAGAGAGAGAGTGTGAACAAAGAGCTAAATTTTTGTGGATGTGTTGATTTTTGAAATAAGTTGGTAGAACTGAGAAAGAATAAAAAACAATTACAAAAGAGATGAAAGATCCATAGACTAATAACTCTTTTCTTCCAAAGTGTTATTGTAGCATTTTTGTGGTGGCCACCAGCATTGATACGGAGCTTTGGGCTCATAGGGTTGGTTTAACTATTTGTAAAAATCTAAACCTTTTGGTTGTTGAAATTGAAGTAGATGCTCATGTGGTACTTGGGTGGATTTCAGATAATTCTAATGGTAATTTACATTATGCTTCTCTTATTTTGGATTGCAGAATCCTCATCGGCCAAATTTCTCAAAATTAAAAATGAAGCACAGTTTCTGTGAAGTAAACAAATGCACCGACACCTTTTGTTTGCTGCTATTTTATGACAACTAGTTGTTGCTGCTAATTGGTTAATGAATCTTAGTTTTTCTACCCCCCAAAAAAATGTAGCATTAAAAAAAAAATGAAAACTCGTAGCTTTTTTTTTTTTGAGAATTGAAAACTCGTAGCTAGCCACGTGTAGAACAATTTTTGTATATAACTGTTTATGATTTGGCTGAAAAGATGGTACGAAGAACAGAATGTGAATACACTTTATTGATTGTCTTTTCATACTCCTATGCTCCAATTCCACATGTGAATACATATTCTATTCGTTCTTCTTAAGAATATAAATTACTTCTTACCTAAGAAAGAGAGGCGCTAACAGAAATATTTGTCCTTAGTTGGATTTCGCTCATTTCGTGACTTACTAAGAAACCCTTTTGTAAAACTAAAAAAAGTGCTCTCGAGCCTTAGGCCCGTGGAAGCAGGAATAGTCCCACAGTCACTTGTGGGAGTAAAGTGACCTTCTGCCTTTGGGTAGTAAGGTCAGGGGGGGTCTTTTGGTAGTGTGTTTCTTTAAGGATATGGCAGAGGAGTTGGAGATTTTATGGCAGAGACTGAAGGTTACGGAGGAAGAGGAGGAAAGCATCTCGCTGGGGGCTGATTGTATGAGAGCAGCAGTGGAGAGAGGGAAGAAATGTGTGTTCATGAGGGTGTTGTCAAGGAAAGGTTTAATGATAGAGGCGTTGCGAAAAAACATTAGGATGCTCTGGAAACCAAATAAGAGTATTCAGTTATCTGTTATAGGAGAAGAACTATTTTTGGTGGAGTTTGAAGATGAACGAGACAAAAGAAGGGTCATGGACATGAGGCCGTGGCACTATGAAAAACAATTAGTGTTGTTTCAGGAGTTTGAAGGTGATAAAAATCCAAGGGATGTTGTGCTGAGATGGTCTCCGTTTTGGGTGCAAATATATAATCTTCCGTTGAAGAGCAGAACAAAGGAAACCGGGAAAGCTATCGGTGAGAGCATTGGGAAGTTCATTGAAGTTGATGTGGAAGAAACAGGGGTTCAATGGGGGACTTGCCTAAGGGTAAGGGTCGAGATAGACGTTACCAGGAAATTGATTAGAGGTCGGAAGATTAACATGGAGAAAGGAGAAACAAGGTGGGTGCACTTCAAATACGAGCGACTCCCGAACTTCTGTTATAGGTGTGGGCTTTTAGAACATGATTTAAAGGATTGCTTGGAAGAATCCGGGAAGGACAGAGCAGGGGGGAAAGGTGATCTCCAATATGGAGCTTGGTTAAGAGGTGAACCAATAAGGAAAGGAGGCTGGGGTTTTGGTTTTGCAAGGAAGAAGTTTATGGGTGAAATGAAAAATAAAGAAAATACCACAGAGGCTGGGCGGATTGGAATGGCTGAAGTGAGGGAAGGGGCGGCGCGTGAAACTCAAGCAGTGGAAGCTATAAGCCTCGGGGAAGGTAAGCAGGAGAAGCAGGGTGATTTGACTGGTAGGAGTGAAGTGACTACTGAGAAAAAGGGGGAGATTGGGCTGGCAGAAAACATTGGGAGAAACCACACGGGAGAGCAAGTGGAGGTAGGAAAGGAAAAAGGGGAGATTGGGAGCAGGAGTGGCGGGAAAGATGTTTACCAACAGGGAAGGGCTGAAATTTCAGAAAAGACTATCCCAAAATTTGAATTTGGGCAGGGCCAGGAGACGGTAAAGGATGATAACCGGGTGGGCTTGGGCCTGGGATTAGATGAGAGTAAGGATGGCCCAATGGCCATGCAGTATAACCCAGAGGAGGGGTGGGTAGCAGATAAGTTGGGTCCGTCTAGTGGGCATTGGAAAAGGAGAATAAGGGTTGGGCCGGATGAGGAAATGAAGGAGGTGATGGGCCCTTTGCAGAGGAAAAGAGATGGGGATTTAGTTCTCAGGGAGATCGACCAAAATGTCAAAGCCTCCAAACGAAGGAAGAGTGAGGGGTTGAGCGAAGATAAAACAGGGGATGAGAGTACTATGGATGGCGGAGTGGCAGTGGCTGCAAGGCAGCACCGCCGAGCCAAATGACGGCGCTAGCTTGGAACTGCCGGGGAATGGGATCAGCTCTGGCGGTTCAAGCGCTCACCGACGAGGTGAAGAACGGCGATCCAGTCTTGGTTTTTCTAGCAGAAACCAAAGCTTCTCAGGGAAGAATTAAGGGGCTCCAACGCAAATTAGGCCTTACACAGGGCATTACGGTGCCATCCGATGGGCGGAGTGGGGGTTTGGCGATGCTGTGGAGAGAAGGAGTTGATGTGCGGTTCAAAAGTTGTTCAAATTCGCATATCGACGTGGTGGTGTGCGAAAGCAACGAAGCTGTGCCATGGCGTGCTACAGGGTTCTACGGCAACCCCGATGCAGGTATGAGACCTATCTCTTGGAACTTACTTGAAGTTTTAAATAGACAGTGCAATATGCCTTGGGTTGTGTTTGGAGACTTTAATGAAATATTGAATTCTGATGAAAAATTAGGATGGTTAGAGAGGGATGCTAGACAGATGGAAAGTTTTAGGGAATGTTTAAGTAACTGTGGCTTGTTTGATTTGGGGTTTGTGGGTCAAAGATTCACCTGGTGTAATGGGAGAATTGGAGAGCAACGAACCTTGGTTAGTCTGGATAGAATGGTAGCTAATGAGGAGTGGATAAATTTGTTTCCGGAGGCGAAAGTAGTTCACAGATCTATGGCGGCCTCGGATCACTGTTTGCTGTCTTTATCGATTAGAAACAGAGTAACAAGGAGGGTAGTTAGGAGAAGATTTATGTTTGAGGAGATGTGGACTAGGGATGAGGGCTGTAGAGAGGTGATTGAAAGGGCCTGGGATCCCTTGGATTGTAATCCGGAGCTGTCAATTCAGAAACGACTGAAATGTTGTCAGTTTCAACTCCAGGATTGGAACCGGCGAGTGTTTGGAAATGTAAATAAAATTCTGAAGTTGAAGCAAGGTCGGTTACAACAATTGGAAGAGATGAATTTACTTCACGAGTCGGCAGTGGAAGTTCAAAAGCTGAAGAAGGAAATTAATGAAGTAATGTTGAGGGAGGAGATAATGTGGAATCAGAGGTCAAGGGTGCTGTGGATCAAATACGGTGACAGGAATACAAGGTTCTTTCATGCAACAGCGAACAATAGGCAGAGAAAGAATAAAATTGAAGGAATTTTTGATTCTGGGGGGAGGTGGAGAGAAAACAATGAGGAAGTTGAAGAAGTTATTCTGGAGTACTTCAAGGAGATTTATAGCTCTACTTTCCCCACTGAGTTTGGTGCGAGTCTGGGAGCAGTGGGCAGGAGGGTAACGGAGGCCATGAATGACGATCTTTTAAGGGATTTTAAGGAAGAAGAAGTATGGCAAGCCCTTATGCAAATGCACCCAACAAAATCTCCGGGACCGGACGGTATGTCCCCAATTTTTTTCCAAAAGTATTGGGATGTGGTTGGACCTCAAGTTGTTCAAAGTGTTATGTACACTCTTAGATCGGGTTCTATGCCAATTGGAGTTAATGAAACATTTATTTGTTTGATTCCCAAAGTAAAATGCCCCCAAAAGATTACAGAATATCGCCCAATTAGCTTATGCAATGTGATCTACAAATTGGTATCCAAAGTCCTTGCTAATAGATTGAAGAGGGTACTCCCGGATGTGGTGGATGAAGCTCAAAGTGCCTTTGTTCCTGGTAGGCAAATCACGGATAACGTCCTTGTTGCATTTGAGGTGATGCATTGCATTAATCAAAGGAGGAAGGGGAAGGAAGGGTTAATGGCAATTAAGCTCGATATGAGCAAGGCGTACGATCGGGTTGAATGGGGGTACCTAGAAGCGATGATGAGAAGAATGGGGTTTAGGGAACGATGGATATCCTTAATGATGATGTGCGTGACCACCGTTTCTTTCTCGGTTTTAATTAATGGGGAGCCAAGGGGAAAGATTGTCCCTACTAGAGGTCTAAGGCAAGGAGATCCTATTTCTCCGTACCTTTTTCTTCTATGTGCGGAGGGTCTCTCGGCAATGTTGCAAAGAAATGGGAGTGGGGAGGCCGTGGGTGGGGTGCAAATTTGTAGAAGGGCACCAAGGATCTCTCATCTTCTTTTTGCGGATGATTGCATAGTCTTTGGTAAGGCGTCGATGGTAGAGGGTTTAAAAGTCACTAAAATTCTTGAAGACTATGAAAGGGAGTCCGGGCAAAAACTGAATAAGGAGAAGACTTCTCTCTTCTTCAGTAAGAATACGGCGGAGGAGGTAAAGGAAGGGGTAAAGGAGCTGTTTGGGGCTGAGATTATCCACCAACACGAAAGATACTTGGGGCTGCCTCCGTTGGTAGGTAGGGGCAAGAGGAAAGCTTTTAATCGTATAAAGGATCAAGTGGGGCGGAAAATAGCAAGCTGGAAAGGAAGGCTTCTGTCCACTGCAGGCCAGGAAATCTTGATAAAGGCAGTGGCTCAAGCTACCCCGACGTATACGATGAATTGCTTCTTGCTTCCCGACTCCCTTTGCAGCGAGCTAAACTCCCTGGTGCGAAACTTCTGGTGGGGCCAAAGGGATAAAGAAAAAAAGCTTCCGTGGATTGCTTGGGGGAAATCGTGCAAGCCAAAAGCTGATGGGGGGATGGGCTTCAAAGATTTGAAGGCTTTTAATCTGGCTTTGTTGGCGAAGCAAGGGTGGCGGCTATCCCAAAACCCGTGCTCCCTTGCTCATAGAGTCCTAAAAGCTAGGTACTTCCCAGGTAACAGTTTTATGGAGGCTCAACTGGGCAATCTGCCGTCTTACACGTGGAGGAGTCTGCTGGCAGCTAGGGAGATTGTTGAGAGGGGGTTGCGGTGGAGTATAGGAAATGGGCAGAAGGTGCGGATTTGGGCGGATAGGTGGTTGCCAACTCCTCACTCTTTCAAGGTGTGTAGCCCAAAACCTCATGATTTTGATGGGGAAATGGTGGAGTCTCTTATCAATCAGCAAGAGGGGGGTTGGGACAAAAATCTGGTGAGAAGTGTTTTTATCCCCCATGAAGCGGAAACTATCCTAAGTATTCCAATAAGTTTTTCTTTACCTGAAGATGCGGTGACTTGGGCTTGGACTCCAAATGGGAGGTTCACAGTAAGTAGCGCTTATAAGGTGGCGTGTAGTTGGTTGTGTGAAAGAAGAAGCAAAGAGGAAGGCTGTGGGGTGTCGGATCCAGGTAAAGGCAGGCAGTTTTGGAAGTTCCTGTGGCAGCTGCATTGTCCTAGTAAGGTTAAGCACTTCTTATGGAGGGCGTGTAAGAATATCCTCCCTACGAACTACTGTCTAAAGCTCAGAAAAATTCCCATTGAGGAAGCGTGTGGAGTTTGTGGAAAGGTAGAGTCAGCTGGGCACGCCCTTTGGGATTGTGAGGCGGCAGGGGCTGTGTGGAGAGAGTCAAAGTTATTGCTGCCTAAGCTCAGAAATGTTCACCGTGACTTTATGGAGATTGTGTGGAAGCTTTGGGAGGGGAGTAGGGATTTGGATTGGGAGTGTTTTGCGACTACGGCCTGGTGTATTTGGAAGAATAGAAATTCGTTGAAATTCGAAGGGCGGGGTAAGGCTGTAAAGGTGATTGTCAAGGAGGCTGAGGTGCTAGTGGAGGAATTCAGATCAGGGAATACAAAGGAAAAGCTTCCTGTGGTGGTGAGAACTCAAGCTTGGAGGCCGCCAAGGGAGGGGTGGTATAAAGCTAATGTGGACGGGGCAGTATTTAAGGAGACTAACAGCTGTGGAGTTGGAGTGGTGATTCGAAATGATCAAGGCCAAATCATGGGGGCTATGAGTAAGAGGCTGAATCTTCCGTTAGGAGCGGTGGAAGTTGAAGCGAAAGCTTTTGAAGAGGGGTTAAGGCTAGCAGGAGACCTCGGGTTGAACCAAGTAATCCTGGAGGGAGATGCTCAGTCAGTCACAAATGCTTTGCTGGGTAAGAGCTTGCCGCCATATCCAAAGGCTTATTGATGGTGCTAGTCGTTGGAAGCAATGGGTTCAGGTGTGGAGGGCAAGCTATGTCCGTAGAGATGGGAATGGGGCTGCACATGTAATGGCTCAAAATGCCAAATTTATTTCTGATTGTGTAGTGTGGGTAGAAGATACCCCACCAATGATTCAATGCCAAGTGCATAGAGATGTTCTTATGTTGAACCAGGTTTCTGTTTAATGAAAGGTATTTGTGTTGACTATCAAAAAAAAAAAAAAAGAAACCCTTTTGCGTTTTGAATTCCAGATAAGGCCAGTTGGAGATGACTGAGATTTGAGAACGCACCCAATCAATTTTACCTCTTATTCATATATTTACTTTGTTACGTTTTGTGATTGTAAATGCTTTTCTTTTCCCGGAATAGGATTGGATAATGTCCTACTCAATCCTCTTTTTCATTAATTCATTCATTACAACTTACAAGTTCCACATTGTCCAACTATCCAAAATGATGTAACTAGTTGTAAGTAATGAGAAAAGGTAGAAGTTTTTCTAGAATGGTGGAACATACCACATTCTGCCACGTAAATTGGGGAAAACAGCTTCTTCTTTTTCATTTTTTTCCTTTTTTTGGTTTTGTTGTTGTTGTTATATAAGAGCATTCACAACTGGGCTGCCAAATGCCAAATGTAAGCATATTTTAGTATTAAGGCCCAATTTATCTCAACATCTGGAAGTGGAAACATGGAAAATTGTAATTTTTTTTGGCATAGTGCTACAGTACCATCGTAAATGTAAGATGATCCTGTAGCAATATGCCAAAAGTAATATTAATATTTTATTCATGTTTTTCTCTCTCATCTCTCATCTATCTCTGTCTTTCTCTGTCTCTCACTCACTTTCCTCTCTTTCTCCCTCTTCTCTATCACACTTTCTCAGATACTACATGGCGTTGAGCATCACGCAGCAGATCGGAGCTCCAGCAGGTAATACAAACTTAGTTGAGACAATTACGATAGTGAGCGTAGCGTCTGTGTGGAAATCTCCAAAGTCAAGTCTCCGATGCAAGGTCCAAAAACTAGACATTGTGGATTTCAGTCCATTGCCACTATTGAGTCCGTGTAGATCGCTGGTACTCATAGCGACACGAGCCAATCTCTCCATGATGATGTTGTTGGATAGCGTGACGATGAACAATGCGGTGAATAGGAGGAAAGTGATGAACGCGAGTTTGCAGGCGCTAAAGAGTGTCGAAGTGAAAGGGATCATGATGGATGTGTGGTGGGGATTGGTGGAGAGAGAGGCGATTGGATTGTACAATTGGGGTGGGTATGCTGAGTTGCTTGAAATGGCTAAGAAGCACAGGCTCAAAGTCCAGGCCGTCAAAGGCCATGGGTGGCTAAATTTGTGGTGGCTAGGTTTTTTATCTTTGAACTTTTATGGTTGTTGGTTTTTTTTTTTTGGGTTTTTTGCTGAGATTTTATTGCTAGTTTTTTGTTTAGGTTTTATTAATGAGATTTTATTGCGATGGTTGCAAAATTTTTCTAGCGTGATTCGCGGGTCCGGCGTGTATTGTTGGGTGGTTGTTCTGGGTTTGGGTTGGTGGTGGGTGGATGAGAAAGAAAGAAAAACAGAGAGACAGAGAATAGAGATGAAGAGAGAGAGATTTTTTTTTTATATTATTTTATTCTGTAATTTATATTATTTTAATATATTGTAGGTAAAAATAAAAGTTGGGATGCTTGGTGTATTGTAAAATGGTATTGTATAATTGATAAAATAGTTTTTTGAGATGGTAAAAAAAGATAGGATGACATTTTCGGATGTGAGTGCTTTAAGTGGGAAACAGTTGTTGTTGTTGTTGGCTACGTGAAAAATAAGGCGCAATGGCAACATCTATTTTAGTGATAAGTTTGTTAGAATGGAACTTTCTTCTAAGCGGCAAAAGAAGGGAAAATGGTAAATTAAAAACCAAACTAACAAAATTTTTTAGAACGATGAAACACACTACTTATTTCCAGTAGACAGTTACCTCTCATTCTATAATCATAGCCGTCCATCAATTCAGGGTCAACCCAATAATTAATGGCCTAAACATGATACCTCATGTGATCACTCTTATAATTTTCATCAAAGATTGAAAACTGAAAACAATTCCTTGCATCAATTGCGTCCAAAGTTCCAAACAATCATCTACGCAACTTTTACACTCCCCCCCCCCCCCCCCCCCCCCAAAAAAAAAAAAAAAAAAAAGACCTAACCCAGTTTCAGTCTTCTTTCTCCAAATAAATTATATACAATAAATTAATTGTTAATAAATGAAATGTATATGATGTATAACTATAATAAACTTAAAAGAAAAAATATTCACCCGTCAATGGCTAACCAAAATTGTTGGAATCACAACCTCAAGACTCAAGAGAATGCAACTGCATCAACTGCTTTATACTAAGCCTTTGACGATCATCATTCACTTTAGAACAACTTGTTGGTTTTTGTTGAACTTGAAAGTCCAAAAAAGAATGCTCCTCTAGAAGCCCACTTTCATCTACAAGATCAAGCGAGTACACCACATCTTCCCTACTCCATCCCGCACTCAACAACTTCATAGACAGCACTTGCACGTGCCACTTCACACTCTCTTTACATCTCACCAAACCGGGCCCACCTTTCCTCTCCTCATCATCACCATCACCACCGTTCATCATCATCATCATCTCCCTAACCTCCTCTTCTTTCCACCCTCCATTTCTCAACCTCCAAAACACTTCCTCCAGACACGTCCCTAAGTCCCCACTCCACCACCGCGTATCCGCACGCGCCGCCGCTTCGGTCCAGAACTCAATCCTTCGTGCGGTGGTTGCTGTCCACGCCGGAGCTTTAATCCTCGAAGCCCTCGGAACGTTTAAGAATTCAGCTTCTTGGAAGAACCCAGAAACATCAAAACTAGACACATGAACATCTCTACCATTTACATAAAACACAGGATTTCCAGCTATGTTGGGCCTCGAAGGAATGTAAAAATTTCGGTATATAGGTACAAGAACTGGGGCTTTGTTTAAACTCTGCCTGGCTAAAGCTAAGGCTTCGTTAGTGTCATCAGGTCGAGCCCCCCAAGAGTGTGACCAAAACTTTCTTTGAGAGACTTGTTTGAGGAGACCCAAGGTAGGCAAGTTGAGAAGGATATGAAGCTGTTGGGGAGAATAGGATCGCCAATTTGGAAAACCAGGACCAACTGGGACACCTTCACAGAGTATTGAACGGAGGTCCGGAGGGAAAGAGAAGCCGAAAGTGGTTTCGATGGAGGTGAATTCTGAGTTGGAGAGGCCATTAACGATGGGGATGTTCGAAGACTTGAGATGGTAGATGAGAGTCTTGGCATAAGCTGCAAATGAAAAGCAGACTAGCTTTGGCTTTGGGGGCTTGTTCATGGAGTTTGTAGGGTTTGGTTTTTGTGTTTGTGTTTGTGTGGTGGCTTTGGCCATGGGTGATTAATAAAAAGTTAAAGTTTCAAACTTTGAAGTGATGAGAGAATATTGGGAATGTGGGTTTTATAATTTTGTTGGTTAGGATTACGTGCGAGTTTGAAGGAGGAGGAGGAGGAGGAGGAGGAGAAACAGAAGAAGAGGTATATTGTTGCTAGGAGCGAAGCTGCGAAGAAGTCTTTGGAGTGAGATTTCAATGGCTTTGATTTTTGTTTTAGTTTATGTTTGTTTTATTTGGTTTTTGGTATAAATATAGAGACGTGTGATTTTGATTTTTTTGTGAGCAGAAAAAATGGATTCCAAAAACTTGACTTACTTGGCACACGGTGCGTTCAAAACGTTTTATGAATTGTAGGATGGGTTGGTTTGCTTAATGAGGACACCCGTAGGCGTGTGAGATGGTACATGCCAAGTCACGTAGCTTGACAACTTACAGTATAACATATTACGTAAGCTGAAAAAAAATACAGAAAGGGAAATCCACGTTCATAGATTTGGATCCCGCCAATCACTCGACGAATATGAAAAAAAAGAACACCATTTTATTATACTTTTAACCATTAAATAATTAAATTATTCGGAAAAAAAACATATTGATTTAAAAAATTAACTTAGTATTATGTGATTTTTTTTTATTCATTGGTCTTTATTCCTCGTTTTTCTCAACATTTCTTAATGGTTAGATTTGCCGGTTTGATACATGTGTTTAAACAACAATTTTCAATTTTTTTGAAAATACGTGTAAGTAAAAAAGTGTATGGAAATATATGTAATGTTGTTTAAAAACTAAAAACATGTGTTTAAACATATGTACCAAATGGGCCTAGGATCCTGAGACTTGTGAATTGTGATGCATGGCATTCTAGTGTCATTAAGCCATTAAAAAAAACTAGCTTCTGAGCACGCGCTCACACGTGTGCTCAAAGGCTTTTCTAATTTTTTTGGTAAATATTAATAATTTACATTTATTATAATTTATGATTTTTTACTTTTTCCAATTATAATAATAAAAAAATAAAAATAAAAACGTGGGGTGAGTTTTGTAAATTAAAAAGGTTTTAAAACTAACAAAAGAGTGATCCTATTTTGTAGGGAGTTAGTGAGTAGAAGTATGAATTTAAATCAACGTAAAAGTATGAGTTTATTATAAACATGAAAGCATTTCAACGTAGAAGTAGAAATTTATTATTTTTGTCAATTTACTATTTTAACCTTATTTTTAAGTTGTTAGTTAATTAATTTAGGGGTATTTTTGACAAGAAAAAAAAGCAATAACTAACTTTTTGAATCCTCTTAATATATACAGATTATATATATATAAACAATAAAATATGAACCGTTTTATTAATAACCATTTGTATAAGAATTTACTTTTAATTCACGCATACAGTTGTCATCGTGTCACAACAAATCTAAATAAAGGAAAAAATATAGAAGCGTCTATTTATTTCTAAATATGACTAATACTCTTAAATTATTTTTACAAAACTAATTCATAATTTTTCATTTTTCCTTCTAACCATGTACACTATGCAGTCTATGCTATTGCAAATTGCCCTCAATTGGAAATTTTTTTCTCTTTTAAAATATTATATAACTTCTATATATTTTTCAAAAATTATTATAATTTCAATATTAATTAACTTTGCTATCTTAGTGGTTAGTGGGGAATAAGTAGAAATATAAGGAAATATATTATATGATAAGCATAAATATGTATATGTGTATGTTTATATATATATATATATATATAGGAGATTCTCAAAAAAAAAAAATATATATATATATAGGAACCTAATGTGTGAGGTTTATGCATGTTGCATATTTTTTAAAGAATTCTTTCATTTAGCTTTCCACCTTATCTTTTGGATAAACTTTAGATACAATACCTTATATGCTATTCATTTATAGAAATGTTATATTTACAATATTTTCACAATACTTTTATAACAAATCATAAATGACAAGTTGTTACAGGTTGTTATTACTTATTAGTGGGCAAAAAATTGAATTTCAATGGTAGGTTTAAATTAGAACCAATAACAACTAATAGTCTATAATTTATTATGAAAATGTTGTGAACGTAACACTTATCATTCATTTAACCTTTTACTTAAGAAATTATTTTAATCAACTAATTCATTTAATTGTCTACATAAGCATATGTTTTAATGATTTTTTTTTTTTTTTTGGTTCGAAATAGAAATCATATTTTAACCTAATTTAAGTGTATATGAGGTTCTACTATGTAATGTATTCTTTGATAATTCTTTCATTTAACCTTCCACCTTATCATTTAATTAGTGTCACGTGTCAATCTTATTTAAAAGGAAAATAGGCATTATTTTTTTGAGAGAGTTTTAACCTATGACGTCCGCCCTCGATGATAGCTCTTTATTATCAGATCAAGATACCAATCAGTTTTTGGTGTAGGCCTTATTCATTTAACCTTCTACCTATGCAAATGTTTTAATAATTCAATTCATTTAACCTTGCACTTAATCACAAGTTTTAATGAGTTATCTAATTTTTATTATTTATTTGTATTCAACAATAAATTATTTTATTTCCTTAGTATTTAAATTTTAATCAAATTTTTGGGAACCCAAGATTTATATATATATATTATTCATTAAAAAGAATTCTAACATAAATAATGGGGTTATGCACCATTGATGACTTGCTAACATGTAAATGAAAAGTATGTAAACAATTTATATAATAATTCTTCTTTTTAGTGTAGGGAGTACATCTTTTGTATGTACTTTCTAGACATTGCCTCTTCATGGGCTTTATATGTATGTATTATTACCTCATAGTAGAGTCGCCAGTCTGTCGATGTCTCGCAGCGACACTCGCGTGCCTTATGTGAGCGTTTGGATTGGACTTAAAGTGGCTGAAAGTGGCGTTGCGTTTTCAAGCTTTTTTTTTTTTTTTTTCCCTGCACATGAATAGTAAAATCACATTATTTTACTGTGCAGGGGACAAAAAACACTGTTCACGCACTGTTTATATACTGTTCACGGGTCCCACGACACTATTCATACATTTAAAAATTATTTTGCTACAGTGTTTTCAGTTTTCAGTTTCAGCAACAACAAGTTCAATCCAAACGGACCTATATATACATATATAAGCTTGGAGCTCTGGTGTGTAAGTATTCCAACTTCCAAGTATGTTATCCCCACTAACCTATTTAATATTTACACGTTAACAAACCATTTATGGTGCACGACATTACACATATTCCAAATATGTCAATTATCACATTTGCATTGGGGTATGCATTTAGTGGGGGAAGAGATTATTTAATATGATTTCTTCCGGGCAATGTAATTGAGACACAAGAATCTTGGAATATGGCATTCTTGTTCAAGCTTAGTTGCTTTACCAACAATTGAAATAAAAATCAGTAAACAATAATCAAATCAATAATACATATATTAAAAATTATAGAAAATAATAATGTGGTTAAGTAAATATTTGTGAGTTAATTCAAACATTTTTTTTTCTTATACTTAATAGTTAATACTAATAATTCATATTTTATCTCTTTCTAATGACATGTAATGTAACTGATTCTCAAATATGATACTATCTAATAAATATTATACATAAACAATAAAGATAATATTTTTACAAAATATTTTTAATATGAACTTATAATGTATTCACACATCATGCGAAACATTAGCTAATTTTGTTTAAAGATAGGGATGACATTGATGAAAAAATCAGGAAGAATTGCTTGATATGGTTTGCTCATGCGCACACAAATAAAAAAAAAATAATGCACTAGTGAAAATAGTTATATGATTCAAGTTAAGAACAGTAAAATTATACAAGGTTGGTTGAAAAGAACTAATCCTAAACTTGGTCTTATTTAAAATAAGATGGGATGGCAGCATCTATTTTAGTGATAAGTTTGTTAGAATGGAACTTTCTTCACTATGAGTGGCCAAAGAAGGAAAATTGTGAATTAAAAAAGAAACAAACAAAATTTTCTATAACGATGAAACACGCTACTTACTTCCAGTTATAAGTCTAGAACAACAGTAAGAAGTGGTTTCATCGTTCTAGAAAATTTTGTTAGAGGAATGACATTTTGTTAGGGACACCTCATAATTTTGAGATTTTGTTTATAACATATATGTTTTAAATTTGTTAAGGTTAAGGTCTTGAAAATGCTGAGATGTTCCCTTCAAAAAATGAAACTAACCCAATGACCTTGGTAAAAAAAAAAAAAAAAAATCAACTCCCTACTAGGTGTTTTGTTAACACTTAAAATTCTTTCCAAAGTCTAGTTTAATTTCAAGATAATTTGTACAGTTTTGAATATCCCACTTGTTCTTGTAAATAGGTAAAACCGTAAAATTTTCTTAATATCTTATATATATATTATAAAGGTTTGTCAACTAACATACACTCACATCACCCAAACACTTCCAAAATTCAATGGAGATTTCACACGGTCCCATGACTTTTCCAATTTTCATCATCTTTAAAACATCTTCACTACAAGAAAAAATGTTTATTGCAACAAAAAAAAAAAAATCATTGCAATAACATTAAAGTCATTGCAATAGTTGATGTAAGATGTTGCAATAAAATTTGAGGTAATAGGTTTGTGCAACGAAAAATTTTGTTGCAATAAACTCCAAATATTTTAATGACAACTTTAATGTAATGATATATATATATATATATGTTTTTTTTTTTGGCAATAAATAATTTACTATTTCAAATATCTTGTAGATATAGGCTATTACTTCACGAAACTTATTACAATAGATACAAATAATTGACCAAAAATTAAGTCGGATTAAATTATTGCAGTGATATCTTTATTGTAGTAGATAATTACTTCATTTTGTCATTGCAATAGATTATGAAATAATTGATACCAAGTTATTATAACAATATATTCGTTGCAATTTCGTGTTTGTCATCGCTAGGACTGTCTAGTTGATCAAGTCACCCGACCAAACTGACCGAACCCACCCAACCTAAAGCCCAGTAGGCGGGTCCAAAGTGGATGGCGAGTCGAGTGCGGGTCTTGGCATATAAAACTTGACTATTCGGTTCGAGTTGCGGGTTGAAGAATTTGAAACCCATATAGCCCAACCCAACTGAACTTTACAAATTTTTTCAAAAAAAAATATTTTTTTAATCAGCCCTCACCGATTTTAAGGCAAAGTGATAAGGCTTCCCACACGTGTCTTCCTCTTATTGGTACAAAATCTATTCTTATCTTTGTAAATTAATTTTTTTTAATCTCTCATCAATTTCTAGGCAAATAGTTGTAGTCTACTTGCTTACTGGCACTGACTTATTGAGAGTCTGAGACTTACATAGTTACAAACACAATTACACGTTACTTACACCTTACATGCTGTAGACACTCAATTTTGCACCCATAATTTAATCTTGGAAGATGGCTAAAATGACCATTTCATATACCCAAAAATCATAGTTATATTACATGCATTATTTCATTCATTGCATGTCATAAAAATGATCTTGAGATTCTAACGGTCGTGACGGTATACCCGATTCCTAAATCAGACTGTCGAATTGAAAGATATCACATGATCAAGTTTTCACAGTATGCATGCATTGTGTGCAAGTAGAGCCGATCATATGTGATTAATTTAAATTAATTCTGATTAGTTAAACAATTAAAATTAAATAAATAATTTTGTGATTGGTTGTTGGTTTTTGTCAAAGATAAGCCGGCTTGCATGGGAATAAAATGGATAATCAGATAATAAGGGAATTGTTGATAATTAAGTCTTTTTAGAATATTTATCTATTAGATAATTTTTATTTTAAATACCTGCTTATCAAAATAAAGGGATTAATTTTAGAATACGAGTTAAAAATACGTCCAGGTGCAATTCTCGACTCAAAAAATCCTTAAAAAAGGGTCTAAATTGAACCAAAATTGGAAGAGGGGTTCGGCACGTATGCAAGAGGGCCAATCGGCACTCTTAGAGTGTCGATTGGCACAGACTTGAGGCCCGGCCCGGAAACCCTCTGATTAAGATAAAACACATCTATTTCAAATTTTTTGGGATAACGACGCAGTCTAATTCATATCTGATCTTATTTAGTTTATTTTTCAAGCATCCAACCTCTATAAATAGAGAAAAAACATCATAAATCAGGGGCCTTCTTTTTCTGACTTCTTTGCTCCCTTTACGTTAAAGATGTTCTGGAAGCCTTGGCTTTAAAAATTTCTTTTTTGTAAGTAAACATATTTTAGATCTCAAAGAAGTTAAACTTCTTTGATTTCTAAAGTATTATTTCATTGAAGGGTATAATCATGCAAGTAGGTATTTAATCTCATTCTTATGTTTATTTTTCTCTTTCTTAATTGATATATGTGTGTTGTTCATTGCATGGTTTTCATGAATATAAGTTTGATTTCATTGTCAATACAATCTTGTTCATACTTTATATATGTCATGTTCACATTTTAGTTGGATTTTTTTTTTAAGTTGATTAACATGTTTATGATTTAGTTCTTCTTTAAATTTCAAGATCTGCAATTAATCACTAAAACTTTTTTTTAAAAGAAACAAATCTGTATTTTCATTAAATACAGATTAGAAATTTTTTCTAAACAAAAAAAGATCTGTATTTTCATTAAATACAGATCTGAATTTTTTTTTTCTAAATAAAAACTGATTTGTATTTTCATTAAATAAAGATCTGAAATTTTTTTGAATAAAAACTGGTCTGTATTTTCATTAAATACAGATCTAAATTTTTTTTTGAATAAAAACTAATATGTATTTTCATTAAATACAAATATGGATTTTTCTGAATATAAAAACTAATCTGTATTTTCATTAAATACAGATCTGAACTTTTTATGCTAAAAAAATGGTTTTCTTCTTAAATTAAAATTGCAGATTTTGAATTTTTAAAGAGTAAATTGATATTGAATTTAGAGATTTCAATATGTCATCATAATGTCATGCATCTTCTGAATGGGTATATAAATGGTCATTTAGAGTCTAGAAAACCAAACTCCGTCTAGGCAGAATGGATGCCTAACACCTTCCTATTCCGTAACCTAGCCCCCAAATCTAGATTTTGGTTTGTAAATAGTGCTTTATCTTTTCATTTAGATTGTAATCTAGGAAACAATGCCTTGTAATTTTCCTTCTTTAGATTGTAATCTAGGAAACAAAGCTTTGTAATCTTTTACTAGATTGTAATTTAGGAGACAAAGTCTTGTATATTTCATTTATTAGATTGTAATTCATTTAAATAAATGAGAAGTTGTATTATTCAAATATGTATCATATGTATTTTTTTTCTTATTTTTTGTAACAAAAAATAAGTGGCGACTCCACACATAATCCTGAAAAGGGAAGATGTCGATGCCTTATCCCTTTTCTAAGAGCCAGTTTTTCTGGTCTCTCACACACGCGATAGAAATCATAATTCAAAAAGAATCCAATGGCCTCTCTCATCTCAAACAGCCAAACCAATCTCTCATCTCACCCTCTCTTCGTCTCTTTAGTCTCTACTTTTCAAGCTCTCTCTTCATGCCTCAGTCCTTACTTCCCCAAACACACATGGTTGTCTCTCATCTCACTCTCTCTTCGTCTCTCTACTTTTGAAGCTCTCACCTCACTCCTCACTTCCCCAAACCCTAGCTACTGTTGCATCCTCCTCATCTGTCATTAGTCATCAGTCATTACCACGCTGCCCCACTTTCTTTGGGTCAACATGGGTTGAGTCTCAGCCTTAGCCTCTCAATCTTAGCTTTTACATATAGGTTCTTCCTCTTTAATTTCTCTTTTTCTCTATTTTGATTTTGAGATATGGTCCTTTGTTCAAAATTTCAAATCATTTAAATCTCAAATATTTATATTTATTGTCTTATTAATTTGATTTATTGGGTCATAGATTTGAGTTATCACTTATAAAACTCGAAAATTCACAAAATTGGCCCAATCTGTGGTTCAGGCCCACTAAACCGACAAATATGACCAACCAAACCATTGACCCAAACCGTCAGGTTCAACCCGTATGTTGGGTCGAGTATGGGTCCAATTCTTAGTCACTTGATCCAATCGGGTCAAGTGCGGGTCAAGTCCAAACCCAACCCGACCCAACCCATGGACAGCCCTAGTCATCGCAATAGATTGTAAAAGAATTAAAAACAAATTATTGCAATGATAACTTCGTTGCAATAAGCTATTAGTTCGAAATTTTTGTTGTAATAAATTGCAAAAATAATTGGTATCAATTTTTTGCAATGATTCCTTCAATTTAAGTTATTGCAACAATTTTTCCTAATTTATTAAAACGTCTATTGCAACTGAAAATTATAAGTTATTGCAACTTATTATTTTTGATGCAATAATTTAACACTTTTAAGTTACTATGGTAACAATTTTAACTTGTAGATGCCATATTTTGTCTAATACTACCATTCATATTTTGTTGTATTAATAATTGATGTAATAAGCTTTTTCTGGTGTAGTGCTTTTACATTAGTCATCCTAATTCTTTGAACAAATCTATGGTTTCTATCCCCCATTAGGTTACCCAAATTGCTTAATTCTTTCACATCATTTCCATTAAAAAGTTTATCAAAATAACCTCTTTATCTATCTCTAATATGCCACATTTTTTTTTTTTTTTTTATCTTCATCTTTGATGCACCGGACAGAATTCAAGCCTCTTGTTTACATTTCCCTTATCTTAACAAGTATGTGTATATATATATATATATATATATATGAATCTCTCCCTCCTTTGTCCCCAACTTGTTGTGTAATTTAGTATAAGCCTTACATTTAGCCTCTTGGACAACATACTAATAAATAGAGGTGGCAAAATTTGACATGACTCGTAAACCACTAACCCGTTTATAAACAGGTCATGAGTTGAGGCTAAACAGGTTTAGGTCATATTCGGGTTGACGCAACTAATCTGTTTAATAAACGGGTTGTGTTCGTGTTCAATATGTGAACCTGTCTAACCTGTTTGACCCATTTAGCTTATAAAATTATTAGTTATTTTGATATTATTGCTTAATTAATGGTTGTTTTTATATGCTTATTATTATATTTATAATTGTTATTGTATTTCAATTTTAGATATATGAGAATTGATAAAAATTATATAGGTTTGGTATGATCTGTTAATTAATCAAATATATTATTAAATGAGTCATTTGTATTAACCTTTACATGACTTGTTAATTAATCGATTTAAACATGTCGGATCAAGTCGGGTCGACCTATTTAATAAACAAGTTGTGTTTAGATTGAGGATTCCTGACACATTTACTAAATAGGTCGGGTTCAGGTCAACTCATATAGTCGAATATTCATGACTTGACACGACATGAACCCGACCCATGAACACAAATTGCCACTCCTACTATTAAAATTTTTTTTTTTTTTTTTTTTTTTTTTTGTGGAGACTAAAAATAAATATTTGAATAGCTTTTGTGTAACTTCAAGAGGTTAGCCTAATGTAGGAAGATTTGATGAGATCTATAAAATCTTAAGATATACCTCAAATTCTCCCAAAAAAATTAATGTAGATATAAACGATTTTTTTGTTTAGAGAAAAAGATATAAACGAATTAGTTATTAATTGCACACACATAAAAAAAAGGGCCAAATAATATTTACCAGTCTTGGTCCTCTTGGACAGTGGGACATGATTTGGGACTAATAATATTAGGCTTGGACTGCGTGTCCATAATTCGTAAATGCTTTCCAATTGATGTTTCTGCTGTTCGGTGGGTGGATTTTTTTTTTTTTTAAATCTTTTTTTTGCCAAAAATTTTGTTCATAAATCATAACATTTTCACAATATTTTTACAACAAAAAATAATTTAAGTTATGGATTCATATTAAAACTAATAATAATTTACCATTTACAATTTGTAGTGAAAATATTGTAAATATAACATTTTTTTTTTTTTACCCGAGAGTCATGTAGAGTTAATCACAAATAATTTATTGATTTATCTATTTTTTAAATGAAGTGACGGCTAGATGGAGGTGCCGACTTTAAGAGGCTCACAATATTTATTTATTCTTTAATCTATAGCCAAGCAGACCAAAGAGAAACGATTGATATTTATTTATTTTTATTGAGGAAAACGATTGATATTTATGAGTATGACATCTTCCGAAAAGATTTCATGCAGGACTGAATGAATACTAAGTTTGATATTCTAATATTGTTAACTAATCAATCTATTGTCATTTTTTAAAGTGGTGATAGTTACATGCACCATAAAAAATAATAATAATATTTTTGTTGTAAATAATTTACTAACAATAACTAAATGACTGATAATGTACCAAAGATCTATACTTCACATGAAAGGATTTTTCTGTATTTGATAATTTTTATTCACGATTTTTGTGAATTATAGTTCTATTACTTGTAGTTTTACTCACTCTTTGAAAGGGTGAATTGAAAATTTTAAAAAGTCCATGCTCTTAATTAAAAGCTTTAAAATTTTAGGGTTTAATTAGAAACCATTGCAAACTATTAGAGAATTATTTAATTGAACAAAATTTAGGTACAATTCATAAAGTGTTGTACCTTATGTTTCTAGTTGAATTAAACCACATGATTGTATTAACTAATATAACAAACTAACAATGTCATATTTTTCAAAAACAATTAAATTTAAAGATGTAATTCAAAAGTCAATGCAAGCAGGTGATTAAGCCCTGAAATTGAGTACTTAAAGAACTATACCAAACTTTTGCCCTATAAATTAAATTGACCAGTTGACCAAAATATTTAATGAAGGTTAACCACTTTGACACAAAAAGAGTGTAACCATTTAGCACAACTTAAAGCATCAATAATACAACCATATGGTAAATGATTTGCCAATAATATATGGGTATTAATTTATTATTAATCAGTAACCCATACACTGTAAGAGAATCCAACACATGAAATCCCTTTGTCTTTCTTCATTAGCACAACCACTGGTTCCTCGTATTAAAAAATTCAACAATTTTCATAATCATTCAACCACCACAGTCGGATCACAAATGGTCTCACAAAGAACGTCACACTCTGTCCGTTATGAAAATGACATAAATGAGCTTCAAAATCTTAATGTCCATTTTTTCTTCACCGGCAGGGACTTATAGGACCCATTAATTACTGTACTTGCCGGTTCCCATATATCTGATTCAACGTCCTAATTAAGTTTAGCTTCTAGCCTTCTAGAATTATAAGAAAAAAGCGATTTAGTGTATGCCATATGGCATGAGAGATATGAGTGTTGGACCATTCAGAAAAGAATTGAAAGGAGACCAAACCTACGCTAGGGGGTAGGTAATAACGCATTACACATTTGGTAGGAACCTTAAATTATTGGTCATTTTAATCAGTCTTCTGCCTCTAGTCCTATTGTAATTAATAATTATATGCTATGATTCTATCCGTTCACTTGGGTGCAGAGAATAGGGCAATAATAATGTTACATAATTTAGTTACTTGTTGTTCAAAGTTTACACCACACCTAGCATTAATTATGAGAAGATATGTTATGAGATGGTCTCACCAAATATCTTTCTAACAATATAGGAGACTCACACATGTTATGAGAGAGATGTCTTATAAGACTATCTCATAAGATAATTTTTCAATTATTAATTTTTTTTTTCACTTAAACCTTTTTTTCTTTCAAATTACATTGGTACCATTTATAATATTTAGTTCTATTAGAAAACATTACTTTAATGCAGGGTTAGGTCTTTAGGAGTTATCATTCAATTATCCCCGTCCTCAATTTACCCAGAATTTATTAATATTTAAAAAAAAAAAAAAAAAAAAACTATTACAATGTTTAGCTTGCTAATATTGAAGATACCACTGCACTCTTGCCATGATTGTCATTTCACAAATACAAGTTCTTTGTGAGATGGAGAGGCAATTTGCAAGGTTTAAGTCTTTAGAAGTGATCTCTTTCTCTTGAGATTTTGATTATTTTGATTATAATTGAGATTATACTTGACTTTGATGAGTGTTGGATTAATTGTAGATGCGATGAGAGCTAACCCTAGGATGAATCAACTTTGGAAGCAAAACAGCTCAAAGAGACAAGTTCAACATCACATAACTGTATATGATCCAAATGTTGGTGAGCACGCATATGATCTAATTTTAGACGTTGAACAATGCTACTGGCATAGAGATTTAAGAAGAGTTTTTTTTATGATAGTGATGAAGATGCTGTTGAAGATGTCAATGAAGTTGCTGTTGATGATGAAATGGACTATGAAGACAAAGATGGAGATGAAGTTGAAGATGAAGATATAAATCATCCTAACCTTTTTTTTTTTTTAGCATTTTAGACTCTGTTGAAGGCGACTATGGCAGAGTTTGCTAGAGTCAAAGGTGTTAATGAAGATTATGATGATAAATGAATTATGAATATGAAAGATGAAGTGGACATTGGTGAGTTCGATCTAGATAGGAACTAGAAGTCGCTTAAAATGTACAACGGGCTTATTACGCATCTAGTTATGTGTTGAAGCCAATTATGCCTATGTCATAAAATATGGTGAAGCCAATTATGCCCATGTTAGAAATTTAGCTCATACTCTTCAACAGCATATGTTTGAAAATTGATACATTGTAATTGAATTGCTACTCCCAAAGAATGCTTAATATTACATGGAGTGATTATTTATGAATAGTTATTTTTTGAAATGAGAAATAATTATTTTTTAGCAAAAGCCCGGTAATGTTCATTCCATGTACTACCCCTTAACTATTTATTGCTCCCCAAATACCTAAATCTTCCTCCAATTCACTATGTAATAATTTATAAAACTATTCATGAATATTATTTAAGGCAATCATATGATCTAAGTAAATAGTTTTTTCAATTGTCACATAATGAATTGGAGAAAGATGTCAATCGTTTACACAACTTTTTCTCTTTCCATTTTTGCTCACTTTCATCATTCTCCTCATTTCTAAGAGCATCCACGTTGGTAGAGTTAAAAATTTTAGCATTTAACACTTCAAAAAGTTATTTTATCTATTTTAACACACAATTTCACAACACAATATGCATCAATGGCCTTATTTTTACCATTAGCCAAACACTATTCCTTTTTTTTATTAATTTTTTTCTCACTTCTTCTCAACCACAAAACCCAACTAAGTGATACAATAAATTTTTTTTTATGCCTTCTTGCTAAAGTGAACTGCTAGTCTTGGCAGTTCACTGTAGCAAAACTGCAAAAAAATTTGCCTTTGACTCCACTAATATTGGGCACTAAATTGGAGTTTGAGGTGGTAAAATAGCTTTTTAGCTATTTTACCAACAACAATGGTGATACTCTAATTGGCATTTTACTAATTTTCAGGCAGCCACACAGGCATGTCAGGGAAAAATTGGCAGCAAATTAGGCCATTCAAAGTTTTAGTAATCAACCTTTCGATGAAAATA
Organism: Quercus robur; assembly: GCF_932294415.1. Taxonomy (NCBI): domain Eukaryota; kingdom Viridiplantae; phylum Streptophyta; class Magnoliopsida; order Fagales; family Fagaceae; genus Quercus; species Quercus robur. Next base: position 15,862,068 of record NC_065539.1, read on the forward strand.
GAAAAATAATGTTCATCACAAAATATTAGTAAAACTACTATACTTTAAACTCTACAGTTTTGCCGAAAAAAATTCAGTAAATTAAGACTTGATTTATTTTTTTTAAACTACAAGGGTAAATTTGTTAATCACCTCTAAATAATAGGGTTCAAAATAATTTTGTCTAAAATAATTTCCAGTACACAAAACTCAGCCCAAGGATCCATCAACTTCTGATAGTCCAAACTCGGCCCAAAACTCATCCAACATCATAAATTAATTTTGAGCCCGTACAAGCCTCATCCTAGTAGCTTAAATCCTTAAACTTAAACAAGAGAAAAGCACAGCCTTGCTTTTATAAGAGGTGTTTGGTTCTCTACAATGTACCTCTTTAATATGATGCACATTATGATAATGTGACATTAAGGATTTTGATTTTTTTATTTTTAATATTACCATATTTTAAAATTACAAAATATATCTTATCATCTTAATTTCATTACATTTATAAACAATGTAATTTTGTATTCTTGTATTGAGATTACGTTATTGTAATCTTATATTAATATAAAATTACAATAATGTAATATTACAGCGTAACGTAACATCACAACGAATTAAACAACCCAAAAAGGTGCTTAATATTTGTCCAAATCCAGTACAACACAATTAATGCCCAAATAACTCCAAAAAAAAAAGAAGCCTAGTGACTCGTAGCCCATTCCAGATATGGCAAGTCAAGTATCCGTGGCCTAAGCGTTAATGAATTCTTTTAGGTTGCATTTGAATATTTAAGGCTGTGTTTGTTTCGGTGAAAAATATTTTTCGAGTGTAAAATATTTTCGGGTGAAAATATTTTCTAGTGTTTGGTTGTATTTTAAAAATTATATTAGAAAACAATTTTCAGTGTTTGGTAACATTCTAAAAATGCTATTTTCCCACAAATTTTTCACATTTTCTCAGCTATTTTCTCAACTTCCAAACAAATTTTATATCAGAAAAAACCACCACCACCACCACCACCACAAACTCACCTCAACAACCCACCCACGTCAACAAACCACCACTTACCACCACAACAACTCTGATTAAAAGAAAAACAACCAACACCACCACAAATCCACCTCAACAACCCATCCACATCAACAATGGCTATCAACAAACCCACCACAACCCAATAAAAACCCACACAACCGGCCACAGCCCACAACCCAAGGACCCACACCACCGACTCACAGGCCACAACCTGATGATCCATTCTCTTCAAATCGGAGTGATCAGAGCCATCAATTTCGTCGAAAGAGAAGGTAAAGATTGAAGCTTTGGAGGAAGAGAGGAAGCCATCAATTTCTCGGCGATCTCAACTTTCCTTGTGGCGCGATCGGTCATGAGCTAAAAGGCTCTCTACTCTCTCTTCTTTTTGGGCGATGAGGCGACGTGATCTAGGCGGTGGAGGCAGCAGTGTAGGCAGCACGATCTGGGCTGGCCGGAGCTTGGTTGGGCGGCCACCTGTGCTCTCTCTCTCTCTCTCTCTATGCGCATCTGAAGTCCGGAAATGGTTTGAAGTGAAAATAGAAGTGTAAAAAAATTTCCGGGTCAAAGCCATAATTTTTACAGTCAATTGAAATGTTTTTCTGGAAAATTCTATTTTCCATGCGCAACCAAACACACGGTGAGGTGTAAAACCATTTCCTGAAATGGTTTTACGCCAAAACAAACGCAGTCTAAATTTGGATTTGAATTTGAACTTTAAATTGATAGATTTGAAATATCTTAATTCTAAATTTGTAAATATTGAAGTATGTATTATGGATTTCTAAAATTCTATGAGTTTAAAAGTTTTTTTAAATTCAAGAATTTTAAGATTTAAAACCCTTGGTGAATTTGTCAAATCCAATCCTTGACCTTTTTTAAGGAAAAATTGAACTTGAAACTAGTTTTCAGATAATAATTTTTATATTTTACGTGTTTGGCTCTCATTTTTAAGAACAATTTTCAAAATACTAAAAACAAAAATAATTGTTTGGGAGACCATTTCTATTTTTGAGATTTAAAAAATATATATTTACAAAAAGTAACCTATAGAATATGTAGATTGCTTTTTTTTTTTTTTTTTTTTTTTTTTTTTTTTTTTTGTGGATAATGATAAGGGAATAGAGCTCATCATTTTTTTTTAAATGATAAGTTTCAAATTTGAAGTGTGAGAATTCTTTTTGTGATAAAGATAAACTCCTAAATTTAAGAGATAAAAGAATTTGGACAAATATATGGGATCTACTATTTTCAATTTATTTACAACTATGTCATTAAAAACATTTTCTATATCTTGAAAACACCCCTAAGCCGTTTTCAAAAAAGAGATTCTACGTTCACAACATTTTTACAACATTTTCACAACAAATCATAGGTGGTTAGTTGTTATTGGTTCAAATTTGAACCTAACACTAAGGAAAATAGGATGCAGTTTTTTGAAAATTGTACTTTGAAAATATTGGCCAAACAATAAATTCAAGTGCAGGACCCACCATTTTATGGATTGCAAAACAAAAAATTATATTTAAATACTTTTACTAAACAACCCCTAAACTATCTAAATAAGGTATTTGGATTTTAATCACTCAAATACAAATCTATGTACCCAAATACTGCTATCCAAACACGCCATTAGTTAATTTGACAATAGAAGTGACTCTAGTCTACTAAAGAAAAATATAAATTGTTATTTTTTTAAATTTAATTTGACAATTGAAGTGAGTTTTAATGGTCTGCCTAGGTTGAACTAGATTTATGAGTTGGGACTGAAAGCCTATAATTTTTTGTAATTCAGAAGTTTGATGAGGTAGTTACGTCTAAGATTTCACTTGATTTTTTTTTTCTTGGACTACGAATATGAAGCATCTTTGTCTAAGAAGACTAAGATTTAACTGTACTGTACCACTGTACGTCTAAATAAAAAAAATTAAAAAAATAAAACTCTACGTCTAATTAAATTCTTTCAATGGATCCGCTCTAAGTGAGAAGAAGTGATCCAAGTGGAAAAGCCCGATGGAATTGTAATCAGAGCCCATTGGGCATTGTAATAGGCTTCTTGGTTTTCTGATTTGGGGATGTAAGGCCCCTTTTATAAACTCGAATGAAAAGGAACGAACCCAAGAGGATACTTCACCAGTAGGAGATTCATAATTAAGAAGCTCACTTGATAAAAAAAGAAGCACAATGCCATGGGAACGACTCTCTGACCTGTTAACAAATGTGTGCAAATGCTCCATTCTCTTTGTTCGTGGGCAACTACTTCTCAAGCCCAATACCCATAAACGTCTATGCAGGACTTTTTAACTTTTTATAAGTTTAGCCCAAACGAATGATTTTACTAAAATACTGTTTATGTTTAAATATAAATTTTTGACAAAGTTTGGATCCAAATCCGTTTGAAACCATGTTTGGGACAATAGGATCATAAGATAAAATGTTGTGAATCGGGATGATTTACTGAATGTAAAAGATAGATAACCAATCTCCTAAACTTGAGAGAGAAAATAGACATTCTTTGTTAATTTTCTAATTAATTTTTATTAATGCATTTAACCACACATAAATAGCTAAGGATGAGATAACCTCATCAACAAATTCTAAAATATTGGAACTAATTCTATCCTAAAACATAGGATTTTTTTTTTTAATAGCAACAAACACACACACACACAAGGGAGAGAGAAAGAGATTCTAACACAAAGACACACCACAAACTCTACTCAAAAGCTATGATAACTTTTAAGGGAGGGTGGAGCAAGTTATATTATACACAATACACTCTTTTAAGCCTTATTCTACCACTAAACTAAATTCAAATAATTTATTCAGCACTGAGGTCATAACTGAGACTATCTCATAAGACATCTTTCTCGCAACACTTAGGACACACATATTGTGAGATGGATGTCCTACAAAATAATTTTTTAAATATTATAGCAGTTTTTTTTTTTTTTTCCCTCTTTCTTTACTTAGACTAATTTTTTTCCAAATTACATTGGCACCATTTATTGTCCATTCTATTAAAAAACATTTCCTTAATCAAGCAAACATTTCTTTAATCAAGCTTAGATCTTTTGGAGTTATCATTCAATTATCCCATCCTCAATTTACCTAGAATTTAAATTAACCAAAAAAAAAAAAAAAAAAACAACAATATTACAATGTTTAGCTTCCTAACAACGGAGTTGAAATTGGAAACAACGAAGATAGAGAATATTTCCAAGTAATCAATAGTAGTTGAGGGTGAGATAATATAACTAATGCTTACTCAATTTCTGCAATGAATTAGCTAATAATAATATGCTTCCAGATAAAGAAAAGAAAAAAAAGGTCACATATCTCATAGATTCAAACACTCCTAAGAACTTTTTATAGTTTAGTGGCATTATATGATCTCCTTCCTAAAGAGAACCAAGATTCAAATCCTCTCCATCTCACTTATTACAACAATTGTATTATAATTAATTGTTGTCAATTTCGATCCATTCTAATAAAAAAAGGCTGAATAACTCCATTTTGATTAGTTAAACAGTACGATTCACCCAATCTACTATGCCTGGGATTACTGCTTAAGGTCTCGAAGAAGAAGGGGTATCTTGTGTAAAAGTTGCATACAATGCCACTCTCATATGAACAAAGTTTCTTTTCAAACTAATTTGGAGAGATACTTTATTTAGCTAAAACTGAAATTTTTTTGCTGAAAGTACTATAAAAAAAAAAAAGCTAAAAACTAGCTGAATAGTACAGTGAGACCCATGAATAATACAAAAAAGTACAATAGGACCCATGAGTAATATCAAAAATAAGATAAAAACTCTAATAAGCTTCAACTTTCATCACTTCCCAAACACACTCTAAGTATGAATTTTGAAATCTAATCGTTGAATTGCATCTTTTTATTATATTCTTCATACTTGCAGAATTTCAAAAAAAAATCAAAAATCAATTGCTATATTATCATGAAAGATTAGAATTTCAAGCTTTTGTGATCAAAATTGTGTATAAAAAATAAGTTTTTTTATCGAATAATAAATAATTGCTGATTTGAATGAAATTTGATATGCAAGTTAAGAATATAAAATTTAACAATTAGATTTTCAAAATTCACACTCAAAAAAGAGATATATGACAAGTTCAAAGAGTTTCACTCCAAATTAATTTTAAAAAAAAACTTTGTTCCTCTCTCATACAAGGGTGGATTAGATCAAGCACTTATGAGGTCTACACTCATAAAGAGATATATGATAACTTTGAAGAGTTTCACTCCAAACTAATTTTTAAAAAAAAAAATTTGTTCCTCTCATACAAGGGTAGATTAGATCATGCGCTTATGAGGTCTACCCTCGTACAGGAGGGGTGTTGTCACTGTTGTGTTCAACTACTACAAAATAAATTAAATCGCCTGAAGAGAAGTAAATATCTCAAGAGCCTGCTCCGTATCGTCTCCCAGGGGAATAGGATTAAGTGCCACTTGTTGACTGATGCGATGGAAATAAGTTAAGTTCAAATTATCGTGCTTCATCTGCCCGTATGCACTCCTTATAGGTGAAGCAATGCGTTTTAATTTTCATCTTTTACTTCTCTAAGCGTTTCACCTAAATTCTTGTTTATTGTGTTATTTTAAGATTTTCATAAAAAAGAGAATGAAAGACAAAAAAGAATTCGAGCAACAAAATTGAATTAAATATGTAGTACCATATCCAGCTTGATATCTAATTCTATTAAGTTCGGCATGGCTAAATCATCATGCTCCCTTACAAAATTTTGGGCAAACCTTTCTGTAAAAAGAAAGCAGTTGACCCAATGGACCAGAGATTTATAATCCAAAATCTATTGTCAATCTAGAAAACAATGCAAAAGGGTGGAAACTATCGCCAGTTTTCATGTGGAGGGGAGCCTATAGGGCTACTTTCTACTGCACAGTCCATTTAGCTGTACCCTCATCTGGTTTTTGAGCAATTTCTTCGGCTGAGCTGGTATCATCTTCCATTTCTTCCTCATTTTCGTCCTTAGTTGATCCTTCAACAGCATCTTCAAGCTCTTCAGAAGCATCCTCTTCATTTGCAAAACTCCACCCAGAAATGATCTTTCCTTCTTGTCTATCATGGAAGTCTATGGCTAACGAGTGTCTTCCACAGGCTTCAGAGCTTATTTTGGAAGCACCCTTGTTGGCCATCTCCTTAGCTTGCTGAGACAGATTCAAATTGCCAGTTTTCAAGTTCTGGACTTTCCCATCAATAATTTTCATTTCTGAAGAGGAATTAAGGCCATATCCACCTATTTGGACTCCAGCAAATTCCTGATGAACTTGATTGTGGAACGCAGGCATCATTAGATTGTTTATTTTGATATCCATGTCGTCAATTGTGTGAGTCGTCACAATATTTGAGATATTTTCATTGTTTTCTTGCTCCATGGCGGCCGAGTGAGATGCTTTATCTTTGTCTTCCACCTTATAAAGGATAACTTTCTCAAAAATATGTGATTTACTCTCAGGTTGAGTTGTACATGGTGGAGAAATTCTAGCTCTAGTTCTGGGATGAGACTCGCCAAGAGAAGGTAATGCATTGGCCGATCGTTTCTTTGGTTTCCCTCTCTTTGATGGTTTCCCAGCTGAACAAGTACCAATAACTTGGGCAATGGGCTCTCCCACATTTGGTTTCAAAGACGAGACTTCTATTTCAAGTCTTATTAACCGGTTCTTGTAGTCAGCTATTTCTGCTTGCATGCGATTAATTACATTCCATAGCTGAACATTCTCTGCTGACTGCAACCTCACACCAGAAAATCCAGCTTATTTATGCATAATGAGAAAATTTATGAGATAATACTAACATTATATGAATTGAAGAAAAGAGCTCATACTTGAGCATCCCAAAGTTTCTGATGCTTTTGAGGTAGTTTTGCCTCAGACCTGATGATTCCTCTTTGAAAAGATTGTGGTAAGGAATTGTAGCCATATGCTCCTGGGACATTGTAAGTGCAAGGAGATTGTGATTGTTGTGCCTGACCCCAAAAATGTGAGGGATCCCAAGTACCTGTAAACAGAAAAATCTGTACTGTCACATGACTCAAATTACATTTATATAGCAGTGAAAGAATTCTATTGCTATTTTCATTTTTGTAAGTCCTTGACAATTATTTACTAATATTGAAATTCCAAAGTTTTAAAGCTGGAGAAATTCAACAAGAAGAACATGTATTCTGTATATCGCAAATGATTCTTGAATTGTTCACCATCTTCATAAGATCAATGAATCAAGGTCCATTTATACTTGCAATTTACAAAATAAAATTATAGTGTACACAAATCAGGTATCGGATTCAAGATGTTAACATACCAAACAAAATGCATTACAACATATAGCACAGAAAAATTACTAAAATTGCACACTTACCTGGAAAAGCGGGATACGTGTACCCTACAGGGTAACAGAAATTAGAAATTTGTGGTTGGTTACTTGATGAAGTTCCTCCTCCTACAGCACCAGGTGCTTGCCAGCCAAAATCAGTTGTACCAAGGGGAGTGAACAGCTGAAAAGTGGTGGGCGCATTCGCTGCGGATAATGGGTAAAGCATGCAAAATGGTGCTGTTGGTTGAACAAACTGTGGTGGCTGTCCATACTGGGCCAGTTTGCTAGCAGGATTTTGTTGAGGATGTGGTAATTGCTGCCCTTGGCTCTGCATGATAGGTGAGGTTGATTGAGTTGGATCCACAGCATGTTGATCTGGGCATGGCCAATGTAGAACAGCTGGTAGATGCTGCTGGTTTAGGGAAGGTGCATTGTCATGCGAGGGGCTACCACTTATGCTAATCTTTGTTGAGAGTGCAACATTGGGTTGGCTTTGGTCTTCCTTGGTCTGTTCATGATCAGAATAGACTATAAGAATTGATTTTAACTCATAATTCCTGTTTAATGAGTATCTCCACAAATGTATCCAAAAGCATTAATATCTTTCTCACATTTTCATAGTACAAAATGTGAGAAAGATATTAATGCATTTTTTTTTTTTTGAGAAGGATTAATGCACTTCTTAAGAATGGAATTACCATATAAACACACACAAAAGAAGAAGAAGAATGTAATTACCATACACACAAACAAAGAACAGGAACAAGAAAAGTAAAAAAAGCTCCTCCACATAGATGATTTATTTGTCTATAAAATAATCATTCTTACATATGTGATAACAAATAAATACCATGCTGTGTACCATTATCAATTAATAAGGATGAAATAACCCTTGAGACTTGAGAGGCAACATTCCTATGGATTTTGTTAGGCAAATAATATTGCTGAATACCAAAATGCACCATGTGAAATAAAACAAAAGGACATTGAAACCCACTAAGGTGAATGAAACATCCAGTTTTAAAATGGAAAACATTTGATAGATAATACCAGAGAAGAAAGGGTTTAACATAATCTGGGGTTAAATAACAAAATAAAGACAAACCCTTTTCAGGAAAGGAAAAAAGAAAAGTGTTTCTTACCAAAGGCTCATCTGTCTCAGGTTCTTGACCCCTTAAGGAAGCAAAGGTTTGATCCTTCTTCATAACACAAAGATAGTTGACAAATGCTCAAAAACTTTTCCTATTTTTTTGGTGTGAAAGAGTAAAGTCAGTGCTTTAGAATTTAGACACTCCTCGTTTAGAGGAAAGAGATGGAAAAAGAGGTTTGTGTGATGTCTTCTCTCAAACCCAGAGAATGTGACGCAATTTTTTACAGCTTTTCCAGTTACTTGTGACTATTGTTTAGTTGCAGACCTGTCCTCCTGTTTGTACCAATTACAAATATTTAAAGCGCACACAGTGAAATAGACTGATAGAGAAAAGACTGAAAGGTTGCAAAGAAGTGCGCCGTCGATTGCTACCGTGCAGGGTGACGCTTAGTTTTGGCGTTGGTTTAAAAAGATTTTTTTTTTCTTAATTTATTTTTAATATTTTTTAAGGATTTCATTATATTTTTTGAAATTATTTATGAGTCTCAATATATATATATTTTTATTTATGAATTTTATTATACTATTTTAATTATTTTTTAACTTTATTTATTTTTTTTTTACAGAAAATTTTAAATTTCAAGTAAATAAATAGACAAGGATGTACGCTACCCATTTAATAAAACTTTTTTCTTTTCATAAAAAAAACCCTTTTTTTAATCCCCGCCATTTTAAACTTCTATAATCTATAATATTCCCACCTCCACGAAGAAATATCAGTTTAATGGGAATAATGAAATCAAACTTACCCTCTTTGGAAACAAGCAAGCGAGCCGCAGTTTTACACTAGCTGCAGTTGCCTTCGCAAGATAAATTAGTCACTAAAAGGATGAGAGAAAGCGACAGATTGCTTGCTTGTGGTATTTGGAAATGTAGCAGTTGAAGTTGCAGCACCATGAAATACGTGTTATAATACTTAATATTTGAGGAACATTTTCCCAAACCTAGTAAGTAGTAACCCATATCATATAGAGAGAAACAAGCAACCATCGAAGGAATCGTGCAAAAAAATTAGAGACTAATGAGCAGCGAGCGTAATAAAATGTTTAATTATAATATACAATCAATGGGGTCTCTGCATTATTTAATTTTAATGTTAAATCATACTGATCACAAAACTGTATTTTTTGTAAAAAGGTTTTATTAACGTATATCTTATGGTATATATAGTGGGTAAAAACATGGTGGTGTTGACTTTCCTACAATAAATTTCGTTATTTAAAGGAAACTCTGCTAAAACTAAGTACATCACGAGGCATCAGAAGGATGTGCCTGGTAGAATGTACCTGAATGGGTTAGAGTGTGTTCCTAATATAATCAAAGAATGTGTACCTAGGAATGTCAAAGAGAATCCTTGATCAAATGCACATCGGCCAAGTCAAAGGAGTACCTAGGAAGGTCTGAGAGAATGCTTCAGAAAGTCTCCTCGATCAAAAGGAGTTCTCGACTTAATGCACCTCGATCAAGTCAGAGGCAGTACCTAGGAAGATCTGAGAGAATGCTCCGGAAAGTCTCCTCAGCCTAATTCACCTCAGTAAAGTTAGATAGGTACCTAGGAGGGTCTGAGAGAGTGCTTTGAAAAGTCTCATCAGTCAAAGAGAGTCCTTGACCTAATGCACCTCAGACAAGTTAGAGAGACTACCTATGAAGATTTGGGAGAGTGTTTCGGAAAGTCTCCTTGGCCAAAGGAAGATAATCCCTCAAAGGGTCAAAACTCTAAGAAAATGAGAGAGAGAGAGAGAGTCATTTTCCAAATGGTCTCTCCCCCTTTTATAATGAAGATTTTTGTATGGCTAGCCATGTGGCTAATTTAGGCTTAATGTATAGAACATGTCTCACCATACATGACTCTTTGGTGTTACGTTTGCCTAATTTTAATAGGTTGCATATGCTTAAAGAAAATTGTAGTTGCATTCACTTTGTTTAAAAATGGGACCCCACAGTATACATTAATAAAATATTTTAAGAAACATTTTATAGAAAAATGAAAAAATTACCAACTTTTTTTTTACAGCTTTTTCAATTTCAACTTTTTTTTTTTTTACAATTTTTTCAATTTCTCTTAAAAAGTTTTCTAAAGATATACATTAATCAGACCCTTTGTAAAAGTCATTATATCATTAGAGGATTTTTTGAAACCAAATAACATTCCAAAAAAATAAAAAAGACTTAAAAGAGATGCCTCCCGGGGAAAATAAAATGGCAACACTAGGATTAAGGAGTATGTAAAAGATTAATTTAATAATGATTTCAGAAATATGTAGGATATCAATAAGAGGATGATAGAGGCTGAGGGAGCAAGACTTTGGGAAAGGAACGTTGTGCGTGGAAGACCACACTCTCTATTTTCCTTCTCTGGTCAAAATCCATTCTGATTGCAGAACAGGATGCCCAAACAAAACAAATGATCCCTTTCTTCAATACCTCTAATAATGTACCTGCACGTGTACTTTGCGAAAAGATTAAGGAAATCGTGAACCAATAGATAGATTAAACGAGTCTGGGTAAAATCAGGTTGCTTGAGGCTTGAAGAAAAATCACAATTCAAGGTTGTATTTCAAATCCATAATCCAATCTTAAGTCTAACATGGGCCATTAAGTAAAATGTCATGTCAATTAAACTGGGCCATTAAGTAAAATGTCATGTCAATCAAACTGGGCTCATGACAGCTCACTTAAACCACCCTTGACCCACTCATGTTGCAGTATGGTAGCCTACAGTCAGAGACAGAGAGTTGTTGTTACTTGTTACTTGTTATCACTTATCGCTCCCATGCTCATGACGAAGGGTTATCAACGTGCCCATAAAGCCACAACCTCGCAATATTTCTAAGATGTACATTGAGGAGCTGTCACTCAGGAAAATAAATATTTCTCTTTAATATTTTCCAATTTGGAATAAACACCGAGAAATACTAAGGACATCAATTTTGACACAATTTTGTGCCATAACTTGTTACATGATGACTTGTAATTGATAAGATAAGGGTGTATCCTCACATGACCTACTAACACATTCTTATCAATCACAACTCACCATATGGCAAGTTATAACACAAAATTGTGCCAAAATTGATGTCCCTAACATTTCTCATAAACCCCTGGCCGGGTAGCCCCTCTCTGAAAATCAGTGTCGAATCTCTTCCCATCCTCACAAATAACAAACCTTTTATTTTTCAATCCTTAAAAATTTTCAATGAAATCATATCAAAACTCGGCTACAGGCTCCAGTCTTGATCCTGTGTTGCTTAGGAGCCTAAAATTTACTGGCGTCTATTAATAGAAACTAATAACAGATTTAAAAGCATTAATTGTAACCTACTGGTTCAATTTTTCAAATATTTACTTCTCCCAATTGATGGAATAGAGGAATTAACACTGGTGCAATTGAAGCTGCCAATATACCGGCTCTGTGATGCACATTATTTAGCATTTAGCATAGTTGGCAGTGAAGACTGAACAAATGCCAGACAATTCAGTGGGGGGAACAAAAGAACATAGACGAAATATGGTCTCGGTATGAACAATTTTGCTTAAGGGCATTGCAAATTTTCAAAAATTGTCGCAGCTTTACATATGCTAATTGCTAAATAATTGAGTATCCTAAAGAACTACCTGGTAGATGATATATCAAGGTAAACATCTCTTACAAAGACACAAACTTTCTAACAAAAGTAACATACTCAGCAATAATCAAACGAACAAAGCATGGGATATTGAACGAGGCATAGTTCCCCGGGCACTAAACCTAGAAATTCCACAAGTAACAATAACCAGTCTAAGGAAAATAGCGCTGAGAACTCATAGCTCAACACAAAAATCCATATTCATAAACATTGAAGAAGTTTATTGCAGGAACTAACCAAACCAAACAGGCAACACAGTAGCCTTACACAACTGCCAATAGAATCCAAAGCATCAACTAGAGGAACCCAACGGTTTCAATATAAAAACACAAGTCATTACAACAAAACCGAAGCAACAGAATGAAAGCAACCTTAGTGACTTACAAGCATTTCCTCTCAGTACTCATCTCCCTCATCACCTTCATCACCCTCAGCAGACTCAGCACCAACCTCCTCATAATCTTTCTCAAGGGCGGCAAGGTCCTCACGGGCCTCAGAGAATTCACCTTCCTCCATGCCCTCACCAACATACCAGTGCACAAATGCCCTCTTTGCATACATAAGGTCAAACTTGTGATCAATTCGAGAGAACACTTCAGCAACACTGGTGGAGTTTGAGATCATGCACACTGCCCTCTGAACCTTAGCAAGATCACCACCAGGAACAACAGTTGGGGGCTGATAGTTGATACCACACTTGAATCCAGTAGGGCACCAGTCAACAAATTGGATGGTGCGCTTGGTCTTGATGGTAGCCACAGCAGCATTAACATCCTTGGGCACCACATCTCCTCTATACATCAAACAACACGCCATATACTTGCCATGGCGAGGATCACACTTGGCCATCATGGATGAAGGCTCAAATGCACTGTTGGTGATCTCTGCAACTGATAGCTGCTCATGATAGGCCTTCTCAGCTGAGATCACAGGAGCATAAGATGAAAGCATAAAGTGAATCCTGGGGTATGGGACCAGGTTAGTCTGGAACTCAGTCACATCTACATTCAAGGCACCATCAAACCTCAAAGAGGCAGTAAGCGATGAAATCACCTGAAACAAGCAACAAATGCACATCAGAATAGACATTCTAATGATAAGATAAAACAAGTGTTGGATTAAAGACAATAGCAATACCTGAGAGACCAATCGGTTAAGATTGGTGTAGGTGGGGCGCTCAATGTCAAGGGAGCGCCTGCAGATGTCATAGATTGCCTCATTATCAAGTAGCACAGCAACATCAGTGTGTTCCAGAAGGGAGTGAGTAGAGAGGACGCTATTGTAGGGCTCAACAACGGAGGTGGACACCTGTGGCGATGGATACACAGTGAACCCAAGCTTAGACTTTTTGCCATAGTCCACTGACAGTCGTTCTAGGAGAAGGGAGCCAAGACCAGAACCAGTGCCTCCACCTACAGCATTGAAAACCAGAAACCCTTGCAGACCAGTGCAGTTGTCAGCAAGCTTTCGGATACGATCCAAGCACAGATCAACTATCTCTTTCCCAACTGAAACAAATGATAAATGTAAGCCGTTGATAATAAACAGAGTTATAGTAAAGGGGAAAATGAAATGAAAAATAATTACTGGTATAGTGGCCACGGGCAAAGTTGTTTGCAGCGTCTTCCTTGCCGCTGATGAGCTGTTCAGGGTGAAAGAGTTGCCTGTATGTCCCAGTCCTAACTTCATCAATGACGGTGGGCTCGAGATCTACAAAAATTGCACGGGGTACATGCTTCCCGGCTCCTGTTTCACTGAAGAAGGTGTTGAAAGCATCATCACCACCCCCAACAGTCTTATCACCTGGCATCTGGCCATCAGGCTGTAAAACAAATAGAATAAAATTATTAACAAAAACTCATTCACACACTAATTATTTAGGGGGAAAAAAAAAATCAGAAGGCAAATCAGATTCATTTTACAATTACAGATGAGATCTAACAAAATCCTTTGATCACTGGAATCAAATACAGTGTTCTCAGCTACAAAGAGAAAAAATTGATGCAAAACAAAGGCAAAATCACCAAGACTTCGTGCTTGCCAATTACAAATAACATCTCAATTGTATAATGATATTATCATCATCAAAATCAACATACAAATTAAGTTTACATCTATTATACATTGAGTATCGGGAGATCTAATCATCATACAAATTAAGTTTCGGGAGATCTACTTAACCGGAAGTTAAAAAAAGAAGCACAAAAGTTATTTGTACAGAATTCATCGATACATTTTTGTGAAATTGCAAAGCAAATTATACTCAGTATTTCAACTTACAATTGGCAAGCCTAAGTCATTAATTCCTCGAAGGTTTACATCAAATAATGTAGTGAAACCAACGATGAATTTGCAACAATTTTGAAAATCCTATATGTAACTTGCAGTACTCCAAGAAAAATGTGTTGCAAATCTCAGCATATAACGCTAATCAGGCAAATATAGCATAAATCTACACATCACATTATGGATCAAAACTCAAAGCTAAGTCAAAATCTCAACACAAACACTTGAAAATTATCAGCGAAAATGCAACATATACAGAATTTACATCTAGTATACAATAAAGCAACAGATCTAATAAAAGCAATTGAATCGGAAGGAGATCGATGAGGACGAAAAGAAGTGGTACCTGAATGCCGTGCTCGAGGCAATAAAGTTCCCAGCACGCATTGCCGACCTGGATACCGGCCTGGCCGATGTGGATCGAGATGCACTCTCTCATTTTAGCAGAGAAAAGCTAAAAAGGAATCGACGAAACGAAGACGAGTGTGAAAGAGTAGCTAGAGAGAGAAGAGCGTTTATTAAGACGCCTCTCTTTTGCGATTTGCAAAGAAAATAAAAGTGTGGTCTCTGTGATTTCTGGAGTGGGGTTTTTTATACAGGAGGGGAGGAGTGAATGAGTGATGGATTTAACCGCGGTTAGTTCAACCGTGGTTACATACGGGTCCCAGTTATGGATTCCTATTGGTCAGCCTTAACCGCTCTTAGTTTTTAAAATTTTAAACCGCGCTTTGTCCCCCTTTTCACGGGATCAAAATAACACCGTTGGATAAAAGTGGACAAAAAAACAAATCGGAAAATCTCATTAACCTACCATTGGGTTTTCTATTATTACACTTATCTTCCCTTAAATTTGAAACTAACCTCTAAGTACGTGCTTACAAGCATACTCAAATGCATTTCTATTTTTTGGGTAAAAATTAATTATTTTTATTTATTATAATTTGAAATTATTATATTTTTTAATCACAAAAAAATCAAGGGGGTGTGATGAAAAAATTATTTCACCCACAAATGCATAATACTCATTACACCCTAAGTTTTTTTGTGATTAAAAAATGTAGTAATCTCAAATTGTAATTGATGCAAATTAGTAATCTTTACCTAAAAAAATAGAAGAGTCTTTAAGCACGCGCGTGAATGTATGCTCAAATGCTAGTATTTCTTAGATAGCTTGCATTTGACTTTGTGATTTCCCTCTATGAGAAGGTTTGTCTGTAGCTTAGTTATCTTGAGGAGTAATGCGATTTTTGGAGATATTGATATTTAAAATAAAAGCAATGAATACTAACTTGGGCATAGAGACATTCTTAATTAATGGTTGTTTTCTCTAGAAACCCTAGGGGTGAAAAAAAGGGCTAGTATTATCATAAGGGCTGCTGAAAGGCAAATTTTCTCTCCGTGCAAACGGTAGAAATGGTCTCTTTTCAAAAGATAACATGGAGGAGATTACAGATAGATGTGCTAGGTTAAAGTTGTCGGTGAGAGAAGATGTGGAAGTAGCAATCCATGCTCCATTGATAGAGGATGGACCTGTCCTCATTGGGAAGTTCTATACTAAGCGCAGAATCAATCTGGAGTTAGTGATTAGAGTGTTGAGATCAGTTTGGAGAGCAGAACATAGTTTTGAGGCCAGCGATTTGGGTGAGAACAAGGTAATGTTCCTTTTCCAATCGAAGGATGATATGGAGGGAGTACTATTGCTCAGTCTGTGGTCTTTCAATCAATATTTACTACTCCTTCATAAGCTGGTGCGTGGTGAGGTGATAAAGGATATCAAGTTTGACAGATCACCATTTTGGATCCAAATACACGAATTGCCCACAATGTGTTAGACTAAGGAAGTGGGAATGAGTATCGGCACAACCTTGGGGGAGGTGGAGAAGGTGGATGTCAATGAGAAAGGATTTTGTTTAGGGAGTTATCTACGCATAACGGTTAGTCTAGATGTCTCCATGCCATTATGTCAAGGCTGTAAGGTGCGACTAGGTGAATATGGACGAAAATGGGTGGATTTCAGATACAAGAGGCTCCCAATATTTTGTTATTTGTGCGGAAAGATCGACCATGATGAACGAGACTGTCTGATGTGGATACGAAGCAAGGATACTCTAAGGCCAGAAGAGAAACAATTCGGTCCATGGTTGCGTGTGTCGCAGGACAAAAACTAGAAGCCACAGCTAGTTATGACCGGAAAAAATGGAGGGAACAACTCCAGGGAAGGCAGTAGGGGGGATATGGAGCGAAAATTGGATGGAGGGGTTGTTTCAACGCTGGCACCGGTGAGCGACTACGACAAACATCCAGATGAGACGATGAGGGTGGCGGACTCAAGGGCTGACGTGGAAAGGGTGACCAATACACCAGCTCATGCCTGTATCAAAAACCCGGGTTTTTCGCATATTTTGAATTTCGAGCAATAGATTCGAGAAATAAATGACGCTATTAACAGCAACGTATCTTCCATGATTTCAACAACAAGCCAGGAAGCACGTGTTGGAAGGGAGAATAATATGCAAGGTTTGGATATGGCCATGCTAGAGAAGAAAGAGAGTAATCATGCAAGTGGGCCAAACACTACAGCCCACGTCCAATCCTCCAAAGCTAGGCCTCAGGGCATTTTCCTTAAGCCCATGTAGGAACCGAATAAGGAAATGGGCTTGGTTCAATCTGGGATAGCTTTTAGCTTGGGGCCGTCCTCTCCAAAATAGCAAAAGGCTCAAGGTATTAAGAAGACTAGAGGTGGTAACGAAAGAAAAAATAAAGAAAACAGAGAGGCACCTAGGAAGGAAAAGAAGCCGGACAGGGAGGAAACACAACCCCAGAGTGATAATAACAATATAGCTTCAACCACGGAGTATAAGACGACGGATATAGGAATAAAAAGAAGAGCATGAACACCACTGGCTGAATTAGAAAACAAGGACGACAATGGGAAGTGGGTTAAAGTGGAGGGTGAGATAAAGGAGCTCGGCAAACTCTTAACACAACACTTGGGATCGGCGGAGGTTGTTGTGCAGCCTTGCCAGACACAATAAGTGCCATTAGTTGGAACTATAGGGGGCTTGGGAACCCCCTAATAGTTAATGCACTCCAAAAGGTGGTGTTGGAGAAAGATCCCACCTTAGTCTTTCTAATGGAGACTAAGTTTGATGTTACAGAAATGGATGGAATTAAGCGGAAGATAGAACGATAGCAAGGACTAGTGGTTCCGAGCATACAACAAGCAGGAGGTTTGGCTCTCTTGTGGAAGAAACCATTGCAGGTTGATATATTGTCATACTCCCTCGGCATATTGACTCAATAGTGTCTAAAGAACAGTGGATGAAACAATGGTGGTTTATCGGGTTTTATGGCCATCCGGAGATAAGAAAAAGAAGGAGTCGTGGACATTGTTGGAGAGTCTTAGTCGTCGGAGTAACTTGCCATGGGTATGCATGGGGGACTTCAATGAAATAATGCATGCTAAGGAAAAGGTTGGTGGGGGGTTAGACTGGAAGGGCAGATGAGATGTTTTCGTGAGGCGATCAATAGATGCAGCTTAAGAGACTTGGGATATGTAGGCTCAGATTACACATGGAGTAGACGATTAGGAAGTCGAGGATGGTTGCGAGAAAGACTAGATAGAGCATTGGTGTCTACGGATTGGGCAGTTTCTTTTCCGTTGGTGAAGTTGTACCATCTGTCCAACTCGATGTCTAACCATAGCATTCTAGTGCTCAAGAAAACTAGCCTTCCAGGACAACGACGGAGGCAATCAAGATTGTTCTGCTTTGAATCTATGTGGCTTGAAGATGAGAGATGTAAAAATGTGGTGGAGGAGGCATGGGAAAGGGGACGGACCAGCCACTCATAATGGCCATTAAAAGCTTGTCTAGAGGAGTGTCAAATGTCATTGAGGTCTTGGAATATACACACCTTTGGCCACGTGGGAAAGCAAGTTGTTGACTTACAAAGAAAGCTTCAAATGCTTGAAACCATGAAGGCAAATGGTACGAATTTGGAGGCAATTCATGCAATGAAAGTGGAGTTAAATAGGTGGCTTGGGATTGAAGAGAAAATGTGGCATCAAAGAAGTAGAAATAATTGGTTGAGGGCAGGGGATAAAAACACCACCTTTTTCCACACTAAAGCCTTGAACCGGTACTAAAGGAAAACTATTAGCAGAATTATGGATGCAAATAACAGGTGGCTGGAGGATGTAGATCAAATTGGGCAGACCTTTGTGAGCTATTTTGAGGCACTATTCACTGCCTCAAGGCCGAAGGTGGAGCAAGAAATGATTGATGTAGTCCATTCCAAGGTCACTGAAAGAATGAACACTACTCTCACATAAGACTTTCATGTTATGGAGGTGGAGAAGGCACTAAAGCAAATGCACCCCTTAACGGCACCTGGCCCGGACGGTATGCCACCTTTATTTTATTATCATTTTTGGCCTACTGTTAAATCCATTGTTATTATCACTGTACTTGATTTTCTAAACCATGATGTGTCCCCACCAAAATTCCATGACACCCACATTGTGATTATTCCAAAAACCAAGAACTCGGAAAAAGTGATTAATTATAGACTGATTTCCTTATGTAATGTGGCTTACAAAATAGCTTCAAAAGTTGTGGCAAACAGGATGAAATTGGTGTTGCAGGAAATCATAGGAGAGAACCAAAGCGCTTTTGTGGCAGAACGTCTCATCACAGACAGTGTCTTGGTGGCACATGAGATGATGAGCCATATTAGCAAAATGAAGAAGGGTAAATGCGGCGAGATGGCTATAAAGTTGGACATGAGCAAGGCGTATGATCGGGTTAAGTGGGAATGTTTGAAACAGATTATGAAGAAGCTCTGCTTTCATGAGAAATGAATTAGCATTGTGATGAAGTGTGTTTCTTTGGTGAAATACGCAGTACAAATCAATGGGCTACCATATGGCTAAATCCAGCCAACCCGAGGATTGAGACAAGGCGACCCATTGTCACCCTATCTCTTCTTTCTGTGCGCTAAGAGCTTGTCTGCCTTACTAAATCATGCGGCACAAAGAAATGCCATTAAAGGGGTGGCTACCTCAGCTAATGGTCCTAGAATATCCCATTTATTTTTTGCCGACGACAACTTGATATTTGGAAGAGCAACATCAAGTGAAGCTACAGAAATTCAAAGAATTCTCAAGGTCTATGAAACATCCTTTGGCCAACAGTTAAACTATCACAAAACTTCCCTGTATTTCAGCCCAAACACTGACAATGGAATAAAAGAGAGGGTGAAAACTATGTTTAGTGCACAAGTTATTAAACCTCATGAAGCCTACTTAGGTCTGCCATCACTTGTGGGAAGGTCTAAGAACAATACCTTTGCGCAACTTGAACAGAGAGTGGCTAACAAAGTTTCAGGTTGGAAGGAAAAAATACTAACGCCCACTGGGAAGGAAATTCTAATGAAGTCCATAGCCCAAGCCATGCCTTCATACACCATGAGTTGTTTTTTGCTGCCCAAGAATCTTTGTGAAGAGCTTACTAGTGTGATCAAACAATTCTGGTGGGGACAAATCGGGAATGAGAAGAAAATCGCGTGGTTGAGTTGGGATACAATGTGCATGCCAAAAGACAGGGGAGGCCTTGGTTTTCGAGACTTGAGAAGCTTCAATTTGGCTCTCTTGGCCAAATAGGGCTGGCGGCTTCTAACCAACTCCAACTCCCTATTTAGTCGAGTTTATAAAGTGAAATACTTTTCGTATTGCAGCTTTACTGAGGTGACATTGGGCCGAAGCCCATATATGTGTGGAAAAGCTTAATGGCGGCACAGAGCATAGTTCAAAGAGGTATGCGATGGCAAGTAGGGAATGGTAACAAGGTAAGGGTATGGCATGATAAATGGATCCCCAAATCATGCACGTACAAGGTGATTACAAAGGAAAATCCAAACTCCACGAATGCTCTGGTTTGTGAGCTCATAAACAAAGCAACAAGTGAATGGAATATTGACAAGCTGAATAGTTGGTTTATACCCGAAGACAGAGACGCTATTCTAGGTATCCCTCTGAGTTCAAGCGACACTCAAGATAGATTGATTTGGGCCGAAAATAGGAGTGGGAAGTTTACTGTCAAAAGTGCTTACGCACTAGTGTTGGAAGAGAAGGCACGCGTTGCCAGGGCTGATTGTTCGGATGAGACAACTAGGAGGAAAATTTGGAAGTCCATATGGCTCCTGAAGATCCCACAAAAAATAAAACACTTTGCATGGAATGTAGTTTTGGGTATTTTAGCCACGAAATCCAACTTGGAGAAGAGGAAAGTTACATCAAATGGAATATGTGAGCTTTGTGGTGATAATGAGGAAACGGTTTGTCATTTACTGTGGAGCTGTGACCATGCCAAAGAAGTGTGGAACAATAGCAAATTCGCATTACCGTTTGAAATCTCGATGCAATGGAATTTCTTGTATGTGGTTGCGAACCTACAGAGGTGTGATCACCTTCGGCCTGGGCAAATGAAACAATTTATTACAGTTTGCTAGGGTATATGGAAAAATAGGAACGATCTTCGGATGGAAGGAAAAGGAAAGGCAGGTAGAACAATTCTCAGGAATACCTTGCATCTGGTGGAGTAGTTTCGATCTGCAAATGAAGCAAAAATAGAGCACCAAGCTGAACCCGTGCCTTTGGTCTCTTGGCAACCCCCAAGTCAAGGATACTATAAAGTGAATATAGATGGTGCAGTTTTCTTGAACATAAAGCAAGCAAGAGCCGGAGTGTTAATCAGGGACGACCCCAGGGAAGTGGTTGTAGCCTTAAGTAAGAAGTGGAAGGGCCCGTTGGGTGCAATAGAAGCTGAAGCAAAAGCCTTGGAAGCTGGGGTCACTTTTGCAAGGGATGTTGGAATCAGAGATGTAGAGTTTGAGAGTTACTCTTTGCTAGTTTGCAATGCCTTGGAAGGAATAGGCTCACCACCTTCTTCAATAGTAACCGTGCTCGCTGGAATAATGGACCAAGTCTCGCACTTTAGGCAGTGGAAGTTTACTCACACTAAATGACAGGGAAATGTCCCTGCTCACTTACTCGCTCAACATGTTAAGAATGTTAAGGATTATGTTGCATGGCTAGAGGAATGCCCTAGTCTGATAGAGCATACTTGTATGCATGACAGAATGTAACTTGTCCTTTTCTTTTAATAAAGTCAAGTATTTCCCATAAAAATAAATAAAATAAATAATAATTATTATTATTATTCACTAGTAGATTCGGAAGTTCAAGTGAAAGCTTGAATTCCGTGATCATGAAACGAAAACCAAAAAAAGCTTTGCAGGTTAAGCTTTTGATTACATGTTCTTTAAACATTGACACCAAGGTTGTAAACAGTGGGTTAAAATTTTTTTTTGGAGCCTATTGGTAAAAGTATACATAAATTTCTTGCAAAGTAGTTTTATTTGGATGGTGACCTGACCGTGTTTAGATTTTGTTATTTTTTATGAAGTTTTTTTTTCTTAATCCTAGAAAATTTCAAATGGATAAAAAAGCAAAAAAAGAAAAAAGAAAGGCTCTCACAATTATTTTGTTTTGTTGTCAATTTCTAACAAAAATTTCAATGCCTAAAAAAAATAAAAGGAAAAGGTCTGACATTATATTGTTTTGTTATCAAGTTTTTTTTTTTTTTAATTTATTTAAATGAGAGTTATCAAGTCTTTTTTTTTTTTTTTTCACAACATTTTTACAATAAACCCTAAGTGGTAAGTTGTTACTGGTTGTTATTGTTGGAACAAAAAAGTAATTTCAGTGTTAGGTTCAAATTTGAACCAATAACAACTAAACCACCTATGATTTATTATGAAAATGTTATAAACATATTGTGGACGTAATACCTCTCATAAAAACTAAGTACACACCACACCCAAAATTCAAATGCCTAAAACCCCCCCCCAAAAAAAAAATAACAAATAGGAAAGGCTCTCACAATCTCATGTTGTTTTGTTTTTTTGGTTTTTTTAAATGGGAGTTATGAAGTTATATTTAATTCTTAAAAGAAAACAAATTATAAGAAAGGCTGTCAACATTAGCAGGTACCATTAATCACCAATATCATTTAATATTTTTTTAAAAATGTATTTTCTTGAAGAAAAAAGAAAAGAAAAGAAGTTGTAGTAAAAACTAAGAGCATTCTCATAAAAGCAATCTCATATCTACTCGCTATACAGAAAAAGTTGAATCCATATTTCAAATTATCAACAATCTAACCAAAAGTTTGAACAATCTAGAAAAATAAAACTTCTAAACCATGTTGAATTTCAAAAAAAAAAAAAAAAAGACTAAGTCATTCCAAATTCCAATAGAATGAAGCAATAATATATAAACCGCAACAAATCATGTTCATTGGATGTCATTAACTATTACATATTTGCATTTAAAGCCATATAAACTACTTATTTTACTTCAAGAGCCTAACTTATCATTTATCTCTCTCTCATTAAAAAAAAATGTTTACTGTCATGGTAACCTTGCCAATTTCCAAGTGAAAATTAAGTTGATTTTATATGCCATTTCTTATAAACACATTGATGGTGCTGGAATTTCAAATTATGGGCTTATATTTGGTGAAAGGGAAAATTAAAGTCAAAGTTTAAGGAAGTTTAGTAAATGTTCTTGAATTCAATTTTCGGGTTCCTTCCTTCATAACATTACAAAGCATAAAAATGGCCAAAAATAATACGCAATTTTTTTTTAAAAATTAAATATAATCTCCTAAATAACCATCTACTTAAATTGATATCACAAATTACGAAGAATGTACGTTCATCCATATATTTGCAAGATAATACTACGGAATTGGAGGTGGCAACATACATTCCACTGTTGTCCACATCTTTATCTAACAAAGAAAAAAAAGTCATCCCAATGGGACATGTTATCGAACAACTTGTGGGTTTCATCAATCACAATAGCAAGCAGTAATCTAAAGAACCAATAATAATATGAAAGTGAAAAGAAATAATAGAAATTCACAAAATGTTCTGTAGGGACAAAGTTTGGAGTCCAAGCCTGAACCGCACGGAATCTTGGTCCAAAAAGCCCAATATAATGAATTTTGTAGAGTATGGGTCAAAGAATTAGGTTTAGATGAGTTGAGTAATGGCTTGCATGGAATTGAGGAACAAACTGACAAGAATAAAAGCTATTATGGTCAAAGGACCTCTGTCCGAGGAGACTTAGGATTTTATTTATGAGTACAGATCACCACATTCGGATTCTTTTGCATGCTATAGTATTATCCTTTTTCTTTTCTTCGCCCCCTCTTCATGTGGGCTTCTTTACATTATATAGGCTCTTTCTGATCATCTGGGCCTTACACTTGTTGATCATCTGGACCTTTACTTGAGCACCAATCCCATCAGATACCCCTTTTAGTCCTTTGTGAATTGCGGCAGCCAAGGCAACACTATTCAGGGGTCTTCTTCACATTAATGCGGCCAGAAAAGCAGCTGCAATGCATTTAATGTGGTGATGGCAGCCTTTCCTTAGATATTTTGAGTTTTCTTCTTTTTCACATGTTCAAGGGGCGTACTTCAACTGCTTGAATATACACTTGGTCTGGGTTTGCCGTGTTCGATGAGAAGTTCCTTCTCAAACTTTCTTCCTTTTGTCTCCCAATGATGAGGCTTGTAAAGTAGATCACCTAAGTCATATTTCTCTCCTCGGACTTATTAGTGTCCTCAGACAAGGCCGAAGGCCCAATACACTATTTTGGGTAGGGGTGTGCAGAAAACCCACCGACCCGCCAAACCCGACCCACCGGGTTGGGTCGGTTTTTAAGGCTTGGTGGGTTGGGTTGGGTTACCAAAAATTTTTTTATAGCGGGTCGGGTTGGGTTTGGGTCATAAAATTACAAACCCGCCAAACCCGACCCGACCCACCCATATTTAAAATATATTTTATATTTAATAATTAAAAAAAATCAATTGTAGGGCACTTATATATATATATATATATATATATTATATTATATATAGCTGTAGAGCAGCATTTCCTCAATTCCTCCTACTAATATTAATTTAATATATATAAAATATATTATATAATTAATAAATTTTTTTAAATAACCAATTCTTCCTATTCTATATAAAAGCCAATTAGTTCACACAAATCCTAATAAATTACTATTATTGTTTAGTCATTAGTGTTGAGCCTTTAAAGAGTTACATTGATACTAATCTTTAGGTTTTTTTAATATATTACTAATTATATTTTTTTCTACTCAATTTAATAATAATTTCAACCCGACTCATGTGGGTTGGGTTGGACTTATGTGATGGGTTGGGTTGGGTTGAATTTTTTTTGACCCACCATGGTAGGTTGGGTCAAAAAATCCCCTCAACCCGACCCAACCCGACCCATGCACACCCCTAATTTTGGGCCATAGTCCCCACATGTACTTATTGAAATCTATCCCTATAACAAATTAAAAAAAAAAAAAAAAAAAAAAAACCTACCATACTAAGTGTCCATTTGGTATGATTAATTTTGTCAACTTATTTTACTATTCAGCTTATTTTTGCTATTATTCATAGGTCTCATTGCACTTTTTAATACTATTCATGAACCCCATTATACTATTTCAACTAACTTTTATATTTATTTATAGTACTTTCAGCAAAAAGTTAGTTTCAGTAAAATAAACGAATTCCAAATAGATCCTTAAAAAGGAGAGACACTTCTTTACAGACTGCTTTTACTCATATCCACAACCAATGATTTGCTGGGATTCAGATCAGTGGCTGAGATTGAAAGTTGAAAAAACAACTTTCAATCTTAACCATTAAATAAAATATATTAAAAGAAAGTTAAAAAGTTAAAATTAAAAAGTAAAAAATGTAAAAAAAATTTGTGAGAGAAAATGAGTGATTTGCATAAGATGCAATGAGATGTTATCTTGTGAGATGGGTGTATGAGTCATTGTCTCACTAATATGTAGTGACATGTAGGTCTTACGCATGTGAGACCCATAATAGACGCATGTGCAGGTCTTACCCAAGATTTTTTCCAGGGGCATAGATCTCAATACTGATTTGCTGCCCCAAAACAAAGACTCGTGAGAGACTTTAAAGGCTACATTGAGAGAAAGGATTGAATTCTCTTGCAAGGTTTTCATTCTTGTGTCAGAGGATTGCAATGTCCATAGTCCATACCACTACCTCTGTCACCACGAATTTCAAGAATTCTAGCCACATGGCAGTTCATCGCTATCATCAATAAAGCCTATAGTAAAACAAAAGCCAAAACACAATAATCGAATTGTTAAAGGAAAAGAAATAAAGAAGAAGAAAGAATTTTAATTCAATTGCGTAAGAGAAGTAGCGGATATTGTTCTTGGGAATTTTGAGATCAGTTTTTTCAACCAATTTTGAGTTTGAAATGGTGAGAGCGGTAGGTAATGTTGTAAGTGGGAGTTAGAGTTGTATTTTTACATGTTTAGTCTTAAGTTTTGTCTCTACTAAAATCTAGGGTGTAAGGGTATTATTGAACCACGAAATTGAGGATTCCAAACAGGAGAAGCCTTTTAAATAGTAGTATAGATAAGACATTCACCATCCCTATTTAAATTGTTTGCTTTGACTTCTCTGAAATGATTGAAAAAATGAAAAATCCTTCCCCCCCCCCTCCCAAAAAAAAGGAGCTTTAAAAAAAATACCAGATTTCTTATTACAGGGAGTGCAAATGATAATTTAAGTGGATGCTAAAATATAAAATTCAAAATTCTTTATAACTTTCTTTTAGTTGTCTAGTTGAATTCAATTTAAATAGTTTGTATTTTAGGGGTGTGAGTATCTCTTTTTTATATGAAAGGAGTGTGGGTTTTCTTATTCTAAACTAAAAAGGAGATAAGTGTAATAAATTAAACCCTCAAAGAAAGTTAGTATAATTCACTCCAAAAATAATTGTAACAATGGCGTACCACCATTTGTTTGAAAGTTTGAACTATATACATTTCATTGCCACCTCAAAATAGCTCGACTTGTTGTTATTGCTATTGTTGCGGTTAGAGCATCTCCAACAGCTTATCCAAATTTTCATACTGTATTTATTTTTCAAATACATTTTTCAATCGACTCTTTGTCCGCTTTCTATCACATTTAAATATTACTTTTTCATTATTTCTTTAATTTGAAAAAAAAAAGTGATTAAATATTTTAATTAGTGGAGAGCGAGGGTTGGAGATTTTAGTCATAAAAATTCATTTGAAGAGCAACAATAACTCTCTATGTGTAGAGAGTATTATAGCTAATTTATTTTATTTTTTTCATTTTGGAGAGGTTGTTGAACTGATTTTTGTGGGTTTACTCTCCAAACATGGCTTTAGAGAGTCTATTAGAGATGCTCTTAGACTACCAGATCGAAGCAAACGCCCAAAGGCAACCTTACATTACATGGATCTAGTCCGCCAATGGCTCAATAAAAGATCATAATTCTTTTTTTCACTTTTATTTTTCATTAAATATTATAGATGAGTCTGTATTTGGTAAGGATGCGTGTAAAACCCATATTTTACATAATTCAAAAAGAGATTGTCACATTAGTCTCTTACTTAAAATGTATATTTTACTATACCTAATAACATCTCATCAGCCTTTTATTTAAAACCTGAAATATGGTGTTTATTGAGATGTTATCTTGTGTGACTAGATGTATTTATATTTTAGTAATATGATAATGTGACATCTTTTTTTGGAGGGTGTAAGAGCATTCATAGTAGTGGAGCTAAAACATTTAGTTTTTAGTAACTCAAAAGGCTATTTTAACAATTTTAACACCCCACTTTACAATAAACCCATCATCAAAGATTCTATATTTTTACCACTTTATTTAAATATATAAATATATATATATATATATTTTTTAATTTCTTTATTCTTCCTCTATCTCTTTCTCTCTCTTCCTCTCCCTATGAACAACCTACAAACCCATACCCACCACCACCCACAACCCCCACAAGTAGAAACCCCTAGCCAAAATCAAATCACAACCCACAACTGCCACAAATCATGGCAAACCAAACCCATTAAAACCCACTGCTGTGTTAAACCCAACCCAGTCGCCACCACCACCACCATGGCCACAAGCCAAAACCAAACCAAACACCACCACGAAATCCCACCTTTCAAACCTAAACCCAAACCCAAATCTCCAATCCCTACTAAAATCACATATAAATAGGAAATAGAGAGATTTTCAACCATAGATAAAACAAAACAAATAAAAAATAGTAATAAAGAGATAGAGAAGGAAAACATGAGCATCGGCCCTCTCATAGGTCTTGGTGTTGGTGGTGGTGGTGCAGCCGCCATATGTCTCCAAGTGGCCCTTTCATGAGCGTCGACCATTGGTCTTGGTTAAGTTTGGTTGTGAGAGAGAGAGAGAGAGAGAGAGGTAAGAGTCAGCAAAGAAGGAATAAAAAATAATTTTTAATTTTACCTTGCAGCTACTGTGAACTTGTATTGATACCATTTTACTGTAGCTTAGTAGCTAAAAAATTTAGCTTTACCATAGCATGTTTTTAGGTGTGTTGGTTGCTAAAATAGTTTTTTACCAATTTTAGCACCACCGTTATGAGTGCTCTAAACCAAAGGGTTGTTGGGTATGTTTTAAAATTAATTGGGTATGTTCAAAGCTTAAGCCCATAATATTTTGTTGTAAAGCCCAAGCCCATGCTCTAGAATTTTCCTTGGCTGGCGTGAGAATTTTTGGTAGCAAACAAAACTCTCAATCATCTCATATTTCCTTAGAAAAATAGTCAACCGCACCTTCCCCTGTTTTGCAGAAAATACATAGCAGCTTGCGGCATCAATTCCTTTGTTTTTGCCTTTCCCTTTTCACTCTAATCATCTTTAGCTACTTCCTTTTCAGAGCTCTAGCTAAGACTATCAAAATTCTACATATATGATATTAGTTGAAAACAATAAAACACATATTACTTTGATACTTTAGCTCCTCTGTTTTTTCTGAAAATTTTCTCTTGGGCATTTGTGACGAGTTCAAAACTCTGTTTGTGAGTGCACATTAACAAAGTTGCCGTTGTATCCTGGAGAGCGATCCCCTGAGCCATTTGCACCGATTGATTCATTCCAATGGAGGCGAAATTGCTTCTTAAGGACAGCGGATTTAGTTCCGTGCCTCGACGATAAGTTTTACTTAATCCTTAATTTTATATGCTTTTGCACTTGTCTATTTTGCTTATAAGTTAATTTAAGCATATATTATTTTATTGATATATTATTGATATTGCTTTGTAACTTTGTTAATCAATTTGGACAATTTTCCAAACTATACTTCCAACAAGGGTTTATACCAAGTCCGTATAGAATTTAATCTCATTATAGATATGTAGTATTAGTATACTAAAACTCACCATAGAAATACAAATATAAACATTCTTAGGTTAGGCAAGTTATATTTTTATTCCAATAAGAACAACACATCGGATGAGGAATGAGAAAAGTACCATAAAAATCACTCCTCTCCGTTTATTTGCTCCAATATTAGCTACTACATCTGCACAATGGCCAGCTTCCCAATAGAAATACATAACAATTACTTCCCATTGCCTGCTTAGAAATGTTCATCCAATCATACACAAGATTCGATGTCAATGACGGGGTAATAGTGGGTTTAACTAGAGAGCAATCAGCATGGAATCAGTCTCTAGTTGGACAACCTTTGTTCCAGGTTAGTAAGAGGACATGAATGGCCTATAATTCTACTAAAATACTAATAATCCAGCCAACATGAAGGGAGAATCCAACTATCCATTTCCCAAAACAATCCCTAAGAAGGCCCCCACGACTAAGAATCCAACTATCAGCTGAGAGCATTAGATTTTCTAGGATTTCCTTTGGAGCATCCATCAAAGTTCAATTTTGTTAAATAAGGGGGTGGACAAGTCCCACGAAAATTTTTATGCAGAGCGAAGACTAGGCACAATCTTAGTGATAGGGTGATAGAGCTCAATAGCATGGCTTTAGGTAAGCCTTTATTTTTTATTATTTTATAATTCACTAGTTAGTCACTTCTGGAACTAGCATTGTGGAAAGTAAGATTAAGGTTCTTGGGATTAAATCAGGCAACTAGATCTATAATTTAACAGACTAACACCTCTTGGTGTTTCAAACAGAAATGTCCAGGGTTTAAATCCTCCCACCCCAACTATTGAACTATTCCCAAAAAAAAATAATTGTCAAGAGTCTTGGGTGTTTGAACCCTGGATCAATTTTATTTTCCACAACACCAGTTCCAAAAGTGACTGAGTAGTTTAGAAATTAAACCTAGATTTGAGATGGTTATATGCCGCTTTTATTTATTGGTAACCCAAAATTGATGCCCCTCAATCAATTTTTCTATTATTATTGTTATAATATTATCGATGAGATAAATTGAAATGTTTAAGATTTTGTTAACATGAACAGTTTCTCAATCATTCCCACTTATTAGAAAATAATTTTTCAAATCCAAAATGCGAGGAAGCAAATATAAAAATAAAAATAAAGTTAATATTTGTGTACGCATTTTCCTCCCAATGTTTTTGAAATTGTTCGACAAAAGATTAAAGATTAATCATTAAAGACTAGGCAGATTCAACTTCGAAGTCGCCTAATCTCAAAATTTTGTTTGAAGATTAAGAGCATCAACCATCTAATGTTCTCAGCTGATACAATTTGCAAGTGTCACTATCAGCATTTGATTCACTCTTATCTTTTAAGCTAAGCAATCATAATGTATGTCAAGAAAAAACATCATTTTCTTACAATATAAGCATCGTAGTCAATGAGACCTGCAATGATTCTTTCCTGCTACAAAAAACCTTCCAAATATTATAACTTGAAAGAATAAAAGTGGTTCATGTGGTCCTACTTCAATTCTTTGCTTAATCGTAGAGAAAAATTTGCCTATTAGGCTATTACAGAATAAAACAAGATTTCCTCTTAATGAGAAAAGTTTCTTTAAAATGTTGGTAACTTAAAAAAGGTATATATCTACATATATTTTTAGTCACATGACATTAATTTTTTTTGAATAATTTAATAAATCATTCAATTTAATAAACACATAATTTTATAAATAACTACGTAGTGAGTTGGAAGAAATTTCTCTAAACTGATTAACCGATTTAAAAGATTAATTAGGGACTATGCTTTGTCAAAATATTGTTGACTGCAGTAATCAGAATCAGAGGAAGAAGCAAGAATCAAACACTAAAAGGAAGAAGTAATGAGCTGTGAAGTATACTACAAGTTGTTTTGCATTGAGGACTTATCTTCCTTATGTCGTTTTGTATTGTAATTATTAGTTAGAATGTTCACACGTGAGGTAACAACTAGTAACTAAATGTCACACATGTGCCTTGAGAATTTGTTTAGTTTGTTAAGGTAGTTTGTTGATTAATCTCTATATAAAACCATCTTACTTGTACAGATTAAATCATAATAGAGAATCAAGAGAATTTCTTCAATCTCTCTTCTTTCTGTTTCTTTGATCTGTGATTGATAGCAATCCTTTCCTACTCTGAATTTCTTATATGGTATCAGAGCCTCTGTCAATGGCTCCCAATTCCGATCAAAATCCCTCTTCTTCATTGCAATCCACTCCTTAGCGAGAACTCTCTCCAATGGAGGATCCTCGAAGCCCTTTCTTTTTGCACCATGGTGAAACACCTGGTGCGATTCTTGTTTCTCAGCCTTTAACAGAGGAAAATTATCCTACTTGGGCTAGGGCAATGCGAATGGCTTTGGATGCGAAGAGTAAACTAGGGTTTGTGGATGGATCCATTACTGCATCTATGGCAGTCACACCTTTGGAAAAGGTGGCTTGGTCAAAGAATAATTCGATGATTTCTTCCTGGATCTTGAACTCAGTGTCACCACACATCACGACAAGTGTGATTTACAGAGATACAGCCTTTGAAGTTTGGAATGCATTCAAGAATCGATTTTCTCAGGCCAATGGACCAAGAATTTCACAGCTCCAGAAGCAAATCTCTACAGTAATGCAAGGTGATTCAATTGTGACAACCTTCTTTACTGGTCTTCAAGCAGCTTGGGATTAGTTGCTTAACTTCAGGCCTTTGCCGTGTTGTACATATGGAAAATGCACTTGTGGTTTGAATGACAAAATCATAACTTTTCAACATCAAGATTCATTGATGCAGTTCCTCAATGGCTTGAATGATGCTTATTCTTAGGTTAGGAATCAGATTTTGATGATGGAGCCTATTCCCTCAATTGATAAGGCTTTTTCTTTGGTAATTCAAGAAGAAAGGCAAAGGGCTCTAGGTTTTAATACTGGTATCTCAGTAGAGTCCACTGCTCTTGCTGTCAAGAATCAAGGCTCGAATCAGAGTGGCAAGAATTTCAAGGGAAATGCAGGAAAAGGAAGACCTACATGCAGTCATTGTGGCAATATTGGTCATTTCGTGGAGAAATGCTATAAACTTGTTAGTTATCCACCAGTTTACAAGCTAAAAGGCAAGGTTGCTATGGCAAATCAAGTAGCTCTTGATGGTGAATCAACTCATTTTGAAGGTGCACATCAGATCAATTTTTTTCCTTTCACTTCTGAGCAGTGTCAACAGCTACATTTGATAGGCCACAAACTGAATGACCCCTTGTGATAGAAATTAATTAATTAATTAGTCAAGTTATTAATTAATCAATTTATCATGCAAAGAAGTGGTAGCACAAACAAATCACCAATAAACTAATAATGTAGCGGAAAATAAATAACACGGTGATTTGTTTACGAATGGGGAAAACCTTACGGCAAAAACCCCACCGGGTGATTTTCAGGTCACCACTCTCGAAACTCCACTATTATCACAACAAGTGGTTACAAGTAAAGGAATCCCAAGTACCTTACCAACCTACAGTTGAACCTTTACTCCAATACCCAATTGGACTTGTTCTGTAGTGACAGTTCCCCTTTCTGATGCACGACTCCCAAGTACGTGCCTAACCAATTGCGTAGATCCCAGTACGCGACTTTAATCACCAACTAAGAAGATTGTTGGTTGCAAAGTTCTTCAGTTCATCCACACGATGAAGATCAAGAAGATGTTTGGTCACAAAACCCTGTGGTGCACATACACAGCAACTTCTTCAAGAGAAAGAGATGAACTAGGGCAAGAACTTCGTCTCCGATCACAATTTGCTTGAACAGAATTTGCTCAATGCTTGTGCAACTTGTGAACTGTTTGAAGGCCCTTAAAACAATCCTTTTATATGTCTAAGGTTAGGAGAAAAGAAAGCTCAAAGACATATTCATGGATCCCAAGAAAATCAGACCAGAATTCTAAAATTCTTAAACCTCGACAGATAGAAGGTGTCGAGCAGGTGTCGAGCACACGGGGCTTTGGACAGCTTTCTTAAGCTCGATAGATGCAGCTGTCGAGCTTTAATGAATTTGCACTATCAGCTTGTTTTCTTGGACAGACTTGAAGGCTTCAACACTTGATCTTGAAACATGGTTTCTTGAAGTATTTAAACACATCCTAAATCTACCCAAATACAAGTAAAGTGCGTTTTGTCAAAAGATTATCCAATTACATAAAATCATGACATATGTTCTTAACATGTGAACCACATATGTCCTAACAACATTCATTGTTGAGTTCTCAAGCATTAACTTCAACTTCTAATAATGCCATTCACTCAGCTAATTCAGCACTTTTAGGTATTTCTCATGATTTCCTTCAAGATTCCATTTGCCTAAATGAAGCATTCCATTTTTGCTGTCAATCCTACTAACAAAACAACCTATAATGAAGAAACTTGGGTTCTTGACATAGGAGCCACAGATCACATCATACATTCTATAAAATTGTTCACTAAAATCACTAGTTCTGTTACTTCATTTGTTCAATTACCCAATGGTGAACAAGTCATAGTCACACACATTGGCATAATCCAAATTACTTCTACCTTAACTCTTGAAAATGTCCTATGTGTACCAGCCTTTACATTCAATTTGATTTCAGTGAGCAAATTAACAAAATCCTTATCATGTTGTCTTGTTTTTCTCTCCAATTATTGTTTCATACAAGACCTTACTTGTTGGAAAATGATTGGATTGGGTAAAATTCATAATAATCTCTACTTGCTGCAAACTTCAAGCACTTGCAAGTCTGTTTCAGAGGCATCTTCTATTTTAGAATCTGTTTTTAGTTCCTTGGTTAATTCTGTTTCTGATATTCCTGTTGCTTCTAAGCCATTTCTTTGGCATCTTAGATTAGGGCATGTATCAGATAAGAAGCTTCATATTTTACATCATTCTCTTCATGATGTAACTACTTTTCATAGTAATAAAGATTGTGTTGTTTGTCCCATTGCAAAACAAAAAAGACTCCCTTTTCCTTTCTTTAATCATTTGTCTGTTAATTCATTTGATTTTATACATTGTGATGTTTGGGGACCATTTGCTAAAGCTACTCATAATGGTTTTAGATATTTTCTTACCATTGTGGATGATGCAACCAGATCCACATGGGTTTATCTCATGAAGTCTAAAACTGAAACTAGGTCCTTATTGATTTCTTTTTACAACATGATTTGTACACAATTTCACATAAACATTAAGGCTATTAGAACTGACAATGCTCAAGAATTTTTCCTCAAAGATTTTTATGCTAATCATGAATTGTTCATCAATATTCTTGTGTTGCTACTCCACAACAAAATTCAGTTGTGGAGAGGAAACATCAACACATTTTAAGTATTGCAAGAGCATTGAAATTCCAATCTAATATGCCTATATGTTATTGGGGTGATTATGTTTTAACAGTTGTTCATATTATAAATAGGCTCCCTAGTTCTGTTTTAGACAATAAGACACCTTTTAAGAAGCTTTATGGCAAATTTCCCTCTTATGAACACTTAAAGGTGTTTGGGTGTCTTTGTTTTGCCTCTATCTTATCTCACAATAGATCTAAGTTTGCACCTAGATCTGTTCCTTGTGTTTTTCTTGGACATCCCTTTGGTGTTAAGGGTTATAAACTTCTCAATTTGTCTACTAAGAAAATATTCATATCAAGAGATGTTTGTTTCCATGAAATAGTTTTTCCCTTTGTTTCTTCTGGCTATTCACCAAATTCAAACATCTCCCTTCCTCATCTTTTTCCTTCTGTGGCAACTCCACCTACTCCCGTTTTCCTTGAGCCTATACAAGTTCCTGCAACCACAAGTCCATCACCTACATCTACTAAATTTGGTCATTCCTTGGACTCATCTGCTCTTATCCCTTCTGGTCCATCTTTGGAATTACCAATTCATGTTGATGCTTCACATGACTTGGCAGCACTTGTTCCTGCAGTTTTTGCAGATTTAGATGCCTTGCCATCTGTTCCTGTCATTTCTGCAGATTCTACAGAAAGTGCACCATCTTTAAGAAAATCTAGTAGGGTCTCTAGGCTTCATTCATACTTGCAGGATTATAAGTGCAACTCTATATCTTCTACTGAACTTACTCATTCCATTCTTCACAACAAGTCTAGTTCCTCCACAGTCAAACCAGGTATTAAATATCCCCTTTCTAATTACCTTGACACCTCTAAATTGTCCCCTTCCTATGCCAATTTTTGCTCACTTCTCACTGCTATCCCTGAACCAAGATTTTATCATGAGGCTGTTAAGGATCCAAAATGACAGGAAGCTATGGATGCTGAAATTAAGGCCTTGAAATCTAATCACACTTGGACACTTACTCCTTTGCCTTCAAATAAAAAGGCTATTGGTTGTAAGTAGGTCTATAGGGTGAAGTATAAGGCAAATGGGTCTATAGAGAGGTACAAGGTTAGATTGGTTGCTAAGGGATTCACTCAACAAGAGGGTTTGGATTTCACTGATAATTTTTCACTAGTTGCCAAAATGACTATTGTCAAAACTTTGCTTGTCATATCTGCTGTGAGAGGTTGGCATTTGGTCCAATTAGATGTCAATAATGCCTTCTTACATGGTGATCTCAATGAAGAAGTATATATGTAGCTTCCTCAGGGTTTTCACAGCACGGGGGAGCACTTAGTTTGCAAGCTACACAAATCCTTATATGGTCTTAAGCAAGCATCAAGGCAATGGTATTCCAAGTTTTCGTCTGTTATCTTAAAACATGGTTTTAAGCAGTCTAAGGCTGATTACTCATTGTTTACTAAGAAGTTTAATGGTTCTTTTATAGCCTTGCTAGTATATGTTGATGACATTCTTATAGCAAGTAATGATGTTCAAGCTGTTAATGACCTTAAAGTTTCTTTGGATAAGCATTTCAAGTTGAAAGATCTTGGAGGTTTGAAATATTTTCTTGGGCTTGAAGTGGCTAGATCAGACAAAGGCATCTCTTTGAATCAAAGAAAATATGCCTTAAAAGTTCTGAAAGATGCAGGGATGACTGCTTGCAAGCCTAGTAAGGTGCCAATGGAGCAAAACCTGAAGTTAAGTAAATTTCAAGGGAAGTTGTTATCTGATCCTGGAGTTCATAGAAGATTAGTGGGAAGATTGCTATACTTAACTATTACTAGACCTGACATAGCTTATGCTGTGCATAAGCTAAGTCAGTTCATGTCAAAACCAAGAAAACCACATTTAGATGCTGCCTACAAAGTTCTGCAATACATCAAAGGCTATCCTGGTCAGGGTATTCTATTGTCATCCAAGTTAGATTTGCATTTGAAGGCTTACACAAATGCAGATTGGGCTTTTTGTGTTGATACCAGGAGGTCAACTACAGGCTATTGTATATTCTTGGGTGACTCTTTAATCTCATGGAAATCTAAGAAACAGTCTATAGTATCTAGATCTTTTGTTGAAGCAGAGTATAGAGCAATGGCAATGACTATTTGTTAAGTGACTAGGCTGTTGGCCTTGTTAAAGGATTTGCAAATTCATCATCCTCAACCAGCGCTACTGTTTTGTGATAATCAAGAGGCTATTTACATTGAGGAGAATCCTGTTTTTCATGAAAGAACAAAGCATATAGAAGTTGATTGCCATCTGGTCAGAGACAAGGTGCAAGATAATGTGATTAGATTGTTCTTTACTCCCACACATTCACAGTTGGCAGATTTATTAACTAAAGCTCTAGTAGTCAATAATTGAAGTGTTTACTTGCCAAGATGAGTATAGTGAACATCAATAGTTTAGCTGCTCATCTTAAGGGGTAGTGTCAAAATATTGCTGACTGCAATAATCAGAATCAGAGGAAGAAGCAAGAATCAAACACTAAAAGGAAGAAGTAATGAGCTGTGAAGTATACTACAAGTCGTTTTGCATTGAGGACTTATCTTCCTTATGTCGTTTTGTATTGTAATTATTAGTTAGAATGTTCACACGTGAGGTAACAGCTAGTAACTAAATGTCACACGTGTGCCCTGATAATTTGTTTAGTCTGTTAGGGTAGTTAGTTGATTAATCTTCAATCTCTCTTCTTTTTGTTTCTTTGTTCTGTGATTGATAGCAATCCTTTCCTACTCTGAATTTCTTATATGCTTTAACCCTAGTTTTTGTTCAAAAGATTTGTAGCGTGGCCTATTGGAAAAGATTACCTTTCCTCTTTTTGTATTGCAATTCTTTGCATAAAGTTGAAATTTGATTTCCTTTTCCAAAAACAAACAAAGCTCTTCTAGCAAATAGCAATGTATAGTCATTAATTTAATTGTGATATACTAAACCACCACGCAAATGAGTATTGCATTAGCAAAATCTAGGGGTGTGCAAAAAACCCGCCAACCTGCCAAAGTCGACCCGACCCACCCATATTTTTAGGGCTTGGTGAGTTGGGTTGGGTTACAATTTTTTTTTTTATAGCGAGTCGGGTTGGGTTTGGGTCATAAAATTACAAACCCGCCAAACTCGACCTGACCCACCCATATTTTAATATATTTGAGAAATATATTATATATTTAATAATTTTAAAAAAAAAACCAGCTATAAAGCACTTCCTCGGTTCCTACTATCATATAAAATATAAAATCCTATTATTTCTTTTAATATATATATTTAAATATATTATATAATTAATAATTTTTTTTTAAATTTTAGATATATTTTGTTTATAACTGAATTAGAAACTCCTGTATATTTTGTTTATAAGTGAATTAGGATACTAGTTCATTTATGTTTTGTTTATCAACTCAGTTGGATACTTAAACATATTTTGTTTACAACTAAGTTGGAATATTAGTTTATATATTACTGTATATTTTGTTTATCAACTCAGGTGGCAACTATGATATATTTTTTTCTGCTCAATTTAATAATAATAGTAATAAAAAAATTGTCCAACCCATGAGTTCAACCCGACCCAACCCAACCCATGTGGGTTGGGTTGAATTTTTTTTGACCCACCATGGTGGGTTGGGTCAAAAAATCCCTTCAACCTGACCCAACCCGACTTATACACACCCTTAGCAAAATCCACAGAAAAATGTTGAGCACCATAGAAATTATTTTGCTACATTATCCATCAAAATCATTTTGCATCATTTTGCATGGACGAGCAAGTTTCTTATCCTGCAGCAATTCAACCACTTTTCGCATGGAGGGTCTCTTATTGGGTGATGCTGCGGTACAAAGAAGAGCTACAATCAAAACCTTCTCAATCTCTCCACAATCGCATGAAAATGGATCCAACTTCGGGTCTATAAGCTGGACCAAATCAATGTTTCTGATACCATCACTACTTCCTTCTTCAAAAGATGATATAACAATCCCTGAAACCCACTTCACCAAATCGTTGTTATCACCAAAGGAGGGGTCATTTGGTCTTTTACCGGTTATTAATTCCAATAGCACCACACCAAAACTATAAATATCGCTCTTCTCTGTCACTCTTAGAGTGTAACCGTACTCTGCATTGATTCAACAAAATGCAAATAAAAAAACTAACTAGTTGATTACAAAGACAATTAGTTCTTTTATTTATTTATCTACTTAATTATCATCTTTATGTGAGATGTAAAAAATAAAGGTTAATTCTTTTTTTACTATATCAACTTTTACATTTCTCATGAAACAGTAACTATATTGTGCAATGACCCTAACTATCGTATCTGTACTGGATGTCAATCCAAAAGTTTAGTATATGTAGAATAAACAGGAGAAAATGGGCAAATGTCCTTTTCTCCCAAACTAAGCAGCGTTTTGCCCCCTTTTCCAAACTAATTAGGGAAATGCCCATTTTTTGTAACTCGATTTAAGATAAATTGATTTAAAAAAAAAAAAAAAAAAAAAATCTAGAGCCCTATAGCGGCGTTTTTAAGGACTTATAGTGACGTTTTAAGAACCTATAGTGGAGTTTTGTAACTTGACCTCTATGAAATCAAGTTATAGGCAATTTTTATTTTTTTATTTTTTTTACCTATAACTCGATTTCATAGAGGTCGAGTTACAAAATGTCACTATAGGTCCTAAAAATGTCACTATAGGCTCCTTAAAAACGCCGCTATAAGGTCTAACTCGATTTATCACAAATCGAGTTTCAAAAAAGGGGCATTTCCCTAATTAGTTTAGGAAAAGGGGCAAAGAGCTACTATTTTTTCCCGAAAAGGGCATTTGGCAATTTTTTCCATAATAAACAACTAGTTTGACAAACTGTAAAAACCTTTCCCTATAATTCACGAACGTGGTTATACATTTTAGATTATACTTCTCCAATGCATTAAAAGCTTTTTTTTTCTTCAAGAAACATGAATAAAATTGAGGTACATGTGATAAGAGATTTTCAAAGGAAAAAAAACATTACAGGAACGTTACTAATACTTGGCAGGGGCACCGAACATATAAATGTGCTAGTTGTCTCCAACTGAAACTGAATTTTTGTAATTTAGCAAAAAAAAAAAAAAAAAACTGAGTTTTTGTATTTAGCCAAAAAGGGGGGGATTGAATCAACAAGTATACTAGGTGGCAAAGCCATTGGAAAATTTGGTACCGATAAGAAGTAGTTCATATTGAGTTGGTGACAGGTTAACTTATATATATTAGCATCAAATGGGGCCCTATAGTTGGTGGCTAAATTCAAAACTCCAAAGCGCCAAAACCAATCAGACATAAGAAACAATACAAATTATGCAAACAGAAGTTGCAGCTAACTAAGGCATGCCTAAACAGAAATTGCGCAATATCACCCAGAAAAGAATTAGACATTCAAGACAAACAGTTGCAAGAGAGAAATGAATAATCCTAAAGATACGTCCAATTTTATAATATGTTAACGCATGTGATTATGAATGATAAACACTTTCTACCCAATTTTATTTACATAACCTATAATTTTTAACCAATTATTTAAGGTGTACAAGCAAACAAATTATGAAAATAGATGTGTCTGTAATAATGTAGAGGAAGATGAAAAAGAAGAATAATGGACTAACCTGGTGCAATGTAGCCATAGGAGCCAGCAACTCTGGACATAGCACCAGGACCATGGTGCAATGACTTAGCCAGGCCGAAATCCGCCACACGTGGCCTCAAATCCTGGTCCAACAAAATATTGTTGCTCTTCACATCCCGGTGCACGATAGGTGGAGCACAATCATGGTGAAGATACGCCAATCCCTGAGCCGTACCCAATGCTATCATGAACCTCTTGGGCCAATCCAACAAACCTACACTACCATGATCTCCATGCAACATGTCACCCAAGCTCCCATTTTCCATGTACTCGTACACCAAAAGTCTGCACTCCTCGTTGCTACAACAAAACAACAACTTCAAAACATTGGTGTGTCGGATCAGACCCAGTGTCTCCACTTCGGATCGGAACACCGTTTCTAAATCCAAATACGGGTTTTGGGTCTTTCCCCAGAGCTTCTTAACCGCTACTGTTTGACCCGTTTTGATCTTCACCTTATATACTCGACCCGACCCACCTGATCCAATCTGATTTCCTGCTCTTAGATACGAGAAAATGTCTTGCTCAGTGAACCCAATTCGTTGGAATGCGATTACCTTCATTTGGCTATGGAGTTTGGGTTTTGGATCACCAAGTGGTGGAAATTTGGTTTTATAAAGCCATGCCAGAGACAGTACTAGGATTATAACACAGAAACCTAAAAGAACTAATACAGAATAGAAAGAGGCGGTTCTGGGTCTCGAACATTGTGCCAAGGGTTTCAAAGTGTTGCTAAAGAGATTTGGGTTATCCAATAGGCTCGGTAGATAAAACTTGGTGTCGAACTCCAAAGGTAGTCTACCATCAAGATTGTTGTTGGAGAGGTTAAACTCTGTCAGCTTCAGCTTCGTCAAAGACTCAGGAATCTCTCCTGTGAGCAAGTTTCCGGAGAGATCAAGGTACGTTAGCACCGGTAAAGTCCCCAAGTCAGGCGGTATAGTGCCGGAAAATCTGTTTCCCGATAGGTTAAAATAGGACAAGGCCTTCCAGTTCAGCGAGCTCACATTTCTTGGAATTTCGCCGGATAACATGTTCTCTTGGACAAGAAATTTCTGCAACTTCTTCAATCCTGTTATACAAGTCGGCAACACGCCGGAAAACTGGTTTTGGCTCAGCGAGAACTCGACTAGTTGTTGCAGCTGGCAAATTTCCGCCGGAATCTCTCCGGTGAAATTATTTCCGGCGATCGAGATGGCAACGAGTCCGGAGGCAAGAGATATGTTATGCGAAATGGAACCCTGTAATCTATTATTATACATTTGGAGGCGAGTAAGCCCAGGATGACTCCAAAAACCCTCAGGTACTCCACCGGATA
Source organism: Quercus robur (assembly GCF_932294415.1). Taxonomy (NCBI): domain Eukaryota; kingdom Viridiplantae; phylum Streptophyta; class Magnoliopsida; order Fagales; family Fagaceae; genus Quercus; species Quercus robur. The sequence goes on from NC_065539.1 coordinate 15,903,211, forward strand.
GTTCATTTTGCTCGATCCTGACATAGTTAAGAGAATCGCATTCACCGTATGACATTGGTATTGTTCCAGAGAAGCTGTTCTTGAATGTGACTAACCTCTCAAGCTTCTTCCGGTAGCAGAGGTACATGGGCAACTCGCCAGTGAATTTGTTCGTAGAAACATCAATATTCACCAAGTCAGAATTTTTCCCAAGATTTTTGGGTAGTTGTCCAGAAAAGCTGTTGTTGAAGATTTTCAGCTCATGTAGGACCGGGTTCGAAGCTAAAACTTCAGGAACTTGACCTTCGAAAAAATTGTCGTTGAGGTTAAGAGAGTTCAGTGGCATTGCGGCGATCTTTTCAGATAGTGTACCGCTGAGGTTGTTTTCTGAGACATCTAGTCTAAGCAAAGTCCTCAAATTTGCTATGGTCTCTGGCAATCCACCGCTCAAATTGTTTTGATAGAGCTCGATTTGTTCAATGCTTTTTAATCTGCCAATACTCTCTGGAATTTCACCGGAAAGTGAATTGTTGGATAAGTCTAGGTTCTTGAGCGAGTCAAGTTTCCCAATTGAGTCCGGTATTGTCCCAATGAGATTCAAACTTGAAAAATACATAATCACGAGCTTGGTCAAGTTTCCAATCTCCGGAGGTAAAGGACCAGGCGTTAATGGATTGGAAATTAGCTCTAATAGGGTTAACTCACGGAGATTGCCTAAAAATGAAGGGATTGAGTCTGTGATATCGTTTGATCTTAGGTGTAGGAATCTCAGCGCCGGGAACCGTCGGCCAAAGCTCGCTGGAATTTTCCCAGTGAAAAAGTTGTCAGAGAGATCGAGATTTTCCAAATTTGTAAACTCCGGCGAGAAGTCCGGCAACTTTCCGCTGAAGTAGTTATTTGCGAGGCTTAGAAAATGAAGATGTGAGCACCTAGAAAAGGCTCGGGAAGTGATTATACCGTTGAGGGTATTGTTGGCGAGAGACAGGTTTTGGAGGGTCCGAATCTGACAGAATCCAAACGGGAACCGGCCAGAGAGATTGAAACCGGACAGGTAAATTGAAATGACTTTGTGTTTGTGAGAGTCACAAGAAATGCCACTCCAATTACATGGATTATGTTCACGGTTCGAAATCCAATCGTTGAGGCTGCCATTCGGGTCATCCAGTTGGGTCTTCTTGACCCGAATCAAAATCTCAGAATCAGATGTCAGTGAAAGCACTAGTGAAAAGCAGTGCAAGAACAAGAAAAACATGACCGCAAGGGCTTTGGGTGTTAGGTGTGTCATCATCTTAGAACCTATTACAAAATGTGTAAGCCTTTTGCAAATGGTAATGGAAAATGGGAAATGACTTTCAAGGGTTTTGGGTTTGTGAGGGAGTAACGGTGGGGAAATAAGGACGGTGACAAGAACGAGGTCAAATGCTGAATGGGATTTTAAATATGGATTAGAAATTCAAGGGGTTCACATGGGAATAGCTGCTGTGTGGTACAGAAAGGGATGGGTTTAATTTTTTTTTTTTTTTTCTAAATAAGGAATGGGTTTAATTAGGCTCATCTTCTGGGATATTGTGAGAGAAAGAGTGATTTGTTAGTGAGGTTGGTGGGTAATTAGAGTGATATAATTGCAGTTTGTTTTGGTAAGCAAGGACAAAGATATAATTGCATGTTGAGCAAGTTCAGCTTGACTCATTTTTGGCTTTTTAGGAGAAAGTAAATTGAGTAATTGGGTCATGCTGACGAGTACTCTTAGGATACTCGTTAATAATCCATTTTAGGAAAGTTTTGACATCATTTTTATAAGAAATGAAAAAAACTATCAAAACATTTATTGCTTTTTTTTCTCATAAAAATTTTCTTTAACTAGATTCTTAACCAATGCCCTAATAGTATTTGTTAGCATTTTCCTAAGTAATTAAGTAGTAGTATCAAAAGTTGTGGCGGTTTATTTTTTTATTATTATTTTTTTCTCCTCTTGATAGGAGTCTCTCCCTCTCATTTTCAAAACGAGCCCTTATCTCCCTTAGGTTGTTCTAAGGGGTTGAGGTTGGTTTTTTTTTTCCTCTCTCTCTCTCTCTCTCTCTCTCTCTCTCTCATAGTATCTTGGTGCATCATGGCTGAGGGTGAGGGTGAGGTTGTCTCTGAAATTTTAGAAAAGCTAAAACTCATGTCCGAGGAGGAGGAAGTCATTGAGATTGCTGATGATAGAAGGATCAGTAAGATTGAAAGCTGTGTGCTTAGTTTGGTAGGCAAGTTTTTAACATGTAAACCGTATAATAAGAGAGCCGCTTTGAGTACCTTAAGGAAGGTTTGGGGGTTGGATTCTGAGTTACAGATTGTGGAAGTTGGTGTAAACTTGTTTCAGTTTAAGTTTAAGACTGAATTTCAGATGGCTCGGATTCTTAAAGATGGTCCTTGGTCTTTTGATAATCAAATATTGTTACTCAAGAGATGGCAACGAGGGATGTCCGTAGCCAATATTGTTCTTGATCATGTTTCCTTATGGGTGCAAATTTGGGGAGCACCCTTTGATATGGTTTCCCCACAGGTGGCAACAAATATAGGTGGTCAGATTGGTACGGTGGAGGATGTGGAAAAACGAAGGTCAAATGATTCACAAAGCTTGTTCATACGAGTGAGAGTTTCCGTCTCTATTTCTAAACCATTAATAAGGGGGTGTTTTGTCTCAGACTTCGAAGGTAACCGTACATGGTTAAAACTTAAGTATGAGAGATTGGCGATGTTCTGCCACTTTTGTAGATTTGTTGGGCACGACTTGAAGCACTGTGCGGGTTTCTTTGCTGTAGAAAAGAATGGTGCAACAATGGAACTCCAGTACGAAGACTGGTTAAAGGCAGTGGGTGGTCGGCAAAGAACTACATCAAGGGTGGAGGGGGCGGTGCAAAGAGAAGTAGAAGATACAGGTGAGCTAGTTGCACAGAACAGAGCGGTGTAGAGAGAAACAGGTGGTACGAGTAAGCTGGCTGCGCAGTACAACTCCGAACTTCGTGTCACACTCCCTGTTTTTCCAAAGAATATCCCAAGAGAGGATACGAGGTCTAGGGATAAGGAAAGTGATCAGAGGGTTAGTCATGGGGCGTGGGCTAAGGCGGATTTTGAGAAGGTTTTGGAGAAGATTGATGCAGCAATTGAGGGGGCAGGAGTTATTATCCCTGACACAAGTAAGGTGAAATTTCAGGGAGTTTTCTATGGGAAGGGACTAATAGACGTGGCTGTTCAGGATGCTGGGGTTACTCCTAATTTAAATATAGTGCATTCCACGCAAGATGTAGGGACCGGGCTTGATGTCGGCTCGCCCAAGTTGGGCTTTAAATTAGGGGGTGATCCAACTGAGATTAGTAAACTAAAGAGGACCAATAGAATTTCATGCAAAGGGAATAAGAGTGGTAAGTTAACTACTAAGACTCCTAACGTGGGGGAGGATAGAAGTCCAAGCAAGGGCAAGCTTAAACAGGGTAGCTGGAAAAGAAAAGATGGGAGACCCATAGAAGAGACATTGAGCTGTTGCATGGACATTGATGTTGGGCAGAAATGTTCGTTCCGAGCAATGGTAATAGTGGTGGCCTAGCATTATTTTGGAAGGATGGGGTGACTTTTGATGTGCAATCTTATGCTTATGATCATATTGATGCTTGGATTGATGGTGGTTCGGGTATTGGTTGGTGGCACCTTACAAGGTTCTATGGCAGCCCAAAAACAGAAAGGAGACCGGAGTCTTGGGCTAAATTGAAGTTCTTAAAGAAATCTTCTTCTCTCCCATGGTTGGTGATTAGGGATTTCAACGAAATCATTGGGTTATCGGAAAAGGAAGGGGGACGTATAAGGCCAAAAAGCCAAATGGAGTTGTTTTTGGAGGTGATTAATTTTTGTGCTCTTAGAGATTTGGGGTTTGTGGGGCCTAAATTTACTTGGTTATTTCAACGAAGAGATGGTTTTCAGATTAGAGAGAGGTTGGATAGAGCCGTGGGGAGTACCGATTGGTTGGATCTTTTCCCAAGGGCAACGCTACATCATCTATCGTCCTCGGTTTCTGACCATTCTCCTCTATCCTTACACCTACAAAATCGGCCTTGTAAGAGAAGTAAAAGAAGGTTGTTTCGATTTGAATCCATGTGGCTCAAAGATGCTCATTGTGAGGAGGTTGTAAAGAAGGCTTGGGAGGAAGGGGAATTGGTGGGTTCGGATTGGGCTATCTCGAACTGCTTGGAAAGGTGCAAAGCTGAATTACTAAGATGGAATAAAGAGGAGTTCGGTAATGTGGGGGCTAAGGTGGCTAATCTACAAGCTAGGCTGGCTTTGTTGGAGATCCAACCTACTTCTCCTAACCAAATTCATGCTTTGAGAAAAACGAGGATTGAACTTAACTGTTGGTTGGATAGGGAGGATGAGATGTGGAGGCAAAGGGCTAGGCAAAATTGGTTTCAAGGTGGCGATAGAAACATGAAGTTTTTTCATGCAAAAGTTTCGAATCGTCAAAGCAAGAACCATATTGATGGTATTTTTTATGGGAATGGGGTGTGGCACGAGGGGTGTGGCATGAGGAAGAGGCCGAGATAGCTAGAATTTTTGTGGAGTACTACACGGGTCTATTCTCTTCTTCCCTTCCCGTGGACTTTGATGAGATTCTCCATGCAATTGGGCCGAAAGTTTCAAGGGAGATGAATGCTGATTTGGCTTGTGAGTTTCATGAGGGTAAGGTCCGTAAAGCTCTAAAGCAAATGTATCCTTTGAAGGCATGGGGCCTGAATGGTATGCCATCTTATTCTATCAACATTTCTGGAGTACATGCGGACGTGTAGTGTGCAAAACAGTCTTGGAATTCCTGAACCATGGTATCTCTCCTCCTAACTTTAATCAAACTCATGTTGTGCTTGTTCCTAAAGTTAAAGAGCCAAAACATGTGACTGATTTTAGACCTATTAGTTTATGCAATATAATCTATAAGATTGCCTCGAAGGCTATAGCGATTTAAAAGAATTTTGCCATCTATTATTAGTGATTCTTAAAGTGCTTTTGTGCATGGTAGACTTATTACGGATAATGTGTTGGTAGCTTTTAAAACTATGCATCATATTAGTAAAAAGAAGGGGGGGGGGGGGGAAGTGGGGGACATGGCTCTAAAGTTTGACATGAGTAATGCATATAATAGGGTGGAGTGGGTTTGGTTGGAAAAAATTATGGAGAAGTTAGGCTTTGCTGAAAGGTGGAGATGTCTTGTTATGAAGTGTGCTACCTTTGTAAACTATGCAATTAAGGTCAATGGGTGCCCTATGGGAAGCATTACTCCCACTAGGGGTATTCGCCAAGGGAACCCTTTGTTGCCTTATTTCTCTTATGTGCAGAGAGTTGATCATCTCTTATTAAGGCATCTGTGACTAACGGTGTTTTGAAAGGGATTTCTGTTTGCAGAGAGGGACCCGAACTATCCCATCTATTTTTTGCAGATGATAGCCTTACATTTTGTAGAGTTTCATTGGCGGATTGTGATGAGGTTCAAAGAGTGTTGGGAGTCTATGAGAGAGCCTTAGGTCAACAGCTAAATTGGGCAAAAACTTCTCTCTTCTTTAGCAAAAACACTCCAAGGGAAATTCAAGGAGAAATCCAAAGAAGGTTTGGAGCTCATGTCATAAAACAACATAAGAAGTATCTAGGCTTGCCATCACTTATGGGGAAAAACAAGTGGAACACTTTTAATGACATCAAGGAGAAGCTCAGTAAAAAACTGGTGGGATGGAAGGAGAAGTTGTTATCAAAAGTGGGCAAAGAAATCCTCATTAAAGTTGTGGCTTTGGTAGTCCCAACATACACAATAAGTTGCTTTAAAATCTCGGAATCACTATGTGATGATTTAACAAGAATAATTAGGAATTTTTGGTGGGGCCAAAAATCTGAGGAGAAGAAAATTTCATGGGTGTCGTGGGAAAAGATGTGTGAGCCCAAAGCTGGTGGTAGCTTGGGGTTTAAGAATTTACAATGTTTTAACTTGGTTTTACTTGCCAAACAAGGGTGGAGATTGCAACTAGCCCAAGACTCATTAGTATTTCGGGTTTTGAAAGCAAAATATTTTCCTAGATGTGACTTTATTCATGCTTTTCTAGGCCATAATCCGTCTTATACTTGGAGGAGCATCATGGCGGCGCAAGAACTGGTGAAGGAGGGAGTTATGTGGAGAGTGGGTAATGGTAAGTTCATTGTAAAAAATGCTTATCATTTGGCTGTGAGAATATCTTCAATACTAGAGGGAGTGTCTCAGATTGTAGCCTGATGAGAAGGTTTTGGAGAAGTCTCTGGAGGCTTCCTATTCCCCATAAGGTTAAGCATTTTGCATGGAGAGCCTGTAGAGAAGCGTTACCTACAAAAGTAAACCTAAAGAGAAGGAAGGTGTTGACAGATGATTCATGTGAATGGTTTAAAGTGAAGACCAAAACTACTGGCCACGTTTTGTGGGGTTGTCCGAAAGCTCAAGAGGTGTGGGAGTGTTCTAATTAGTCCTAAGCTTACAGAGAAGAGATGATATCTCTTTTATGGACATCTTGTGGTAGTTGCTGTTGGGTGAAAATGTGATTTTGGATTGTGTCTCTCAGGTGGTTATGATAGCTTGGAAGGTATGGCACAGTCGAAATGAATGGAGCCTTAATGGTGTGATGCCTTTTGGTAAGCAGCTGGTGTTCAGGGCAATGCAGCACTGGGTTGATTTCCTTGCAACTAATGAGGGTGATGTGCTTCCCAGCTCTACAATCCAGATGTTGTATTGGTCTCCTCCTCCACTGGGTTTATGCAAAGTGAATGTTGATGCTGCCACTTTCAAGGATATAAGATCAACGGGGATTGGGGTTGTAATTCGTGACAACTTGGGGAAGGTTGCTGCTATTTTATGCAGAAAATTGGAAGCTCCTTTCGGTCCACTTGAGGCTGAATCAAAGGAATTTGAAGCAGGGATTCTGTTTGCCCTGTGTCGTGGCTGTACTGCTGTGGTGCTGGAGGGAGATTCACAGGTATTGGTAAATGCTCTGGCAGGTTCTTCCCCCTCTCCCTCAGCTGTGGCTTCTGTAATTCATGATGTTCTAGAGCTATGTATGGGGTTTACACAAATTCAGTTCTCCCATGTAAAGAGGCAAAGGAATATGCCTGCTCACTTAGTAGCAAAAAAAGCTTACAACATTGTTAATGACATTGTATGGGTTGAAGAGGATCCTTGCTTTGCTAAGCAAGCCCTCATCCATGATGTAACTTTTATGGTTTCTTAGAAATGAAAAGTTTATGCATTCCCTATCAAAAAAAAAAAAAAAAAAAGAGTTGTGGTGGTTTGGTGTGATAGTGGTGGCAAAGAGCATATTTCTAGAAGAAAAGCATGCGTGAAGATTACTACTATGATTCCAGTAAGAACTTGTTTTAGGGAGTTTTTGAGTACATTGTGAAATGTTCCATTTTTAGGGAAAAAGGGGAATCAGAGAGGAGAATTTTAGGTCGAGGAACAAATGTGACGTTTAGGGGGTCGGTGCTTGAAATTAATATCATTGTTTGATTCTTAGGTTTGATGGAGAATGAAGGGGCACATGTGATGGTTCAGAACTTGCTAATATCATTTCCAGATTGGTAGGTTTGGGTCAATTTCATAACCTTTAATTTTTTTTTTCTTTATTTTTGATGCAAAACAAACAGCATAGGTCTTCCAAGAGCAATTAAAGCAGCGAAAATGATGGAATAAGATCAAGGAGGTATCAGTAGAACTCATTGGGGCTATGATGTTGGAATCGTGTGAAATTTAGAGGGCTGAAAGGAAATGGTTTTCTTATCAAGACTCGAGAGCTCAAGGGTCGCCCTAATTTTTAGTGAATTCTTCTATTAAGGCCCCATAAATGGTACATTTTGCTATTTTTAAGAATATTTGTTTTCCTTAATAATTTTTAGTTTAAAAGTTAGAATAAGGTCTCATATGTTTTGGGAAGTCTCTTAGAGAAAGTAGTTTTAATTTCTGCAACTATCTCAATTTTGCTATTTTTGGTAATAAAAAAAAAAACTATTTCGCCACTTAATTACGTGATTAGTGCGAATTTGTTTTTCTTGGGCGTTTTCCTAGCTTTCTTATGTTTTCTTTTACTATTTAAACTCAATTTAGCCTCCAAGGCAATTTAGTTTTCAAATTAATAAAAAATCCAAACTTTGCCTATTGTTTCTCTTGGGTGGATTTCAAAACTTCATCACATTGTGGATTGAAGGAACCCTTCATAAACTTGAGGTTTTCATTCAGAAACTAACGTGTTTAGTTTCTTTTTTATTCAAAAAGCAACAAGTTTTTTTTCTTGTAACTTTCACGACATCAATTTTTTGCCTAGGTCCATCCCTACGTGAGACTATTTGTTTTGGTAGCTCATTGAGTAATTCATTGATTAATTTTAGGTTAATCAGGGTATGTATTAATTTTTTTTAAAAAAATAGGTATATATTAAAGAGTAAAACTAATATGACAAGTTATATGCAATTCCAAAATATATAAAGATATTATGGCAATAAGCCAATAACAGAGTGCCATGCTAATATATCCATTGAAATAGTCAAATTATTCGCTTCCCTTCTTAGACAAAGCATGGAATATTTCAAGTTAAATTCCCTTCTAAAACATTTAAAGATAAAATGGCAATAAGAATTTGTTGTATACATTTGAAATTTTCAAACTTTTCACTTCCCCCCCCCTCCCTCCCCTCCCCAGACAAAGCATATGCATGTCCCTTTAAAAAAAAAAAAAAAAAAAAAAAAAAAAAAAAAAAACATTTGCATATCTATTAACAGTGCGTCAAATCTCTCTCAAACGATTAAGGAGAGATCTATAATTATCTGTAAAAGCCCTCAAAAATAAATTATAGGGTTTTATTAAATGTAAGTTATTGTTTTAAACCCCCGAATGTACATTATCTTACACAATGTACACACTTTTCATACTAGATGTCTATATTTATCAAATAATATCCACACTTTATACATGATGTGAAAGAATGTGCACACTCTTAAATGTGAAACAATCAGAACTCCAATAGATACTACTGAAAGCCAAAAAACACAAAATAGTTAACTAGAACCCTAAAATTCCTCAAAGTCCTTAAGATATCCCCTCACTATTTGTAGTCACCCTCAACCTCAAGCTTATGCATGAAGGCCCCATCTCTAATTGAGCATGCCAATTGCATAGATCCTAATGTCATAGTGTGTGTGAAGCTTAATTTATTATGTTATTAATGCGGAGTGTTCACCCCTGAAGCAAAATTGGTTTTCGTGAGTCGTGACACTATTAAGGATATTTCTAATATTTAAAAATTTATTAAAAACTTGAGGCACATTATTGAAATTTTACACGTGTATGTAGCAATCAAAGTTGTCAACATTTTCTTCTTAAAAAAAAAAAAAAAAAAAAAAAGTGACACTAATTCTTAAAAACTTGTCAGACTTATCTTTTTTATATATTTCACGTGATATCTTTTAAATTGTCTTCTTATCCTCTATTCTTTCTATATATAGAGTAGTATTCTTTTGAAGAGCATCAGCATCAGAGAATTCTATCCTATTCTATTTTACCATCTCAAAAACCCACTTTATTACTTATACCATACCATTTTACAATACTTTCAACATCCCAAAACTCTATTTTTATTAAAATATTATTTTTTATCTTTCTTTATTATTTCTTTCCAACCGTCACTTTTTTTCAAACTTTGGCATGAATCAATTTTCCTGGGCTTTCCAACAATATTTTTTTTCCTCAGTCTCCCTCAACCTCTAGCACCGGTTCAACACACAGAGCCACACACACAGACCCATGATACACTAATCAACCTATCCATACTCATCACCACACACATAGAGCCACACACACACACAAACACAAACCATCAACAAAGCCACATACACACAAACCATCAGACCAGTTGGAGCCAACAACGGCCACCACACCCACCACCCAAGCCACCGGTCAGCAAACCCAAGCCACCGATCAGAAACCCATGCCGCCGATTTGAAACCTAGCCGATTTGAAACCCACCGGAGCAAACCCATTAAAAAAAAATCATCACCGGAGCCACCATCGGAGCTACCGATGATCAACCCAACCAATCCACCCATCGATCAACAGATCCCAGCCCATCGATCCAAACCCAGCTGGTCGATCCACGATGAGAGATGAGAGAGAGGTCGTGTGAAACATCGAACCCAACCTTGTTGGACCCAAACACTGGTGATCTCCGACGACCAACAACCCACTTTAGCCGCAACCTAACCACGACCAACGACCCAAGCACCGGACCCAACCACGACCCACAACCCCTTTAAGCACCGGTCACAAAAAAAAAAAAAAAAAAAAAAAACCACAACCACCACAATGACCCACGCCAAAAACCACAACCACCACAGTGATCCACGCTGTCACCCACGACAAAAAAAAAAAAAAAAAAAAAAAAAAAAAAAAAAAAAAAAAAAGCAACCATAGAATCGCTGAATCGACCCACCAGAAAAAATGAGCCACTGTGATGAGAGTAGATGGAGAATGGTGTTTCAGTCTGAAGAGAGGAGAGAGCAGATAGAGAAACAGAGAAGGAAGAGAGAGAAGAGAACTGAAATATTGAGATGAGAGAGAAATTTCGGAAGTGAATAAAATATATATATATATATATATTTAGAATACTGCTACAGTACAATTCTAACTTTAGAATTGTACTGTAGCACTATTGCAAAAAAATTTGCAATAGTTGGGTTTACCATTCTTTGATGCAAAGCATTTTAAGGCTTAAAATGCCAAATTGTCCTTAGATATGGCATTAGCATTCTCCAATGCTAATGCTTTAAGGAACAATGAATGATAGAAGCTATTTCATATTTCCATAATTTTCTCTGTGTCTATGACGGGTATTAGAGCCTTTTGCCTACTTGTATACAATAATACTACTTTTATGAGTTCTATAAATAAGTGTGAAGTATTTTAAACATCTTATCTTTTTTTTTTTTTTTTAATGAACTAAAACATCTTATCTATTATCATAAAGAGTCTGCATTACATTCATCTATGTAAATTTGTGTATATCTATATTACCAAATATTATATATATATATATATATATATAAATATATATTTAATATAAGATATAATTTTACTCTAACCTAATCAAAATGTATATACGTGTGAAGCTCCTTCTTAGAGACTTGAATCCTGACCCCTGTTCCCCACACCCCATAAGTATTTATACCTATGGAGTGACCATCGCACCAAGGATATGCGGTAGTCTAAATCTTTTATATTCTTAAATATCATTGTTGTGTTGTTACATTTATAGCTGTTCTAAAGCTAGTACACTTGAAGCCCATATCTCAATGTACATGCTTGGAGCAACCTCGCAAGTAGAACTTTTTTATTTTTTTATTATTTCTATAACCTTTTTATTAGCCCATTAAAACATCTTTTATATCAAAAATTATACTTGGATGGACCAATACATTGTTAGAGATATATTAACCCATTAATATAGGCACAAGTCCAATCTTATTTGTGTGCAAGTTAAGTCTTTTACTTGTATTAAAAGTTTATTAATATAAGGTTTAGCCTATTATATATACCTAGGTTATGGTTTGGTAAGGATAATTTTAAAAGGATGATAAACTCATTTACGTAAGATGAGGCCGACAGTCCCAATGAACTCGTTAGCCTTACTTGTACATTCAGAGACATAGATGACACCACCTCAAGGCCGACGACTCCACCTTAAGATCACGACACATGTATGGAACGACCAGAATGCCTAGAAGGGATAGGAAGCTGACGGAGATAAAGAAACCTTTGACAAATCTGACAAGGCCTTGCTTGGCCTCCACGCATGAGTATATAAGGAATCATCTTACGCCCCACGGTTAACCATAATTAAGAGGATTCCTACTTGGAAAGGATCCTGCAAAATGCGCTCATTAATGAGGATTCACTAAGGAACGAATGTCAACTTTACGCTACTATAAAAATCCCAAAACCCTCACAGATCTAGGTACGCATAATTTACCCCAGCTCTAGCACTCTAGAGTTGAGAAAAGTTTTTTAACTTAACCTTCGGAGGTGTTTGGCCAGTACCACACTAGTACTCTCTGTAGGGTCTTCTTTTTCTTTATTGTGCAGGTCTTGTCTAGATCACATGAGAACCGTGTAGCTCACTGACGATTTTCAACATCATCATTTGGTGCCGTCTGTGAGAAATGCATATCGACTTGTAAGCCATACTACCGCTTCCCAGACAAAGAATTGCATAGTACTTACTCGCTCATTGGCGACCACCAATAATAATCAAGGAGACGAACCACGTACCACCACCCTCGAGAGACAGGTTCAGACTTTTGCAGTAGCCATGGAGCACCTCACCAAGCAAAACCATGACTTAGAAAAGCAACTGCGCCAAAAGAACGCAGGGCCTAACTCAGGAGGAGGACTAAGAAGGTACCAGTGCTGAGAGAATGGACCAAGAAGGGCTAGAGGGCAGCAACGCCCCAAGCAGATAGGAGCGACGGGATACAAGCTGTCCATCCACAGCAGATACGGCTCCACCATACATGGTAGCGGAGATGCAGATGATGAAGGAACAAATGGATTTCATGATGAACGCCCTTAGAGGACGGGTGTTTAACGAGCTCGACTAATTGGTCCATCAGATGGACTCACCCTTCACTGCATCCGTCACTTCATTTACCCTTTCGCCAAAGTTCCGCTGCCACAAGTAGAGGCCTATAATAGATCTAAGGATCCTTTAGATCACTTGGAGTCTTTAAAACCTTGATGCACTTGCAAGGCATGGCAGATGAGATCATGTGTCGGGCCTTCCCAACTACGCTGAAGGGTCTTGCAAGGGTATGGTTCAGCAGGCTAAAGCCAAACTCCATCAACACTTTCAAGGAGTTGAGCGCATAATTTGCCTCGCACTTTATCGGGAGGCCACAGGTATAAGAAGTCTACTACATACCTAATGAACATCAAACAACAGAAGGATGAGACTCTGAGGTCCTACATAACTCGCTTTAACAAGGAGGCTCTCTCGATTGATGAAGCTGACGACAAGATACTAGTGGCAGCATTTACCAATGGGTTATGAAAGGGGAAGTTTCTATTTTCCTTATACAAGAACGACTCAAAAACCATGTTGGATGTACTTTACAGGACTAGTAAGTACATGAATGCGGAAGATGCATTGCTGGCCCGAAAAAGAAGCCTAAGAAAAGGGAAAGACAAGAGGACGCGTGGCAAGATAGGGACGCAAGATGGCTAGGACCGGAGATCAATGGGAGGACAGGCCCCATTGGGAGGTTCACAAGCTTCACCTTGCTAACTGCCTCGATTAATCAAGTCTTGATGCAGATCAAGGATGAAGGAGCATTGACATTTCCTGGTAAGTTGAAAGGAGATCCTAGTAAGAGGTTTAGAGACAAGTACTGTCGTTTTCACCGTAACCACGGTCATGATACGTCCAAATGCTACGCCTTAAATCTACAAATATAAACTCTTATCAAGCAAGGAAAGCTGCAAAGGTTCGTCAGCAAGGAGAGGACAGAACCACTATAAGAGTAGGCTGTCCGGAGGGAAAAAGAATGTCCTAGGCCCCCTAGGAGAAATAAGGATGATCATAGGGAGAACCACAACTTCTAATTTGTCTAGGAAGGCATGCAAAACCTTCCTACGGATGGTGCAAAATGTCCAGCTGACAGGCTTCATCCTAAAGATGGCATGCAAAACCTACCTACGGAGGAAAATGCTCAACGTCTCCACCACCCACACAACGATGCACTCATGGTTAGCATACGGGTAGGGGACTACAACACTCATCGTGTCTTGGTGGATAATGGGAGCTCTACTGACATCCTCTATTACTCGATGTTCCAGCAAATGAGAATTGAGAAAGAATGGCTGGTTTCTACTAATGCCTCGCGCGTGGGGTTTGGAGGAACAAGATTATACTCCCTCGGCGCGACTACATTGCCTATAACGGTTGGTGATTACCCTTAGTAGTTTACTAAGGATGTTACATTCCTTGTTGTTGATTACTTATCTGCCTACAACACCATCCTTGATCGATCTACCCTCAACTCATGGAAGGCCGTAACTTCGACCTACCATATGATGATCAAATTTCCCACCGAGTACAGAGCAGGAAAGGTATGCGAGGACTAAGTGGTAGCACGCGAGTGCTATATAGTGATGCTAGAAATGGATGACCACTTATAGACCATGAGCATAGAAGAACAGCAGATAGTTGCGGAGCCCATCGAGGGGTTGGAAGATATACTCCTTGATAACTTAAGACTTAAGCGAATGACTTGAGCCCATCGAGGGGTTGTTGATTGCTCATCTGCCTACAATGCTATCCTTGATCGACCTACCCTCAACTCATGGAAGGCCGTAACTTCGACCTACCATCTGATGATCAAATTTCCCATCGAGTACGGAGTAGGAAAGGTATGCGAGGACTAAGTGGCAGCATGCGAGTGCTACATAGTGATGTTAGAAATGGACAACCACTTACAAACCATAAGCATAGAAGAACAGAGAACAGTTACGGAGCCCATCGAGGGGTTGGAAGAGATACTCCTTGATAACTCAAGACTTAAGCGAATGACTAGAATCAGCACTCTCGCTAGTCTGCCAATCTGTCAGGCGCTCACCATATTTCTAAAGGAAAACTAGGATGTCTTTGCTTGGAGCCATGAAGACATTCCTGAAATCGACCCTTCAGTCATGGTGCACAGGTTGAATGCATCGCCCACTTATCCCCTTATCTGTCAAAAGAAATGAGTGTTTGCCTAAAAGCGAGACTGAGCCATAGCAGAAAAAGTCTGTAAGTTGCAAGATGCAGGCTTCATTAGAGAAGTTTACTACCCTGACTGGCTGGCCAACATGGTGATAGTCAAGAAAGCCAACGAAAAGTGGAGAATGTGCATAGACTTTATGAACCTGAACAAGGAGTGCCCTAAGGATAGCTACCCTCTTCCGCGAGTTGACGTGCTAGTAGACTCTATGGCCTGACACCAATTGCTGAGCTTTATGGATGCTTTTTCTGCTTACAACCAGATAAAGTTGGACGAAGCTGATTAGGAGAAGACGTCGTTCGTCACCAGCCAAGGCCTCTTCTGCTACAAAGTAATGTCATTCGGCCTAAAAAACGTGGGCGCAACATATTAGAGGCTCATGAACAAGATGTTTGCATATTAGATTGAAAGAAATATCCAAGTCTACGTTGAAGACATGCTAGTGAAAAGTCTAAGGGAGGATGACCATTTAGACGATATTAAGGAGACCTTTGATACCTTCCGCTCTTACAAAATGAAACTCAATTTGAGCAAGTGTGCGTTCAGGGTAACGGCTGGAAAGTTTCTGGGTTCATGGTGTCTCATAGAGGTATTAAGGTCAACCCTGACAAGATCCAAGCCATAATAGAGATGGCACCACTAAGGAACGTGAAAGAAGTACAAAGCCTCAATGGCAAGGTAGCCGTGCTGAATAGGTTTGTGTCAAGGGCAACAGATAAGTGCCTACTTTTCTTCAGCACGTTAAAGAAGACTTTTGAGTGGATGATCGAAAGTCAGCAAGCATTCGAGGATCTGAAGGTCTACCTTTCTTCACCGCCATTGCTAAGTCCCTCCAAACTAGAGGAAGAACTATTCCTATATTTGGTTGTATTCTTGGCTGTTGTCAGTGCGGCTGATAATAGCTTAATTTTGTACATTTATATCATTATTAGAAAGCATTATCATACTTATTTTGAGTTAATTCATGCATTTTATAATTGATTGCTGAATAATCAATTTTGTACTTAATTGAATTTTAATGCGTGAATTTGTCTTTTGTAGGATAATGAAATTAATAAGTGGATTTGTGCAAAGGAATAAAAGCTAATGGGCTTTAATTTTACAAGGGCCATGATGAAGTCAAAGAAGGCCAACCAAATTAAATTCAAGTCCAATTGGAGCAAGGAATCAAAGGAAATTTGCACCTAATTCAAGTCCAATTCGGAGTAGGATTCCAGCCTATATACCAATTAGTATTAGGAGCATAACTTTTGGCTCTGATGTCTAATCGAGATGATTCAAGTTGGACTGGAAAGATAACTTAAAGGGCTACAACTTTATAGTTTACAAAAAGTCCAAATTATCAATTTAAATGGGCCATAAATGTCGGTTAAGTGAAACCTAAAAACCTGGGATTTCCTCCAAATGGGAATTCAACTTGTAATAGGATTCCTTGACCTATTTAAAGGCTCTTTAGGGCAAAATTCAGAGGGAGAGCTGCTGTAGAACATAATTTAGATTTTCTTAAAGTTTTTTATTTTTATTTATTTATTTATTTATTTTTTATAGTTTTTAGAGTTTTATTTGTGTTATGACTTGCTAGAAGCCTTGCTAAGGTAAGGGGTGAAACCCAACCGTTTATTGGTATGTTCTTAACAATTATTTATTGGTTTTAATGATTATGTTTTTTTATGTTTTTGATTGTTTTACTCATCTAGAAAAGTATTTAGTTCTGTATAATCCTTTGATTTATCGTAGACTCCGGGCACGTTAAATGCTTAGTATTCCTTGCGAACTAATTCACTAGTTTTGTTTTGCCTAAAATCAATCAATTGCATGAAACTACCTTAGACAATTAATTCTTGAGTTTTTATTGTTAAATCATCCGACTAAAATCATCCTTTGTATGAATTTTAGTTGAATTATAAAATAAATATTGTTAAGACTACCAATAGATGTGTTGTGTGTGGATCCCTAAACCTTAGCACCTTAATATATTTTTATTTTCATTCAATTTAAATTACTTTCACTAAACTATTAAAAATCTCTTCAATTAAACTTTATTATTTTAGTTTTATTCTCTTGTGGTTTGCTAATCAATTCTCTTTTCCCTATGGGTTTGACCTCGGACTTACCAAGTTATTACTTCGCGACAATCTTGCACTTGGGAGCATCATTTAAGTCGCAGCAGCGGCCTTAGTCAGGGAAGAAGACAGGGTGCAGAAGCAGGTGTACTACACTAGCCAAGCACTTCGAGGCATAGAGGAAAGATACCCACCAGTGGAGAAGCTCACTTTCGCTTTAGTTACCGCAGCTTGTAAGCTTAAGCCCTACTTTCAAGCCCACACTGTGTCGTCCTGATTGACAAGCCTCTACAGCGGGTGATGAGTAATCTCGAAACTGTTGGACGAATGGCGTTATGGGCAATAGAATTGAATGAATTTGATGTGCAATATCGTCCACATACTGCCATAAAGGGACAGGTAGTTGCCGACTTCATCGCAGAATTCACCGGTATCGAAAGCGAGGGGACAGAAAAACGATCTCAGTAGAGTGTCCACACGGATGGATTGTCCAACAAGCAGGCTGGTGAGGTAGGTATAGTGCTCTGTTCCCTAGAAAAGGACGAGATTGAATGCATGGTTCGTCTTGATTTCCCAACGACCAACAATGAAGCAGAATACGAAGCATTAGTAGCAGGGCTAGACCTTGCAAAAGCCGCAGAAGCAATAAGCGTGATCGTGTACTGCAACTCTCAGGACTAGTCAAGTGAACAGTGACTTTGAATACAAAAGGGAAAAGATGAAGAAGTATCTATAGCAGGTGAGAAAATGAGTAAGTGAGCTAAAGACCAAGTTCATCTAAGTTCCCAGGGAAGAAAACGAGAAAGCTAATTGCCTTGCCAAAGTCGCCTCTGCAGAACATATGCTCATCACCAGTAAGGTACTTTCTTTTGTTTAGCTCTCACCTTTAATAGACGACGTCCACATGCAGGAAATAGACTCGAAAAGTAACTGGACTACATTGATAGTTTCTTACTTAAAAAAAAACAACATACTACTCAACAATAAGGAGGCCGCAAGGAAGCTGAAGGTCCAAGCAGCATGATTCGTTCTGATAAAGGAAATCTTGTACAAGAGAGGCTTCTCCCGATCGTTCCTAAGGTGCTTAAGCCATGAAGAAGCAGAGTATGTCATGAGAGAAGTCCATGAAGGGATCTGTAGAAACCACTCAGGATCACAGTCTTTGGTGCACAAACTGATCCGAACTGGATACTATTGGCTTACTTTGCAAAAGGATGCCCAGGCTTATGTCAAAGCTCGTGACAAATGTCAAAGGTTCAACAATTTCATCAGACAACTAACAAAAGAGCTCACCCTAATGACGGCCCCACGGCCTTTCTCTCAATGGGGATTGTAACTCATGAGCCCATTCCCAATAGCAACGAGACAGCTGAAGTTCCTAATAGTCAGCATAGACTACTTCACCAAATGGGTAGTAGCTGAAGCCCTGGCCACCATCACAGAGAAGAACGTGTGGAGCTTCATCTGGAGGAACATCATTTGCAGATACGGGATCCCTAGAGTCTTGGTCTTAGGTAACGGGTGGAAGTTTGACAACGACTCTTTTAGGGACTTTTGCTCACAATTAGGGATTAAGAACCATTACTTCTCCCCCGCCCACCCTCAGGCCAACGAACAAGTTGAGGTCACGAACTGATTCTTGCTTAAAATTATCAAGACTCGGTTTGAGGGGGCAAAGGGTATATGGCCAAAAGAGTTGCCAAGCGTACTATGGGCATACAGAACAACGGTCAAACGCCTACAAGAGAGACGCTGTTTCAACTAGCATATGGAAGCGAGGCAGTTATCCCAGCTAAGGTCGGACTTACAAGTTACAAGGTGGACAATCATGATGAAAGAAGGAATGACGAGGCCATGCTTCTACAACTTGACCTAGTGGATGAAGTTAGGGCGGCAGCTGAACAAAGACTAGCACGATACTAGGACCTTATGGCCAAGCACTACAACTCTAGAGTCAAGCATAGAGACTTCAAAGTCAAAGACCTCGTCTTAAGGAAGGTGACGAGTGCCACTAGAGATCCCTCTCAGGGAAAGCTCGGTCCTAACTAGGAGGGACCTTACAGAATCATTTCATGGTAGAGGAAAGGCACCTACCACCTAGAGACGCTAGATGGACAGAAGTTGCTCCATCCATGAAATACCGAGCATCTCAGGAAATACTACTAGTAGATGACAGCATGAAGAGCGCCACTCCTCATTTCCAATTTATTTCTTTTTAGTTAATTTTTATCTATAGTACTTTCTAAGTCCAAAGGGCAGGGTTTTATTCTTTTTAAGAACAATTTTTTACTTATACATGCATCTATCATAATAAGAGGAGTTATTCATATATGACCTGTGTATGTGTACGCCTTTACGAAACTACATCTGTGACTAAAGTCCACAAGTGGACGAGTTCATCCCATGGGGATGCCTTAAAATTATCAAGTCCACAAGGAGACGGGTTTATTATTAAGTCCAAAAGTGGACAGGTTTATTATTAAGTCCACAAGTGGATGAGTTTATTAAATGGATGAGTTCATCCCATGAGGATGCCTTAAAATTATCAAGTCCACAAGTGGACGAGTTTATTACAAAGTCCACAAATGGACGAGTTCATCCCATGAGGATGCCTTAAAATTATCAAGTTCACAAATGGACGAGTTTATTATTAAGTCCACAAGTGGACGAGTTTATTCTTAAGTCCACAAGTGGACGAGTTTATTACAAAGTCCACAAATGGACGAGTTCATCCCATAAGGATGCCTTAAAATTATCAAGTCCACAAATAGATGAGTTTATTATTAAGTCCACAAGTGGACGAGTTTATTATTAAGTCCATAAGTGAATGAGTTTATTATTAGGTCCTCAAACAAGAACTAGTTCATTGTCATGCCTAAAGGTGGACGAGTCCACCAAAGCAGATGGGTTCACCCCAAATATCCACCAAGTTGTTTGGGAGACAAGTACATCCTAACATGTGTACACAGAACCAGACGGACATACACATATCTTAGAATAAAGATCACACATGGGGAAAATATGCTAAAAGTGACCGATATAAAATAATAACAATATACCATAAATATAGTAAAGTCTTTACAAGAAGGCCCAAAAACAGAAGGGCATTTAATATTGTCTGAAAATAGGACGAAATACATAAATTATTACTAAAAATAAAAAGCTAAACTATAGGGTTCTGGACGTCCTGAACTGGAGGATTCTTATTGTCTTTAGAAGGAAGATTCTGGGCGCCTTGAGTAGAAGGGTTTTTAGTGTCATGAGGAGGATTTTCGGTTAACGGGATCAAGGGAGTGATGGGCTTCTCCACAGCAAGTTGAGCAAGAATTACACCATCATTTTTTGGATCCCGCTCTGACTGAGTAAAGTCGTCGGTCTCCTCACTGATGGTGGTGTCGCCACCTGCAGGGGTCGACGGTAGGGTGTCATCCATGGTGACCTTGGATAGATCTAAGTGTGGGTAGACGGACTTGACCTGCTTTAGGCAATCCTCAAACCCGTCACCATAGTTGATGGCACAGGCATCAATAAAAGGCTATGAAGCCTTAAACTCTGTTATGGTGTCAACCTTGGCCGTTTCTACCTACCTACAAAGAGTCGTTAGCTCCTTCTCCAAGGTTGCCTTGGCCTCTTGCTCCTTTTCCCACTAATGGGTTTCCTCCTTCAACTTCTCGTTTAAATCTGTCACCTCCTTGTTGAGAGTATGGAGGGCCTCCTTGTATTGATTCCTATTCGTTGGTTAAGGTTTCATTGCGCTTCCTCAGACGGCTGATCACCCCTTCCTTAGTGATGCACCTATCTTGGAGTGTCTTCATGCGCACCAGTGCCTGAAAATGAATTACAACCATCAGCTGACGAATAAACAACAAAATAAAAGAGTCTGGGAAAAGAACATACCCTAGAGAGGTCAAAAAGACCCGACTCCTCTAAATCTTCTGTCTCTTGCTCAGCGCAGGGGTCCAAGTCCGTCTCCTTGATGATTGACTAAACCATATCTACGGCATACTCCTTATGCGTAAGGAGACGACGAGTTCCTTGGGTGACGGGGCCTGTCACCATCATTAAGCCTTTGCCAGCTCCATGACTTGGCTTCGGGGGTGACAGCTTTTTGGGTTGTTTGTTGCTAGGAGTGACCATTCCTTTCTCAAGGTGACGATCATCCTTCCTTTTAGCTTTTCTCTTGGGCGCCTCCTTCCCGACGACCTTAGGGACTGACGAGGACGCTCTCTCCTTCCTTTTCTCCTTCTCCTTTTTTTTATGCGTTGCGGCTGACGCCTTCACCAATGCTTGCTGTCTGGCTTACTCCATTTCTATAAAGGACAAAGGACGGGAGTTAGACACAAAGACGACAAGAAAACGACGGAAAGAAATAAGTAAGGAAGGAAGGACTTACATCGACAAAAGTAACTATTCAATTTATGTGCTGCATGCATCGGCTCTGAACCACCATAATAGGCATGCAGCTTATCAAGAGTGATAAGGTCCCTACACTTTTATTCCTTGAATGGAATCTCAAGAACTCGACCTTTCTTCCGCGCGGCAAAATGGTATATCCCTTGAGACGAGACGATGTGCTGAGGCCTATAGCACCAAAAGAACTCGTCTAGTGAAAGTTGACGGTTCCCACCACTAAGACACCCCCATAGGATTTTAGCTCCAATAAATATCCTCCAAGCATTGGGAGCAATCTGGCTAACGGATAGTCCTAGGAAATAGGCCAACTAACGGTGCAATGTTGTCAGTGGCAACCTCAGTCCTACCACGAACATGGCATTGTACATGCCGATGTCTGTGGTCTTCCCCGAGTATCACTTTTCAAACTTCACAGGAAGATGGATTGGGATATGGTCAGAAATTTGAAAACGGTCCCATAAATTCTTAAAGATGTTGGTTGTCATTGTCAGCTTAAAGTCATTAACGGTCCATATCTTGGGGAGAATAAATGGATGAGTGTGGCCATCCCCGAGGCTTCCTAAACTTCCTCCTTTAAAGGCTCTCCCGTCACCCTCACCCTCGTCCCCATCATCTTCTCCCTCGTACTCTTCGTCCTCTCCTCCTTCACCACCCTCATCCTCACCCTCTTCTCCCTTTTCTTCCTCACCTTCCCCTCCATCATAACTTTTCACATCGTCGTCAGGAGAATGCGCGGACATTTATCTCTTTGGCGACCAGGAAAAGCCCTCGTCGGGCTCATGACCTGACTAGAAGACTTCGTCATAGCCCGCTCCCTCACAAACTGACGATTGTTCACTCGTTGCTTCTCTAGACATCTATTCACCTACAAGCAATAGAGTAATCTAAGAACTTATTTGATAGGTCTCTATAGAAGCGCCAACTAAACTACAAGAGACAAAATAAAAAGAAGAAAGAAAATGAAGGGAAAAGAGGACTTACAGGATGAATTGATGACTTTGGAGATGACGGGATCCATAAGTTGACAGTGACAAAGTGACGGATAACAACTCTCTTTCTCTTAAGGTTTGCAAGGATGAAATAAGGAGAAATATGAGGAAGAGGTTAGATATTTATAGGACGAAAATACACGGGAAATGAAGAGACATTTTTGTTCAGGAACTCGGCTAACCAACTTGTGCCACGTGTCCTAAGCATTAAATGATGGCTACTCAAGGGACCATTAATGAACACACCTTTTTCTGAACAAATAGAAAAGCTACAAATCAAACTCCACAACTCGTCAACTAGAGTTGACGGAGCTATGGAGTAGGGGGTAGCTGGTAAGGAAAATTCTAAAAGGATAATAAACTTTTTTACGTAAGATGAGGCCGGTGATACCAATGAACTCGTCAGCCTTACTTGTACATTCAGAGACATAGATGAAACCACCTCAAGGCCGACGACTCCACCTTAAGATCACGACACCTATATATGACAACTAGGACGCCTAGAAAGGATAGGAAGTTGACGGAGATAAAGAAACCTTTGACAGATCTGACAAGGCCTTGCTTGGCCTCCACGCATGAGTATATAAGGAAACATCTTGCGCCCCACGATTAACCATAATTAAAAGGATTCCTACATGGAAAGGATCCCGCAAGATGCGCGCATTAATGAGGATCTTCCCTATAAGGAAAGACCCTCTCAGCTAAGGAACGAATGTTAACTCTACACTACTATAAAAACCCCAAAACCCTCACAAATCAAGGTACGCATAATTTACCCCAGCTCTAGCACTCTAGAGTTGAGAAAAGTTTTCTGACTTAACCTTCGGAAAGTATTGGCCAGTACCACACCGGTACTCTCTGTAGGATCTTCTTCTTCTTTGTTGTGCAGGTCTTGTCTAGAGCACGTGAGAAACGTGTAGCTCAGTAACGATTTTCGGCATCATCATGGTTCATTGTAAGACGTGATTTATATTACACTCTCATATATTAAAGATGTAGCCCTTAAGAGTTCCTTCCATAAACACAGGCACTTGATTTCGCTTCCGTTTCTATTCTAACATATTTAACATCATATATCAATACTAAAATTTAACATACAAAATCAAATTTGTAATTAAGAGGGAAAATTATTTAATTATTGTGAGTACATCAAAATTGTTCATGATTACATCAGACAAAGTTGCTATTCGTGAAGTAGCAGCAGCCCTAGGCAAACATATAGGCACTGTGTTTCCGTGAAGAATCAGTTGTTTAGGTGAGAAGCTGTCTCATAAATCCATCTATTTGACTTAAGGAAAAGAAAAAGAACATAAAACATACAATCAGGGCGTAGCCAGGACTTTCCATTGGGGGGGGGGGCGAATTATATATTTATATGCTAGTCATAACTCATAATCATTAGAGTAATTATATTTTATATATAATAGTCAAATTTAACATTTTATAATATTTTAAAACTCAGGTAAGATTAAAAAATTGTTCATTTTTCTATAAACATATAATTTTTTTTTTTTAAGCCTTGGCATCTCCTATTAGAATTGTGCTTGATGATGACCATTCATAAAATAAATTTCATTCATTATCATTTTCATAGTGAAATTTTGAACAATTTTTTCCTTTTACAAATTGGGACGGGGTTAAGACTTAAGAATGTTTCTTATCTCTAGCGCAACCTAAATTATGTTGTAGAAACATATCAATGTTGGTACAACTTATAAGGCACCTGAATTCGAAAGGAAAACAAAAAATCAACTAAAAATATATAAAAATGAGATGATAATAATGAGAGAAAAACATATGAGGAAAAAAATTGGAAATATGAGAAAAGGATCAAATTTTGTGAAAAAATGATGATGGTGGGACTTGAATAAATAAATTTGAAGGCTAAGAATGAAAAGAAAAACACACGAATTCGAGCAACGCACATTGCATTTAAAAATTGAAAACAATAGGAACAACGTCCTTTTTCTTTTCTTAGAAAAAATAAAAAGAAAGACACCTAGAGATTAGAGATTTATAAGATTTTGGTAAAAGTGTGTGTATTGTTTGGGTGGAGTCCAGTTGAGAAATTAACTAAATATTGGAATTGTAAATGGCTAAATGCAGTCATTGTTATATTTTAAAGGGAAATAACATAAAAACTAATAATGAATAGATCTCTATGACATTTTTTTTAAAGGAAAGTCATTATCCAAAATCAAAGTAAAGAGAAAACTAAGCAAAACAACAGTTAAAAAAAAAAAAAAAAAAAATAGCATGAACTGTGAAGATGATGAATATTCATAGCTAATTAGAACTCTAAAACTAGAGACTATCTTCTATTCAATAGTTTGGAAACTTCAGGTTCTTGGCATGTTCTGCAAGTAGGTGGGCCACTTAATTACTTTCTCTTTTATTAAGATTTAAATTGAGTTAAGAGTAGTCTAGACTCATGTATTAGGTGGCCTATCCAACTATGCTAGACCAAATTTCTTCCATTGACAACAAGAAGGTTATATGAAATTTTTTGGAGGGACCAATCATTATAATTTGTAAGGGTCCAATTTATTTTTATACAACAGTATAAGAGAATTTCAAAAGTTTTTCTTTTGGGGGGAGGGGGTGGGCATGGCCCCCAAGACTATATGTACCTCTGCCCCTACATACAATACAATTACATGGAGTATGGATCCCACTTACATGCCCCATTAACATTTAAAATGGTTTATTCATAAATCATAATCAATTTTCAGTCAAGAGATCAAAAGGAGAATATACACTCATTAGTCAAACTTGGTCAAATTGCATGAGGTAGGTTGTACAGTGGCTTAAAATATTATTGTGTTCATTTTTTTTTTCTTTTTTCCTATTTGATAAGGAAGGGGGTTTCTCAAAAAAAAAAAAAGGAAAAAAAAAAAAAAGATAAGGAAAAAGGGGTAGAAGAAAAGACAAGAAATAGGACTCACATGCTAATATGAGAAGCTCACTACAAAGGGAAAAATTAACAGGATATTGAAAACACCACTCAAAAGTAATTGCCCAAGATTCAGGGCTGAACGCACTCACCACTTAATGAACTACCTAAAAAAATACAGAGTATAACACAAATAATCTATATATATAATAATAGGTGAAACTGAGAGAAATTAAAATTAAAATTCCAAATTAGAGTTTCAATTTTGTGCCATGTGTCCTAAATTATTTATTCTTAAAGAGTTTTATTTCTTAATTTTAGAATCAAATGTGGGACCACATCATAAATATTCATCCAAGTGAGTTATTAAGTACAAAAACCAAACAAAAAAAAAAGTACAAAAACCAAAGAATTTAGAACAAATGAATTGTAAAAAAAAAAAAAAAAAAAAAATTCTTTACAATAATTATAAAAAAAAATATGGACAATTTACATTTTACACCTAATAATATATTTACAAATTTTTTTAAAGAGTTAACAAAATATAAAAATAACTATTAATAGTATTTAAATTATATATATAGGAATTATATTATACATCTTATTGTATATTTTTAAGTGTATTCATATATATGCATTATGTTACAAGCTAATTCTTAATAATAATCATACCATAATTTGATCTCTCATCTAACCATATATATGTAATGCTTACAAGTTAGAACAGTCCTCTAAGCATAAGAGAATATTCAAAGACTTTACAATTTCCAAGACATAAAATTTAAAAAATAAGAATGAAATAAATGATATGGTATTTCCCACAAAAGCATATTTCAAGATTGACTAGCTAAATGCATTAAGATCAGCAAGATTGGCTAAATAAATGCTTAGGATCAGTCTTAATGGGCTTCGACTAATAGCACAAACTATGGATAATAGGCTAGTATGGGCAGCCATATTTAGACCATAAGATTCTTCTATTTGGGCTTGTAAGACAACACTGGTTGTTAGGTTTTTGTAGGCTCTTTTTTGAAAACTCCCATTTCACTTTTTCTTTTTAACGAATGTCATGAAAATTACAACTGATTGTTAAGGCATTCCAAAACAGCAAAGAGGAGTCAAGACAAGAATTTGAGCTAGAATTCAAGAAATGACATTTTAATTGAACCAAAGAGGGCAATACATTATGCATAATTGATAAGTGATAATTCACTACACAATAAGGGTTTTTTTTTTTTAATGAAAAAAAATCCACAAAGGACCCCATAATATGCTCAAAGGGAATTTCTCCAAACATGTCTCATTATAATCTTGGTTCTTTATGTCTGTGTCAGAACTTACCATTAGCAAAACTATCAGATGATTAAGCTTTATTTTCTTCTCTCTGCCTAAACCTCTAAAAGATTACCAAAGGAGATAAGAAAGCCAAGTTAGCCGACTAGCATACCCCATTACAATATCTTCAGTCAGGTCAATAGCAATCCATATGGAAGTGACCAAAAGATTAACCATTCAATAATCATTCACTTGTTGTGTATAGCTCAGTCGAAGTTAGAACCAATCATATTCTTTTTCTCAATGGGTCTCAGTATGTGGACTCTTTAGTCTTTAGTCAAGAGGTCCAATTATGGTTTCCAGTGGAGCATTTTTATTTTTTTAACTTCTGGCATCAAAGATCAGACTGCTTTCGGCAGGTCATGTTCTAAACCGAGACCTTTATTGACTTATGAACTCGGCTGACAAGAGGTCTTTGTCCGCAATTAGTACAGCAATTTTAACAAGATTGTAATTTTGTTTTTCTTTTCTTTTTTTTTCAGTAAAAATGTTCTATGAGAAAATTGTGCCACCAGTCAAGTCTATATGTATCCCAATATCATGACCACATGTGCCAAAATATAGGAGGGGTGTGCTGTCTGCCTGACACTCAAGAAGGTCACCAAAACTTTGGGTCAATAAAAAAACAATCTAATTGGAACTTTAAACTGTTTCTCTAAGAAAATAAATTGTCAATGGGTCAAATCTATGTGTATTTATTTTAAGTTCTAGTATTGATGCAATTGTTGTATGCGTCACTGGCTCTTATTTAAGGTTTGATGACCTGTATTAAGGTTTTTGTCTTGTAATTTGCCTTCGTTTTGAGAAGGATATATATGGAGTATAAAGAGGACTTTTACTCTATCGATGTCGATGATGATTATATCAAAGGAAATGCTAGGTGATAACTAAATCAACGGAAAATACTCAAGTAGGAAGAACCTAAGAAAATAACCAATCAGTGATTCTATGAAAATTCTTAACAATTATGCAAATAAAAGTGTACTACAATGATTTTTCTATCCAAAAAAAAAAAAAAAAAAACAATGATTTGAACTTAATATTTGCATTAACACCTTACATTGAATCCTAAATGAGAGATTGACAGGTAGACTAACAACTTTTTTTTTTTTTTTTAAGAAAAAGACTATAAGTTTATAAGTTTGTAATGATCTACTTGCTTCTCGTTCCCGCTAAAGTCAATCCCCATCCAAAAAAAGTTTATGAGATTAAAGCATATATGTGAAAAGAAAAGAGTTAGGGAAGGGGAAGAGAAAGAAAAGAAGAAAATAACTCTTCATATATGTGTTTGGATGTAAAAGAAAAATGAGAAAATAATCATAAAAAAAATTACTCTTTTATCTTTGTAAATTATAAATTAACAATTCATTAGGTTTAGGAGGATATGAAAGTAATTTTATAAAAAGTTCAAAACTTTCATTTACTTTAACAAGTGTTAATTAAGAATAATTGTGTACAAAAGTTAAACCATTTGCTCCGTTGTTAATTTGTTGTTTTGTTTTTTATTTTTTATTTTTCCAAATTTGGCTGAGAAATAAAAAGTATAAAATTAGTGGGACACACATAATGTCCTTCCCTCAACCTTCCCATTTTCTCCTCTCTCTCTCTCTCTCCAAAAAAAGGAAACTAGAACTACTATCATTTCTTTCCGCTCATTTCCTAATTTCATTCTGCTATCCTCCCAGCCAAACAAAGCGTATACATTTGCAATTTTAATCAATTTGAAATGATTTAGGCAAATACACCTTATATGCAACTTATTTGGCAAGCTTTTTTCAAAAAATTGTTCTCAATTTCACTGTGCAAAACAGTTTTAAGAAAATATAATTTCCTTTTCTCATTTTTTGTTCGCAAAATCATTGTTCACTACAGGGCCAACTCAACAACTTTGAGGGCCTTAGGCAAAAATTTTAAGTGAGGTTTTTTTTATATTTAAATATTAATTAAATAATATGTATTGAATTTTTTATTTAAAATCTATTTTTCTTGTTTTTTGAGATGCAAAATTACTAGAAATAAAATTTAAAGTATAGAATAATAGAACCTGGTTATTGCAACTTTTCTAAAGCCGTGACCACTTTAAAGTCTAAACCTACACAAATAAAAATTAATTTATTACATGGTTCAATAAATTAGTATTACTATAATATAAATGAGTTGATATGATACACATCGAATTATTAATTGGTGTGATAATTTATACTCCCTCCGTCCCACTTTGTTTGTCCTTTATTCCATTTTGAGATGTCCCAAAATATTGTCCTGTTTATAAAAATAAAAGTCATTAATTTACTAATGTTTCTATTATACCCATATTTTATTTTCTAAAAATAATAATTCAATTTTTTGATAAATTTATTTAAGGGTAATTTTGGAAACTTATACATTTTTAAAAGGTAGAAAAAACAATAAATGATGTTCCCTTAAAAAATTTGACTTTTCAAACAGGACAAACAAAGTGGGACGGAGGGAGTAATAATTGATAAAATAAGAGTATGCAATAAAAAAAATGTGATAAATTATTAATTAGTATGTGGTGGGACCAGCTGTGATGTGATGTGGGCTTTGGGAAAACTGTGCAGTGTTGTGTGCACTATGCAGTCTTGTCTACACAACCCATAGCCTGTGTGCTGTCTTGTCTTAACTATTTTTGTTTTTTTTCCCTTTTTAATCTTCTGCATTTTATGATACAATGGTGCATTTTTAATGCATTTTATAAACCAATAAAAGTATTTAAATTTTTTTTAATTAAAAAATATTGATAAATATTATATATATATATATATATATATATTTTTTTTTTTTACAAATGGGGGCTTCTTTTATTTGGGGGCCTTAGGCGATTGCAACAATTGCATCATTTGTTGAGTTGGCCCTGGTTCACTATAATATGTGTAAATATATTTTAATTTTTGTGGACTTGAATTTGCTCCCAACAGGAAAGAAACATGTACAAAACCTAATCCATCAAACCACATGCATTTTGGTATTATATATATATAAAACACCAAATTCATTTAAAAATTAAATGATACGTCACGGTTTCACTTAGGTTAAACTCTGTTCTGATCTTAAAAACCTTGAACCTCTCATTTTTTTGATTCTTTAAATGGTTTGGGTTTCAAAACCACACTTGATACTTGATTTGGTTGATTTGGGGAATTTGGTGTTGCTAACATGTGTGATGGGTGGGGATAAATTGTATTGTAAGCATGCCAGTAACGGATTGGTAATGGGGTGGAAATCAAAAACCCAAAAATATTGTCCACCAAATTTTGAAGGTTGAAATACACTTCAAAACCAATTTTGAGACCACCAAACACAATATAGTTTTTTGTTGGGTTTAAAAACACCCAAAAAAAAAAAATTAGAGAAGAAGACAAACAGCCCATGAGGTCTTACTCGTATTTAAGGCTTTTTAGAAAGAAACCATTTTAAACTATATTTCAAAGCCCTTGTACGCCCAAATTGTACACCGCCCCATTTGACGTAGCTAGTTAATCAATATGGAGATTATATGATATGATGCATGAAAAATTAGCAAGCCACTCGTCCATTTAGAAGTGCTGAAAGACATGTAAGAAGGAAAAATGATACCGGATAGCACCGGTGGGGTGCCAGCCTAAGCTTCTTTGATACTTAAGTTAGAATCTCATAAAAAATCTTCAAAAACTCTAAAAGTATAAGAGTTGGATTTTTTCTCATGTATTTCGATTTTAGTGAGGTTTGGCTTTTATATAGGGGATCTTAAATGGGTCTCTTTGTTTTGTGCCACTCTCCTAATGGGAAACATGTTGGCTAAGTGGAGTTAGTGAGAGCAAATTTCGGGGAGATTGCTTCCACATTCTGAAGTAGTGGACTTATGGAGTAAATTCCATTGGCAGCATCTAAGTATAGCTGAATTTGTCTAAGTATAGAATGACTATTACCTTAGACGATCATGATATGAATATAATCCTCTTGTATAATTAGGTGGTCATTTGTATGGACGGTTGTAAACGTGTTGGACAACACCTAAGACGAGACTGTTACTTTATTCCTTAGAATGGCCATCTATGTGGATGAGTCCTCTATGCGGACAACCATAATGCTATGGACTGTTGATTA
Organism: Quercus robur; assembly: GCF_932294415.1. Lineage (NCBI taxonomy): Eukaryota > Viridiplantae > Streptophyta > Magnoliopsida > Fagales > Fagaceae > Quercus > Quercus robur. The sequence goes on from NC_065539.1 coordinate 15,933,825, forward strand.
CGGTCTTATGGTGGAAATAGGCAACTTTCTCCTATTTTGGCCAAACCAACATGAGATGGATGACCCTCTAGACGGGCTTGTCATTTTATTTCGTCTTACTGTCCTTGTGGTTTGGTTTGCGTAGTTGTAGAGAAGTTGTTCCTGACGTGTGGTTTGATCTCCTTAAACAAATAATCTACCTAAACAAGTAAGGCATTTATCACTAGCGTGTCAAGTCACTGCTCGTCGGACAAATCAATTTGATCGTCGATGGGTTGTTCCCTATATGGATGAGCAAATAAATAGTCTTCATTGGAAGAGTCTCATTTGGAAGTCTCATTATGAAGAGTCCCCGTTGTAAGAGTTTTTCTTTAGAAGAGTACCCTCTGGAAGAGTCTTCCTTCAGAAAAGCCTCATTTGAAAGAGACATATCTAAAAGAGACTCATTTGGAAGAGCTAACATTTGTTAGACAGAGTCATTTGGGAGAGTTTCCTTTTTCAAATGGAATGTAAGAGTTTTTCTTTAGAAGAGTCCCCTTTGGAAGAGTTTTCCTTTAGAAAAGCCTCATTTGGAAGAAGCATATCTAAAAGAGACTCATCTGAAAGAACTAACATTTGTTAGACAGAGTTATTTGGGAGAGTTTTCCTTTTCAAATGGAATGTATGATGGTCGTCCATGGGGTTAGACGACTTACTTCTGGTGGTGATGATGGAAGGCTGGCTTTGTAGACATATTGGATGAGTCTATTGTAGAGTGACAAACAGTTCATTTAAGTAGTGAAAATAATATCCTTATCAGTATGCAAAATAACAAACATAAAATTAATGGGGAACTCCCGTGGAAGCACACAAATAATAGCAGACACATGAATAATGTAAGGAAGATAATTGCTACTTCTGATAACATTTTGTCTTCATTAACTACGTTTGCACAATGAACGAGCTAAAATTAATAAAATACCAAATTATTCGTAAAAACCGGCAATGTTTTCACAATAGCAGAAATGTTTGAACAAAGTACTCCGAAACCGCGAGGAAACAAAATCCCAGTTTCCAAGACCATTTATATTGCATTTGATTAAACTGGAATCATGACCGATACATATTAACAATGAAAATAATGCAATCATACTGTATTTTATAGTTCTTGAATCATGATATTTTATACAAGACATAAAAAAAAAATAAAGAAGTCATAGTATATTGAGCAGAAAATATAGACTGGTCTCAACCACAAATAAAACTTGTTAGCTTCATTTAGAAAGCTGTGATTAACAACGGCGTGGTTTCATTTTTTATTTTTTGATGAATACCAATGGAGATGTTTCTATTTCAAGTGGTTTTTTAAGGCACCTGTGTGATCAATAACTCATAAGTAAATACACTGCAGATACTAAGCTTTCTTTATTAGAAGTTGCCTCATTGAAAGTGTTGCAATCATCTAATGGGATCATGGCATGCATGGGCATACAATGGTGTGCTCTTTAATTGATTTCAATATAGGTCTACATGGTACAACGACAAGGCTCCTGTATAAAATAGCAAAAGCAATTATCTCTAAATGGAACCTTTAAATATCAGATGGTAATTCTAGCTGTACTATGTAATGTACTGGTGCTACTTGGAGAAAATCTAGCAAGGAATCCCACAAAAGTTACACAACCCAGCAATTCCAGTGTTCTCAATATATAGGAGTATCATGGTTGGTTTAAATATCGAACTTTTGAGAGGTAGGCTGAACTGATCTCAAAGGCTTTTGAAGCCATAGCTGGTGTAGAGAGTAGCAGCTTGCTGAACAAGCAGTCTACAATTACATATTCTCTCCCTAAAACTAATATTATTCTTCCTAATTACAATAACATATTTTTCTCTATCATAAAACTAGAGTATGCTTTGCTGGGACCAAAATGTATATACTGTGTTATAAAGATTAAAGAATATGCTTCGCTGGGACCAAAACGTATATACAGTTTTATAGATCGGGATGAGAGTTTTCATGGAAAAACTGGAGGACGAGGGGTGTGGAATTTATGATTGCACTCAACATAACTTGTTTGAAAGAGTCTGTCCTCTAATTTATAGTTGAGAGGGATAACCAAACATGAAAATCATACGGATAAACCAAATTATCAAACTCAATATGCATCAGAAACATGAAAAGAATTTAAGATACAATCCAATCTCATGAATGCAACGCACCGACAAAATAACTGTAATTAGATAATATACTTTGTCAGAAAGCCATAGCATCTATAGTTTCACAATTGACAACCCATATATAAAACATAAACCAAACTGTTCTGCCTCTTCTAGATTATTGAACTACCAAGGTAAAAAAGAAAACGCATTTCCAGTTGTTATAAATTATAATCAACAAGAAACACAGCAAAAAGAAATAAAATAAATATTCAGATTCTTCATGTCTACAAATACACACTCTTCAAGTAACATTTCAGTCATGAAGACGATAACCCAATTCAAATTTTCATCATGGTAGGTGATGATGCTTGTTATTGCTCTTCCTTTTCCAGAATCTCAACAAAAAACAAGAAAAGGAAGAGTAGAGTACTAGTAGTATATGAAAAATCTAAGTACAGAAGTCTGTAACATTTACCAAATAGAAGAAATAGAACTACAAGTAGTCTAAAGCTAAAATTGCCTGGCTCCATCCTGTCTGCCTCTCACTATTTAGGAATGGTGTGTGTTCTACACAGAGAGTCACATTGAACTCCTTCACCTCGGAAATTGCACGACAATGACCTTTGATTTACAAAGGAATGTCGAAAAAGTACCTAATTCTTAGCAGGGGCAATTTGGTTATTGCATGTAAGTAGGAAACAAGTGGTTGGGAAAGATGAGAAGTGCTTGTCTACCTAGAGCCATTTGTGACTTTGTGTTAACCACAGTACCCCACTAGAAAATTCCCTTCTCTCTCTCTCTCTTTCTCTCTCTCTCTCTCCCTGACGGTAGGAGAGAGAGAGAGAGAAAGAAAGAAAAAGAGGACAGAAAGAAAGGTGAGAGAATGATGGGTTTATAAAGAGCGGGCCCAGGTGGGACTTGGGAAACGAAGAGGCATTGTTTTTTGCCCATGCGGCTTGATTTGGCAAAGCATTGTGTTTTCGGCATTTGAGTGGCCGGTGAAAATTTGCCCTTTTTTCAACTTATTCATTGGCCTGTTTTTCTGGTAAGACATAAACCTCTCTCTTTCTTTCCTGGTCCGGGTCCCATTTAAACCTAATTATTATTCGAGGGTTCGCACTATATTAACCCAACATTTCATGGAGTTCCCATGCAGCAGTTTCACGACAATTTAATGAGTGGATGAATTGGTGTTAAACCTATCACTCTCTCCTTTCTTGTGTTCATTCCTGTTGGGTAATTTAGATCCTGATTGTGATTGTGTATTATATTTGAAGCAGATTTCAGAGATTAAGTCCAATTTTGTCAATCTAACCAATCAAGTTATAATTAATTTAATACAACGTAAGCATATGGAGTCACCAATTGCAATTCAATCAAACATGATAAATATGAGACAATGATATAGTGATAAAGTAGAAAACTCGAGGAAAACTACTTAAGAAAAAATCCACTACAAAGGAAACTTTATCCAAAAATCAATCCACTATAATCAACATACTAAACTCCAATGTCGTTTATGATATCTCTCAATCTGAACTCATATAGTTTGTAAAATTTGGCTTGGATGATTTTTCTCTCCAGGGTTCAACAAGAACCCTTTCCAGTCTCTTGCAAGTTGCAAGTCTTGCATAATAATATCTTTTATACTTGATGTAAAAGTAAGGTACAAAATTTTGAGCACAATATACTATCTGAAATTAAAACACCTTAGCCACAATTTTTAGTCGATCAAGCCTCAATCAAGTGGCAGTTGAACTTTGATCAATCGAGCCTCCATCAAAGGGTAGCTGAACATTGTCTTTTTGTTTTTCTTGAGATGCATCATGTACAAACTATCTTGAACTTGAATGACCTCTAATGAGTTGATTACTACCTTTCACAGTTAACATTGGAATTTGCTCACACTAAACCTAACAATTTTCATCTCTGAATTGATTACTACCTTTGATAGTTTACATTGTAATTTGCGGACACTAAATCTAACAATTTCCATCATATTACTTTTTGTTTTTATTTTATTTTATTTTATAAAATTGTTCCTTCTCTTTTGATGGATCAGTTCCCACGGATGGCTTATTGACCTCATAGGTCTTATAATGCTCTGTTTGTTTCAGCAATGATATTTTTCTAGAAAATGAGTCATTTTTCAAAAATTATGTTCTATAAAACTATCTCATTTTCCAATGTTTGGTATCAATTTTAAATGAGTTGAAAAAAAATTTCCTAACTTCCCTTATTTAGCTTGCAGTGAGATAAAGTTGTTTTTCCAAAAAAAATTAATGGAAAACAATGTCTAAAAATAAGTCATACTTTTTATTTTTACTAAATATAGTTTTCCTTTAACTCATTTTTTTTTATGCTACCAAACACTGAAAAACACAAAAAACTATCTTTACACAAGGTTTTCCATCAAAACAAACGGAGCTACTTATTGTGTTGTGCAGCTTGTTCCTTTGGTGATGGCGAAATTACGTGAAAGGTATTTTGAAAATTCTTATATATGTAAAATATATATATATATATATATATAGAAAAGTAAAACTTAGGGATACTTCTTTAAATATGTTATACTTTATGTTTTCCAATTGAATTCAACCATGTTATTGCATTGATCAATAACACATTAGATTGAATTTAGTAGTCATTAGAAAAGAAAATATTATTTTTGTTGAAGTGATCAATACAACTACTTGAATGATTTTATTTGCAAAATGTGAGACACAACATCTAAATAATTGTAACTAAATTTTGTTCCCCTTTTTATATGATCTCAAAAATTGTAAACTCCCCCTCGTCCACCACCCTCCCCAAAAAAAGGAAGGGGTGGGGGGAGATCTCAAAATTTAATTTTAAGAAAGTGGAAGCCATAAGAAAGTAAAGACTATCTAGGATTTTTTTTTTTTAATAAATTATTACTATTTTTTTTTTTTTTGAATAATGCAAGAGATACAAACTATTTTACAAAAAATTTTACAAACTGCTAATGTGGTGAGTGTTATTGGTAAATGAAAAAGTGATATTAATGGTGGGCCTAAATGAAAACTAATAAGAAATTGGTCACGTCAACAATTTGTAAAAATATTATAAAATAGTTTGTATCTTTAATGTTACTCTCTCTTTTTTCTTTTTTTCTTTTTTTCTTTTTTTTTTCTTTTTAGTTAAACTATCTCATGAACAAAGTTGCAATATGTTACGTCAAAGATAATATAAATGTTCAATTCATATTAATTGATTTGTTAATTAGTCTACATCATATGACAAGTTTTCATTAACCTATTTACAACAAATGGATATGAACTAATTAAAACTTAATAACGTAGAAAGTCTTAAAAATTAGAGAAATGATATGTCTATAATATTTTTACAACATTTTTACAACAAATTCTAAATGGCAGGTTATTGCTAATTGTTATTATTGGGGCAAAAAAGTAATTTTAGTGTTATGTTCAAATTTAAACTAATAACAACTAACTACCTATGATTTTTTAATAAATTATTACTATTTTTTTTTTAAAGTTAAACTATCTCGTGAACAAAGGTGCAATATGTTACATCAAAGACAATATAAATGTTCAATTCATATTAATTGATTTGTAAATTAGTCTACATCATATGACAAGTTTTCATTAACCTATTTACAACAAATGGATATGAACTAATTAAAACTTAATAATGTAGAAAGGTCTTAAAAATTGGAGAAATGATATGTCCACAATATTTTCACAATATTTTTACAACAAATTCTAAGTAGCAGGTTATTACTGATTGTTATTGTTGGGGCAAACAAGTAATTTTAGTGTTAGGTTCAAATTTAAACCAATAACAACTAACCACCTATGATTTGTTGTGAAAATATTATGAACGTAGCACATCTCTAAAAATTAAACTGAATCAAAAGCCTTTTCCATGCTTTGAGTTAATCATTTCTCACAAAATATATATGAAAATTTAAAACACTCTAAGAGTAAACACACACACACATAACATATAGTTTCTTTTAATTGTGTTTTGGTTTCATAATTTGGCTCTTCCAAGGAAATTTTTAATTATATGCCCCTGATTATTGACTTGATTTTAGAGTGGTTTAGGAATTAGGATGAATTGAGGCAATAATCTTGTCAAATAAAAAAGGAAATAATAATTTGGTGTTACATTAATCAACCTTTAGATTAAAAGAGGAAATAATTTAATTTAATTATAAATCACAAAACTCATCTGGGCCTCAAGAAAAATGAGACAGCCACGGAGCCACCCATATTCATCCTAGGTTGTGTCAATCATGTCAAATAAAAAAGGAAATAATAATTTTGTATATCATTAATCAACCTTTAGACTAAAAGAGAAAATGAAATAATTTAATTATCCTTCTCAAAAAATATATATATATATATATATATATAAATCATTAAAACCTGGGCCGCCTTAAAAAAAAAAAAAATTTGAGACAGCCACCAATAAGCTTCATAGGTTATGTCATCATCCTGTCCAAAATGATTTTAAATCATGCATGGAGAAGCATTACTTAATAGGGCAAATACCCAAATGTACTTAACTATTAATAATTTAATAACACATGTAGATAATTTGTTGTTTGGCCGGAGGGAATCCCGGGTACACTTAATTTCTCATGTTTTGTTGGAAACGACTATAAAATATTAACTATGAGTTGTGTGGGGCACAAGAATTTAAATAAGGTACCTGTGCCACTTGTCATATCCATGGCTGAGGAGTCCATTCTCGTGCTGAGGAGGCCACACGCTCGGACAGTAAGGCCACGTTAGCGGCACATTGCCAGAGGAGGTCCTACTGTTAAGAAAAAGTTTCGGAGAGGGAGTTAGCCCTGACATAATTGAAGGGATAGTGGCTGCCCCCACATTTAATGCATCCTACCAAACTTTCTAACTGCATTTATATACAGAAGACCCCTGAACAGTGCTGCCTTGGCCGCCGAATCTTACAAGGGGTTTACGAAGGTGTTTAATGGGACAAGCACTCAAGTGGTGGACTGGACAATCAACAAATGGAGGGTTAAGATCGCCTAAAGGGAGCTATATAATGTGAGAGACCCTCCAAGAAAGGAGGGCAGAAAATTTGTAGAGAACATTGTAGCATTAAGAACTGCAACTGTAATTAAATCTAAGAGAAATATATTCAATAATTACTCTCCCTAGACATTGCCGAGGAAGAATTTATGTGCACCACATTTGTCTATTCATTGTTTTTCCTTACTCTCTTACCATTTTTAGCCTATTGGGGGCGTTGTCCACTTCATTAAAACCTAACTTTTTAGTCTATTCTCTACAAATTTATTGTATTGGGCTCTTGGGTCTTAGTCCATTCATCTTTTGGACCTAACAACCAAAACCCACTCCTACAAGTTGCTAATATAATAATTAATTAATTAAAGTTTTAAACTAAGATACTAGCTCCTCGTTAGTCATTAGCACGTGTGAACTGCAGAGGCATATAATATGGATAAAGAAATCCAAAATAATACGAGAAATGTTGTATCCACAACATTTTCTCAACAAATCCTAAGTGGTAGGTTATTATTGAACATCATTGATGGGTAAAAAAGTAATTTCAGCAATGAGTTTAAATTATAACTAGTAATAATTTACCACATAAGATTTATTATGAAAGTGTTGTGAAAAAGTTGTGAGCGTAGAGTTTCAAATATTATGGGTCTTGTTAACAGTGGCCTTAGAGCATTTGTTAATGAGTCCTTCTAGAAAAGTTTTAATACCACTTTCTTAGGAGAGTTAAGCTAGCGTCCAATGCATTTAAGTGGAATGGACACGAATCCAATTTTGAATACGTGTCCAAATTCCAAAGTATCCCGTGTACCACTACATAGTTTGCACTGAACACAAATCATGTCCATTTATAATATATCTCTCTCTCTCTCTCTCTCTCTCTCTCTCTCTCTCTCTCTCTCTCAATGAAATTGTGGTCTGGTATAGGGGGTATGTGTAAATACAGCCTCAAAATGAGACAGCCCCCCTATTTTGACAACGAAGGAAGGGTGTTGTGCCTTTCACGTCAATGATTCTCTACTACATTCAAAAAAACCCATCAAAGCCTCTGCATATTTCTTTTTTATCCCAATAGCGACTTCTCCTCTTCTAGAATCCAAAATACTCGATTGCTCATATAAGTGTAGAATGAGAGGGCCGACAAAATAATATACATGCTATACGTCCGCTTCTTGTTACCCACCCAGCAACTTTAAGATTTCCATGAATTGAAATGACATAAAGAAACTTTGTTATTTTTTATATACATATTATTCTAACGTATGTAAGTTAAATTACTTTATTTGGATATTTTTTTAAGAGAGGAGAGGGAGGGATTTGGAGGGGTTTTAACTACTTCTAACCTATTATTTTTAATTCTCCCAAATTGAAAAGATTTGGAAAGAGAGTAGATTATAAAAATACTTGACCAAATGAATTATCAAATTTATCCTTATCTTATTAACAAAATTACAAACTATAAATAAGTTAATTATTCACCTTTTACTTAATTTGAAAAATATTCAAACAAGGTGGAGAATAACCATTTCCCTCTACTCTCATCTCCCTCCAAACTTCCAAACATAGCATAAAGTATATATATAAGGAACAAAATTTAGCTATGAAATTGGTTGTAGCGTCAAACTACAACTTTACTTAATATCTTTTTATTGGAAATGAATTTTTACAAATCCACTATTGGATTACATCTTCTTCTTATATCCCTTATGTTTGTTAAATTTCAAGAAAATTAAAAATCAATAGCTATGTCATCAATAAATTTTTTAAATTGCAAGTTTTTGTAATTTAAAATTATGCATAAAATATAAGTTTATAAATTATATAGTAAATAATATTCAATTGACACAAAATTTGACATGTGTATTAAAAGTATAAAGAACATACAATTCAACGGTTAGATTTTCAAAATATGTAGTAATATTTATTTTATTGAGTGAGTTTGTAGTAAGGCTACAACCAATTTTGTAGCTAAACTTTGTCTATATATAAATTAGAAATTCTCTATCTTGTCATTGATTGCATCCAAAAACTAACATGTACATTCCCTCCACAACAAGGTGAACCACACAGGGATGGAACCACATAGAAGCTTAGGGCTTGTTTGATAGCAACATATATATATAGATATATATATATATATATATATTATACAATAAAGAAATTCTACTCTAACTTAACTAATCTAAGTGTATATATGTGTGAATCTTCCTCTTGTAAACTTGAATAGCATCCCTTGCCCCCTATACCTCACAAGAACTTGTGGAGTGACCATCGCACCTAGGGTGTGTGATGGTTGATAGCAACATTTAAATCATAGCTTTCACTGTTAAATTGCTGAAAATGGTGGAGGAAAAAAACCATGTTTGGTATCAGCATGGTTTCCAAAGTTACTTGAAATTTTCAAAAGATATATGGTTGCCCACTTGCTCCCTTCAAACTTCTCAAGTATTAAAACTTAATTTATAAATTTTCTCCTAAATTTACTTAAAATTTTTAAAAGATGTAAGGTTGGCTCTCCAAACTCTTCTCATTTCTTGCATGTCTAAATTGGTTCAATTTTTATATTTATTACTATTTTAGCCCCCATTCTCAAAAGAATTCCCCCCCCCCCCCACCCCAGAACAGTAGTACCCCCACTAACACGATGAGGCCAAGCTCTTGTTCAATCTAATCGAATTTGTGTGTGAAGACATAGTTGATTCAAATAATGATGATTATGGTGGCCGCTTTAATGGAATTGATGGAGAAATCCGATACAGACGATGTTGATGATCATGTTCAAGCAATGATTTATATTTGGCTAAAGTATTTTTTTCATCCCTAAACTTTGCACAAAGTTTGGTTTTTTTCCTAAAACATTAAAAAAAAAAAAAAATTGTTTTTATGTCTAAAATTTTCCCACAAAATCAATATTATGAATGCCAAAATACAGCCCAATTCCTGCCTGAATTTGCTGCCCTGCTGCTGGGACACTCACTTTTCCTGCCCCATTTTCTTATCAAACTGCAAACAAATAAGTTCAAGAATATTTTTTTTCCATATTCATCAAACTTGGACATGAGTTTTCATGTATTGCCAATTTACCAAAGTGGAGATCTTTTTAGAGAAAGGGAATTGATAGTAGATTTGTAAGCTAGCTTCACTTTAGTCTTTGGCATGTTCTCTAAGATGCTAGACCCAAAAAAATAAAAACTGACAACCAGTCCCTTAAAAACTCGCACCTGTTGTACCAAAAATTGACTAAATTCCGGTTCTCTTTTACCGAAATGGTTCTACATCCTTATTCCTCATTCCTCATTCCCTTAAGGTTTAAATAACATCACACATGTCATATAATGATAACAAACTCTTGACCAGTTGGATTGAACGGTGAAAATGAGAGTCTTTTGGCAAAGTGAAGAGTGAAGACCTGTTGAGTGCATGTATAACTCACCAACAAATCAAAAACACTTTTAAAAAAAAAAAAAAAAACACTTAATTGTTCACTCATATTTCTCTTTAAATTTATTTTGGATAAGGGATTCGTTGTTAGAGCATCCAGAGCAGTAATGCTATTTTTTTAGCTATTTGGTACAACATAAATCCACTTTATTTATTTAACCTACTCATTTTACAAAACATCTAGCATCAAAGGATCTATTTTAGCTTTTAATACAATAAAATAATATAAATATCATAATAAAATAATATATCTACTACATTATTTTATTAATTTCTTTCTTTCTCTTTGTCTCTGTGCCATGTCTCTCTCCACTCTCCACTCTCAATTCTCACTTCTCTCCCTTCTTTTCATAGCAAGTCTCATCACCACTTTCTCCTTCCCACCCATCACCATCTCGAAACCTCCCTCACTAGCATCGAAGACGAACTCATCGAAGCTCTTGAGGATCTTGTCGTGGCTAAGGGCCTCTTGGGCCATTGAGAACACCGGCATTCTCCGATCGGGGTTGCGGGTTTGTGGGTTATGTTGTGGGATTGTGATCTTTCTCTCTACTCTAATCGATCTGTCATGGGTTTGTGATTTGTGATGTGGGTTTGTGTTTTGTGGTGGTTGCGGATTGTTGTTGCTTATAGCGGAGGTGATGTGGTGTGGATTACTCACCAAATCATTGGGTTAATTCGGTGGTGTGGGGCAGGGGAGTTGGGTTGGTGAGGAGTGGAGGAGTGGAGTGGGTTAATGCGATGAGCGTGGTTGACGATGGAGCGTGGGTCAATGGCGTGTAGATCGGCGTGGAGGAAGAGAGAAGCAGAGAGAGAGAGTGAGGAGAGAGACACGGAGAAAAATAGTAAAATAATCAAAAGCAGTGTGAATGCACTAATAATTTTTTTTTTTTTAAACCTTTCAACTACCGTGCACAGCCAAAAATAGATATTTTTTGGCTCCACTATTGTAGGGCATATTTTGGTGTTTGGTGGTGCTAAAAATAGCAAATATAACTATTTAGCACCACTGTTGTGGATGCTCTTAGGCTAATTTTTTAATCTAGTATCTTAAAATAACTTGCCAATATGAAGCTAGCTTATAATATTTCCTCTTTTATTTTATTTTTTTGAGGAAGTAATATTGTTTCCTCTTAAAATATAATTTTGAAATCAATTCAGATGTCCACTTTGGTAAGTTGGGAATATGTGAGAATCTTGGCCAGAGGGTTTGATCAATATGTAAAAAAAATTTCTTGGAACTTATGTGTCTGCAGCTTGATAAGACAACTAGCTAGCAAAAGTGAATCTCCGGGCAGTAAAGAAACCAACCAGTAGGGCAACAAATTTGAACACGAATTAGGCATTATTTTTGCATATATAGGGATGCTACTGCACAAAAGAAAATTCATAACATCTTTCACAACTGTTAAAATTGGTAAATTTTTATAGATTCTTATATGGATTCACTATTAACATTATTTTTTAACTTATTGTTAACAATTTACCACATTAATATGTGTGAATTTTGTTATGTCCATAGACTCTCATTTTCGCATTCATAATACCGGAATTTGTGGGCCTATTTTGGCATTCTTAATGTGTACTAAATTTGTGGGGCTTGGTATTTAGAGTGCCAAAATTTGTAGGGCCCATTTTGTCGCAAAAGTCCCCAATTTCAACTAGACAAATGCCAAAAAGTCCAACTATGAACTATGGCAACTTGTGGTTACCGACATTATTCATTCTCCTCAAATACCTAAATAACTTGGAGCCATAAAAAGAAAAAGAAAAAGATAAAAAAGAGATAGATCCCACCAATGAAATCCTCTAATTCCCTTTAATTTTTATTTAAACAGAAGATATGTGTTATTTAAATTCAAATAAATGTCATGTGTTGCACCTTCTGAAAAAATTAGAGGTGCCTCTCCTTAAAAAATTTATAGAAAAATTTTGACTCCAAATATATTTGCTTTTGTTTTTCTTGAATCCACTATATGGCAATTTTTTTTCCTTTTTTTTTTTTTTTGTTTAGAAGAGAATATGACAATTAAAGAGACCATTTGTTTAAATAAACAAGTGAATATTCTTACAAATCATTATGTAATGAATTAAAAAATATAACTCAAAACCGATTTGGAGCTAACTTTGTCCAAAATTTATATTTAAACAATATTTAGTCAAAGGACCAAATCTATCGTTTGGGCCAAACTTTCTTAAAGTCCTGCTCAATGGTATTGGGTTTGAAAAGTAGTATGGAACATTTGCACAAATTTGTTAAAAGGTGAGAGACTCTTTCCCCTTGCATTGGGCTTCTTATTTATGAATCTCCTCCTTGTATTCTCCCCGGTTGGGCCCATTTCATTCAAATTTACAAAAATGGGCCCTTACATCCCCAATCAGGATACCAAGAAGCCCATTAAAATGACCAATGGGCTTATTAAGACTCCATCGGGCTTTTCCACTTGGATCACTTCCTCTAACTTTTTTTTTGATAAGTCTTCCTCTAACTTACTATCTCATCCAGGTGTAATTATCTTCTTCTTCTTTATATATATATATATATATATATATATATTGTTTTTTTTAGATAGAATTGTTATCTTTATCTTTAAAACACACCCAAAAAAAAAAAAAAAAAAAAAAAAACCCTTCTAACATTGAGTGAACAGTCCTTTTTACCATATGAAATTTCAGTTACATCACACGAGTTCTGTCAAGTTAATTATTTAATGTTCGTAAATAAGGTAATAAACTTGCTTATTTGTTAGTAAAATTTGCTTTAAGTAATTATCACTTTTCTATTAAGATTAAAGAGAGCCATTATTTTTTTTAGAACAAGCGTAGATTTTATTTCTAAATAAAGTTCTTGGTCTTTCTAAAAAAAGAAACTTCTAGCCCGGACTGGACAGACCAAAAATAGAATTGTCTCCTTTTTTTAGTATATATAATTTAATATATATTTTTTTCATGGGAATTTATTTTTTTTTTTAAAGAGTAAAAATTTGATAATCGACCCTTCTAGCACGCCGCTTTTATTTATTTTTTGGTTTACAAATATTTGGATCTCCCGAGGGCATGATCACAGGAGGAAATTGGAGTTGTTACTTACAGTTACAGGATAAGATTAGATTCCACACTTCCCAATTTCTCAGCAAAATCTTTACGTCATCTCCATTCTTATTATTATTATTATTTAAAAAAAAATACTTATTTCAATAGTAAATTTATACATTAAAGGTCTCCGACACTCATTGACACCTTATTTCATCAGAAAAACAAGTTTGTTCGTCTATTTTGCTTCAATTAACTCAGAAAGATGGAGTCCATTTCTTCAGATGTGAAACAACGCCTTGCAAGAATCTCAGCTCATCTCAACCCTTCTCCTAATCTCCAGGTTTCCCTTTGATTTGAATCTCTTCCTAATTAACTATTGTTCAACTTTGCAAATTCTCTATGCTATATATTGATTGAATATGTTATCATAATATTAGGTGGAGGAGAATTGGGTTTTGAGAGGCGAGAATTGCCGGGCGAAAGGCGGGTCACCCGGATTCAAAGTGGCAATTTTGGGTGCTTCAGGTGGCATTGGGCAACCACTAGCCATGTTGATGAAGATGAATCCACTGGTTTCAGTTCTTCATCTCTATGATGTTGCCAATACTCCTGGTGTTACTGCTGATATCAGTCACATGGACACCTCTGCCGTTGTAAGTAGTTACTTCTTCCTTCTTCTTTTCTTTCTTTTTTTATTTATTGTATTTTAACTTATGGGTGAATTTGAATTTGGACCACCTTCAACTGTTTTGTCCTATATTTTGGTACACATTTGGTTTGTCATGTAATTGTTGTCGGGGTTACATCAAACTTTTTATTTGATAATTCGATATTTGAGGAGGGGGATTTGAATCCTGAACGTCTTCGTTGAAAACAACAAGATGTGCTAGTTGAGTTATAAGGCTTTTGGCAGAAGAAAATACCAAAGGGGGAAAAAATTTACAATGCACAAAAGGTTTTTAGGTGATTATCCAAAAAGAAAGGTCTTACCAATGCACAAAACTCCCACTTTTGTGGAGTTTTGGAGAGGTGATTGGTAAGCAACCTTACACCCAATTATTTTTTGGAGAGGTTGATTCCCGAACACGAATCCATGACCTTTTGTGTTTAGGTGATTATCCAAATAGAGGCCGGCAATTTTGATCAGGATAGTCAGTTTGCTTTTTATTTGAATCTTTGAACTTTGTTGGGTAATATTTTCAATGTGGTGAGGCGGGATTGACAAGTATCTTTAAATGTATAGGTGCGTGGGTTTTTGGGGCCGCAGCAGCTGGAGAACGCCCTTGTGGGGATGGACCTCGTAATCATTCCTGCTGGTGTTCCCCGTAAACCGGGAATGACAAGGGATGATCTGTTCAACATCAATGCCGGAATTGTTAAGACACTTTGTGAAGGAATTACCAAGTTCTGTCCAAATGCTATTGTCAACTTGATCAGTAATCCTGTTAACTCCACAGTTCCAATTGCAGCAGAAGTTTTCAAGAGAGCAGGCACCTTTGATCCAAAGCGACTTTTGGGTGTAACAATGCTTGATGTTGTTAGAGCTAATACTTTTGTGGTATGCACAGTCAATTTCAGTTTTTTTCTTGTGTTTCTTTATTTTTGGAAACTTGGAGTGTTATTGGTTATAATCCAATTTGACATTAGCAAGCATAAATATACTAGTTTATGGCTGATCACTCTGATTGTTATCCCAACTGTCCTTTTATTTTTCATTTTCATTGACCATTCATATATTATTTCTAAAGCACCTGTTAGTATAGGATTTAAGGCTTTTGTGAGTACCCCAAGAGGTGGAAGTCACTTCCTTTACTTTTGACCAGTGCTAAGAGAAAAAAGTGTGTGTGTGTGTGAGAGAGAGAGATGGTATTATGCCATTACATGGAAATGTTTTCCATGATAACAAATGTAATCCGATGGGATTATAACTGAAAAGAAGACTTCCAGTGATATTTGTGACTTGGAGGCAGGGCTTTTTTGGTCAGTTGCCTTTCATATTGTAATTTTTTTTTGTCTGTTTTCTTTTCTTCTTCTTTTTTTGTGGTGTGGTGTGGGGGGGGGGGGGGGGGGGTTGTGGGGGTTGTGGGGCAAAGGTGAGGGCTGTTGCAGGGGAGGTTAATGCAATAATCTATTTTTGTTTCTGAACCTAACTTAAAATTTTCCTTTATTTTCTTTTGGGTCTACTGCAGGCAGAAGTTTTAGGTCATGATCCCAGAGAAGTTGACGTTCCAGTGGTTGGCGGTCACGCAGGGGTTACAATTTTACCTCTTCTATCCCAGGTTGAAAAAAAGTTGTAGTCAAATGCTTGTGTTTAGATACCTGAAATAGTATGCTCTAGTGCAGCATGCAGATATTTCTTTCTTTCTTGACAATTGATTGTATACAGGTTAAACCTCCCTGCTCTTTCACTCCAAAAGAAATTGATCAACTGACAGATCGCATTCAAAATGGTGGAACAGAAGTTGTTGAGGTACAGAAATACATGTTTGGTTTGCTCTTAGGAATATATATTTTGTGCTGTATTTTTCTTTATTATGTGTACAATGGACTTCCATTAAAACATTTCACTTTTGTGAAATGATACTACGGCATGCCTTAGGGATGATTTTTTCTTATTGGTAAGTTATACACGCACATGGTGGGTCTTTAACCCATGAGCTTACGCTTCATCAAATTATTGTAGGATTGCCATTGGAGCCAGAGTTCATTGGCATAAATTTTTTAGTCTTTAGGAGATTAAATGACAAGGACCATATGATTCTCAGAACTGACATAGATCAACTTGTGTGCTTGTTTTGCCAATTACATGGTTGGCTATTACATGTAAGCCTTCTTGGTCTTATGAACATCAATTGAATTGGATCTCAGTCTCACAGACCTAGTTTTTTACTTGGATCAATTGATTTACACAGACCTTATAGGTGTTCTACAACACATCATAAGTTTGGAGAGTGGTAGACTGTTTTACATTCATGTGTAAATAACTACCTAAATAGGAAGTAGAGGGAAAAGAAAAGGCTTAACAATTATAAGATTAGGGGAAGAAGAAATAAATGAAGAAAAACTTACCTGCAACTACAACAGATACTTTCCTGAACCAGAAAGGCTTCCTGAATTTCTTGAGGCACACTAGCTTACTTCTACTTAAATTATGAGCGAAATGGGCTGACAAAGAAATCTTTGCTCTAGAATGTTTATGAAGCAATTGACTAGAATGCAAATTACACCCTCAAAGTTTCGATTCATTTTTTTTAGCTCCTTATATTTAAATTTTTATAATTTTAGTCCCTAATGTTTGGGATCATTTATTAATGTCGTTCTTTTTTTCTTTTTCTTTTTTCCTTCCTATTAATGACATGGCACTTAAATGCCAAAATAACGTAGTTTTAGCTTATTAAAACTATGCTGTTGGCCATAGGCAATCCACTTATGGGTGAAAAGTTTAGTGTTTTGACTTTTCCCCCCATTTTTACAGTTTCCTATACACACCACCATGGCTAGTTGCCTCTTGACCTATCACCCACCCAAAAACCTCCTCCATTGAGCTCTGCCCTACCACACTCACCCACCATAAATACCGCAATTGTTCATACCGATCAACCAAATTAAAACGGTGACCTAGACCCACAAAATGCTTCCTTCCATTCCCTCAACCTGAAATCCAAAATGTCAAGCCGCTTCTGTTCACAGCCATGGCCAAAACCCAACATCCTAAGTCACTTACAGATTCACAGTCCAAAAACCAATTGGATTGCCTCCTGCAATCAGTGGCCTAAACCACACCTAGATAAATCCTCAATCAAAGACCAATTACAACATATTATTTCACCTATGTCCTCAAAAAAGCATTATGCAGATTATCTGTCATTAAAAGAAAACCTTAACCCTAATTAAGTCTTTCTAATTTCAATTTTTACACCCACTGCAGCTATAAGAAAACCAACCCTAACTCCCTCAGTCCCAACCCAAACTCATCTTTTCCCCAACACCTAAACAAAACAAAAATGAAAGAGAGCCCAAATAGAGCCGAAGTTGAGTGAAAAAGTGGAGGGTGTCTTCTCTTGCTTCTGATAGCCATGAATAATAGCAGGACAAGTAGCAAATTGGGTTCTAGAAGAGCCCTTTACTAGTTAAAAAGTGGGACTTATATACGGAGACATTATGGACTAGCTCTTGTTTGGCGTATTGTATCACCATCACAGCTAGCTCTTGTTTGGAGTGTATATAGAATTTTAAATTTAGCTGATTATGAAGCCTGCAGAACTCACCTGCACAAGACTGCAAAACCTTAGACAACATGCTTGAAGAACCATACAATCATACATAAAGCCTGGAGCCATTATAATTTTCAATATTGGAAAACTGGTTTAAGCCAAGGAGAAAGTTCTGTGTGGATATATGGCTTGATGAAGGTAGATTCAGTGATCTATTATTGAGAATAAAGTTAGCAGCACTATCTAATCCAGAAGGGTATTATATTAGAGTCATATAGAATCATAGATAGAAGAATATGGCCTCATAGTATGTTTCTGGTGGCACAGCTTTCTACGAGTGCATCATCTGATCCAGTGCACTAGGGTTTTTTTTTTGGTAGGCATGGCTTTTTTCATTAGCGCATCACCTGATTCAGTGCGAGGATAAAGTAGCTTTAGGAGTCTATATTGCTAGATATGTAGCAAACTAATTTCCTGAAAATAGAGACAGTAGTTGGGACATATCTATATATTTCTTAGCTGCTACCTTGAAATTCACTGACCAGTTAGCAGATTTTATTTATTTATTATTCTTTTATTTATTTATTGAATGGGTGGGGGGATTTGAATCTTGAACGTTTCTATTGGAAATATCAAGAGGCACCAGTTGAGCTACAAGACTCTTGACAACTAGCTAGCTAATTCAATATAGTGTCATCTAATAGATGAGGCTGGTATTCACTGTATTATGACCCAAATGCTATGTTCTGGTTTAAAAATACTTGGGAATAATGGAGACAGTTTTGTTTCCTATTATAAAGTATTTTTGCATTTAGAACTTACTAAAGTAGCTTGATTGCTCTTCTTGCTCGAGTTTTGATTGATTATCTTTCCAGGACTCTTATCTAGTTTTGTTCTGTTGTCATTATGTTTTTCACAGTGAATTCTTATTTGACTCAGCACTGCTGACATTATTTGCAGGCAAAAGCTGGAGCTGGTTCTGCAACACTATCAATGGTTTAGTTGTTTTCTACCTTTTCTTAATAGTTGCTTTATCTATATCTATCATTTCCACATAATTTCCATGCCTTTAACGGTTGTACTCACTTTGAATATAACAAAATGTAATAAAAAAAAATGCAGGCATATGCTGCTGTTAAATTTGCAGACGCATGTCTAAGGGGCTTGAGAGGAGATTCCGGCATTGTTGAATGTGCATTTGTGGCTTCTCAGGTATATTCTTTGAGTCCCTTTTACTTTAGCATCTTTGAGTATCTTCTTCTTACTTTTAATTTTTACAGTTTCAAATTGTGTTTGTTTAAGAAATAATGCATTTCCTGTTCTAGGTGACCGAACTTCCTTTCTTTGCATCCAAGGTACGGCTTGGCCGTACAGGAGCCGAGGAAATATTTTCTCTGGGCCCTCTGAATGAGTATGAGAGGTCTGTACAAACAGAGCATAATTTAATTCCCTGTTCTATTTATATGATGAGTTCTAAACTAGGCAATATTATAAACAGGGCTGGCTTGGAGAAGGCAAAGAAAGAATTGGCGGCAAGCATTGAGAAGGGAGTCTCATTTGTCAGAAAATGAGAACAGCTGCAAATAACCTGGTTGTCCTGGATAATATTCCAATCCTTATGGATCATCATCTGTTTATTCAAGAACACAGTTCCTGAAAATAAGTTGTTGGATTTTTCTTATAAGTTATAGTTGTGCTAGATAGAAGTGCCTTGGAGCTGCCACAAAGAGGTTTCAATCACGCGGGTTGCTTGTTTGGGCTTAATTGAAATTCATGTAATAAATTAATAAATTAATAAATGGTTGTGTTTTTTAAAAGAGTCTGGTTAATGTGTGCTTTTAGAGCACATATTAAACTTTCTATTTTTGGAAACATTTTTTTGAAAATTGAAAAAACTGTCATTATTTTTTCAATTCTCAAAAAAAAAAAAATTCAAAAATGAAAATTAATGTGTATCTTAAGAGCACACATTAATAAAATCCTTTTTAAAATGTGAACTAATTTTTATTTTCAATTTAATTATACAGTAATTTATCTCTATCCAAGATGGAGTACAACCTGCTTTTTACTTGGCAGGATGTTTATTTTCTGAACATAAGAACATTGGAATTTGGAATCTACCAAGAGGAGAAACGAATATTGGAGCCTATTCCAAGATGAGTATTTTCTTATCTTGGGAATTGGATTTTCATCAGTTCTTTCAGTATACTACTATTTCCTTAAGAAACCGCCAATGCCTAGATTTCAGCAGTTCTTACTGTTAATGTGTCTATTTTAAATTTTTAATAGGGAAAAGGTAACTGATGCATCAGAGCGGGTACTCCCCATTATAATTTGATATATTTATATTTTTGAGATTTAATAAATGGTTGTTAATATGATTTATTTAAGTATTTTGAGAGTTAGTTTTGGTACAATTTGAATATTAGGCTTAATTATGTCTAATCATTTTATTGAATATTGAGTTTAAATAATATAACTTTTTTACTTATCAATAAACACTTAACACATCAGTAATTTGTAAAACATTTTATAACTTTAGCATTTTCCTTATTTTAAAGGCCATAAAAAAATTTAAAAAATCTAAAACAAAATACACAAGTTCAAAAAAATTAGCCCTACAACATAAATTACCAATAACAAAGTTAAAAAAATTTAAGCTCAATTAATCAATTTTACCTAAAATAAACAATCTGGCCCTTTAAAAAATTTTAAACAAAATAATTTTGTCCTTACTAGCAATAGATGCATGCTACCCAAAAAACAAACTCATCGGCTAAACAACAACAAAGCTGGAAGTTGAAGACACCACATGCAGCCAACAACAGAGCTATCCCTCTAACTCCAAATCCTGGCTCCCTCACTTAGGTTGAGTTGAAAAATTCATCAATTCCAACCCATACACCCTCTGATTACTTCTTTTTATCAATTGACATTCTAAGTCCTAGCTCCGTCACTTAGGTTTGGGTTAAAAAATTTATCAATTCCAACCCACTTCTTTTTATCAGTTCACATCCCAATATTTATTTTTGACATTGGGGGGAATTAAGAACTTGATTTTATTAATAAATGGATTAAATACACTTACAGTTAAGCTTGTGTCTTGACAACTTTCTACTCTGATGAGGCTGGGTTTGGTGATCCATAATCCTTTGATGTGGAAAAGCATGTGAGCACTACGGACCATTGCTAGATTGACTTTGGGCCATAACAGATCAAAAGTGTGGATTTCTACATTAAGGCCAATAACCTTTTCAAAGTCCTCAAAAGGCAAAGCTATTTGTTATTATTATTATTTTTTGAAAAGAGTATTTGCTATTTCTAGTCATCTTTCAATTTTAATACGTTTTCACCAACTGAATAATATGCCTACATGTGCTTTCATATATATATATATATATATATATATGGGTAACTCTATGTGCTTCTATATATATATATATATATACACGGATTGAGTTCAAGTTATACCTAGTGTAACTTTATATGCTTCTATATATGTATATGTGTATGTGTATATATATATATATATATTAAGTTCAAGTTACACCTGATGTAACTCTAAATAATGTTACAACACTCAATAACTTATTATAGAATTCATATTTTGAAATCTCACCATTGAAATACATGTTCTATATGTTCTTAACATTCATACCAATTTTCATGTCAATTGGATGTTATTTACCATTTGATCCATAAACTCATCTTTTATGCATTATTTTAAATTATAAAAACTTGAATTTAAACAATTGATTGATGACATGACTATTAATTTTTTATCACCTTGAAATTTTATAGGCATAAAGAATATATGAAGATAATGTAATCTAACAGTAGATTTATTAAAATTTGCATCTAATTAAAAAATATTGAATAATATAACATTGTTTAAAATTATATAAAATATAACTTAAACCTAGTTCTTTTTATATATATATATATATATATATGAGCGCATGCACCTTAAGAATCTTATAACTTAATTGATACTTCTCGGTAATTTCAACTAACACATCAATTTAAATTTCTCTTTCTTTTATTGTGATTGAATTTAAATCACTTTCTTTGATTGTGATTGAATGATATACACATACACGTGTTTATGCACCATACAAGAAGTGTGAGTGGAAGAAGGTGGCGGTAGTATCGTTAGTGTTGGTTGGTGAATAAATAAAGAAGAAATGATGGATAAAAATGTACTTGAATTATAAACTTTATTGACTCGTTATTGATACGGCAACTCATATCGGCATGAAATGAATACGTGCAGAAGCTGAACAATGATTATGAAGAATTGGCCGTGAAACATTACATAATTAAAGCAAGAGTTCCCCTTCTCATTTCCTGCCTTCTTGGCCCCCACCCTTTCTGCTCATCAATCGATGCACCCCACAAACTTCTTTATATGTCTGCATTTATAACAAAACCATTCATCCTTTCCTGTTCATCAAGCTGTCATCTCGCTCTCTCACTCTCAATTGACGTGTTTCACTTGAATGGTGAACAGTGTAAGATGTTTACTTTCCATTTTTATAATCAAGATAATAAGATGTGGTAACTCAAGGGTAATGTAGTTGTTTTGAGGTTTCATAGGATCTATAAAGTTGTTTTTTTTTTTTGAATGGATCTATAAAGTTGTTTAGATTTAAATCTTCTATTAACTATTTTTTAATAATCCCTACGGGATTTTTTTCAGTACGTGTGGAACGGTACTACTTACTTTGGAGATTAAATAAGTAATTAAGTATCGGTTTAGATTGCACTTATAAGTTAGTTTATTGTTTATTTTTATTATTATTTGTGAGTCTCATGTGAGTTATTTATTTATTTTAGTTTATTTTTGCTTAATTTTTTTTATTATTTGCAGATTCTATGTGAGTTAGTTAGTTATTTTATGTAACTTATATATTTATTTATGGTATTTTTAGCAAAAATATTTTAGGAGAAAATACAAAATAATTTTTTCTACAACTTACTCATGTGATAAGTCGTGAGTGATGAGTCAACAACTCCATCACTCACAATTTACAACGTAAGTAAGTTGTGATAAAAGATGTGTATCTAATATTACTCTATTTAAAAAAAAAATAGATAAATTATTCTAAACCAACCTTAATGCACACGTTCAAAAATATTATAATAATTAAATTTGGACAAAGATTAATTTTTGTAGTAATACTCTAAAATTTTAAGAGGGTAGGATTGAATATAAAATTAAGTAGTGGAAGAAAAAAACACTTTGCTCATTCTGTGCTAAAATTACTATAGAAACTTAGACCTAGCGCCTAAAGTTTAACATGGGCAAAAGTTTTTGATTTACTTTACAGCTTTCATTTGCTCCTGTGTCTCCTTTCACTTTTTTAATATGGTATTTAATATTCAAAAGTTACGAACATGTATGAAAGTTGAAAGGTAGAGTCACGTCCAACCTTTTTGCTTTTCCAACATCACCTCAAATGTCTCCCTGCCTTTGCATATTTTGCATTAAATGTGTTTTAATAAAACAAAAGTGGGGGTGATCTTCATTTCCATTTTTGTTTTTTTCTTGGGTGCATGTATATTCCGTGCAATAAAATTCGGGTTTGACGTGTGGAACAGTGTAAGTGTATATGCAGTGCTGGTGACTGGTGACTGGTATATGTCTGTTCTTTCTAAGGGAGATCATATTCATTGCTAGCTAGACAGCATGAATGAATATATATATATATATATATATATTTTTTTTTTTAATTTGTAATTAAAATGAATCCTTATATTAATAAATAAAGTAATAAAAGCATGTAGCTACAACTCTTTTTTGCCACAATTATAACATGAATTATTATAAAAATTGTGACTAAAGTTGTGGTTGTAGAAAAACTAATAACTTTATCTACACCATTATATAAAAGCGTCTCGTGAATGTTTATTGGTATAAATCACATCATCAATTAATTTGACATAGACATTTTAATATTCCACTCCTTGGGTATCCATAGTTCACTTGATGTAACCACGGGTATTAGAAGCAGATTTGAAACTCATTGTTGTCTTTACATTTAAGTTTGATGCCTTATCTTCCACAGTGTAGAGT
This sequence comes from Quercus robur, assembly GCF_932294415.1. NCBI lineage: Eukaryota > Viridiplantae > Streptophyta > Magnoliopsida > Fagales > Fagaceae > Quercus > Quercus robur. Next base: position 15,957,749 of record NC_065539.1, read on the forward strand.
GGAAACTTTGGCCTATTCTGTCTCATTCTTTTTTATCCTTTAACACTTTATCTTTGGTAAGCCTTTAAGAATATAATATCAGGACACTTTCAGGAAAAAAAGGCATTGCATTACTCGTGGTCTCTACGTTGCCGTTGGTCCTTGGTTGTAGTTGAAAAAAAAAAAGCAATAAAATGACAAAACGAGATTATATTCCTGCATCCACCTTCCACCTATTGGAAAAAAAAACAATATTGGGAGTTGTTGGACCATCATCCAATCACACTTTGACCAATCAGTGTCGGAAGATGTTTGAAAACTTTTTTTTATAGTTGTAAATGTTAAGGGTGAGTTTGGTTCAATTTTCTGAAATTATATTATTTGAAAAAACGGCTTTTTGTTATTGCTAATCACTTGATTTAATGTGGAAATGCAAAAAATCACGTTATACAGCCAAAAAAGCATGATTTGTAATTAAATTTTACCAAATGCATTTGCAAACGTAAATTCTTTTTGCCCAAAATATGATAACCAAACATGCACTTACAATTGAATAACGATGTGAAAAATTAAATAAAAAATAAAAAACAAAAATGAGAAGATGAAAAAAATCCTCGCCTAAATGCTCAATTTAGGTTCCAATATTATGTTAGTTACCAATAACCTCAAGGATCGAATTATGAAAAAAGTGGACTAACAATATATGGCAAACACAACCTTAACATGCTGAAGCAGTTGGCAATTCATAAAGGATTGAACCAACTTAAACGAAATTCAATGAATATAGTTTTCAGTGGGGATATGGCCTTTTGGATGTGGTTTTCTATAGCAAAAAAGAGGAAAGAATTGTTTGGTAAGTGCTTTTTGCTCTCCACCATGTGTAGATAGTTTTTGATCAATGAGGTGGGTTAGGCTTTAGATTGTTCACTAAATTCCTATATCAAAATAAAGTGTTGTAAGAATTGTATTTTAATTAAATTTGGTTTATATTAAATCGAGTCAAGAAGATGACTCATGGTTCAGAAGATTGGACCAAGAGAAAATATTCTCACTTGAGCCAATGTCTGACAAAAAGTTCACGAAATTCTCGCTCAACCTTCACTAAAACAAATTTTAAATGAAAGTTCATGAGACCTTTGCTCAACACTTATTTAACCGAGCTTGCATGAATAATTTAACAACTATAAGGTGTCTGTTCACCCAAAAAAAAAAAAAAAAAAAAAAAAAAACCCAACAACAACAACAACTTTAAGGTGTCTAAAATATTCAAAAGTCCTCTTTCTAGAGTGCTTTTATTTGTGAGACTTTTTCAAACTTTCTTTTGAGAGTTCCTTACTTTGAGCCTTAACCGTGGGATTTAAATGTGAGTGTAATAGTGTTGTTAATCCGAAGTGCATAAACTTAAACCTTTGTCACTGAAATTACTTATTTCAAAATCGATTGGTGCATCTTAAAGATATATGGATGTATCTTAGAAAGCCCATAGAGATGTTACTCTAAATATTCTAAAGGATTTTAATCTGAATTACATCGTAGATAATTGGTTAATGGATTGGCTCCAAATTATTGACATTTCAGTGTTCTCATATGTGACCATACAGAGTTTAAATTCCCGCTACCCTATTCTAAGGGACAACAAAAAGTCTCAAAGTTAATATCTCACGTCCTGTGTACAACTGTACCATTGAGCAAAATACTTATTCGTGACATGGACATAACATACTCTATCTTAAACCGCTGATCTAATTGCGTCCCAGCTCAAGCTCAACTTAAAAGGGGGTGAACTTTCGACTCATTAACTCCCTTTAGAGGTAAACTTGACTTTATTTTATAAAGGGAAAAAAATAAAAGCCAACCGATATGATATTCAAGATGGTAACATTACATTACCTCTCTTTCTTTCTTTTTTTTTTCCTTTTTCTTTCTTTCTTTCACTCTCTTTTTTGGCTTAAAAGATAGTAATATATCTTTAATACTACTTTTTACTTTTTCTTCTCTTTTTTCTTTTCTATGAGACAAGATATTATATATAAGTATCATGCAATATCATTATACAAGGTACTTTATTGAATCTAGAAATTTAGATGGCTTTTTTTGTCGAAAGCATTGAATGAAGTCAAAGAAAACAAGAGATGGCAACATTAAATTAGGGCTGTCATGTGGGGTGCGACATCAAGAATTATCCTACCTACATTGTGGACTTAACCCTTTCCCCTATAATTTTGTATTTATTGCTCAGACCAAATTCTCCGTCTAAATCTGTTCTTGAATTCTCTCCATATGATTTTCGTTTCATATACTATTAACATACCGAAAAAGTTAACATATACTGTTTTTTTTTTTAGAACTTTTTATATTTCTCATAAAAATAACATCAAAATTTTTCTAAAATGATCAATTAACAAATATCCTAAAGGTGCCCATTAACTAGACCCTAACATATAGCAACTATTAGTTTAGAACAACACAATTAGATCAATTTTGAACAGCCATTGGTTAAGTGAACAACACTAATATTGTGCAATAAAATGTCAATGCAGTAGAAAGATAACAACACAATATGGTGAACACAAGAAAACCAATAGAGAATCGTTCCAAAGTAAAAACCATGGGTAGGGTTTGACCTTACCAACCCCAAGGTAAAATAAATCCATTAACTAAATCAAATTTTGTACAAGATAGAATTATCTAACTCTAAATGCTACTACCATGGTTTTAAAACCAAACCAGACCGGCCGATCTGATCAGAAACCGAGTATCAATCCAGTCCGGTCAAAAACGCCCAAAATCGGTCAAAAATCGGATTAAATGGTTTTGCCTCCAATCTGGTTTTTAAAACCATGGCTACTACCTAGTAAATACTTACTGATGTTATCTAATGTAACTTCTAATCCAAGGACTCATTTAACTTCTTATTGATGTAGCTTTTGAGAGCAAGGAGCAGAAATCCTTGAGATCTACAATAAGAAAACTCTCCAATAGCTTTTTTCACATGCTCTAGGGGTTTCTTATATACCTTAGGCTGTATATGGGCTCAATTTATGTTTCAGGTATGCTGCATTTCGATCAATCCAAATAAGCTCAAAAGACAAAAATATTAGGGCCCGTTTGGTAGAGCATTTTAGCAACATGTTTTCAGTTTTTAAACAACATTACACGTATTTCCACACATTTTTTCACCCATACGTATTTCAAAAAAATACAAATAACATTACTCAAACAACATTACTAGTTGTTCGATTGATCAAATAGCAATTAAAAAGTTGTCAAAATTTTGGAACCTTGAATCTGAAATACAGAATTAGGTAGCTATCTTGACTTCAGAAATATACTTCTAAAAACTAATACAATGCATATGTTGTTCACAGTTTGCAAACCTAATGTAGGTTTTATTCATAAAATTTTATTTCCTTGTCTTGACTGTGGAAGCATTTTAAAAATCAAAACTAGTAGTATCTCCATATATTAAAGGAAATTATTAGTTATTATTGTATTTGTCCACTATCATAACAAGGAAAGGAAAGGAGGTGCAGGGCTATATAGTACTAGCTAGTGTGCTAGAGAATTTTTCTAATTCCTTGGTTTTTATGTGCTTTCATTTTATCTCTCTGTCTCTTCGTGTGAGTTTGGATTGAGATGGAAAATTAAAATTATTTTACTATTCAACTTATTTTTGCTACTATTTATGGGTCCCACTGCACTTTTTGATATTATTCATGAGTCTCACTATATTATTTCAACTAACTTTTATCTTTATCTACAATATTTTCAACAATATGTTTTTAGTTTCAGTAAAATAAACGGTATTCAAACACATCATTTGTTGCTGAAAAAGATAACATAAGACAACTAAGTACAGTGAAAGGAGTTGACTCGAATATGAAAAAACTATTTGATAGATATATTCATATATGAGGAAAATGAGACTATTTGATAGATATGATATAGTTCTAGCAAAAGGAGAGGCCGAGGTTGCTAGACAAAAAGCTAGTCCCCTATTGGAATCCCATGTTTGGTAGATTTTTTAAAAAGTTGTTTGTCATATTGGGATCATTTTGTTTCTTTTCAAAGCAGAGTAGGATTCTATTAAAACTAAAAGTTAGAGTTCTTACACATTTTAACAATTTACACATTTTAACAATGTGGATAAATCAAAATCTAACAAAATTTGTAATCAAAATCTTGCAAACATTCACATTTTACATTTGTCCATTCTAAAATATTTTGTCCTCTAAGTTTGGTGTAATAGAGCTTCCTAATTGAAATTTGTCCCAGTTCATCAATCATGAAGCAATGATACGCGGAGCTACTGTACTAGTTTTTCTTTAGAACTACTAGTTTGATAATCCACTTGGAACAATTACTATTGCAGCATGCGTTATCTTATCTATTGTATGCTTTTGCATATTGTCAATCCATTTTCCTTTCAATTGAATAAAATTCAAATTTCTAGTTTGGACTTATTATTCTTAGTGAGTGAGAGTAGGTTGGATTAGGTTTAATCATTAATATTCAATATCACGCTGCTTACCCCACTAGTTCTTAAGGGCTACAGCTAATGGGCAAATCCTAATTTAGAGCCGTTTTGTCCTCTTGCACAGTAACCTTTAGCCTTTCATCTATTGAGTTCTATCTCTAGCTAAGCCAGTTGTAACAATGAAACTATTTGATCAACGGTCTAACCCGATCCATAACCTACAAAGAGGAAAAGGTACTGAGGTGATACGTCAAAGTCAGGTTGAATGATAGACTCTCTAATACTTAAGTCAGCATACAAACTATTAGAAGAAATGTTAAACACTGTCTTCTTTTCTTGTACTTGTACCGGTGATCGTCCCCCATTAATATTTATGTTGCTCAAGGATGTAATCCCTTCAATACATCAAAGAGATTATCATGTTTAATATACCCTCCTTAATTCAAGGGTTATCTCATGAATATTGAGATACATACTGATGAGTCGGAAATTTACGATCGTTATTAAACTAAGATCGTCATTAACCAAGAGAAGACGTCACGCATTTATTAGGCTCATTGATGATAAAGCGTAACGAACGAAGCAAAGGTCACAGAATGAGTTATGAACTTCAGACAAAGATTTTGTAACGCACTAGTCATTGAACATAAATACAGCAATTCATTACCCATTAATTATTCACACAACTATAAAAGAGAAGGCAACAGAAGTTAAAGGTACACACAAATACTTTCGAAAATCACTCTCCAACCAATTCTCTCTAAAATCTTTCTCCCTTACTGACTTAAGCATCGGAGGTAATTTGGCTAACTTCACACTGGCATGTTACTCTTCCACCTAGTTCATTTTTGTAGGTTTTCCTCCAACAGAAATGACCCTAATTACAGCTTAGTCCATCCACTACGACAAGGAGCTCAACTGCTAATTTTTTGCATCATCACATACTATAGATTTTAGTGTTGTTATGCAAGTATGAATGCATTTCAAGATGTAAAAGAGAATGGAATATTAGAGAAGTTCTCTAGTAATGCTCCCATCAAAAGAAAAATGATTTTATTTTCACTATATGTAATGGAACACTCATTGAGTCATGACATATAAGCCCCATAACCCCTCCCCCCTCCACTAACCTATGATTGTTAAGTAAAAACACAAAATACCTCCCCATTTGAAAAATAAAAATACTCGAGAGGCAAAATGGTGGAATTATGAGTAGAAAGAGTTTATAGATAAAACTTTTGTATTATAATTTTTGCAATAACTCTCATGTATGCAACTATGAATTATAAGAAAAAGAAGATGATAGATTCATGTGTAAACCCTAACTACAAATTTACAATCACTTATGTCATGAAGTTTTGGTATAGTTGTGGTATGGTATGTAATAATAAAAGAACAAGAACTGATAAATAGAATTTTTTATTTTAAAAACTCATCCTAGCTAGCCCATTTAAACCGACGAATACAACATTGAAGATTCTCCCATACAAAGACATCATTTAATGTTGAAAGAAGAATCAAACTCGTAAACCATCAGTCAGAGACTAAGCCAAAATATGCTAACTCCCACAAGCCAAAGCCCCAATCTAGAAGTCCTTTACAAAGATGGGACATGCCACGTTGATGAAAGGATGTCCCAACTCTCATGCAAACAGATCTTTCACTCTTCTTGCATTTGTCATTTCAGTATCAAACACTGACGTACGCTTTCGCCTAGATACCTTTCGCGCCCAATTTTATATTCGAGTGAGTGGACTGGTGACTGTAAATTGGACAAAAATTGGATAGTTGTTTAGCAAGTGTTCACCACCTTTTTTTTTTTTTTGCCATTATATTTAAAATGGTTAAATATATTATATATTAGCACGTGCTCTTGTTTGCTAGGAGCCTAGGACTCTGTTTTTTTTTTTCAGCCCTATTTCAAATAATTTTTACAATTTTTGAAGAGAAATTAGTTTTTAGCTTTTTCTTGCATTTATACAAGTAAATTACTAAAATATGTTATTCTCAAAAGCACAAAATCCTAAAAAAATTGGTTTGAAATTGGGTTTAAACTTGAATGTGTCATTCTTATTTTTCAAAATTTTAATTTCAAGTTTTTTATTTTTGAGAAAAATGTTGTACCTTTATTAAGGAATGTCAATCATATCAACTAAAATTATAACACTGAGATGTGGAGAAACATCCTCCATTCACACTGAGAACCCACTAACATGTCCAGTAATGTTACCTCTTAATATAAAAGAAATGAACAACAATAAAGTTTTCAACTAAACATATTGCCTCATCAATCAAATGACTATGAAACGCCAATGAGACATCCTCACTCCTCAAGGCATTGAAGATTATCTCTGACTCTCCCTATAAAATAAGAGATGACAGTCCAATATCTTGAGCAAAGGTTAAGGCCTTGACAGCTGCCATAGCTTCCACAGTTGCAACTGAACTTGCGAGGAGGATCTTCTCGGCCATGAATGCCATTACTTGACCCTTTTCATCCCGGATTACAACGCCTGTTCCAGCTACGTTTTTCTATTTAAACACGGCCCCATCAAAATTGATTTTGAGGTAAGATCTCGAAGGAGGCTAATTGATTTTGAGAAAGCTAGTTGGTAGTACAGTATTAGTAGCTCAACAGTAAACGCATAGTATATAACAAACACTACCAACCAGGCAACCGGGACGTGGGCATTGTCTGGGTCCTCTCAAAAATATGCATAGAGAGCAAGTTGGCTCCAAAATATAATTTCTTCTTATATGTCCTTTTCTACTAGTTAATATTCACCAACCCAGTATCATATTTGCACCAGAAATATTTTTTACATGACACAAACACCCTTTGTAAATGTATAGTCACATAATATAATACATATTCTGTAGAGAGGTATTTTTGGAAATTTCAGAAGACTGGAAGAATCTTCATTCTAATAAGATTCAAAAGTTGAACAAACCAAAAAGGACACTCACCAGCTCTGTAACAAACAACGTGTTGCATTACATGTCAATCACGTGCGAGGCATATGACGAGTCACTTTTGTGGGGAGCTAAAAAGGGCCACAATACCTCCAAAAATCCGCAAGAAAATTTGAGTTCCAAGCAGAGATAATCAGACAATTGTCGGATTGGCGGGTAGAAGGTAAAATTCGAAATTTATTTTCATGTCCCCTAAACCTAAGAATTATCAAAAACTTCCAACACTATTCAAAATTTTGCAAAATTCTAGAGTGCTCTAACTAGTTTGAATAATACCACAAAAAGCTCGATTTTGTGCTCCACCTGATATGATTGTGTCGAGTCCAATGCACCCAAGCGGAAGAACATTAATTATATTATAGAAATTTGTAAAACACTTGAAGAGCAAGATGCAAAAGTATAAATAGATAGCTAAAATAGTTATAAGTAGAATTTGAGTGAAGTTTGCAAAAACTGAAAATGCATGATGCAGAGGTTTACATTTGGAAATTCAAATGAAGATGGACTGCATTTTACTCTTCATATGAAGAAAAATACAAGTCCATTAGCTCATGCTACGATCAATTTTTAATTCAGAAAAAGGGCTATACATATCCAGAAAGCCAGAGAGTTCGCACTTTTCACTCAGTTTCACTCTCTACCAGGGAAAACCCACAGTCTCGGTAATTGAAAGGCACTGTTTTCGTAAATGCCTATCCAATGTTGGGGTCCATCATCATTAACATTCACAGACCACAAACACATTTTTCCATATACCCCGTTCATGTCTCTTTCAATTTCCCTTCTCACACGTCAAATACAAATACACTGACTCGCCTTGCATTTTTCCAAATGCAAAAATCTGGCTCTTGACGTTAACAGTGCAACACAAATGGAGGACCAGGACAGTACGTAACAGCTGCACCATAAACAGACATCAGAGGAAGCACAGTAACAAAAGTAGCTACTAGTACTGGCGCATGAAAATGACAAAACGCAGCAAATATCCGATTATCACCCCCCCAATCTTACACTGTACACAAAAACTTTGAAACATGTACTAGTACCTCCTTAAAGTTAGAGCAAACCTTAGCCAACCCTCCCCCAAAATAAACAAAATTAAAAATAAACGCTGAAATTATAAAAAAGAGCTAACACAATCCGTGGAATTTTTTAGAACAAACACTTCCACTCCCAACAAAACTAAAAACACTTTCTTCAAATGCTTAGAAGATCAGGTGGTGGTGATTGAGGTTGTGCGTCTTTCGAGTCTTTGGTTGTCGTTGTTGTTGTTGGAGAGTCTACAATGGCTGATGTTGGGGATGACTCTGATGTGACTGTTGAGTCTCCTTGTTTTGAGTTTGGTGGTTTTGGAACCTCTGTTAGAATTTGAACCACTTCTCGCATTGTTGGGCGCTCCACGGCCTGTTCTTCGACACACAACATTGCAACGTAGAATACGTGCATCACTTCATGGAGGGGAACTGAGGGGAGTCTTGGATCGAGGATTTTGAGAACTCCTTCCTTTTTCGAGTCTGTGATTTTTCGGACCCATTGAACTATGTCCACACCATCCCCAAATTCCCCAACTGGTTTTCTACCAGTAATTAGCTCTAACAGAACCACACCAAAGCTGTACACATCGCTCTTTTCATCGACCTTAAGAGTGTAGGCATACTCTGCAAAAACAAACGCTTTTAATTAGAACCTATATAAGGTACTATAACATTTAAATTGCACAATTTTTTCAATTTGAGGTCAACATTTTACCGACGGACCATTTGACAAATAAACATAATTGTGATTGTGTTCATAAATAAAAGTCTTATACAAGGAAGAGAGTTAATGGTTTACAGGGTTATAGTCAAAATTCAAACATGAAAGAGACAAAACCACAATCTAAATAATGCAAGAATTCATTTAAAACCACAGTACGAGACAAAAAATCAATGTTGGGTTTCAAGATCTTTGACATAATTAAGACTTTGAAAACAAAAGTTAGTACTTGCATGTCTATAGGAACACAATCCACAACAACAAAAATTCACAATTAATATATCACAGCTGTGAATCATATCATACCTGGTGCTATGTATCCGTAGGAGCCAGCAATCGCAGACATACACTCTGAAGTGCCCGAATCTTGCAAAAACTTGGCAAGGCCAAAATCAGCAACATGAGCTTCAAAATTGGAATCAAGCAGAATGTTGTTTGATTTCACATCGCGATGGACGATCAATGGGGAACAATCGTGATGCAAATAGCAAAGGCCCTTAGCAGACTCTATCGCAATCTTGTACCTGGTATCCCAGTGCAAATGACCTCCCTTCTTGCCATGAAGTACCTCACCTAAGCTCCCATTAGGCATGTACTCATAAACCAAAAGATTAGTCTCATGGTTTGAACAGAACCCCAATAATCTCACAATGTGTCGGTGCCTAATCCTCCCCAAAGTCTGTATCTCCGCGTTGAATCCATGGTCATGGGAAGATCCCCTGCTCATTGCCGGAAGCCTTTTCACGGCAACCTGTTCAGCATTTGGCATGGAACCCTTATACACAATACCAGCACCACCTTTGCCTATAATGTTATCCTCCTTCAACGAATCCAATACATCATCAACCGTGAAATCCAACCGTTGGAACGCCGTTAATTTCCAGGCACGAGACTCACTGGCCTTCTTCAAAGACCTGGCTTTGATGATTGCTGCCACTGCAAACGCAATGGAGCAAATGAGCAATCCAATGACAAGCAAAAGCTTCAGAGAAGCAGATAGTGGGCCTTTCTCATGAGCTTGGTGAGTTCCATTGGCAACCCCATCTTTGCAAGCCCCTAAATAAGGACCACACAGATCTGGGTTCCCCAAAAACGACGTGTAGTTAAAATAGCTGAATTGGCCAGTGCCAGGAACCAAACCAGAGAGATTGTTATATGAAAAATCAACAGAGGTCAAGCTTTGCATAGTTGCTATTGAAGCAGGAATGCTACCAATAAGATGATTTTTCGAAAGGTTGAGGTAATTCAGGATCCTCATACCAGTAATCTCGTTGGGAATCTGACCCGAAAGATCATTTCGGCTGAGATCAACAAAGGTTAGAAGTTTACATTGGCTGATTTCAGGTGCAATGGGACCTGAGAACTTGTTGTGGCTGAAGTCTATCTTGGAAAGTTGCTGTAACCTTCCAATCTGAGGTGGGATTGGACCCGAAAACTTGTTTCCATCAAGGAGTAGCTTCTGTACACTAGAGAAGTTACCAACACTCGAAGGCAACGACCCCGAAAGCATATTGTTGGAGAGACTAATCTGTCCGAGATTAACAGACATCGAATTGGTCTCAGGAAACTCCCCCACTAGATAGTTGTCTTGCAGTTCTACTTGTGTCAGCGCTGGCAAGTCAAGGAGGCCTTTTGGTATTGAGCCATTGAAAAAGTTCTCACCCATTCGGATCCGACTCAGTGACTGGCATTTTCCTAGTGATTCTGGAATCGGACCAAACAAGAAGTTTCCCAGAGCAATCAGAGTCTCAAGCTTATTTCCTGAACACAAATTAGGAGGCAGAGACCCAGTAAGTTTGTTGGAAGAAAGATCTAGAGTTTTAAGCCTTCCATTCTTTCCCAAACCCTGAGGAATGCTGCCAGTAAAGTTGTTCTCCCACAACTGTAATACCTCGAGCGCCGGCAAGTCTCCGACAAAGTCCGGAATAGCACCGTGAAGCTTGTTGCGAAACAAGTTCAACAGCGTCATGTTCTTCAGCTGAGCAAACGAGGATGGAATTTCACCGGTGAGCATGTTGTTCGACAAGTCCATGGATTTCAAGCTCGCCAAATTCCCAAGCTCCACCGTCAAAGACCCCGAAAGCGCATTCACTTGCAAAAACAGAGTGTCGAGCTTCTGTAGCTTCCCAATCTCCGGTGGAATCTCTCCGGTTAACCCGCAGTTTGCGGCGTCGATACGAACAAGCTCCGACAAGTTTCCGATCTCGGCGGGAATGCCACCCTCGTAGGCATTGAAGTATCCAAGGTAAAGCTCACGCAGGGTCGACAAGTTTCCGATCTCGGCAGGTATAGTGCCGTTTAGTTCGTTGCCGGAAACGGCCAAATACTCAATAAACTGCCATTGTCCGTACTGGGCCGGGATCTGACCGGCGAAATAGTTACCGCCGAGATGCAAATGGCGGAGGTTAGGCATTTCAGCGACAGTCAGAGGCAACTCACCGGTCATGTTGTTGTTGTAGAGATCGAGGACCTGGAGGTTCTTGAGAGAAGCGAGTTGGGTCGGGAAAGTGCCGTTGAAAATGTTGTTGGAGAGGTTGAGGTAGCGGAGAGTCGAGAGAGAAGAGAGCTGCGGAGGAATGGGGCCGGAGAGTTGGTTAGAGGCGACGGTGAGGTTGGAAAGGAAGCGGAGGTGGGCGAGGTCAGGGGAGAGAGTGCCGGAGAGATTGAGACCCGAGAGGTCGAGAGATGTCACGTGACGGTGAGTGGTGTCGCTGCACGTGACGCCCGTCCACGTGCAGTGGTTCGTGGTGGCGTTCCATGATGAGAGGGCCGATTGTGGGTCTTCTATGAGGGACTTTGCGGAGAGAAGTGCTTTGTATTCTGGGATGTGGGCTGAGCGAGTTGTGTGGATTTGAAGGTGGAGGTGGAGGAGGAGGAGGAGCAAGAGGAAGAGCTGCATTTTTTTTTTTTTTTTTTTTGGATTGGTATTGGGATGGGGGGGGTAGATGGAGAGTGGCTGTGGTGGGAGTGAAGAGAGGTTCAGTGAGACTGATGAGAAGGGGTTGAAACTTTGTACTTTGAAGCTAGTGTGATTTTATTCTTCAATCTTTATTTAAAATACTGAAAAAGTAACTCATATTATTAGTATTATTGATTATATATTATTCTTTATTTACTACTCCTATATGGCAGTAGCAAGTAGGAATAGATAGGTCATATTCAGCCAAAAAACAAAAAGTAGATATGTCATAGCCATAGGGCAGGTTTTTCAATTTTTTTTTATTTTTATGGGGGATACTTAACAATATGATTTTTTTTTTTTTTTTTAAATTAAAGTAGATTGGTCCTAGCTTTAAATTTTAATCATGAAGAGATGCATTGGGGGTGGGGAGGTACTTACAAATTACGACTTACGAGTAGAGAGAGAGAGAGAGAGTTATACTTGAAATCTTGAAGGTTATTCATTTAATCATTTTTTTTTTTTTTTGGATGTATGTTTATTGTTCTTTAACTAGGGCAGGAAGGATTCAGCCAAAAAAAAAATAGGGCAGGAAGGTTCCAATAAAAAAAATTTAAAAATAAATAGATAAATAAATAAAGGGCATGCATGCAGATGCAGATGCAGGAAGGGAATAAAAAAAAAAAAAAGGTAAGAAAGGAAAAAAGGAAATTTCCGAATATGCATCTCTTGTTAGCCCAAGGACCCAACCCTTCCTTTATCACTCCCAAAAGATACACATTCTAAGCACAAAAAGTATGGCTTCTTTTGTCTTTGCCACAAAGAAAGTATGGCTTTCTTTGTTTGAGTTTGATAGCTATTATCCCGTACACCGAAAGATAAAAGATAGCTCTAAAAAGTGTGTTGAAATGGGACAATCAAATATTCAGCTACAAAAAAAAGGTGGGACAACCAAATTTTAGTTAAACAAAATCAGGACAAAACATTGATTGTATTTTTCACTGTATTTTTCAATAAATACTTGCTTTTGGACCAAAAGTTTTGGTACAATGTACCTGGTTTACAATTTAAATTATTAGGGTAAAATTTTTCCTTGCCTTAACAACTTGTCATGCTCTAGGCCACTAGCAAGATCAGGACTAGGAGGGCCTTATTGGGATCGAGAAGTCGGCTCATCAGGCTACCCTCCAATGTAATCAAGGTTCTGATTTTGCTGATTGACTTAGTTCTCCAATTATATATATATATATATATATATATAGAGAGAGATACTAACGAGTGCCCTTAAGGTACTGGTTAATAATTCATTTTAAAAAAAATTTATCAGAAATGAAAAAAAAAAAGTAATTAATATTTTGACAACTTTTTTCATTTCCTATAAGGACACTCGTTAGTATGACCCATATATATATATATATATATATATATATATTACTATTATTGGTGTTCAAATTTGATTCGGTTTTTTGGCTATTTATTAAAAATTTTAACTAGTAATAAGAATATACGAATTTCTCTCTTCTTTTTTTGTGTGAGGATTTGATCTGTGTGTGGAAATGTATATGTGTGATTTTTAACTTAATTTTAACTATTACTATTTTAATTATTATTATTCATGTTTGTGTTGAGTGATAGTTTTTGTTATAATTGAAGTTTTGAAATATGATTTTGCTATATATAACATTTCTAGGCTAGAGAGGTTAAATATGTATTTGTAAGCTTTTTTTATTTTTGTTTTTGATATATTGGTGTTATTTGATAGTACATAAATTAGAGAAGGTTTGCGTACACAATTTTTGTGTCACAACCCTAACATGTGCAACGGTGAGGGATGAAGAAAAGTAGTGGGTTTATGTGAGTATGAGTGATTATGGAAATGATGGTTTACCAATCATATTTACATATGTTATCAAGTTATGGCAAATTCAGTGGTCCTAGGCGAAATACTATGAAATAACAGTAATTGATTTTATTATTATTATTTTGATTGGTTCGGTGGTGGTTGGTAACATGAAAAATGCATGGACAGTGTGAGGGGTATAGTACTGGAAGAGAAGAGAGATGGAGGAATTTGAAGATTAAATATGTCAAAAAAATGCAAAATATGCTAATTTATATAATAACCTAACAATTTTAGTTTAGTATAAAATTTAGGAAGCCAAATATAGTACTTGGAAGTTTGTGAACAAAATTGTGACTTGTGATAGAGGGTTAACCATCATTAATTATAGTAATTGAATGTTTTTTTCCAAATTTTTATTAAATTAGCAATTGTTGAGTAAGTTAAAATGGCAAAGAGATTTTAGTTACCTCAATTACTAAAATCTCTTACCTTCCTATAAAAAACGTAGGATGAAAATTTTCAAATCCTGTCTATATTAAAATGAAAATTAATTAATTTGGTGTCTTGACTTCTTTTTTTTTTTTTTTTTTTTTTGGTTGAAAAGTGTTGTCTTAACTTGATTGTAAAGAGTAGTTATTTTGAAATAGATATTATAGACTCAAATCACGTATCTATTTAAAAATACAATAAGAATAACAAGTTATTGCTAACAAATACTTATTATGGCCATTTTGTTGTAATCAATCTACTAATATTATTATTATTTTTTTAAGAGAATTTCAACCTATGGTGTCCGCTCTTAATAATAACTTTTTATCAGCAGACCAAGATACCAATTGATTTTTTGTGTAGGCGGGAATTGAATCTCGGATCTCTTATTCAATCATTACAGACTTTACTAGATGAGCTAGGTTGAAATTTTCTCAAAAAAAAAAAAAATCTACTAATATTAGAGGTTCTTAATTTTAATATTATTTTTCTAAAAGAAGTCTATTGAGCTTTCAAAAATTGGCTGAGAATATGTTTCATCTGCTCATATGAACGTCTTAGATTATATTCTTCAGGATGGTTTGCCCCATTATTTAGTGCGATTATTGTTCTAGGACTTTGAGGCTTAAAATAAAAAAGAAATTGAAAAATAATATTGCTATCTTCTTTCCCTACGGGTTCTTTCATATTATCATAAATAGAGCCAAATTTTTTTTTTCAACAAGATTTTCATCTTGAGGGAAATGAACTTACTGTAAGGTTTTTTTTTTTTTTTTTTTGCTCGCAGAATTAAACTTTAAAGTTAAATAAATTTATCATGTAGAATTAGGGTTAAAGTATAAAAGCCTCGGGTTTATGTGTTTGACTCTCATTGTTACGTTGGATTGTTCGAATATAGAAATGTAGAATTTACATGATCGCAAGATTAGGATACGTGCAACCGAGATAACTAAAATACACCGCAAAATTAGGATATTTGAGTTTGATACGCAAAAATTGGTGGAGATTACGATAGGAATTATCATCATAATTGGCCTAATTTTCAAAAGTTTACAAAGAAATGTTCACCACCTTGGTGGGTCATGGCCCCTAAAAGAACAATATCGCTTTCATTGTATATATAGAGAAGAATTTTATTTATGAAATTGTTTTATAATCAGGCGTATAATGCATTTTGAAGTTTGATTCATCGAACATTTTCTTGAAAAGACATCAGTAAATATTAATCGTCTCAAATTAGTTGAGAGCTTAATGGAATTGTTAAATACAAACAAATTTTATGGCAAATCCTTGGACCCCCTTTAGTCTATTCTTAATTCCCTTCGAAAATAAACTTACTTTCACATCTTCTGTTGTTTCTTCTGTGTTTTGCTTTTGGTCAAACAAACGTGTCATGGGCTCAATTGCATGGTCAAACGGGCAAACAGACTACTTTCTTGTCTATTTTACCGTTTGCGGGTCACGATAGAGATATGTTGCGGCTGCTTTGAGAATTTAGAAGCATTTCTGTGCTGTGTGTTCATGATTTTGAAACTGTTGTTTTCATTACTCATATTAATCACTTATTCATAAAGAAATATAAAAGATAAAGATATATGCCAATCAAATATGGACAAACCTTTGAAAAATGATTATTACTCCTCCGTCATTCTCTAGAAATTTCCATGGAGATTAATAAGTAACAAACAAACCTTTAACATTTGAAGTTTCTAATGTCATATTTTGTTTTTTACATCAAAAAGTGAAAAATAATCATACCATGAACTCAAAATTGAAATAAACTTTAAAAAGGTAAGATTTAAAAGGGTTAAATTCAACAACTCCTTCAGATATGTCTAATCCATACCGACATTTTTTTTCCAAAGCGGTATCTATTATCAATTGGTAAAATTTAAATAGAATAAATTTTTTAAATGTCAAAAAAGCATCTTGTTAAATGGTTAAAAGATAAATTGAAATAAACTGTAAAAAGAGGGTGAGATTTAAATGTGTTAAACTAAAAAAATTCTTTAAATATATGGCAAAACTTGAATTCAGTGTTTCAATGCATTGGACTTAACATGATGCAAACTTGTATTAAATTTTGGAAATATGTCCATATCGTGATGGGTATGGTGTATAGAACACTGGACCTAAGCCAAGTACTTTAATATATTTAATCCATAACAACATTTCATCCATAGTTGTAACTATTGTTATAAAATTATAGTTATTGAAATTTTCAAAACTAGTCCAAGTCTCGACAATTATTAATTTTGAAGGGAAAGAATATTATATAAATGGATTATTTTTTAGTGCACTGGACCCAAGTTGAGTCCTTAATTATGTTTAATTTCATACCAATATTTTTATCAATAGTTGTAACTATTAATAATTTTAATCTTAATTTTATAAAACTATAAGAAATTTTCAAAACTAGTCGAAGTCTCAACAATTATTAATTTTGAAGAAAAATAATATTATATATGTAATGACCAGAATTGGATCCTTAGCCCAAATGATGGATGGACTCAGGCCCAAAAAACCAAAAACAATGAATTTATAGAGAGTGAGTTGGAAAACTTGACTAAAATGAGTTGGATGACAAATAAAGTTAATTCAAATGACAAGAACAGAAAGATAGATTGATATCAACTAAAGAAAATTGACCTCGGCATGGTCCGAGGAGATCAGTTCTTTTATATTTCTTTTAAATTTGATTACAAGTTTGTTTCCTGATTGTTACAGTGTTTCTCTCTAGCTTTTTCCCTCCTTTTGTCTCATTGCTTCCTTCTCCTTTTATACTCTATTCTCCTTTCATCTTTACCATCCATGTGCAGACCAGATAGTTGGTGTTTGATACTTGTTCCATCAGCACCTTCCTAAAGTCTTTACATAGTAGCTGTAAAGCTGAAAACCACTGTTTAGATATCACCTCCACATTAATACGGCTAGAAAGTTAGCTACAGAGCATTTAATGCGGTAGTAGCAGCTTTCTCCTTAGATATTTTAGGACTCCCCTCTGTCCTTTACTTCTGCAACACTTACCGATATCAGCAAAATTTCCTAGAACATTCCCTTGGACAGCAGACCATCTCTACGGACCTCGGCTTTGGTCAGCTGAGCAAGCATTCATCCTCGGGCCAACCTCCTAGGCCATTATGATCAAAACTAACTTCTTCAATTACTAACACGGGCTCCCTTGACAATATTTACTCCTCCTCGGACAACCCCCGTCCTCGGCTTGGGCCTTAGGCCCAATATATACATAGAAAATGAGCTCTTGGGCCCAATACCCCTATAATATAAATGAATTTTTTTAGTAACTGGACCCAAATCAAGTCCTTAAATATATTTAACTCCATACCAATGTTTGATCCACAGTTATAACTTGTAAGGACTCAGTTTGTAATGATCCCAAACTGGTATTGGGTTCGTACATTAAAGGCTCAAACAATAAAATTTGTAGAGCGTGGGTCTTCAAGAACTAAATTAACTCTCAAAGAAAAACGATTCAACCACACGTTTATAGATGGATTAGCACTAATATAACAATTAGGCTTTCTTTGAAACAAGTTCAGCTCTTTTATTCTTAAGGCTTTCTTCTGAGTATTCTTTATTTTCTAATATTCCCCTCCCTTTCCTCAATGCTTTCCTTCATGTTATATACTGTCCTCTTGATATCATTTTCATCACACACGTGTAAGTTGGGTTCAGGGGATCTTTTTCTGTCCCATCTAACACCTTTTGGAACCTCCAACTAGTAGCTGTAAGGCTGCTTCATCACTGTTCAGGCATCACCTCTACATTAATGCGGCCAGAGAGTTGGTTGAGAGGCAATTAATGCGAAGGCAGCTGTTATTATAGATATTTGTTTGCCTTTTCTTTCTTACCCTTGGTCCCATATCCCATTTTTAGTGGTAACGTAGCTTCGAAGTACGTTTGTAATAAGGTGGTGTTCTGGTCGTCCTCGGACTCATATTGCCGAGAAGGATTTTGTCCTCGGACGAATACTAAACTCACCTTATGTGATATCTACTCTTCCTTTTGTTTGGTTACCCTTACAACCTGATATAGGCTTCTTCGGACAGCTTTACGTCATTAGATGGGCCACAGGCCCAATTAACTAGACTTTAATAATTTATTGATTAACCGGCCCCCATATAACTATTAAAAACTTTAATTTTTGGGTAAATTCCAGAAACCTCCCCCGAGGTTTGAGGAAATACCAAACACATCCAAAAGTTGTTAAAAATGACCAATTTGCTCCTTAAAAACAAATGGCATGTAACGCCGTTTAAGCACTATATATCAAACCAAATTTTCTCTCTCTCTTCTTCATGAATCATGCAGAAAATCTCTCTCCTTCACGCCCAGAAAATCTCTCTTTTTCTTCACGCCTAAAAATATCTCTCTCAAGCTCAAGTCTAAAATTTCAGACTCTGGACCAACAACTCCTCCACCGGAATGGTTTCAAAGCCGGTTTAACCACAAATCTCACGCCATACTCCACCGTTAAAAGCTTTGTGGTTGGGTTGCGAATCACATTGAATTGTAGATGGCGATTGCTGGGTCACGATGAGTGGAGACGGTGGTTGCAAGGTCAGTTTGGTGGAGCTGCCGTTGTGGGTATGGGTATTTTTTTAATTTTTTTATTTGGATTTTGTTTGGGTTTGAGGTGTGATGTTTGATGGTTGGAATGGTTTGGGTATGAGGAAGATGGGGGTAGTGATGGGTGGTGCCGTGGTGGACAGTGGTTGCTGGGTCTTGTTGTTATTTTTTATTTTATTTATTTATTTTATTTTATTTTATTTTTAAATAATTTGGAGTTTGTTTGGGTTTGAGGTGTGAATCATGTGATGGGTGATGCCGTGGTGGCCGGCGGTTGCTGGGTCACGATGCTTACCAATGGGTCTGGGTTTTGTTTTGAATTTTGTTTTATTTTTTTGGATCTGTTTGAGGTGTGATGTAAACAGATCTATTTGAGGTGAGATGTTGGATGGTGGATTGGTTGAGCTGATCTATGTTTGATTGCCTTGTATGATACTGGATCTAATTGGGTTGATCTTGGTTTGATGGAGAGTGGATTTTTGTTTTTGGAATGTAATGTAAATTTTTATTTTTCCAAATGAGAATATATGGTTTTGATTTGAAAAATGGGTACAATTTTAGTGATTTTTTTTCTGTAATCTTTCTCAAAATACATATTTTGTGTATATATTTTGGACTGGTTTGAGCTTCATAGAGAAGCGTTTATGTTATGGCTTGAAGAAGAAAGTGAACAAACAGAGAACATGAAAAAAAATCGTCTGGAGAGAGTAACGGCAGTACACACCGTCAGTTTTTTAAGAGTAAATCGGTCATTTTGAACAACTTTTGGACGTGTTTGGTATTTCCTCAAACCTCAGAGGAGGTTTCTGGAATTTACCCTTAATTTTTTTTATCATATAAAACTATAACTACTGAAATTTTCAAAACTACTCCAACTCCCAATGATTATTAATTTTGAAGAGAAAATAATATTATATAAATTAATTTTTGGAGCATTGGATCCAAACCGAGTCCTTAAATATATCTAAATCTATACCAATATTCTATCCATGGTTGTAACTATTTACATTTTAATTTAATTTTTCTTTTTTATAAAACTATAACTATTGAAAATTTCAAAACTCCTTCAAGTCCCGACAATTATTAATTTTGAAGAGAAGAAATATTATATAAATGGTTTCTTTTCATGCTTTAGACCCAAACCAAATCCTTAAACATCTCTAATTCCATAATAATATTTTATCAATTTTTGTAACTATTAGCATTTTCTTTTATTTATTTTTAATAAAACTATAACTATTGAAATTTTTGAAATTAGTCCAAGTCCTGTCATTATTAGTTTTGAAGAAAAATAATACTATATAAATGGATCTATTTTTAGTGTATTGGACCCAAGCTAAGTCCTTAAATATATTTAACTTCATACTAATATTTTGTCAATAATTGTAACTATTAACATTTTTATTATTATATAAAACTATAAATACTGAAAATTTCAAAACTAGTCCAAGCCCTGCCAATTATTAATTTTGAAGAGAAAGAATATTATATAAATGGATTTCTTTTTAACACACTAAACCTAAGCCAAGTTCTTAATTATATTTAACAGCATGCTAATATTTTAGCCATAGTTGTAACTATTAACAATTTATTTATTTTTGTAAGATTCTTACAATTGAAAATTTTAAAACTAGTCCAATTTATATATATATATATATATAGAGAGAGAGAGAGAGAGAGAGAGAGAGAGATTCTTTAAAAAATAAAAATTAAATAAAAAAAAGAGCCTCTAAGCAGTACACTTGGTTAATAATAAATATATTTGATGTTATTAAAATAAATTTTAGAAAAGAATTCTTACAATTTTTTCATGAGAAGTAATAAATTGTAAGAGGGGATATATATATATATATTATAGGAAAACTAATAATAATTTTTTTTCTTATAATTTAATAATTTTAGAAATGAAGATTTAAACCATGGATGATTATGTTATATATACCCATAAGTAAACTACAATGCTCTTGATATCCCAATAGTAATACCTTATAATTAGATAATTTTGAGAATAAAGATTTAAATCATAAATATTTCCGTTATAAACATAAGGAGAAAGTTACAAAACTCTTGGCAGCGGAAAATTCTTAGGTACTTTCGGAGTACATAAAATTTTGTTAATTTTTCTTACATTTATGGTGAGGTCCACCATAAATGTAAAATGAGAGAGCACCATTTCTTAATGTTCTAAAAGTACCTAAGAATTTCTCATTGACGGCAATACCTACCATCCTTTAATTACTGTTAAAACTTTATTGTCTAATCTAATCCCTTAATTACTGTTAAAACTTTATTGATTAATGAAATGATGCTGAATCGGTGACATATATCTCTCCGTAAAAAAAGGGGACCCTCTGTCAACTGTGACAGTGAGATGCACGAAATGGATGATACAAAAAGAGAGGTCCCATTGCACCACACCAATATATTCAGTCAGTGTGACCAAAAAGAAAAAAAGAAGAACACAAAACAACAAAACAAGCATCATCACCCAAAATTCTTTACCTACTCTGCATTTTTTGCTTTGACACTTCGGGACAACTCAGTTTTTTCACCCCCTTTATTCGGTGCAATATAGAATCTTAGATAAACTAAGAAAAAGACTAAAAAGAAAAAAAAAATGATAATGCCTAATTATTAAACAGTAATAATTTTGTTGGGATGGATAAAGTTGGTCAAACAATTTTGACTGACATAGATAGACACAAGACATTGTTTTTTTTTTTTTTTTTTTTTTTTTTGGGTAGAATCCCATCTATCTGTCTTTTTTTTTTTTTTTTTTTTTTACAACACACATTATTATTACAGAGAGGCCCATTTTGAAAAATTACGTTTTTACCCTCATCGTATGTCTGTATTACATTGTACTACGACCTCACAGACTCACCAGTGACCCATGAAGGGAAGCTCATGATAAAATGGTCCCAAAAATAGACAGTAACATTTGCTTTTCCGGAAGAGGAAATTACGAATCTGTCCTTCCACGCCTAAAGAGAAAAAAAACGACACGATTTCGTAGGGGGTGTTGTCTTTGAAATCCGGCAAAGGACTAGAATGCCCCTCTTGCGTCATGGGCTTGTCTTGGCTTTTAATGCAAGTGTCTTTATCGAGGTTTCGAAAAACATCTCATGTTGTTCCAATTCCAAAGGATGTTATAGTAATTTTGAAGCAAGAATCCAGCTAGCAAGTCTTTATCTATCTTATTAGTTCACTCACTTTTTTAATTGTTCCATGTTGATAGGGTACTCAAAGCCAATGATTTAGGATTTAGCCATCCCTATTTCTTATCAACCCTCAAACCTGATCTTATAATCAAAGATACTGAAGACTTATGATTTACGAAGCTTATTAATTGCTTCATTTATCTGTAATAAATTACAAAAAATAGTGGTTACATCTCTTCTTCTTCTTCTTCTTCTTTTTTTTTAATTTTTTTTTTTTTTTTTTTTTTGTGTGTGGTGCTGATTCAAGAATCAAAATACTGGGCTCATGATGGTACATATGGTCAAATTCAACATATGGGATGGTTTTGGTCATTATTCATTAAGATGAGGATCTATATAAGGCTGTGATTTGGACATGTAAACAAATTTATAGTACAAGATGACAAAGATTTATAATGTGAGGCCTAATTTGACCGTCGGTTTGCATTCTGCAATCCTATCATTTGAGTATCCTACCAAACGGATCAAATCGATAATGTTTGGGTCAAGGTTCACCCTAAACAGGTTGCAAAACTGGTTGGATTAATCCGGCTACAAGTCGAGTCAATGGGATTCAGATTGACTCATATTTTTTCACATACAAAATAACAATAATTATTATTAAATATTATGATATTGTTCTGGTCTTCTTTTTAATATAAATAAGAGAATAAGTAAAAAAATAAAAGTTATATAATTCATAAATGGATTTTAGCACACAATAGTAAACCAATTTTGAAAAAGTTTTATCGAAATTGAAAAGTTTCAAGGGCATACATTAACCAGACCCTTCATAAATTATTAAGTTTGCACAATCCAAAGTTCTCAAATTTTATCATCACCACACAATAACCGAAAAATACTAAGGGGGTATTTGGTAGAGGTTTGAATAATGTTGTTTGGGTGTTTTTGATAAACGTGTGGGTGAAAAAGTGTGTGAAAAAGTATATAAGTGTGTTTAAAATGCTCAAAAGGTTGCTTGAAATGGCCTGCGAAATGGGCTCTAAATGTTGTGAACCATATCAAGTTATCAACCTTTTTAAGTATATATACTTGTTGCATATAAAATAATAATAAATTAAAATTATCTAAGTAGATAACTAAACAAATAAAGCATAACATATTAAGTAAAAAAAAAAGTAAATATTTAATAAGAATTACACCTCAATCTACTCAATGTTGAGTAGATCCATTTATGGAAATATTCACACTCAAGAATTGCATCTCAAGATGACAAGTAATTTCTTCCGTATTTTCATCTACACTACAAAATATTAATATTACTTTAGTGTAGGGATAAAGGTCCAAGATCATATATTGGGCCTTGAGTTTTGTCTGAGGATATTGATAGGTTCGAGGAGGAATAAACAGCTATTAGGAGTTCTCAGTTAAAGTCTCATAAGTAGGGAACGAGTGGAGGGTGATCCGAAGAGGAACTCCTCCTCGGATATGATAAATGCAGCCCAAATATGTATTTGAGCAATTAGAGTGACCCTCTAAGAAACTCCCATGATAGGAACATGTCTTACAAACATACTAGAAAGAAGGAAACCCAAAAATATCTAAGGAAAAGTTGCTACCACCATATTAAATGCACTGCAGCTATTTTTCTAGCTGCATTTATGTGGAGAAGACCTCTAAATAATACTGCTTTGGCCACCATAACTCACAGAAAGCCAAAGAGGGTGTCTGATGGGACGAGTACTCAAGTAGGGGCTTAGATGATCAACAAGTGTAAGACCAAGATGACCTAAAGGGAGCTATATAATGTGAGAGACCCTCCATGAGAGGGGGATCGGAAAAATAGAGATAAAGCACTGTTGCAATCTAAATTATCTTTGTATCCATTTATGATTAACTTATACAAGGGTGACCTCCTCGGATTGAAAGTCTATTAAAATCAAAATCTCTTATTTGTGTTTGATTGTCATTCAATTCAATATCATACATTGTTTAATTTATTAGGGCCTAGTTCTTCGATCCACTCTCTACAAACTTATTGTATTGGGCTCATTGGGCCAATATCCCATACGTTTTGGGCTTGGACTGTAAATCGAGACCCTACATTTAGTATACAACGAAAACGAGTAAGTAATGAATAAAAAAAAAAATTATATCTATAATTATTCTATAAATGTATTACATATTACATTCGAATTTATATAAGCAATTGCAAGTGCAAATAAAAAATTCTACATTTTCGGATAAAATACAAGATTGATACTTGGTAAAAACTTTACCTTTTGTGCCAAGAGTTGATTCAAACGCAACAACATTTATAAGCTTAAAAGATCGCACGCCATCAATGAGAGCTTAGAAAACCGATTGTTATTTTCATTCCACCAAGATAGATAAATCAAACCTTTTCGTATTACCTTCAAATAAAATAAAAAATGAGCAAAAAGCTTTTACTTTTATTATTTTTTTAAAGTTCCATTCTTTAGAAAAATGAGTTGGATCATGTTACAGGGTGACCTGATCGAAAATTTCAATAGGTTGAATACAAGTTGATCTGTTATTCCTATGGATTAAAAAAAAAAAAAAAAACTCTTGTATTCGGGTCCAATTTTACCGGGCCTACCTATCTTTGCCATAATAAGTGTGAATGGATTGCATAATCAAAATAGAGGATACATCAAGATTATGCAATATATCAGCTAGGGTTGCCAAATGCAAATCGAAGGATAAATTCGACTTTTCATTATGTATCTTTTGCTAGAAATGATAGACACGGTAAAACGGGTCAGAATTTCTTAACCCGACCCTAAAAATACCTGACCCAAACTCGAATTTTTTGACCCGTGATGAAACCCAATATTTTTTTTGCAGGTCAACCCAACTTGACTCGCGACTTGAACCATTAAAAAAAAAAAATTGGGTAAAAAAAGAAAGTTAAGACAAAATTGGTTTAATTGTGTTTTGTAAGCTTTAAGGAAACAATTGAGACCTTTACATAACTGCATGCAAATGAATTGAAAAATGAATAGTTGAGGCATTTTGTAATAAGTAAAGATTTTTAGGTATCAAATAACAAAGTACATGCCAAGATAATTTGGTTACAGTATAATTAAAAATATATATTTAAAATTATAAATATATATGAGAAACATTCATACGTGTGAAAAAACTTAAGCTAAAATATCATTGAAATTAGCATAAATTATGAATGCCTATTTTTTAACAATTCATGTCTAAGATAAACGACTTTTAAAAATAAATTATGATATTTCCTAGAATGTGTGTTGCTTAACAATGACATGATATTTATAAAAGAGACCATGTATAAATAAATAAATAATCAAATTTTAATGTATATTCTCAAATTGAAAGAGAGTGCAAACCACAATTGATTAAAGATTATAAAGTTAGTTTTCAAGATTATAAATTTCTTATATGCTTTTATTCTTCATCAAATTAGTTATCCAATAAGGCATTTGTATTTATTTATTTATTTTTTAATGTTTTGGGATGTTGATATTGTGTAGAAATGAAACTTTGTGTATTTGTTTAACTTATTCTTTGTGCTATTTTATTTTGGTTAGTAATTGTGGGATTTGTATAATTTTAAAATTATTGAACAAGTATTAATTTGTTTAGTTAAGCTCATTATTGATATGAGTGGGGAATTCAAAGTAATGTATTTTACATAAAGTAATTTGCTGCGTGACTTTCCAAATAGCAAATACATATTGTTTTCTTAAATAAAAAAAATAAATAAAATCATGTGAAAAATATGGATCAATTTGACCCAACTTGCAACCCGATTGACCCAACCCAACTTGACCTGCCTGTTTGCTATGCCTAAGAAACAAGAAAGTTCATAAACACAATTTTTATACTACTTTTGTCACAACTTTGATACGTACAATTTTGAATGGTGGAGAAAGAATTGTAGATGGATATGAAAATAATGGTTCACCAATTACAATCACACATATTATCAAGTTGTGACAAAGTCACGTAAGAATTGGCTCAAAATGTATTTATATGTCCAAATCACTAACTTACATAGATCCTCGTCAAACGACCAAGAACATCCCATAAGTTGAATTAGACCATATTTTACCATCACGGGCCCCCATTTTTTTTTGTTTGTGGTAGTTAGTTGCTTGTTAGGCCAATATCATTACCAATTGTTTTGTATTGAAAGTATACAATAGAGCATGAAATGAAAAAAAAAACTTAGAAGGTTTGCTTTGGGGAGGGTTGAGGGTTACTTTCTTTTGCTGTGTTTTTATTGGGAGTGCGGTTGGGAGGGAGTGAAGGAGTGGGTAGAGGGTGGAGACAGATTCGCTGGTTGTATCTACTTTAGTTTTTCAAACCATTTTCACTTAGAACTAGAAAAAAAACTTTGGGCTAAGTCATGAAATTCCAGAGCCCAAAGCTCCTACACCCCAGAAAACACGTCGTATGAATTACTATTTTAAGTCTTGGGTGTTGTTCCCTTTTGTCTCCTCTCCCTTGGACTCTCTTTTAAAATTCAGTGTTTCTAGTTTCTACTCTATACTCTCTATAGTTCACTGCAAAGCTTTCTTTCTTATGATTTTTAAGTGATCCGGAGTGAGAGAGAAAACTCTCAATGAGACCATGGCCAGGGGCGGCGTTAGCTTTGGTCCAAGGGGTTCATTCTAATAACTATATATATATATATAAAATTTTAAATTTTAAATTTTATTTTATTTTATTTTTTTGGTTTTTGACCCCTAAATTAAAAAAAATTGAATACTCTGACATTAATTTTTTTTTTTTTAAGTCTAATTGAAATAAGCCTGAATATGATTATCTTAATAATCTATTATTGCAAATAAAATTGCAATTAATTTATACATTTGATCAAATCTATGAGTATAGTAGTTGAATTTAAATGTGTTTTTAATTTGTTATTTGTTAAGTGGGGATTGGTGGCATGGGTCTCTTAGAAGTTAACAAATTTTAACACTAAAGCTTTGTTTGGATTGCACTGAAAACATGGGACGTTTGCGTTTTGCATTTTTTCCCTGGGTCCCATGCACTATTCACAGGACCCGCAAGTATAGAATTCAGTAAATTTTTCTTTAAAATTGGGTCCCATGGCATTATTTATACATTTAAAAATTATTTTGCTATAGTGTTTTCAGTAATAAGTTTTCAATTTTTAGCAATAAGCGGTATCCAAACAGACCTTAAAAAACAATTAAACAAGGGGTGATTTAAAAAAAAAAATTAGACAAGGAACGTGGGAGAGGGGAGTGATTGAGTGAAGACTAAAACAAATGTTAAAACAACAAAAAAATGTCTTAATACAATTACAAAAACCAATAGTTATCAAAGTTGAATTGAATTATTAAATAAAAAAATTGTACATAGTAAAGACATACACGAATTGATAAAAATAATCTAAGTAATAATAATTAAAGTTCACTAAAAAACAATAATTAATATCTTTATTATATTTGTTTTTTATTTCTTAATTTGAGATTGAAATCCTACTTTAGCTTAATCTAAGTGTATGTGTGTAAAGCTTTATTTTAAAGACTTGAACCCTGACCCTTACCTCTCCACCCCGCAAGAACTTATACTTGTAAAGTGACTATCATGCTAAGGGTGTATGGTGGTATTGTATTTAGAAATAATAAATTATTTCCAAGATTTAATCTTAGCAACTATAATTAGTATGTTCATTATATTAAGACACAATATACCAAATGAATTTATAGTTTATCTTTTATTTTCTCCCTAGTACTATGAACAAATTTGTAATAAGAAATCACGTAGACTACAAGATTCATCTACTACTCAAGATTCATCTTTTTATTAGTTATTCTAAAAAAAAATTCCTGGAGCCGCCACTAATCATGGCAATAATCTCAACGACAGTAAAACTCAATATTGCATTATAACTTTTTTTACTCAATTATTTGTCGACTACTAAAGGTTAAAATTAAATGAAAAGATTACATAATTTAATTCATCTAAAGGAATCTAATATGAGAAGGGCGTTACATATACCCATTACACCATGTGTCCCCTCTATACTAATAGCCAACCAAGGGCTAAATTCCGTCCTTTATATAATACTTGCGCGTCGAATGAGAGAATTTGGTAATTGGGATAGAAAATATGATGATTTTATTTCACTTCAAATCATAAGGAGGTTTAGCCACAATTTTACAAAACATAGAGACAATTTGTAGTTCCTCATAACCACATTGGGAGTCATTTTCAATTTACCTAAAAAGAATTATAATTGAAAAGGGGGAAAATTAAAATATGGTATATAACAAGTTGCACAAATGCACATTTGCTGTTGGTCTATGTCTCTTGTATCATTCATAAATCGTAAGGGGATATGCAATAACTCAAAAGAAAACTTAGTCACGATGTAGTCATCTTCTTCTAGATGTGATATGGATTGGAGGGGGTTACTGGGACCTGCATAAGTGTCTAGAATAATAATGTGGTTGTAGTGAAAGGATAATTACATGAAAGGATGATTACAAGCACTAAGGCATCACAGCCTGCAAAAGCCCATTTCCTTTGTCTGATCTTTACATTGTCTCATAGAACCAAAAATTGAACATTATTCCAATTCTATATGAGCACAAGGCATTCCTAAATTAAAGAAATGTCTATACCCATCCCCACAGGCACATATCCATCAATGGCCACTTATTCATTGTCATGGCATGGAAAGAAAGGAACAGTTATCATTTCAATAACGTGCAAGAGTAAGCATTTTTTTTTTTTCTAACATGATAATGTGATTGAAAGTGATGGGAACTAACAATAATTCATTTATTTTTTCCTTTCTTAGTACAGTTTATTTGGTAATTTTCTACTAGAGTTTTGTTTGAACTGGGCTCTTCGAGAATTGGTGTGTGATGGGCCAGGAGTTGGGTATGGCCATCAAATTGCGTCTAATCACATCACGTTTAAATGTTTAATACGTTTTTTCTTTGCGAAATTTTAATGGAGTTCTATTTTTGGATTTATAATAAAATCCAAAATTTAATTAATCAATGATGCAAAAAAAATTTAATTAATCAAAAAACATTTTCATTCCAGAATCCAAAATTTGATAAGAGTCAAAACTAAAATAGCTAAAATAATTTATAGACTTTCTTTCCTTTTTTATGATTGTTCTAAAGTCAATTCTTTATAGACTAAAATTAAAAATTTTTTGGTGTTAAAATTTTGATAATTATACCATTGACCTTTGGGGTAAGTAGTTCTTTTGATATTTTCATTGGATACGTTCAATATTCAAATCCCTCTTTCTCTCATTGAATTTAAAAAAAAAATATATATATATATATATATATAAATATATATATATATTAATAGTACAAAAAGAAGAAAAAAGAGTGTAATCCATTACATTGCGTCACTGGTTAATCAGCAAAACATGTTCACAATATATGTAACATGTTTGAAATCAAGTTGTCATTGACCAAAAAAAAAGAAAAGAAATCAAGTTGTCACTTCTTCATCGGAAAAAGTTGAATATGACAAGTACCAACAACAATGTATTCCGGTTCAGCAGTGCGGACAATGAATTGGAGTTTTGCTTCTTGCTTATCTATGCCACACGATTGATGCCTACATAAAAGCATTTTCATGAGGTGCTTTTTCTTTCATCAGATTCCCTAAAGATTTTTGTTGCCTACAATTCTAAGATCACATGGAGAATTGTTTTGTAAGACATCACCACATTCATCTCATGAGTACAATTATATGCAACTTTATCCATGACAAACTAAGGTCAAGGATCACACAAGAAATAAATTCAAATAAATTAAACCTGTGATACAAATTGAAAAACATTGTTTAGACCCCTAGGCAGGCTTACTACCAATTTTATGCTATTAAAATTTACGTGGTAGTTAATCAACCAATTTTAAATGTAATGTGAATAAACCAAATGCATAGCAATCACGTAACAACTCACACACACGAAGACAAGGAATTGTTCAGGAAGTGAAAATTTGATTTAGAGAAACACTTGGGGCTAAGCCCAACTCATCAAATCCACAACGAAGAATGTTGCGATTCACACTCACTTACAAAATTTCCTGTACATTTAAAGAGACACTATACCCAAGCTTATCGCTCTTGCTTGTAACTGCTAAATTTAACCTTGTGTCTTCACAGTTCTTTGATGCTGTAATCGACATATATGCTAACCACCAAACCAATCTCTTGGTTATTTTAAGGCTTCTTGAAGATTTGACTTGTTTCTATGGTTTCAAATTAGTACTCCAACACACATTTGATGATCTTTGTGTTTGGGTGGCAAAATTCCTCTTAAAGTATATGTAAATTGGAGAGGTTGAAAGACTTTGTGGCTTTGGTAAGGTTTTTTCAAGAAATTTTTTGGCCATCCTTCCCCTCTCAATATTAGGATTAATTTGCTCTGATTGAAAATAAAGAGACTAAATTGATACTCATAAATTAATCCTAAAACAAACCTAAAACAATGACCTAGAAGTCTAGAACTAATTCCCAGGCACATGAAAACTACCATATTTTTCGTGCAAGCAAACGTAGGCGCAATAAGAAAATGAAGGTGGTCCATGACCATGAGCACATAGGAAGGCTTGGGAGGAACGGTAGGTAATGTTCTTTATGGGACCATTGCCTTATCCTTCACATTTTTAGCTTAATGAGCGTGGGGAAGCAAATGGATTTGTCTTATCTTTTAGTGAAGGATAGCAGACAAGGAATTAAAACTTTAATGAGTTGGACTCATTTCAAGGATCAAAGGAACTATTATTAATATTAGTGTCTAGCTATGTCGCAGTCATCATTTCAGGTTTTTTGAGAGGCAATGTCTTTATGCTTGTCTTCATATATGGGAGCTTCCATGACCAAACTAACTGGACCCTTTCTGCTATTTCTATGCGTTAGGCCAGTGATTAATTGTTGGGCCGGGGTAATCGACAAAAGAACAAGAGGGTCTGTTCATCATTTTTGTTGTTACCTAATAGCTTAAGTCCTTTTCAACTTTGTCTGGCCTTAATGTTTTTATGAAGTGGGCAGTGAGTCATTTTATTGTTGTACATTTCCAACTTGTGAGACTGTATATTAGGATTTGCTGCGTAGTGATATGCATCTAGTCTTCTAAATTTCAGTCGCTTTGGCTCATTGGCTCTTTGTCGATGCCTTGGTGGTAGCAATCACTAGACTTGGCAAAGCTGGATCCCAATCCAATCCATTAACCCGACCCAATTTGTAGAAATAAAAAGACGATTAAGAAAAACAAGTCAACCTGTACCCAACTTTTTTTATTTTTATAAACTGCAATTTCATTAAACTAAAGAAGAACAACCAGGGAAATCTCCCTTACAGACAGCCTCAAGGCAAGTCTAGCAGTCACATGGGCTGCAGAATTACAAGTCCTCCGGACCCAACTAAACTTAAAAAACGGGAAATTAGCAGCTAAACTACGGATATTACTAATGGCAGTGTTCATCCCGTACCAACCTGTTTTATAAAAAGGAGATCTTTTTTTTTTTTTTCCTTTGTAAAAAAATTGCTTGTTCTTTTATTTGAAAGTAATATACAAAGTTGGACATTCTCTCTTAATAAAAAGAGAATTAAAAATCGGTTTTTTGAGCCCTCTTTAATGGCTATCTTTTTAGCATTCTTATAATTACAATTGCTTTTGAATAAACTTTTAGCAATGGAAGTAAAATTCCTATTTAGTATTAATCTTGTCTTTTACCTTAGAATGTGGAAGGTTTGTTGTGCACTCAAAAGTTGGTTATATGAATTTAAAGGTAATTTAATTCACTAACATAATAGTCATAATTATAAAATTTTAATTATCTATTGACTATATATATTTTATTCAAGATTGAAAATGCTGATGAAATTGGCAAACTTGAGGTGCAATTCCTCAAATATGAATATTTTCATTGCAAAATTTATTACTAACATTGAGTAGATTGGGATATAATTTATATTAAATATTTATTTATTTTTCTTTACCTAATATGTTAAGTTTAATTCTTAAAATTTTTATTTTTATTTTTAGTTATCTTTCTAGGTGTACATAACACCACTAAGGCATGGGAGAATACGTAAGTGGTTGAATCCGGACTCTACACATGGAGTAGTTGTGAGGCAAGGGAGAGTAGGTGATGGCTAAGAGATTTTGTCTTGGTCAGTGTTGAAGGAGTGATTGCCTTAGGAAGGAAGTAAGATTTACATCTGACATGGTATTTAAGCACTCATAAAAAGGGAGATAGTGACATTTTAAGGTCAGAAATTATGAGGACACCCCTTATTAGCTGAGTACACCATGAGTCACCATGGGAACACGTGTACCAATCACAATACTTCTAATGTCCCTCTCAATGTCCAAGACTTGTCCCCCAAGTAGTGGCAAAGCTACCTACTCACGGGTCTCAGTACCACGTTGGCTCAATTCTTATCCCTTAGTCAGCAGATAGCATCACAACTGTAAAAAGATCTCTAGAGAGAGAATATGATGACTTGACACCTCTCCTTGTATCCAGTCGTGTTCCTTAGAGTATAAAAGGAACATGCAGCTGAACTTCTAGGGCAAGAACCCAAGATACCAACCAGATATTTTGAGATGAAAGTAGAGAGTTGGTAGGAGAAAAAGGCAATCTCATTGTAAACTGATCTCTTTCCCCATACATAATACAAGCTAAGCCGAGCAAGAATGTTTTGTTCTTGCTCAAATCGTGGTTTTTTTTGTCCCTTCTCTAAGTTTTTCCACCTACATCCAATGTTGTTTTCTTGATCAGCTTTTTCTTATTTTTTAAATGTGTGTCTTTTTCATGTCCTATCATGGCTTTCTTTATTTCTTGTTTGCGTGTCATGTCAAAGCTTGCATCTTTTCGAGCTTTCTCATGTAAATGTACTTTTAGATAACTTATTTCAATCACATAAATAAGATCAAATCTAACTTGCACGTACATTTTTGGCGACTCCACTAGGGATCTCTGGTTATTTTCCTCTTTAAGGGTGTTTTGTTAAGTTGTATACCTTCGATTGTAGTCATTTCCTCCATGCCTCCAAGGAAGAAGATGGTTACTGGGACGTTGACTGGTATGGATGAGAACCATCGATCAGAACCAAGTGCAAACCATATATCCATGCATTTCGAAGGCGTAGAATCCTTTGGAAAGACTGGTCATTGTGAGACCAGGGGGATCATGGCTGCCATCGAAGATCTTCAACGTTCTCATGTTGCCATGTGGGTAGAGTTTCAGTCCTTATGTCAGGAGACAGCTGTACCTCAAGGGACTCCTTACCTAACTAGGGAAGATATACATGTTATCCTGTTTGAAACTAAGAAGATGGAAAGTGCGGTTTATATTGATACCAGGCCTCCTTATCCTAAGGAGATAGCTGGGAAACCTTATCCTGCTAACTACACACCTCTTATATTCCCTAAGAATGATGGTATAATAGGGAACGCTAGAGAGCATATTAGGCGGTATGCAAATGCGTTGACAGCTCACTCTCATGACCATAAGCTAAGGCTCAGAGAGTTCTCCAAGTCTTTAGAAGGCCGAGCTTTTACTTGGTACACCAGTCTTGCACCAAGGTCAGTTCTAAACTGGAACGATTTGGCAATGCAATTCATGAAAAAGTTCTTTGCTTTGGAGGAAAAGCTCACGTTGTCAAATTTGCAACACGAGAAGCTAAAGGTGTCTGAGGGACTGCTGGAGTATATTTGCAGGTTTAGAGATCTCTCTTTGCTGTGTTATGATCCTGTAGAGGAAGAAAGGTTGGTGGATGTTTATATTACGAGTATGTTGTATGAATATCGGCCTTACTTAGAGAATCTTTAGATCTCTAGCTTTACAAAACTTGTAGAAGCTGTAAGAAGAACAAGTATGTCCGTAGGGAAGCCTTCAAAAGGTTCAACTTCACAAGCTGTGAGTGCTCCTAGACAACCGTGGAGGAGAGAAAACAAGAAGCTGGAGGTTACCGTGACAGAAGAGCCTAAGAAGGTTGCCAAAGGAAAGAAAAGGGATAGAGGTGGTATTCCCCCTCTTTTACTGTGTCCACTGAAGAGTTGTATAGCATCCTAGAAGCTTGGGTGAAAGATGGTGTAGTGATGTTGCCTGAATGTAAGCATGAACCTACAAAAAAGGAGAAGTGAAATCCACTTTATTATAGGTATCACAGGAGATGTGACCACCATACTATGGATTGCTATGTTTCGAGAAATATCTTCCATGATAGGGTAGCCAAGGGAGATTTGGTTATCAAAACTGGGAAAAGAGCTGATCCAAGGATGCGTAGACTAGAGGTGGCAATGACTTTCTTCATAGGCCGTGAGGACCCTATGGAAGAAGAAGCAGAGAACATGGCTAGCAGTAGCTCAGCACCGCCATCATTAGTAGATGAAGAAATGATAGTGAGAATCCAGCAGGAAGATAAAATACATTCCTTTCTTGAAGGAATATGTCTTAGACCAATGGCTAGGAGAGAAGCAGCCCAAATCTTGACCAGGGTGATGGGAAGGAATCATGAAGTGGCTGCTGTTGAAGGAAGCTTAATGCAAGTGGCATATCAAGAAGCAAAGGATTCAGTCACCTTTTCTAATAAAGATCTAGTTAATAGAGCTGTTGGCGGCAATAAACCTTTATATGTCAATGCCAAAGGGCATTTAAGAGGATTCAGATGATATTGGCAGATCCTCACACCATGGTAGCCCCTATACCTGGGAAACCCTTGCTGTTGTACATAGCCAATACGGAACAATCCTTGGGAGCATTGTTAGCTTAGGAGTAGGAAGGGGTAGAGAAACTAGTATATTATATTAGCAGGCTTATGAAGGAACCAGAGTTAAGATACTCAACTGCAAAGAAAGCATGTTTGTCTTTAGCTTTTGCTGTAACGAAGTTCAATCACTACTTTCTAAGGCATCGTGTGCAACTGGTGACTAAGAGTAATCCCATTAAAAATCTTCTAACACGTCCTCAACTATCAAAAAGAATGGCGCAATGGGCCATCCTAACATCATGCCTTGATATTGAATGCATACGGCCAACTACCATCAAGGCTAGACAGTAGATGATCTGCTAGCTAACTTTGCTGCGACAAGTGATTTTTCACCTCTCTTACAGGAGGTTATGGTGGCAGAAGAGCAGGAATGGTCAATGTATTTCGATGGGTCATCTACGTTTCAAAGGGGAGGGATAGGAGTAGTCTTAAAGTCACCAGGGGAAGAGCACACGTTTGCCTATAAATTGCATTTTCCTTACTCTAACAATGAAGCAGAATATGAAGCTTTACTGGTAGGGCTAAAGGCTGTTAGAAGGTTAGGCATAAAAATGTTGAAGGTATTTAGTGACTCTGAGTTAGTAATAAAACAGGTTGAAGGAACTTATAGAGTAAGGAATCCTAGTTTGGCTGCTTATAGAGTTGTTGTGCAGAAGGTTATGGAACACTTTACTTTTATAGAGTACAAGGTGATCAACAGAGGTGAGAACAAACTTGCTGATTCGCTAGCTACTTTGGCCACCAAGTCTGTACTGAAGAAAGAAAAGATAACACTTCGAATTGAGAAGCAGCTTGGCTTAGTTCAGGATGAACTATGTTTTACTCAAGATTGGCATGAACCCCTGTTAAAAGCAATGGCCTAAGGGAAGTGTATTGGGTCAGAGTTACCAGCAAACATGAAAGACTTCCTTAGGATCAATGGAGATTTGTTTCTCAGGGGAGCAGAAGGTTTGCTGATGAAGTGTGTCTCAAGACAAGAGAGACCGACCGTGTTTGTGGTGTAAATCTCGATGTCGGCCTTTATAGAAGATTGTAAAGATTGGGAATCTTCTGGCAAAAAATGGCCAATGATGCTAAGGAAGAACAATGGAATTGCAAGACTTGTTCTATTATGCCTTCAGATTAAGCATAGGTGCTTAATGGCGGGTTGCAGGAAGAAGATTGGTAGGAACCATATTTGAGATACCTCTTGCAAGGTATGTTGCCTGCTGATGGCATACAAAGAGAAAAGTTAAGAAGATATGTGACCAGATTTAAAGTGGTAGATGGGAAATTATTCAAGAGAAGTTTCCAAGGGAGATGTATGTTGTGCATTCCAGCTAAGGAAGTTAATGGCGTTCTTTCAGACTTGCATGAGGGGGAGCCAGCAGGACACCCTGGTAGGAGGAAGTTATGGCAAATGGCTATGCACCAAGGATATTATTGGCCCACAATGCAAAAGAATGCTCAAGGCTTTGCGAAGAAATGTCAAGAATGCCAAAGGCAGGGAGATGAAATACACACCAGCCATCAAAGTCTTCATCCAACTGTGGCTTCATATCCATTCCACAGCTGGGGGCTGGATTTTACAGGACCTATAAACCCCCCTGAAGGATGTACATGGATACTGGTAGCCACTAAACTATGTACCAAGTGGGTAGAAGCTGTGGTTATGAAGAATATAATGGGTAGCTCAGTGGCTAATTTATTGAGGGAGAATATAATATGTCGTTTTGGGGTACCCAACAAAATTATTTCTGACAATGACACACCATTCCTGAATAAGGATGTGCGCTATGTAATAGAATGATACTCCATTTCTCACACGACATCGACATCTTATTATCCCAGGGGAAATGGCCAAGTTGAGGCCTCTAACAAAAGATTACTGAAGATATTAGGAAAAATGACTAAGGAGAATGGAAAAGGGGTGGAAGAAGGAGCTCCCTACAGCTCTGTGGGCTCATAGAACAACCAAATCACAAGCTACAGTAGCTTCACCATTTTCTCTAGTCTATGGCACAGAGGTTGTTATTAAGGCCAGTGGTGAAGTTGGCAGAGATTGCAGGAATATCTAGGGAAGACACTTTGGAAATTATGGAGGAAATGCGTGATAATGCTGCCTCTCATAACTGCCTTTATCAGGCTAACATGAAGGCTAGGCATGAAGGCCAAGTTAAAGAAACAAAGTTTCAAGTGGGAGAACTTGTTTGGAAAGCTGCCCTGCATGTACGAGGAGTTGCTGGCATAAATTTTCTCCAAAGTGGAAATGACCATACATAGTAGAGGAAGTACATGCAATAGAACATTATTGACTAAAGGATCGAGCAAGTATGAAGGCGTATAGCCCTATTAGCAAAACTCACCTTAAGAAATATCATGCTTGACCTTGTAAAAAACATTTTTTTTTTGTTTTTTTGTGGCCATCATGTCAAAAATGCTTTTGTATTTTGCAAAACACATACTATTATAAACAAAGACTTATATGTAGCTATTTCATATGATGTTGTTTACAATACGTATGCAAAGTCTAAATAGTCTGATGAAGTAAGGCATGGTAAGTTATAAGTACAACACCATTGCCTTTCAAGACCACAAAAAATATTACAAATTGAAAATTGGAGAATGTTTGTGAGAAAACTAAAATTTTCAAGAGAGAAGTTTGGATCGCTCAAAGCTCCTAGCTCACTTTCTAACTTCTCAATCTCTTTCGTTAAAGAGTTATGTTCTGCAGTGACACCTTCTAGTTGAGTTTGAAGGGAAAAAATTGCTTCTTGCTGGAATGTTAATTCCACCTGAAATCTGTTGATTGATTCCTGGAGTTGAGTGAGTGAAGTGGCATGCACCTATAGGGCTGATTCTGCTTTTTTTGCTTCGTCGATACACGAGTTCTCCTTGGCTCTTAATTCACAAAGTGAGGATAAGGAAGTATGAATAGAGAATCCTGCCTTCTTTAAGTCCCTTAATGCAATGACATGGCTATTTAGCCAGTCGGCATTGACACTTAGGCTCTCAGCCTCACTCAGTGTGGAAATGAAATTGTCAAGGGGGAGAGCTAGACAAGCCTCTTTATCCTTTGATTGTAGTTGAGATATGATAGACCCAATTTACTATAAGAGAAAGCCCTTAAGTGACAAGGTTCATTTGCTGGTATCCCTCATGGTTTCAGGATATTTTGAGAGCAATAGAGAACAAATTGCCCTCAAATTGGGAGAAACTAATGAGAGCAATGGATCGAGCTCTGTTAATGTGCTTTTCACCCTCTTGTTCCTTGGAAATAGCTTATGTTAAATCTTCTTTCTCCTGGAGATTTTCGACATATACCCGATTTGAGTCCCCTTTTTCAGTGTTAGACTTTGTTTCTTCATTAGAAGTCATTTCTTGTATGGAAACCTCTGGGGTTGAAGAAGTGACTCTTGCTTGAGGAACAGAGCTTGTAACTTTTCAAAGGTCAGAAATAGAGTAAAGAAGAAAAGTTACTTGAGTCTAGGGATAAAAGAAGAGGTTACAAGAAACAGTTATTATAGAGAAAAGAATGTACCTTTGGCTTCTTGATAGAAGGGGTTTTTGCGTTCTTCTTTCTCTTAGTGCTTGAAGATTTGTCTTTTGAAAGGGGCTTCAAAGTCAAATCTCCCTGAAAGATAGGTGGGACATCCATTTGTTGGGCA
Source organism: Quercus robur (assembly GCF_932294415.1). Taxonomy (NCBI): domain Eukaryota; kingdom Viridiplantae; phylum Streptophyta; class Magnoliopsida; order Fagales; family Fagaceae; genus Quercus; species Quercus robur. The sequence goes on from NC_065539.1 coordinate 15,996,348, forward strand.
CCACTTTCCTCAAAATTTCTAACACGCTTTTTAATGTCAGACCACTATGACTTAAACCTGGGTGAGGATAGTCTATTTCTGGTGGGGGAAGTAAAGGGGATCTCAAGGCTTGACACCAAAATCTTGATGTGATTTTCCTTCTTAAAGGCTAGAGAGGCCACTACAGCAAGCAAAGCTAGAGTAGAAAATTGTCCTAGTATGCCTTGGTCAAAACTGAATTGGCGGGCAAACCTATGGGGATTGTAAGTTTGGGTTTCATACTTATCTTGAAAGCGTGCTTGAAGGTGAGAAGGAAAAGCGCAAGCAATAAAAGAAAGTTTTTCCTCAGACCAAGGAGTGTCTCTGTACCGAGAAATAAAGATGCTTTTTAAGGAAGTGAATAATGAAGGAAGTACACCTTCCAACACAGAGTAAGGTCTAGCTGTCTAATCAGTAGGGTCATCTAACACTTTGCAGAGGAAATTGTTTGAAGATACTGCTACTTTGTTCCAACGCCAAAAGCGTGACAGACCTTGGGGTGATGGCAAATTAGTTTTATGGGAGCTTAACACCCTAGGGATAGGAGCATAATTCCTAAAGTGTTCCTACAACCATATTTGTAAAAAAGCAATGGGTACAAAGGTTTAAACCTGAAATCTACCTTAGGAACATTGCAGGTCAAGAGTAAAATGATCTAGCGGGAATATAAAGTTCCTAGAAAATATGAAGTAAGGGGCAAAGATTGTCCTCTAGCTAGTTTAACGGCTAAAGAGAAATGTCTACTTATAATCTTTTCATATGGATATCCCTCAAATAGATGGAAAGAAAGTAAAAAGGCAATAAAAGCTTCAAGTTCATAGGGGCTAAAGTTACCTTCCCCAACAACAAAGTTAGTGCCTTCCTTCAGGGAGTCTCTATTGGCTTCCTCATTCACGCCATCAGCATATTCTCTCCAAAAATATCTGATCCACCCCCAGAAGTTGGCCCCAAAACCTTTGTCTCTGCCAACAATGGTATCTTCTGGTACTTCATCATTGGGGGCTTTCCCTCTCCTTGCTACATTCAGAATTGGCTTCTTCAAAGTTTTCTTCACTGCATCCTCAAGGAATTTCACAACTTTAGACTTATCAGGGGACAAAGAGATGTTGACTACCTCACCATCTCCGAATAGGGGAAGTCTCAATAGAGTTCCAACAATACAGAAGGGAAAGTAAACTCTCACTGTCCTTGCTAATCTCTAAATTGGAGAATACAAGAATGGTCTCCACAAACTTTACTCTTTGCAGAATTTCCAAGAAATGAGTCAACATTCTTAGACACCAGCTTCTCCAACCTCTGGAAACTGAAGTGTGGGATTTGAAAACTATATCTATGGTAGGGGAAAAATCTCCCTTGCAAGTGTCAAGCCTTGGAATGTGCTTCAATTCCAGATCCATAGTTAAGAGATCATTAGGTTCCCCACATGCTGTGTATGGAGGGTTTTCAGAGCAAATAGTTGAGTCCCAATTGAGACTTTTATCAAATAGGTAATCTTCGAAAAAGGGAGGGATGATCCACTGTTCTTTAATGGAAGGATTTTCCTCTCCCCCTAGAAGAAGTTGGTTACCTTTTGAGGCAGAAGGTTCTGCAAATTTAGCAGAGCTGGATTGTAGATCGCGTTTTACACCTATGGTTTAATCTATGAGAAGAGTTCTGGGTTTCGGGTTGAAGAAGAAGAAGAAGAAGATAAGGGAAAAAGGAGACTAATAAGGAAGGAAATATTTGTTTTTCCTTTTAAACTTTGAAGGTTTAATGTTTTTCCCTCCGAAAGAGATTGATTCAAAAAGGGAGACATCTTTTCAAAATCGACACGTGTCAGCATAGGGAAGAAACTGAATTTTTGATAAGGAATGACAGTTAATGGTGTTAAAATTAAGAAAACCGCCTTTATAATCCAAGGGCAAAGGCGCAACCCTTCACCAATAGGAGTTTGATATATAATATAATAAACATATAATACAACATTAAAGAAAGAAAAAATAAACATGTAATGAATAACTTTCTTTCTTTTATATATTTTTGTGTCTAAAGGTTTTTTTTACAAAACAGAAAAGAGGGATTTACATGATTTGGCCCTTATGGCCTATCACCTCTTTTCTAATTAACAAAAGAACACAAAAATTCATATCCAAAATAAGAAAGATAAAGTTTTCTTTACAACCTAAGCCAAAAGATGGCTAAACAAAACAAGCATAAACATAATTAAAAAAAAAAAAGGGAAACAACAGTAGGTTCAACAGCGACAACTCAAGGAGACCTTGGCGCATAAGCATCCATGTCATCCCAGAGTCTTCTTGGGGATAATCTGGAGCCAAGTACTCCATCTCCTCTTTATCATCATCATCATCACGCTCTTCTTTCTCCTCCTCGCCTTCATCATCCCCCGAGTCGGAGCCATCAGAAGAGCCCTTAGAAGAGTTGTCAGAAGAGTCTGCCTCTTGAGAGTCAGAGAGCCTTGAAGCACTGGACTCTGAGCTTGAGCAGCCAAGCCTTCGCCTTCTCTTACGGCGAATGGGCACTCAGGAATGTAGTAGTTGCTGCATCTTCAGCTTCCTCTTCGGCTAAGACAAAATATCTTGATGGTTAAGAGATTTTGTCTTGGTCAGTGTTGAAGGTGTGACTGTCTTAGGAATGAAGTAAGATTTACACCTGACACGGTACTCAAACACTCACAAAAAGGGAGATAGTGACCTTTAAGGTTAGAGACTATGAGGACACCCCTTATTGGCTAAGTACACCATAAGTCACCATGGGAACACGTGTATCAATCATAGTACTCCCAATATCTCTCTCAATGTCCAAAACTTGTCTCCCAAGCAATGGCAAAGCTACCTACTCACGGGTCCCAGCGCCACATTGGCGCATTTCTTATCCCTTAATTAGCAGATAGCATCACAGTTGTAAAAAGATCTCAAGAGAGAGAATATTATGACTTGACACTTGTCCTTGTATCTTGTCGTGTTCCTTAAAATATAAAAAGAACATGCAGCTGAACTTCTAGGGCAAGAACCCAAGATACCAACTAGATATTTTGAGATGAAAGTAGAGAGTTGGTAGGAGAAAAAGGCAATCTCATTGTAAACTGATCTCTTTCCCCATACATGATACAAGCTAAGCCGAGCAAGAATGTTTTGTTCTTGCTCAAATCGTGGTTTTTTATCCCTTCTCTAAGGTTTTCCACGTACATCCTGTGTTGTTTTCTTGATCAGCTTCTTCTTCTTGTTTAAATGTGCATCTTTTTCATGTCCTACCATTGCTTTCTTTATTTCTTGTTTGCGTGTCGTGTCAAAGCTTGCATCTTTTCGAGCTTTTTAATGTAAATATACTATTAGATAACTTATTTCACTCACATAAATTAGATTAAATCTAACTTGCACGTACACTAGGTGATCTAACTTTGTATTAATTTATGTACAACATAAATAGGTGTACCTAAGGAGGTTAATAACTTAATAGGGTCCACGACATTTAGTATTTTTATTTTATTTTATGGTAGTGATATCATTAGTGAACTTTGAATTGCGTAAATATAAGAATTTTCGTATTATTTAACTTTTACTTATGTATTATTTTGTTATTTATTCTCTTATTTGTATTAAAAGAAGATGAAGATGATATGATCATTTTTTTTCTACATGTGTAAAATATATTGGTCAACCTATAACCTATGGCTCGACCCGGCTCATAACCCATTTAGGTTGACCCATTTCTGGCCTGAACTCAATTTTACCTAAACCCAAATGGCATCCAACCCGAACTTCATGCTCACGACTTGATTGTGTCGATGTATTATGGCTTAAGCTTGACCACCAATTAAGTATGATGGTGAGTTGAGAGAGACAAGGTATAATAACCCCAGATGCATGATGGAGCTTCTCTCTTATTGTTTTCAATCATCTCTTAAGATCCCTTATAAACTTTTGCAAGTAGAGCTTGAAATTCAAGATATGAGCCAACTTAATAGGCATGATTTAAATTCAGGACTCATGAAACTCAATTGATCAAGTCTCTATTGATCTGTTGAGGGACAACTTGATCGATTGAGGGTGTATCAAGCTATTTGTCGAGAAAACAATATCTTCCCTTTTCTTGAACTAATTTTGGGACTTAGTCTTGAACTTGAAAGTACAAATATTCGACACAAAAGACTTACAATTTATTTATGGTTTGCCAACAGTAAATACTATAGCCTAACAAATGGAAAACCTCAACCTACAAAAAAAGTCAAAAGCCAATAGTTAGACTTACCATTCCTACTCGAACTATTCAATAATTTAGGAGTTGCTCTCTTAACTCACCTGAATTAGGGGTCTTAACATGAATTTAATTAGCATGACCCATTATTAGCTTAAAGGAAAGGAGAAATGAATAATTAGTTACCCATTAAATTTGAAGATACCAAGAAATTGAACGAACTCAGGAAGCAAGTCTTTAATTTTTCTCCTTAATTGAAATTTGTAACAAAAATTGCAATCTTTTTACTAATAATTATATGACAAATGTTAGTTCTATTTGTTATAGAAATGTAGGAGTAAAACAAATTGAAGAAAAGTGTGACAAAACTGTGATTGCATATTCATGCTCAAAAACTCTGTATCTAGAAAGTTCAACAATCAAGAATGAATTTGGGAAGATTCAAGAAATAGAGCACCAATTCCAGATCCACCATGAGAATGTTCAATATTCACATTGTTTGACAGATCATTTCCAAGCATTTCCAAACACTACTGTTAAGATAGTTTCTAAAGACTCGATAGTGCTCATAAAGCTCACCTTCTACAGTTAATGTTGTTCCTAAGAATAATAATTGATAAATAAATTGAATTTCATTACATTCAACATATCATATAAACTAGTCGCCAACCCGTGCGATGCACGGATAAGCTATAAAATATGAGAAATTAAAAATACGCTTTGCTCTCCAATCTAATAATAATAATAATAATAATAATAATAATGAGTTTGGTCAAAAGTATAAAATTTATCTCACAGTGCCATTTAAAAATACACTTTTCTCATCATAAATAATGTAATAAATACAATTAGAGAAAGATTACTAAATCGTTGATTTCATTAAAAATAACATTTTGTAAATTATCTTCAGGCTTGGAAATGCTCTCAAAATGTTGAAGAACATAATATTCACTTCAATGACATGTTAACCCTTTTGAAGTGATGTAAAATTCTCAATATGCTGAATTTGCTTAATAGAGGATCACCAAATAGGAATGACACATAATTCTTGAAATTGAGCCATATATAAACCTGTGTCTAAAAATGAACAACAATTTCATATCAAAAGTTACAATATATGCACACTACAATAAGTACAAAGGAAATTGATCTTGAAAGAATACATATTTTGCATCAAGTTAGGCTCACGTTCCACTTAAAACTGAAACTTAACACAAATTCTGGTATCAAGATTCTCTGAATGTCATAAAGACCAATACCAAACTAAATAGATGGATTGTAGAGAACCAAATTCCAGGTACACAAGCTATCCTACAATTATATTATGACTATTTGATAATCCTATTAGATCTCTAATGCTCATAATCCTCTGTTTTATTACATATAAGTAAAACAAATAAATTTAACAAACCCACAATGGTTTTTTTGAATTTAATTAAGAAAAAGTTATTGTTGAAAGTTGACAAAACTAACAATCATTAACTACTAATTATTAAGATGGGATGAAGTTTGAAAAGGACAAATTTATTTGGAATCAAGTAATTGTAAACATCGCATATATGAATGCGAAAAGAAAAAGAAGAAGTACAAGTAGAAATCTATCTTGGGTTGCAACAATAATGGAAATGAGCAACCACATTTATTGTATAAATTCAAACCATAAATATTGCAATATATACCTATAAATAGATATCAATAGTTATATAAATTGCATCATCAATGACATGTTTTTTAATGAGACATATCTTTTTTTTCTAGGACTCCAAAACTCATACTAAAATCTAGTCTAAAGGAATTAAGAATGTGGAAGACATGCATATAAAGGCCAAAAAGTATTCAAGACAATCAATGTATCAGCTCTACTAATTCTTTGACTCCACAGAATTAGAAAGAACAGGTTTAGAGAAAATTTCAATTGAATCCAATACCGTTCAAAGCTAAACTTTACCCCTTGGGAGTTATTAGCTTTGCCAAGATGGACTGTTTATGGTAAAGAAATTGTATGCTTCACTTGGTAAAATTAATTCCCAGTTTCCTAACACTTGAAAAGGAAAAAAAAAAAAAATATATATATGTATATATATATTACAATCAACAACCACAATGTCAAAAGGAAAATAAATATATATTACAATCAACAACCATAATGTGTTTGTGTCCATCATTGTTCACTTGAGCTAATGAGCTAACCAGAATAATACACATAGACTTTAAATTGGCAGGTCTTAGCCTGCTAAGATAATGCTCAAACCTAATTTTTTTTAGAGGATATGCATGCATTGTATCAATTAAACATAAAAATGATATAATATCATCTTTTATCTCCATTGATCTGTACCTTTATGATGTACTTTTATAACCAAATGGGATAATAGGAAAAAATGAAGAAGCTTGTTGCTAGATATTAGACTTTCATAACAAAACAACAATATAATAGTATGGTTCGATATCAATGGATTGAAATTATATTTAAGCTCATTGGTGGGCTAGCAAACATAAAGTAAAATAAAGAAAACCAAAGTGAATCTGAATATGAAATGGCAATCCTGTGCTCCATGAAATCCAACCTTCTGCATAGGCTAGGTAGCAAAGGCCTTGCAATAGCACTAATCTTGGTTTTACAGATTGGCCCACAATTCTACCAACCTATAAAAACAATTATGATACAAAAATTCACAATCCAAATCCAATACCAAGGAATATTGATTCAAGAACTTCTTTTGATATTGTTTATGAAAAAAATGAGAAACTTACCTTAATAGAGAAATGAAGAGCTCCATTAACATTTTCTGGTACATGCTTATGCAAATCTGCAACAATAGTATAGTACTCAAACTTTAAAATTAGAATTCAGTTATTTATTAATTTAAGATATAGATATGTGGCTAAGTTTAAAATTATTCACTTTCAAAATTTAATTGATCTAATGCACATGGCTGAGTCTAAAATTATTCACTTCCAAAATTTAATTGATCCAATGCCCTCACATAAATTAAATCCCAGCCTGCTTGAATTGGTATTAAGTTTGTCTGGTCGTGAAAATACTTTGGAAGTATTATATCAAACAGATGGTGTGTGTCTATGAAAAGTGAAACTATTTTGCTTCTAGGAAACTTTTAACATCATACCTAACTTTCATCTTTAAATAATTTTACACAAAGTATTAGATTTCAAAGCAAGGTACCATATCACATTTGAAATTCTCAACCTTACCGTACCATGATATATTTGCTCTGTCCTCGACTTTAGCATCCAATGCCCAAAGGTAAAGTGGGGTCTATCCTTGTTTGTTTCCCCGCTTTCTTAGTGGATGCTGCACAATCTTCGTCTCACTCAATTCACAAATTCCACACAGAGAGTCACACTCACAATTCACAAATCAAAAGTCACGTCAAACCAAAGAAAAAACCCCCGCCAACAACGCATCACGCCACCACTTCAACCGGCAAACACAGCCAGCAACCACTGACACACACCCAGAATAAAATAAAAAACATAACCATCCATCGAAAACAAATCACTAATAATTACGAATATAAATAAACACCAAAACACCTTCATTAAAAACCAACAATTTCATACATAAATATTTAAGATTAAGATTAAGAAACTCTCTCAGTTCTAGAGAGAAATGAAAGTGAAATCGAAGAGATCGAAAACTAATTTAGGTTTACCAATCGTTGTTCTCTTATGTTTACTCTTTCTTCTCGCTGGTTTCTTCGGTTCCATGATTCTCTCTCAGGTTTTTTGTTCTCTCTCTCTCTCTCTCTCTCTATTTCTCTGTGTGTGTAATTGTTTTTGGGGCTCAGCTGAGTTTTGGGTTTTGGCTATTTGGACAGGATGTGCCTAGGGCTAGGGTTATACCGAGGTTGAGGACGCGGGGAAGGAGAAGGGGAACGGGAGATAGAAAATCAGAATTTAGTCTTTTTGTATTATTAGGTTTGATGTATTATCGGGTTTTTAAAAATCAGAATTTTTTTTTTTTAAATAATGCTGACGTGGAAAATTGTGGGAGCTTCAAAAGTTTCGGTTTTATATATATATATATAGATTATTAAAATTCACATAAATTAAATTTACCATAAAATTAGAGAATAGTGGAGAGATGTTACCTTGATAATACTTTAAAGTGATCTCATAATAAGAAGTAAATTACCATCAATTCATATACATTTTTAGATGGCGGGGTTGAGGCATGGATCATATCACTATCTTGAAACGATACATGTATCTACAGGGTTTTTGGTGTAATAGACTAAATATTATACGTGCCACCCCCAGTATACAATAATCCAGTCACCTTCGTTGATTATCCTTCAAGCCTACACTGCTTGTAGGATAGAAAGCTCTCAATAGTACTTGTCTTTAACCCAAAAATATAGTATATATAAGGACATATTATTTTCATAAAAGTTGAGAAAACTACCAAAGTAAATATATAGATAGTTTTCTATTACATGAAAATATATATAGATAAAAGTTTCTCTTCTATATCTCTATCTTTTATATTTTTTTTTCATGGCCAGACATATAGGGCTGAATATATAGAAAAGATATGTGCCAACTGGTCATTAAATCATGTTTAAATCAAATTAAACTTTTGGACGTTTTTGTATTTAAAGGGTTTGACAATTACTAAAGGATTGATAGCCATAAAAGTGATAAACCGTTTGAGCATTTTATGCTCATTAAATTGAGCAACTAATGGGACACAAAAGATAAAAGTTTGACAGATTTTGCTGATAAAAAGAATTTAAAAGGTATAAATTTTAAATCACTTAAGGCAGCAATTAATTAATATTTAAATTATTGTATTTTCTATAAAAATATTCCAACAATCCCCCACTAATTTTTATAAAAATATAAGCACATAATGTTTGGGTTAAGATAGAATATTATGCATAATAAGGGTGTGCCAATGGCTTGAACCCTCATTTAGTGTTTCAACAATGTTGTTCCAAAGTCAATAGTGAGCTAAGTCTTGAACTATTACTTTTTATATAGAATCAAGATATTACACCACACACATAATATTCCAGTACTCTGTCATGAGCTTCTAAGCTAGCACATTTATGGCCTTGAACTTGATCCTAGCTTTCATGAACAATTTAGAGAATTAGCCCTATTCTCAAAGGAAACGGCCCCACTTCCATGCTCAATTAGGTGTATCTATCAAGGATGCTCTACTCTAACATCCCACTCATAAGAGCTATAGATCACATTAAGAGTTTTTAAGGCCATAGTGGACCGAATAGAACCAATATCGACCTTGGTTTGGCTTGGCTTTTAAGGCCACTGTAGTTTATGGAATCAGTGGGTTATCAGATGTAGGTCCTTGTTCATAATCAATCCAATTTAATCAGATTTGATTTCGTATTAGGTTTGCTATTTTTTAAAACTAACATAATTCTATTCAACACTATTTGTAACTCTAAGAGTCAAATTAAAATGTTAACATGGAAGAATATGGGCTTTCAAAAGTTTATGTAGCAAAATTAGAAAAAGTCATAAAAAATCAAAGGCTTTGTATAATAATAATAATAATAATAATAATAATAATAATAATAAAGATTAATTTCTCATAATTAACCTCATTAAAGTTCTATTAAATATTTCTAGATTATCCATGCAAGATTTTAATTAGTTTTTTCAATGAACTAGTTATCATTTTTATTATTGGACTTATTTGTTATTAATAAAGTACATAAAAAGTACTTCTATATATCATTGTATCATTCAATAATTTATAAATTTTAATTCACATTAAGTGCTACTTAAATAAAAAAAAAATTAATTCGTAACTATTCACATAGAGCTACATCACTTTATTTAATTCATATTATCATTTAAGTTTTCTATAAATATTTATTAGAATGAAAATCAATTAAATTCAACCAAATTTTTGCCAACTTGAAAGAGAGAGAGTAATACCTATGCATAGCATGAGTTATAAGCTAGTATAAAAGAAAAGAAAAGAAAAATAATGAAATTAAACCAAAAAAATTTTAAAAAAAAAAAAAAACTTAAGATATTCACAGGGAACAATTATCATAAATTATTCAATACATTGTAAATTATTTTATTGGACAATTGTTGATTTTTATTTTAATATATACAATATTCACTATCCTATTATACCAGGAACAAAAGGAATTCCCGAACTTGGTAGCCAAATGGTTCCATTGATAAAGTTTTCAACAGTATAGGGTTTCACTTCTTCGGAGTTTTTGACAATATGATACCCAGGCCAATGAACCCTTCCTTTAGTATTAGCTCCTGGGCCTCGGTTGGCATATTCTATGTAATTTAGTGTGGACAATGCTTTCTTATCACCACTCTCAAGCCACCCTTTAGGGTCTATCAACTTATCAAGAAAACTTTCCATTACAATGGTTTGAGAACAGTTATACCATGGCCTCCCTAAGAATGCTTTGGTTTGGTTTAGGTAGGGTTCAAGATCTTTGTCAGCCTTAACAGTGCAATTGTGTAGCACTATTCCATTTGTGTCATTGACCTTTCCACGACCTTGGGCTGTAATCACAAGTAAGTTGCCTGAGTTTGAGCGTTTTCTCAGATAAATGTTACAGTTTTGGAAGACAACATTTGCGAATCCAAATATGAAATCTACTGTGCCATAGATATCACATTCGCGGAAGAAGTGAATGCCATATGCAGTCAACAATGTATCTTGGTATCCTTGTATAGAACATTGATAAAGTGCAATTCTGTCACCGGCTAATCTAAGTGCAACAGCTTGGCCACCATCGGGACCAACATAATTCACAAATCTGATGCCTTTGACCGACACATCGTTGGCACTAATATCTGAACGAAGAAACATAAGTAAAAATAATCAATAATTGGGGAGGGTAAAAATCCCTTTTACTAAATAAAAAGAAAAATTCTAGGAATTAAACATTTGTATTATAACTTTTATGTAATCGATTGTGAGTAGTGGGTTCATCAAGTGAAAGTAATTGTTCACCACTTACAATCAACCACTTCAACAAATTAGGGCAAAAATTGTGATCAATGGTGTGGTCATAGAAGAATTGCTGTAGAAATTAATAAGGTTGTATATAAATATGAAGATGCATGTAAAAAAAACAACAGCTGAAAATTAATAAGTGAATAAGACATGCATTACCCACTGTAGCCGAATCTGAAGTTGAGCCAGCAGTTTTAGCGCTTTTGTTGAATTGAATAATTGTTTTGTCCATTCCTTCTCCAATGAGGACTAAATTTGACTTATTTTGTCCTATAGAAATGGCTTCATTGTATGTTCCTGCTTTTATTAAAACCACGTATGGATCATTTCTATTAACTGGTATCTGTGAGATGGCTTCACTGATTGTACCAAAGTTACCACTGCCATCAGTGGCAACTGTGACATTGGGAGTGCCATAAGTGGCAACCATGACATTAGGAGGGAAAGAGACAAGGCTACCAAACAGTGAAAATATTGTGAATGCAAATACTAACATATTAGTATTTAGTGCCATGGGGAAAACAAGTAATCAGAGAGACTGAATTTGAACTTCTAAATTCTAATGTTGAGTGTGCAAAATTATGAACAGTATTACAGTCTATTTATAATGTCGAGGGCAATGAGAAAACACTATCTCCTTGTGCACCTGTAAATCCATAAACTCCTTTGTTGACGTTTTCATTAGTGTGAAAAATTATCTTTGTTTCTCATCATTATTACTTTCTAGTAATAATTAATATTATGAGAGTGAGGGAGTCCCTTTTACTCGTTTAAGATAACGAACCTCCCTAACCATTACTGATGAAAGCATTTGATTGCATGATTTCCTATCAATACAGTTTTTTTTTTTTTTTTTTTTGGGGGGGGGGGGGGGGGGGGGTGGGGGGGTGGTGGGGATAGATAGGATTGCTGCATGGAAATTGTCTATCAAGATATGTTATTTTTGATAGATAGGATAGGATTGTTTGCGTTGAAATTGGGCTATCATATCATAGCTTTTTTTTTTCTTTTTTAGATAGGATTATTACGCATAACAAGTACAAATTTCTTTTGAAAACTGGGAAGTTTTCATAGTCATGAAATATTAATTTCTAGTAGTAATTAAGATCGTGCATCCCTTTTATTCGTTGATGATAATGAACTTTCCTAATAATGACTATGAGATACATAATACGTACTGATGAAAGCATTTGCTTGCATGGAAATTGCTTACCAAGGCTTTTTTTTTTTGGTTTTGTTATAGATAGGATTTGTTTGAATGGAGATTAAGCTAGCAAAGGGTTTTTATTTTTTTGCATAGATAGGATTGTTTCTTTTGCATGGAAATTAGGCTATAGATAGAATTGTTTTGTTTTGGATAGATAGGATTATTCATAACAAGTACAAAAAAATTGGAAGTTTTCATAGCATGAATTATTAATTTCTAGTATAGAATAAACATGTACTATGGAGAATACCTAATAATCAAAGATTGCCTACATGTATAATAATTATTGAAGAAGAAATTAAGGCATGCACAACTCTGCTTCAAACACCAGGAAATCCATTAATCCATGGTAAATTTGCAAAGGAAGAAAAGTATTTCATTGAAGACTTCTTGAGCTTTCTTCTGTTGGATAAAATGGTGCCCATATGCTAGGTTCTAAATATTTAGGATTAAATGTTTAGATTCTTATTTTGTGTAAGTTGACAAACCAAGAACAAAAACATGTCTAGATTAGGTGTTAAACATTGCTCAAGATCGTACAAATCAAGATTCAAGCTGTAGAAAGGAGACTTCAAGTTCAGTGAAATTCGATTGATCGAAAATTAGACTCAACTGATCGAAAATCGTAGAAAATTTAATTTTGCAGATTTTGAATTAGGCCTAAGCCTGCTAAAACATTTAGGATTTCAGTCCAACACTGCAAGGTATAAAAGGAAAACCCTAATTACATTTTAGAAGTCCTTGGAAGAATTGTGAGTTACTCCTATGAGATTTGAGAGGTTTCTGTACTTTTTAACTCAACAAGCATCTACCGGAACAAGATCTACAATCAAGAACTGGTGGAAACAAGTTGCTGCATGAAGATCTACTACTAATAGTGATCTAAAACCTTTGAGGGGGATCTCAAAGTCATAAGTGTGGGAACTTGTATTCTGCAAATCCAAGATAGAAGAGTCTGTGGAGTCGGAGCTGCACGTGGTTGTGTTAGTAAGTTCCACTAGAGGTAGCAATAGATTTAGGTGGTAAATCTTTTGTAAACTTCCATTCTATTTTTATTGGATTTGTTTACCGTGAGGATAGTTAGGTCACATCCTCCCTAGATTTTTATCTTAAAATAGTTAGTTTTATTTGTTTTCTTAAGTAATCTATTGTTGTGTCTTTTACTAATTTTTGTTGTGCATGATATGATTTACTACTATTTAACCTAGATCTCATAATTAACCTAAGTAACTACTTGGATAATTTACTAGATTTAAACAATTTGTTGTAAGGGGGTCTAATCAAACAAACACCATCTATAATAACAACTTTGAGGTTGGGGACAAATCTCTTGAAAACATCTCCCGTCACATATTCCCTTGTACCAATGGATTCAAAACCGATATTTATCACCTACTATGAACTTTGTTGGGACAGTAATATTTGATCCTTGCCATGGTGCCAGAAGTTCCCAATTCCTGTCACATTTTGGAAGTAGCTGATTAAACATAGTAATGGTATGGGCCTCCAATGTTCATAAAAATTTAGAAGATTTAAGTTTATGTGGGATTGACCAGTCCAAACTTCAGTCAGTATAAGATGATTCATATCTAGGAGGCCTGTGAGTTTTGACTTTTGAGCATTTAGAATTCAGTACTTTTAGATGACTTGGTCAATAATATCTACTTAATTATACCCAAATTAATGAACATTAGGAGTCAATGAGGACATATCTCCAGCCAGGTAATAAAATAAATAAAAACCTGTGCTACGATTTTGCAGACACAACTTGTTTATTTATTTGTTAAAATAATGAATGAGAATGAGAAAAGCAGACGAATGACTAATAGGTTTAAGTTCCAAATCCACCTCAATCTAGAAAAATAATCATTAACTTGGCAGAGAAATGTACTTCGATTTTTTTTTTTTTTTTGGCATTTTGCTAAATGTGCCTAGAATTTGTTATTTCATATTGTTACACCTTTTAGTTATGCTGCAATCCAATATTTTTATTAGATACTAAATCCTAACTCAAGCTCATAGATTGAATTATTGAAAGTAACTAGTAAGTAGGATAATTTTGTAATATTTTATGTAAGATGGTTTTGAAGAATGTTGTACATATATTATAAAAAAAAAGTAAACTAAATTAGAGTAAAGAACGTATACATTTTGAAATATTAATATTTAGTTTAGTAACTTTACTGCACATTTATAGCTTTCTCAAGGTAAGATTATTATTATTTTTTAATTTTAAATATGAAACCAAAAATAAATGCAAAAGAGTAACAAAACCATAAAAATCAACTATTTTATGTTGTGTTCACAAATTGTATACCATGAAATGAATGTATGTTAAACTCTCTCACTGTCTTCCACTTATCGATAGTGTGTCATTAAGACATGGTGTGGATAAATGCATATGCATGTGTCTTATAAATGATTTAAAACCATAGTAGAATATGATTTTACATTGCGCACCAAATATTCTCTCTACTTATATATCCAAAACAAACACTATCTAACCAAATTATCTAAACAAAAATCATATTTAAGCCCCTAATTAAAAAAAAAAAAAAAATTTACCCAAAGAGGTTTCGGCAGCTTGACAATGGTGGGAGGCTAGTATGACGAAAGTGGCGGTTTCTCATATTCCTCTTTCTCTCTCTTACAAATGTTGTGTCAATCTTAGGTCTTTTATTTTGGTAATGGTGAAACAATGCATTTCATTTAACAATCCACAACATTTTCGTATCTCTCTATCTCTCTTCAAGGCCTTATCTGGTTACCTATTACTATTAGTCCTTAATTATTATTATTATTATTTTTTTTTTTTAATACTAAAATTGTGGGTATGCTAAAAGACATGAAATGTGTGGTGTAAGCTTAGGTAATTAATGAGAGATTCATGACATAACTATAAAAATAAGTTAATGTGAATTTTTAGGTAATAGTAAAGGAAAATTATTAGATACTCCCGGAGTACCATAAATGCGTAGTCTTCCCTCTTACATGAATGGTGGGTCCCACTATGAATTTAATTAGTGGGACCCACCATTCATGTGAAAGGAGGGAGTACACATTTATGGTATTCCGGGAGTACATAATAATTTCCAAATAGTAAAAATAAGTTAATGAAAAGAGATTAAGAAAAAGTTAAATGCAAAATTAATGTACCACATGGCAGTAGGACCTTATGTTTTCCTTTTATATATATATATATATATATATATATACACATATTTATAGATTTTATTTCAACTTGTCTAGTATTTCTGTATTTTCACCAACAGATTAGCAAAAGTTTCTCAGCTTCTTAATTTGGAATCCTCAAAATCAAATGCAACCTTATTACATCTGTGGCTAAGAGTTTCGAGCCTGATACATTGCCATCCTCATCATTGTCCCATATCTTTCGTGAATTTTTTAGTTTGAATTTTTCCATTCTATTCTGTCATAGAACTTGTTAAAGTCCTGTTTTAGAACGCATGAATCCACAAACCTCCTGAAATACGTTCACATATTCAATTTTGCTCAACGTTTTGTCACAACACAAATTAATATATTTGTTAAAATCATGAGGGATAAAAGCATGATTAAATTAATTAAAAGTTGAAATTGAGGTAGGAATTCTTGTAAACCTTAAAATATATAGAGTATTTAGTTTGGAAGGCACAGAATCTCCAAATAGTGCTGTTTCCTGGGCCATCTTCAGTAGGACTCTTCTCACAATCTCCCCCAAATATGTTCCTGCAATCAGCTTTTCGAAGATCTGAGAAAAAAGAAGATTCAGAAACTAGACCACAAATGCAAAAAACTATACAGGTCAACCAGAAACTAGGAAAAATAAGAGTTGCCAAACCTGGCTTCCAGGATTGGGGTTTTCAGCATATAACCTAGAATCAAACTCAGTTAAAGGAAAATGAATGGAATTGAAGTTTCCCCATTCTGTGCTTATAACCTGCAAAACTAAGCACACAATTTTAACTTGTTGGTTCACTACTTTGAATGTAGTACTTTCGCCAATATAGCCTTGTAGCTAAACTAGCATCTCTTGTTGTCTATAATGGAGACATCAATGGTTCAAACCTCCCCCCCCCCCCTCTCAACTATTGTAACCAACGAATTATCAATAAGAATGTAGTACTTTCATGGCTGCTTATCATCTCCTCTGAATTAGGTGACAAGCCATGCCATCTGGGAACTGCATGTGCTGGTTCTACATAAGCAGCATTTGTGGTCATTCCTAGAGTAACCAAAGCCACAGTTTCTCTATTAGAGTATCTATATCCAGCCAAGTTTCCAATTGTATCATTAACCTGATCAAGAAGATAGCCAAATAAGAAACTCACCATAAAGGCTTTTCTATCATAAGGAATGATATTTTAGTGTGTTTTTAAGTCAGATCCTGTTCAATTATAAAGCAATCAGATAAACAGAAGATAAGAAATGGGAAGAGTTGCTTACAAATGCATAAACACGAAGTTCACAACATGTTTCTCAAGAGATCATTGATGTCATTCACCAACTCTTTTCCAACCTGATTCATTATTTCAAATTTCAGACAAGGAGTTATTCCTGTGAGTACGACATATAAAATTTAAATTTTATAAGACCACATATATGCAAGGAATAACTCTCAGTGACTAATGGTATATCCTTAATGGTCTCTTTAAGGAACTAATATGCAAACACAGAATGGCATAATATCTTTTTAGAAAGTGAATTTCTTCTTGTTAGGCTGACTAGAGGCATTGGCATTCAGCTCCTGGGCTAATCTGTATCCTTTTTTTTTTTTGAGAAAAGGCTAAACTGTATCTGTATGGCCATAAAATGTAATGATTATTCCTTAAAATTGTATAATGATGGTAGGAGTTTGGGCAATTATTTGATCTTTTTGGCACAGTCAAGGTTATAATGTGCAAGGCTTGACACTTAGAGGGTGTACTTTATTAAGCAAAACTTAGTTACAAACTTACAATTCCAGAGATGTTATAACTTAAGTTTTCCATTTAAATCAACTATATAATTGTATTGACCAATACAACACAAAAGATCTTATCTTCTTCTAATGACAATTAAACTCAACTATATGATTCATTGGGCTCACTTGATCACTTAAATAGATTTTCAATCAAAATTTCCATAATCATTACTGTAAAGATTAAATGGCTAATACAACCACGTGTTTAAATTTAATTAGAAAATATAAGGTGTTTAAGTTTTATCTAATGTTATTAATCATCATCATATATATATACAGGGCAGAGGCAGCTTTTCTATTTCAAGTTCAACCCCAACAATACAAATTCATACTATAAGAATTATAACAAGAAAATGTGAAGGAAGCTAGAGAGAGTTTTGGGAATTTTCTCTATTACGTATTGAATTGAATTGATCTGTAAAAGAACCTCTGGTTTATGTACCCAAAAAAAAAAAAAAAAAATACGAACTTCCCAAACTATAGGCTAAGTTAATTTAGCACGTGTGATAGGCCACGTGTGCTTTAGATGTGTAGATAAATATACTGCCTAAACTACTTGCAGCTTAGTTAACAACTAATAGCTTTCTGTCGTTTATCTACAATTCTTGTCGTTTATCTTGTTATTTTCAGAACCCTTTTCTTTCTTCTGATCTCCTCTCCTTCTCTTCTGATCTTTAGAATCTTGACACATACAATTTCTCTATCTCTCCAAATATTTTCTAGGCTGTGTGTGTGAAGCGTGTTTGCCTTACTTTGGTAGCAAATTACCATCCCCGTCTAATAGGGTATGATTTGTGTGTACTTTGTTGGTGAACAAACCTATTTTTATTTAAACTAATAACTTTCCTTTTATTTAATATAAAACTCATTTTCTTAAATCTGGAAGAATTAATGAAGTAAACTTATTTGAAGGCAAATAAAATTAATCTCTCACAACAATTTTCATAAAATATTTTATAGTTGTTAAATTGACAAGTTGTTAATGATAGATAATAAAATGATATCAATGAATCCAAAAAAAAAAAAAAAATGCAAATAATACAGAGAATGGAGCCTATGTCTAAACTCTATACTTAAAGTAGTAAAGTAGAAGTCAAAATATCAACAGGGGAAAATGAAAAATGCAATCGTAGGTAAAATATAGGGACTCAAGTCACTCAACCATGTCATCAGCTGACAGCTGAGAAACTCTTCCATTTCATAGCGGTGACAGGGGAGGCTGCACCTTGGTCCACTGGATATGACAAAGTGAAACCCAATTTCTTCTGGTTAGTTGGAACATCATTATCATTCTCAGGCTGTGCTGAAACAAATTTTGCGAGCTCCAAAGCAATGAAGTCAAACAATTCCTGATCAACAAGAAAATTCAGTCGTGTTTTCCCACCATAGTTTCTAAAACTCACTAATTAAATAAACAAGTAAATCCAACTTTTAGAGAGACTAGCTTCTTAAAGTCTAAGTGAAAGTATTGCTGACAAGAATGGTGGAATTGTGAGGTGGGAATGGGATCAATCATGAAATAAAGATACATCAGGAATCATGATAGAGAATGTGACACAATGATTCAACAGCAGCATGTCTTTTTTGCAACTAGTTAATAATCAATTAAAAGAAAAAGAGAAACATGTTGTTCAAATCATTGGCCACGCCTATACTAATACCTAATTCCCAACTCAATCCTAATAAGACCTTTATTTAGATTGATCACATTGATATAGAAACCAATCCAAATATACAATTGCAGTGCCAGTAAAGCCATCTGCCCTTCAAAACAAAACAAGCAGCATATGAAAGAACTAGATTTTAATTCTTTAAAACCAAACCTGAGTAGTACCAAGCATCACATTGGACGGGAATGAAATCTCCTCTCAACGTAAATCAGATAAAGGTTTATTCTTCCCTCCAAGTCGTGCGCACAAAATCAAAAAATTTGCCCCTCACAAATTCACCCCATAGTATAAACCTTCCTCATTTCTGCCAATGGCCATGGGTAGGGTATGGATCGGGTATATCTATACCCGATCCAAAAATTTTACCCATGGATACCCGATTATTAATACCCGTTAATATCTATACCCGAATCTTACCTGAATATATTATCATGGATATCCATACCCTACCCGAAACCCATTTAATTTAATTTTTTTAATTCAAAACATTTTAATGTAAAAACTAACCAATCTTAAAAAAGAAAAAACTAATCAATAAACAATAAAAAAAAATTTATTGATTAGTTTGTTTATGCTTCTTTCTTTTTTTTTTCTTCTATTTTTTGAGATTGATAGAAATTTTATTAGATATAAAATAAAATAAAGAAGCAACATTTTCCTCTGCCTCTTCAGTTGTTTGTCAAGCAAATGGCAACTCCTAAAATAAATTTTACAAAATCAAGGTCAATGTAATAGTAATAAAAGTCACTTTCAGGCTTTTCAATGTAAAATATTTCCACTGGATGAAGCCTCCCTGGAACTTTCATAAGTGGTGCATCAAAATAACTCTGAAAATTTTCTGCCTCAAGAGTAGCACTCATTACAACTAGCTTCAGATCAGGTCTATTTGTCAACACTTGCTTCAAAAGTCCAAACAGAACATCACCAATGTTCTTTCGTGAGCCTCATCAAGAATTAGATAAAAAAATTTAAAAAATAAAATAAAATAAAGAAGCAACATTTTCCTCTGCCTCTTCAGTTGTTTGTCAAGCAAATGCCAACTCCTAAAATAAATCACAAAATACTACTATTTCCATAGTAGTGAAGATTAGCATGTAACATTGCATTCCCATCATGAACTCTAACAGTGCAGGACCTGTCAAAACAAACATAAATAATATTAAAAATCTAATGTAGTGATTCATTAGATTTTTATGGTAAATATAAGATAACACTACATCTCGTTACTTAACTATATTATGATCAGAACGCTACTCATAGCATGAACTACTAACAACCAGCACTTCTTACGAAGAAAAAACAAATTACTGAAGACAAGGAACATTCATTGAGAGTAAGAGGCTATTCAATACCTTCTGTAAATTATCAACATTGATTCTATCTATTTAAGCTCCATTTGTCACAGAAAAACCTAATACAAACGACACAATAATCCTATTTCAACAATACAACAATATAAGACATCACACACATGCACACACTATAAAACAGCAAATTCAAATGACATAGGCAATCCATGACTTTTTACAGCTTGGGTCCCTGTTATAAAATAGCAATTTGCTATATAAGCCAGCCCCATCATACCATGTTTTGGGGCTTAATTGGTACCATTTCCGATTTGGTGGAGTATATCTGTTTATGTTCCATGTGATATTAGTTTTGTTTCTTTCTCTTCAAATCCAATGCCACTCTTAAAAGTGTTTCAAATTTGGATGAACTACTCTCAACAATCTACTACTCGAATCTCTTTTGTGGCAATTGTACTATAACTTTTACAAATGGTTACATTTTCCAGGAGCAACAAATCAACCCCAAGAACTTGATGAAGCAGCACGGAGGCAAAAATAAGCACAGTAAGAATCTTTGTTGGCATCCTTTAAGACCACATAGAGGCATAAGAGCTTAATGCTTGTCGTACAACATGTTAAATAAGATTGATCCACTTGGGGGACAACGTAGAACTATGTTTAAAATATAATTTTATATGTAACTTTAGTTCTTCAACACAATTGATTACAATAAATTACATTTGTTAAAACTGATAGAGTCAAGCTTTAACAGAGAAAAGAAAATTAGCACAATTACGCTTGAGTTGCAATAATTGCCCCAGATTCTTCTTCTAGTGACTGGGCAGAATTGTTTTAGGTGAGATTTTATGCTTAGCTAGACAAGCATCTGGTCTGGTCTTTTTAAAGCATTTAAAGGTGTAGCTTATTTTTAAATCCTAATCAAATTAAAGAAAAAAACACTTCATAGATTTTATGCTTAGGGTTTTTTTTTTTTTTTTTTTTTTTTTTACGGGTCGGGTTTGGATAATATCCATACCCTACCCGAACAATTTGGGTAATATCCATACCCTACCCGATTAAGCTCTACCCATTAAGAACCGGGTATTACCCGAAACATTTAAATCGGGTAGGGTTGGATATCCATTATCCAATGGGTATGGCCATCCCTAGTCACCACCATAAACATATCAAATAAAATTATAAAATAGTGAAAGGCAGAAAGTTTGAGTACCCAGTGGGAAGTGAAGCAACGTATGAAACGAGCATGTTAAGGTTGGTGGTGTGGTTTGAAGCAAGAGAGGCTTGCATATCGGAGACCAAGGCATCGGCAACCTGGCTAAGCTTGGGGACCGGAGTGCACAGTCCCTTGCAAATTTACGTAGAATGCGTTGCGTTTGCTTCCATTGTCTCTCGTTTCTCCTTCTCCACCTTACATCACTTTTTTACTTTTCTTTTTTGCTAATATGTCACTTTTTTTTTACCTACTTTTAACAACTTGCTACCTATGTTTTGTTGTGAAATTTTTGTGCAAGTGTTGTGTCAACAACACTACTCTTAAAATATTTAATTTTATAATAAAGAAAAAATGTTTCAAATTTTTGTTTGTTCGTTAAAAATAAATAAATAAATAAATAATGCTTCTATCTGGGACTATAACTTACTTTTCCATTAGACAACAAAAACGAAGTTGTTTTTCTTTGCATTTTTCTTCTTCATCAACAAAAAATTACACTATCGTTCCAACCAACTGATCTATATTTATATCTATGATTTCTTTCTTCATTCTCTCTATCTCTCTTTCTCCAATCTATGTTTTCTTAGCTTTTATCTTTGTTTGATCAAGTAGTTTTCTTAGCTTTTATCTCTGTTTGCTCAAATTCTAAGAGAGTGACCATTTGTATGGTTAAAAAACCGTACACTTCAAAAGCAAAAATTTATATCAGTTTATTTTTTTTTCTTCTCATTTATTCCTAGTCCCATTCCTAGGTTTGTTATTATTCTTCTTTATCATATATTTTTATTTAATTAATATTACATATAAATATAATAAGTTATTATGCATTCAATAGTTGTTGTCTTACTGATCTTTAAACTATTAATAAATTTTTTAGACTATTACATGATATAGTTGTATTGTGTACTAAATTGTATTTATTTTAGATTATTGTATATAATATAGAAATTGTATATACAAAAAATAATAATCATTTTATTTTTTAATCACTCCCATAACAAATTCCTAGCTCCACCACTACTGATCCCCCTAAAAAAATCCTAGAGCCGCTACTGCGGCCACTGCTGCCACCACCACCTTCTTCTTCATCTCTCTTCCTCTTTGTTAGAAAATGTATATATTAACAAAATCTACTTTTTTCTCTCAGTTTGTTTTAATTTTCTTAAGGATACAAAATAACAGAAAGTCTGTTCTACCTGCGAAGAGGAACAAGTATCATGGATAGGGAAAAGAGGGAAGCATGCACGACGTATGTTGGTCCTTTGTTTGGAAGCTGTTGGATAAAGTTGATTGAGAAATGATAACAAGTTTTAAGTGATAAATGGTTACTAGCAGCGGTAATGGATAGGTAAAATTTTAATTTAAGTGGTAGATTCAAATTAGAATTAGTAACAATTTATCACTTATAATTTGTTGTGAAAATATTATAAAAATGTTATGAATATAACAATTCTCTTTAGGATTGCAATGGGCTAAGACATAGTCAAAAATGGAAAATATTATTCCACCTTCATTGTTGACTTACTATACACTTACACAAAATATCTATAATTTCATGGATGCTTGCAGCGTTTAAAATTTAAAACATGAAATTGGTGATATGTACAAACTTGAAACTAACTTTTTTTTTTCTTCTCTAGATAGAATTTAATATCAACCTAGGATATCTATTCCATAGTTATTGGTTTTTATCATCGGACCAAGACAACAATTGATTTTTACTGTTGGTGAGGGTTCGAACTCCAGATTTCTTATTCGATGGCAAGAAACTTTATAAGTTAAGCTAATTGGAACTCACAATGAAACTAACATTGATGGCTAGGTAAAACCAACAACAATATGATATCAATTTTTTTTTTTATGAGATTTGAACACAAATTCTTTATTTGACAACAAGAACTTCACCAATTAAGCTAATTGAGAGCCACAATTATTTGTGTTTGTTGATGATATATGTATATATAAAACTAAAAATGTTTATGTGGGGCCCGGCCCAAAAATGATGGGCTATTCCAAGCTCAGGCCCGTCCGAGGAGCGTCCTGTCCAACGAAAAGCCTCATATGAAGCGCTATTCAACCCCAATAGCGTCAAGGAAACCTGTCCGAGGAGTAACTCCTCCTCGGACATCACGAAGCCCAGACGAGAAACTCTGCTCAGCCATTTCAGCTCACCTTCCCCAACATAAAAAACGAATTAAATTCAAAATATCTCACGGAAGGCTACCACCACATTAATTGCGCCCCAACCACCCTCTTGGCCGCATTAATGAGGAAAAGACCCCTGAACAGTACCGCCTTGGCCTCTGCAACTCACAAAGGGTCTGATGAGGGCGTCTGATGGGACAGGTGCTCGAGTGGATGCTTGGATGACTAACAGGTGTAAGGCTGGGATGAAAAGGAGAGAAATATATAATGTAATGAAGTCCCTCAAAGAAGGGACGGCAGAATTGTAAGAGGAACAAAAGAAATAAAATCAGACTTGAAGAATCCTTCTTTACGTTCTTATTTCTCTCTGCAAACAGTCACTACATGCATCAGATTTGCTAGTTTCACTGAGGCCAAGCTCTTTAACCCATTCTCTACAAGTATTTATTGTGGGTTGTGCTTTGGGCCGAGGCCTGATCAACAGAAGTTGGGCCAGGAAAATCGTGCAACTACAGTTTAATTTTTTGTTGGCCTTCTAATATTTTGCCACTTAAAATTTTGAAACATTACAATTTTGCACATTATTATTCTAATATATATTTTAAATTGAATTTAAACTTTACTCTATATTTAAACTTCCATTAAAATCTTATCACATCATATTTCCTTTAAAATAAATAATTCCAGATACAAACACAATTAAAATAGATGTGTATTAATTAACTATCATAATTATTAAATTTCATATTTAGATAAAAAAAAATAAAATAAAAAACATTTTTTTGTTGTTGTTGCTGTTGAACTTTCCGCATGGGCTACCAACAAGTTAAAAGAAATAGATGAAGCACAAATGCATGGACCAAGCCCGTGTGTAAGCCGAAAGGGAAAAGTGTGGGAGTCATGGGTTGGTGTTGGAAGGCAAAAGATGAATTTTATTCACCTATTTTGGGCTATATAAGCAAATGGGTTTGGAGGTATGTATAGTCTTTAAGCCCAAGAAAGGTGTGTTGCGCATGCGGAGGCCGAATGCAAGCGAAACATATTTGTACGTGTTGAACATAAGTTTGCAACGTAACCTCGAATCCTCATTAAAAAATGCTAGCCTAATCACGTAAACCTACAAATTTAACATCTCCAAAATCCATAAATCCCCTTTTAAAACAAACCAAATCCAACTAAGTATCCATTTGGATAGAACTTATTTTGTTGAAACTGAAAACTGAAAATACTGTAGCAAAATAATTTTTAAATGTGTGAATAATATCGTGGGACCCATGTTTAATAAAAAAGTTGTTGAAAAGTGAAGTTTATAAAACCCGTGAACAGTGCACAAGTGCACTGTTCACTGCTTAAAAGTCAAAACATGTGACTGGGGAAAAAAAAAAAAAAAAGAAAGAGAAAAGAAACGCAAACGTGGATCCACAAACGTGAATCCAAACAAATACTAAGTATACGTTTGGATACAGTTTATTTTGCTGAAAACTGAAAACAATAAAAAAAAAATAAAAAATAAAAATTTCTTCTATTTATTACTGTTCAGCACTGTTCATTGGCCTAAAATCACTGTTCATGGCCAATGAACAGTGCATAACACGCTGGACTTAAAAAAAAAAAAACGCCCAAAACGTAACAAACGTGGACGTAGCCGCACTACCCAAACGAACCTTAAAAATCAACCAAATTACCTTGTTTAGTACAAAATAGAACCTACTCACCCTCCTATGAACTTTTCTACCCAACACATGGATTTTGCTACTACAGTAATAGTACTGTTTCAAACAATTTTTTCCTTCACTTTGAAAGATTTACCAAACTACAATTTCATAAATGTCTGCCTCCGGTAGAAATTTGATCTTCTATTATCTATCAAACCAGAGTTCTTATATTTGTATGAAATAACCTGTTTGACCCCTGAATTTGTGAAATAATAGTTTTACTTTTAGATCTTGGCTTCCTTGAAAAATTTAAATTTTCTTTCATTGTAAAATGAGGTGTTTTACAGATGCATTTTGAGCTTAAGGGTACAATTTTATTTTGTGTTAAAAAACTTTCTGAACATGCATTGTCTTTGGCTCATGTGTGCTCAGATGGTTTTATGGGCAAACTAGCTGGAAGAAAGTTAATATATAATGTGTTATTTTATTTTTATCATTTACATGGTCTGCTTTTACTTTAACCTCAGGGAATTGACATAAAGAGGGCGTTTGGATTCAGATAAATCCGCGTCCACGTTTCCCAGAGTTACGTTTTGCTTTTTTTTTTTTTTTTTTTTTTGGCCCGCATTTGTTGACTTTGGAGGACAAATTTTACTGTTATGAACAGTAAATATACTGTTCACACACTGTGCCGATACTGTTCACGTATTAAAAAATATTAAAAATAAGTCCCACGGTACTATTTACACATTTAAAAATTATTTTGCTACAGTATTTTCAGTTTTCAGTTTTCAATTTCAGCAACAATAAACTCAATCCAAACGGACCCAAAAGCTTCCGCTGTTACAGCACTTTTCTTTAAGACCTGAAACACACGCTTTTATTTATTTATTATTTATTATATATTTATTTATTTGTTGTTGTTGTCGTCGTCGTCGTGAGAAACAGCACGATGATGCAATAAATTACAAAATACCAGCTAAGTCATCATGGTAAGAAGTGATTACATCAGCATGGTAAGAAACAGCACTGTTCTAAAAACACGCCTTTTGGGTTTCTACTGTGGACCTAATTAGTTGCACAATGATTGATGGGAAGGACAAATTCAGGCATCTAGATTTCACAATTTTGGTACTCACTGGTTGGTTGTTGTTTTTGTATTTGTTTTATAATTTGATGTTTGGTGGGTGGGAAAATTGAATCCTGAATATCTTTATTGAAAGTATTAAAACTTGCCTATGATTTAGGTTACTTACAACTATAGGGCTTTCGACGGTACTCGTTTTTTTGTTAAATTTAAATGCAAAACATACTTATATTCTAACTAGGAAATTGATTATTTTTAATAGTTATGATAGAATTCGAGGGACCAACGTCAATACTTTATTAGTAATTTGCTTATGTTTCAAAGAAATCACATGACTTTGAGGGAAAATAGAAATTAATTACAATATTATATGTTGCCTATTGTCTTTTTGGCTGTGTTTGAATTGGGTGAAAATCGTTTTCAGAAATCATTTTCTGTAAAACCCATGTGTTTGGCTGTCACAGAAAATGACTTCCGGTTGACCAATATTTTCACCTTTGACCCGGAAATGATTTTCTCCCCTCATTTTCACTTCAAAGTATTTTCCAAAAAAGAGAGAGAGAGAGAGAGAGAGCGCGCGCGCGCGAGAGGAGAAGATCGAGCTCCAGTCAGTCCGACGATCGCCGGCGTACTCCGAGCTCCAGTCCGCGCCGATCTCGCGAGCTCCAGTCCGACGACTGCGATCGACGCTTCACGAGATCGTGCCGTCGATCGCGATCTCGCCTTCGCGAGATCGCGTCGGATCAAGATCGCGATCGACGGCGCGATCTCGTGAAGCGTCGATTGCGATCTCGCCTTGGCGAGATCGCGCCGGATCAAGATCACGATCGACAGCGCGATCTCGCGAAGCGTCGATCGCGACCTCGCGAAGCGTCGATCGCGACCTCGCGAACGCGAGATCGTGCCATCGCGAGATCGTGACGTTGATCGCGATCTCACCTTTGCGAGATCGCGCCGGCGAGATCGCGATCTCGGATCGCGATCGTTGATGATTTTTTTCTGGGTTGTGGCTTGTGTTTTCTAGATTTGTGTTTTCCTTCTTCTTTTCCAAACACTAGAAAATATTTTCCGGAAAATTTTTTGAAATGCAACAAAACACATGGAAACATTTTCCTTTTCCGGAAATTAGCATTTCCAGAAAATATGTATTTTCCGGAAAACGTTTTACAGCAACCAAACACAGCCTTTATTTTTGCTACATTACTTTTTACGCTAGAGGAAGTGCTTGAGTCCCTAATCTGGTGAGTCCATGAGTCCATGGTTAAGCTTCTGTTTGTCGTATACATTGTCACCAAAGGTTTGTTTGGTTGGGGGATAGAAAAATGAGATAATAAAAAATAGGAATGGAATAGAAAAGTAAGAGGAT
The DNA here is from genome assembly GCF_932294415.1 of Quercus robur. Classification (NCBI taxonomy): domain Eukaryota; kingdom Viridiplantae; phylum Streptophyta; class Magnoliopsida; order Fagales; family Fagaceae; genus Quercus; species Quercus robur. Next base: position 16,024,164 of record NC_065539.1, read on the forward strand.
AGAAAAAAAAAATTAGTTTTCTCTTATGGTATTTGATTGGAAGGATGAAAAAGTGAAGAACTGAAAAACTCATTTATTTGGCTGTGAAGAAAAATAAGAGTATAGAAAATGTTGTTTGTATAAATTTACACACATGGCCCTATCACATGGTATAAGAAATCTATTTTTTAATCAATAAATAAATAGAAAATTTTATTTGAGTTGAAGCCACCATTTTGTTTAAATAATAAATAAATAAAAACCACCTCTTGATTCAACCAAAAAAAAAAAAAAAATTAAAAGAAGAGGAAAAACAACAGCAATGTTAAAATGCATAGTGAGTGGGGGTGGGGGGGGGGGGGGGGGGGAGAGGCAATTTTGGTATTTTCTCAAAGCCCCTCCCCTCCTCCTATTTTATGATTTTTATCTCCTTAAATCTTTCTAAATTAAAGGGATAAGATTTTGGTAGGCTGAAAAAAAATATCTGAACCTCGTCAAAATCTATCTCCTCTTTCCTCCTTACCAAACTTTCGCCCCTATTTTCCTCTCTCTTGTTTCCATCCTTCCTAAAATCACTACAATTAAACAAACTCCTAAAGCTAAATTCTTAAAAAGTCCAATTAATATGTACCTTTATGATATATATTAATCATCTATTTTAAAAAAATTTATATGAAAAATTAAAATAATTATTAAGAAAGTTATTCACTTTTTTACTTTTCTATAAAAAAATTTCTTAAAATGATGTTACTTTGTCCATGTGTAGTAAAACATGTTGCCTCCACCTCAGTGATTACTGACGGTGCAAAATTGTCAACAATCCCCATACCCCACAATCACAGAAAGACGAAATGGGCCCTTGATATGACCCCAAAGCCCATAAAGTCTAGATGTGGCTTACAGAAGGTTTGACAGTTTTGTGGTTAAAGGTCCATCGTAAGTCAATTTTGTCGTGCTCTTAAAATTGATTATTGGATCTTTGTGAAGGGATAATTTGGGTAGCGTAGGTGTCAACTTAATTTATCAAATATAGTCAACATTCCATGTAGAATGTGAGCCACAACCGACAGGCCAAATCAACTGTAAAAAGATAGCCGGGCTTATTATGTGAAGCTGAAGCCCCCCCTTGATGAATGATCGATGAGCTAAATAATTATTAGTGATTGACAGCCACAAGTTAAACTCACCGGCCCAGACATGGCCAGTTGTGAATGATTACAGGAGTGGGAGGTGAACCATTTAGTCCTCCCTAAGTCAAGCCAGAAATAATTTGGAGAAGGATGACCAATGAAAGAAATAGGTAGAAGCTTGAGACACGTCTGTGCATTTTTGGCCACCTAACTTTGATTGGGGATCATTGTCATTCTCATTTTCAACAAAAAAAAAAAAAAAAACTTTGATTGGGTAATTATAAAAGGAAATAATTCATTCGTTTATTTGGTAATAAGATAAAATTTGAGTAATACTTATTGTACACATGCTTTTCACGTACAATTTTATAAACACTTTATTTTTAAACTAAAATTATTATTTAAAGTTTTTAAATTAGAAAATTGTGACATTAAGTCATAATTTCAAATTAAAAATGGAACATTTGTTAATAGACTAATAGTTTGTGTGTAATATATATAACTTAAATTTTTATGATAAAAATTTGTAATATCGGATGATGGGGGCAATAATGGACCCCAGTTTTGTGTTCATTAAGGCTCACTAATCTAGGCTTCCCAGCTCGTTTCGTTTTCAAGCTGGGAAGAATAAAACAATAATTCCTTTATATCTTTTCCTTCTTGTTCAAAGGTCCACATCCATCAATTATCACACAAGAAATTCTACTCATCTTAGAATTGCCTGTCATTATTGTAATTAGCTGTGTCAAGATATGGCTTTTTTTTTTCTTTTTTTAAATTTTTAGGAAGGTCACGATTTGGCTATTGGTTAATCGTGTATGTAGTATGTACGTTATATATATATATTTTAATCTTCTAGATGTCTTTTTGCCTAAATAGAATATGAAAATCCTGGGTATTTTTGTCAAATGAACTTGATGATATGTTAAAATCGTTAGTGAGTTATAGACTTCAAGTCACTCCAATGGTTACCTGTGAATCAGACCAATAAAATCAAACAGAATGCACTGGTGTGGTACCAGCCAAAAACTCTTCAAATGTCAAGTTAGCGAATGAGAAATCTCTATCAACTCTTTCGTGAAAGAGTTAGAAATTTTCTGCGTACTTGAGAAAAGATAAGGTATTGTGCTTATATAGTAGTTTAGTAGTAGGACAAGATCCCTTGAACGTGGGGATCTTTCCTTCTGGGGAAGATTTGGCATTTAGGGTTTTCGAGATTGCTGGGTGTCTTTCCATATGAGGGAGATGCGACCTCGTAGCAGATTCACTTTGCGTGATACACAAGATTTTCCCTTATATGTACTTTCGTAGGGACCAAGACTTTGTTGGACCCATCAACTTCATGCTCGCCCCATCAGGCTTTTGCTTACCCCGTTGGCCTCTCCTTCGTCCATCAGGATTTTCATTCGTCAGCTTTATAGCATGGTCCCGTCTATTGGAATGATTTTGGATCCTTCGTCTACTAATGTGGGACTAACGAACCTAAGGGCGTTGCCAATGCCTATGCATGACGTGTCTGGACTATGGTAAAAAATACCCTTATTAGCTACCCCCTACTCCATGGTTCTATTAGCCTTAGCTAACAGGCTATGGAGTACTTATGAATATTTATGGCCATTAATTATGACTTTCCTCAAAGGAGGTGTCATTAAATGGCTTTAAATAGCTTTGAGCTTAAATGCCAAGTGACACGTGGTACTAGTGGGTTGGCCTCGTTTCTAATCATAGGCGTCGCTTCGTATACCGTGCCCCCTTGTTCTATAAATAGTTCTTCACCTCCTCCTCATTTTCCTTTACTTCATCTTGAGAGCTTTGTGAGACCTAGAGTTGCCACACCATCATCCAAGTTACTTGTCACTTGTTGTTTGTCAACTTTCGAGGGAACCGTTGCTTCAATCCTTCGTCCATTTCTTCAAGTAAGTTCCCTTCTTTTTATTTTTATTATATTTTTTATTTCTATTTTTCTAGCCCATCGTCTTTTGTGTTTTGAGACTCGTCAAAATAGGTTCTTAGAAAACTCTCGTCGCTTGTAGGTGGATGGATGTCAGTTAAAGAAGCAATGAGTGAATTGTCGTTGTCAATCCGTGAGGGTGCGGGCTACGAAGAGATCTATTTGTCAGGGCGCGAGATTGAGGAAGATTTCTCTCAGTCTCCAGAAAGGGAACTGTCTACCCATTCCCTCCATGATGACAAGGAGAATAAGGAGAAAGACGATGAGGGAGATAAGAATGAGGAAGACGAGGACGATGAGGAAGACGAGGGGAACCAATCCGAGGGAGTAGAGTCAGTAGGTTAGAAGGACGGGGGTGCCCGTCCCTTTATTCTCCCTTTGATATGGATAGTTAACGACTTCTACCCTAAGATAACTGATAAGGTGTTCAACACCCTTCGAGACCATTACCAAATTCTTGAGAATATTCCTCTCTATCTACCTAAAAATATTTGAAAGGTGCTATTCAGGGAAGATCACAGACGTTGGCATATATGACGCCATGTTCGTCGTAGGGTTGAGGCTGCCACTGACAGATTTACATCATCAATTAGCCAACTACTTGGGTCTGTCCGTCAGCCAAATCGCTCCCAATACTTGGAATATATTTATTGGAGCTGAAGTAATCTAAGGTTAGCTTAGTGGTAGGAACCGCCGGCTTACTCTCGACAAGTTCTTCTATTGCTACAAACCCCAGCACATCTCCTCGTCTCAAGGGATTTACCATTTTCTAGTGAGGAAGATGTCGCTTAGGCTAGTGTCATGCATGCCTGATTCAAACAAAAATTGGAAAAATAGGTATTTTTCATCCAAGGGATGGACTTGGTGTGTAGACGAGAGGAGTGGGATAGCATGCCCGACAGTTTTGACAAAACATGGGGCATTGTGAGGGAGGCAGGTGTGCCGTCATCTACGTCCTTTTACCCTTACCTTACTCGTCTTTGTTATGCATTTAACATCATCTATTTTCTCTTTCAGCCCAGGTCTGTCTACAAATAATCAACGAGCAGGAGGCCTTCATTCATCGCATATTGGAGATTCCTCTTGGTGAAAGGAAGTGGAAGGACCTTGTCACCCTTGACACCCTTCACGCGTACTGCGGTAGCCCTAAACCGATGCTAGTATCTTAACGACTGCATGCCTTCTCCTGTTGACGAAAGTTCTGAACTCATTATCTACTCCAAGCCGTCTGTCTTTTTTTCTCTCTAACGTCTATTCCTTTCCTTGGCAAAAATGAAAGCAGTAAGACAGAGGGCGCTGCAAGGCAGATCCTCGGCGTTGGCCTCCAAGGTCATCGCTAAGGAGACACTAAAAAGAAAAAAACGACGGCAAAGACAATTGTCCCAACAAGGAGGGGACAGGCTCCTCCATCGGTGACAAGCAGCCAAAGCACTTGTTGCCCCCCAAATCTTTCCATGGAGTTAGGAAAGGCCTGATGACGTGGAAAGGCCCTGTTGCTCTTGGCGTCGTCCGCAGAATACTTACGCACAAGGATTATGCAGTCGAGATGGTCGACTCGATCATCAAAGAGACAGACTTGGATCCTTGCGCTGACCAGACCACGGAGGACTTAGGGGTGTCTGGTCTTTTCGACCTGTCGAGGGTACGTTCCTCTAAAGTTATGGTTTTACCTACCTTTTATTCATTCTTTTTCTAACAAGTGTATTGATTCAGGCATTGGTATGGATGAGGGCGCTTCAAGATAGGTGTGTTACCAACAACGAGATGATCCGTCGGTACCGTAAGTGTCAAGAGATTGAGAATAAGAAGTGGGATCAATACAAAGAGGCCGTCCATATTCTCAACGAGAAGCTAACGACCACAACTGCCAAGCTGAAGGAGGAATCCCACCTTAGGGAAGAGGCAGAGAAGGCGAAGGCAGATTTGGCGACAGAGTTGACTACCCTCCGTAGACAAGTGGATAAGGCGAAAGTCATCGCCGTAGCGGAGTTTCGGGTTTCTCAACCCTTCCTTGATGCTTGTGGCGACTATTATGGCGTGGGATTCGATGACTGCTTAAAGCAAGTTGAGTGACTTGGACCTATATATCTCGGATCGCCATAGACGACACGATACTGCTGACTCTTAGGGAAGATGACACCGTCAGTAAATAGTCTAATGATTCTGCATACACAGAGTCGAAGGACGACGGCGTGGTCATTGCCCAGCTTGTTCCTGAAGGCCCTGTTGCCCCCATTGTTTGGTTTGTTGTGGATTCGTTTGCTGAGGGTGGCCAAAACGTCACGAACCTAACTACCACAGATGCCCCACTGTCTTAGTTTTTAATTTTTAACTAGTATTTAAGCATTTTATCTCACTTTTCAAACAATAGAGAATGCCCTTTTGTTTTTGGGCTTTTATGTAAACATTTTACCCTCTATGGGTTTTTTTTTTTTTAATCCGTCTCTTACCCTTGGTTTTATTTGTTTGAATATGCCTTCTTCATATGTTAACTATTAATATTTCGTTCTATCCACCTACCCTATAAAACTTAGGGTATGTTTGGTATGCTGTAATAACTCTTGTAATGAAATAGTTATTCATGTGTAATAACAATTTGGTCATTTGGTTGCATCTTTATTACATGAAGTAGTTATTACATTGGAATGACTATTCTTTAAATTGAAGAATAGTTATTCCTCTTTAAAATGGATGTAATAGCTATTCCTTAGTATATATAATAGATTTTAAAATTAATATATTTCCAAAAATATAAAGTTTCCTTATATATCATCTTTTACAAACTTTCCATATGTAACAACCAAACTTATGAATAGTAATAGTTATTCCATTACAATGTCTTCTATTCCAGTAATAAAGATTACTATTTCTAATATAATCTACATTCAGTGTACCAAACATACCCTTAGGATAATTGTTGATGACCAGGTACCCGTCAGTATTCATGGTCATCTGTCCACCCTGTAGGTAGGACTTAGTCTAAGACTAGGTATTCGTCAGTATCCCTAGTCATCCATCCACCCTGTAGGTAGGATTTTAGTAAAATTTCTAAAACCAAGTACCCGTTGATATCCTTGGTCATCTATTCACCTTGTTGGTAGGACTTAATAAAATTTCTAAAACCAGGTACCCGTCGGTATCCTCGGTCATCCGTCTATCCCGAAGGTAGGACTTGGTAAAATTTCTAAAATCAAGTACCCCTCAATCGTCCATCCACCTTATAGGTGGGCCTTAGTGAAATTTCAAGACTAGGTACCCATCGGTATCCCTAGTCGTCCATCCACCCCGTAGGTAGGACTTTGGTGCGGTAGAGAGTAGAGCAACGTTTCTGATAATGCATCCAAATCTTATTAATGATAGAAAGAGCAAGAAAAAAAATTGACATCCTTAGAGTCTTTGACATTCAACTTTTGATATAAAAAATAGAAAAACAAAAAGAAAGCGATAACATAAGTTGCATCTAACTATTACTAGTAGTACTTCCTCAAGTGCTCGGTGTTCCATAGGTGATGAAGTCTCTGCCTGTTGAGGGTTTCCAAGTAGTAAGTCCCTTTCCTGTGGCAGTCAACAATCTTGTAGGGTCCCTTCCAATTGGGGCCCAGCTTACCCTGTGAGGGATCTCTAGTGGTTGTTATCACTGTCCTTACGACCAGGTCCCCGGTCTGAAAGTGACGAGGCCTGACCTTTGTGTTGTAGTACTTCGCCATAAGGTCCTGATAACGAGTCATTCTCTGTTCTACTGTTGCTCTGACTTCGTTAAGAAGATCTAACTATAAACGCATCCCTTCTTCATTCCTTCCTTCATCAGGGTGGGACACTCGATAGTTGGTTAGTCCCACTTCTGCCGGGATAATGGCTTTGTGCCCATATGTGAGGTGGAAAGGTGTCTCTCCTGTAGGAGTGCGGGTCGTTGTCCTATACGCCTATAGGACACTGGGTAACTCATCTAGCCATATGCCCTTTGCCCCTTACCCCCTCAAGCTAACTCTTAATCATCTTGAGTAGGGATCAGTTTGTGACTTTAATTTGCCCGTTGGCCTAGGGGTGAGCGGGAGAGGAGTAATGGTTCTTGATCCCTAACTTGTTAGCAGAAATCTCTGAATGCATCATTGTTGAATTGCTTACCATTGTCAGAGATGAGGACTCTGGGGATTCTAAAGCGGCAAATGATACTTTTCTAGACAAAGCTCTAGACGTTCTTCTTCGTGATAGTGGCTAATGGTTCGGCTTCGACCCTTTTGGTGAATTAGTCGATCCCCATAACGAGGAACTTGAGCTACCGCACAGCCATGGGAAAAATACCTACTATGTCTAATCCCCATTGGGCAAATGGCCAGGGGGCGCTCATTGTTGTGAGTTCCTCCGTCGGTTGTCGTATGACGTTGCTGAAGCGTTGGCATCTGTCACACGCCTTCGCATAGGACTGGGCATCCTTCTACATAGTAGGCTAGTAGTATCCAACCCATATTAGCTTATGCACCAGTGAGCGTGCCCTCGAGTGGTTCCCGCATACCCCTTCGTGTACTTCTCTCATGACATAGTTCACTTCGCCTAGGGTCAAGCACCTCAAATATGGACGGGAGAAACCCCTTTTGAAAAGGACATCCCCCATCATGACGAAACGTGATGATTGTACCTTCAGTCTACGGGAAGCGTTGCGGTCTTCTAGCAATGAACCATCCCTAAGGTAGGATATGATTGGTGTCGTCTAGTCGACCCCTAAAGGGATGACTTGTACTTCCACTTTGTCAATTGCAGAGGAATATTGGATGAAAAATAGTACCTAACCGGGGACGTCCGTATACTCGACGGATGCTGCTTTGGCCAAACGGTCTGCCTGTTCGTTCTCCTCCCTGGGGATTTGTATGAACTTAACCGAAAATTCCTTGCCCATCTTGCTTTTGACCATGATTAAGTATTCTTTCATCCGTTCCTCTTTTGCCTTGTAGTTTGATGTGCTTGACCACAACTTGTGAATCGAAGTGTATGACAGCTAACTTAGCTCCTGCTACTTTAGCTAGGCCAAGGCCCGAGAGGACTGCTTCATATTTGGCCTTATTATTGGTCGTTGAGAACTGGAGGCAGATCGCACATTTTATTGTATCTCCCTCTGGTGACCATAGCAGGACCACAGCTTTTCCGACTTGTTGGTTAGTCGAACCGTCTGTCCATATCATCCATGCGATCATTTTCTCCTCTTCGTTTTCACCTATTGTTAACTCAGCAATGAAATCAACTAAAGCCTACGCTTTGATAGCGGTCCTTGGTCGGTATTGGACATCGAATTCGTTGAGCTTAATCGCCCACAGAACCAATCGTCTTGCTACCTCTAGGTTGTTCATCGTTTTTCGCAGTGGCTTGTCTGTTTAAACCATTATGGTATGCAGTTGGAAATATGGACTGAGCTTTCAGGCTGCAGTGATTAGTGCAAAGGCTAGCTTCTCCATTGGGGGATATCTCCCTTCAGCTCCCCAAAATGCCCGGCTGGTGTAGTATATGGGTAACTGCACTCAATCTTCCTTCCGTATAAGAGCGGAATTGACGGCCGTTGGGGATACGGCCAAGTAGAGGGAGAGTTCCTCACCAAGTTTGGACAGATTGAGCAGTGGTGGGGACGCGAGATACGCCTTCAGTTCCTCAAATGCCCCCTAGCACTCATTGGTCCACTCGAAAGCTCTCCTTAGCACCTTGAAGAAAGGTAGACACTTATCAGTTACCCTTGAGACAAAACGGTTAAGGGCTGCAATCCTGCCATTACGACTTTGCACCTCCTTGATGTTTTTTGAAGGGGCCATTTCTATTATAGCCCAAAATTTTTCGGGGTTAGCTACGTTTCCCAAAGGTCATCCAAGTGGCTAACTTCTCGTGCGCTTTTCACAAGCATGTCATCTACGTACACTTCCACGTTTCGCCCAATCTGCTTAGCAAACATCTTGTTTACAAGTCTTTGGTATGTCACCCCTGCATTCTTCAATCCAAATAGCATGACTTTGTAGCAAAAGAGTCCTTGGCTTATGACAAATGAAGTCTTCTCCTGGTCTGCTTCGTCCAACCTGATCTAGTTATAGTTATACCTAGAGAAGGTGTCCATGAAACTTAGAAGTTGATGACACGCTGTAGAATCCACAAGGAGGTCGATGTGTGGGAGTGGGTAGCTGTCCTTTAGGCATGCCTTATTCAAGTTGATGAAGTCTACGCACATTCTCCACTTGCCATTTGCTTTTTTGACCATGACCACGTTGACCAACCATTCGGGATAGTAGACTTCTCTGATGAAATCCGCCTCCAGCAGCTTGTGTACCTCTTCGGCTATGGCTTTGTCCCTTTCTTGGGCAAAGACCCTCTTCTTTTGTTGAACGGGGGTGACAGACGGACATACATTGAGCCTTTGTACCATGGTACTGGGACTTATTCCTGACATGTCCTCGTGACTCCAAGTGAAGATATCTCGATTGTTCTTTAGGAAGAGGGCAAGTTCTTTACGGACCGGTTTACATGCTGATATCGGTAGTTCGGCCAAGGGTATCATCATTTAAAGAGATTTCTTCCAGATCCTCCGTCGATTCTACAGTGACCCTTCTTTCCTCGATGTTCAAGGCTTGTAAGTGATCGTCCATCTCAAGCATAGCTATGTAGCACTCGCGAGTGGTCATCTGGTCTCCTCACACTTCTCATATCCCGTACTTCGCTAGAAATTTTACTAGCAGGTGGTATGTGGATATGGCCACCCGCCATGCATTAAGTGTGGGACGACCAATGATGGCGTTGTAGGTAAAGGAGCAATCATCGACAAGGAAATTAACCTCCTTGGTGAGCTATTGAGGGTACGTCCCAATGGTTACCGGCAAGGTGATGGTTCCCATGGGGAAGACCTTGGTACCACCAAACCCTACTAACGGCGCGTCAAAGGGTAGGAGGTGTTCTCTGTCAATCCTCATTTGCTGGAACACCGGGTAGTAAAGGATATCTACCGAGCTCCCATTATCTACCAGAACTCGTCAGGTATTGAAATTTGCAATTAACAGACTGATAACCAAGGCATCGTCATGGGGGTGGTGTAGTCATCTAGCGTTATCTTCTGTGAAGCTAATGACGAGGTTGTCGACCCTTGTTGCCTTAGAAGGCCATCCAGAGATTACCCTTATTTCTCCGAGTGGGGCCCTGGGTCTTTCTTCGGCTCGTCGGTTGTGTTCGAGGTCCTTTGGTGGGTTTTCTCCATTCTTGACATACCGCTGCAACTAGGGGTGTGCATGGGTTGGGTTGGGGGGATTTTTTGACCCAACCCACCATGGTGGGTGAAAAAAAATTCAACCCAACCCAACCTACACGGGTCGGGTTGAACCTATGGGTTTGGCAAACTTTTTTTTATTATTATTATTAAGTTGAGTAGAAAAAAAATATTAATATTAATATATTAAAAAAATCCAAAGATTAGTATCAATGTAACTCCTTAAAGGCAAACAACACTAATAACTAAACAACAATAGTAATTTATTAGGGTTTGTATGAACTAATTGGGTTTTATATAGGATATGAAGAGTTGGTTATTTTATTAATTATATAATATTATATATATATATATTAAATATATGGGTGGGTCGGGTTGGGTTTGGCGGGTTTGAAATTTTATGACCTAAACCCAACCTGACCCGCTATCAAAAAATTTTTTGTAACCCAACCCAACCCACCAAGGCCTAAAAACCGACCCAACCCTGCAGGTTAGGTTGGGTTGGGTTAGTTTTGGCGAGTTGACTACACACCCCTAACTGCAACTTTCTCTACTTGATAAGGGTTTCGATTTGCTACTTGAGGTCGTAGCATCTGGAGGTATCGTGCCCGTGGTCCCGGTGGAAACGGCAATACTTGTTTCGGGGCCTTTTGCTTAGGTCACCCTTCAACTTGTTTGGCCATGTTAGCGCTACGTCATCCCTTATTTGCATAAAGAATTGATCTAGCGAGGTGTTCAAGTAATCAAGGGGGCGAAGTTTGTCGTCCTTCCTAATAAGGGTTTCGATCTCCTTTTGTCCCTTCACTCATTTGTTCGAGACAACTTCCCTCCTCTGTCTAGATGATGGTCGTCTTGTCTTTGTCTCTTCTTTGGCCCCTCCCCCTAGGCTATCATTGCGTCTTCGGCGTTCATGTATTTCGTGGCCTTGTACAGTGTTTCGGCCATCATCTTTGGGTCATTCTTGTAGAGGGAGAAGAGAAACGCCCTCAATCCCAGCCCACAGGTGAAGGTAGTAACAAGGAATTTGTTGTTGGCTTCGTTAATTAGGAGGGCCTCTTTGTTGAAACGGGTCATGTATGACCTTAGGCTTTCATCTTCTCGTTGTGTAGTGCTTAGTATGGCTGCTGAGGATCTTCTGTACCTTTGTCCCTCGATGAAGTGTGTGACAAAGTGCCCACTCAACTCCTTGAAGGTTAAGGCAGTGTTCGAGGTAAGTTTGTTGAACCATATCCTTGCTGGCCCCTTTAGTGTGGTAAGGAAGGCCCTGCAAGTGCATGAAGGTTTTGAATGACTCCAAATGGTCTAGTGGGTCCCACGAACCATCATATGCCTCCACCTACGGCATTCGAAACTTGGCCGGAAGGGGGAAGGAAGTCACATGCGCAGTGAAGGGTGAGTCAGTCCACTGGACTAGTTCATTTAAGTTAGTGGATACCCGTCCTCTCAAGGTCCTCATCATCATGTCCATCTTTTCTTTCATCTTCTACATCTCCTATGCCAGGCGCAACGTGCCAACCTCCAGCTCAGAGGGATGACTGGTATCCTACTGATCACATCTGTTGACGACATTGCTTTCTTCTTGGTCGTCCCTTTCTTGGTGATCATTCGTCAGGAGACGATTGTTGTCACGTTCGTCCCTGTCTTGTTTGTCATTCTAATCATTCGGCTCCTAGTCATTCTGTTGCTTCAGCTATCGTTCCAACTCATGGTTTTGCTGAGTGAGCTATTCAATCGTTGCGGCAAGGGTTTGTAACTGCCTCTCCAATGCGCTCGGCAGGTTCCCAGTCTCTTGGTTGGTAGTGACCATTGATCGTGTTAGAACCATACAACTTTGTCTTTGAAACGGCGATATGGCTTATCACTCGCAATTCCCCACAGACGGCGCCAACTGATGATGTGCTAAAATCATCAGTGAGTTGTAGACTCCAAGTCACTCCAATGGGTATCTGTGAATAAGACCAATAAAACAAAATAGAAGGCATCGGTGTGAGACCGGCCAAAAACCCTCCAAATGTCAAGTTAGCAAATGAGAAATCTCTATAAACTCTTTAGTGAGAGAGTTAGGGATTTTCTGTGTACCCGAGAAAAGAGGAGTTCTCATGCTTATATAGTAGTTTAGTAGTAGGACAAGATTCCTTGAGTGTGGGGATATTTCCTTTTGGGGAAGATTTGGCATTTAGGGTTTCCAAGATTGTTAGGTGTCTTTCCATATGAGCGAGATGCAACCTTGTAACAGATTCACTTTGCTTGATACGCAAGATTTTCCCTTATATGGATTTTTGTGGGGACCAAGACTCTGTTGGACCCGTTGGCTTCATGCTCGCCCCATCGGGCTTTTGCTTGCCTCGTCAGCCTCTCCTTCGTCCATCAAGATTTTCGTTCGTCAGATTTATAGCGGATGTGGGACTGACGGACCCAAGGGCGTCGTCAATGCCTATGCATGACATGTCTGGGCTATGGTCAGAAATACCCCTATCTGAACTTAAATAACAGTATTTCAAAATCACGTGGTGTTACCATACTTTCATGAAAGTGAACCTTTTTTCATAGACTCAAAAGTCAAATCAAACTTTTATAATTTGGCACATCATCAACTTTAATCCGGCTTGAAACAACATCAACGTGTGCATGTACATATGTCATTCGTTTGAAGAAAGGGAACCTAATGAGAACAGAGACTTTTTCTTTTTTCTTTCTAAGTAATCGATTACTTTCTAAAAACTGAAGGATAGAAGAGTAGGTTTAGAGACTTTCTTTTATTAATGTAGACGTAGTTTGGCGTATAATGAGCTTGTTAAGGTGGGAAACAAAGAGAAACAGTAATCGACCCCTTAAATTTAAGACCACCGACCATTAATTGGACCATTTGGGTCAGAACTCAGAAGTCCAACCAATTCCAAGAAACTGGTATGAATAGAGTACATCAGCAAAAAGAAAAACAATACAAAAAGCTTTGATTTTATTAGCAATTGATATTCAATTAACACTTGTTGCCCTGACTTTGACTATCCCATTTGATGGGTATAATTCTCGTCGGAAGGATGTGAAAAACCGATTCTCTTGTACTAATTTCGTTACCTTCATATGCTGCCAATTTTGGTCGGTTTCATTTCATCAACCACCATTTATTGAGGACCTTAAAGAGTTTCTAGAGTATGCAAATTTTTGCCAAAAGATTGTTCGTTTTGATCATTGCCAATTCCATCCAGCATATGCAGTATGTAGTGATCAAGATCTTCACAGTTTGTTTGTGTGAGTGCTGTGAGGTTTGATTAAGTATGGTTGTAATTGATATCATTGATAGTGGATTTTGGTTGGTGTTACCCGTAGACGTAGGCATAGAGTTAGGCAAATCACATAAATATTGTTGTCTCATGTTGATATTTTATTTTTCTTATTCGTGTGAATGCGCTATTGTTAACCACAATTCACAACAATTGATATTATAGGTTCTACTATTGCACAACACAAGGTTTGGTGGCAACAATTATAGTTGGTTACTATGTAGGGTGCTGATTTTTAATATAATAACAGGTAGAGCAAAACTTAAGTGCAGTACATTAGGTTTCCCAAATAAATTTTATGATTGTATTGAATTTAATTATTTTTGAAAAAGAAAATATTCTTTATATTTTATTGGTCAATACATCTATGTGTTTGAATTTAATTGAAAAACGGAATATACTCCACCTAAAGAAATATACTTAAGATTTCTCTTAATAAGTATCATGGAAAGTTGAGAAAAACAAATTTAACTTTGGTATAAGTGGGATGAGGTAATAAGTATTGTGGAAAGTTGAGAAAAACAAATTTGACTTTGGTAGAAGTGGGATGAGGGGACTACAAGTTTCAAGCTCAAAGAACTGTAACACCTCGTAAGCTAAAATAAATTTAAGAAAAAACTAAAGAATGCCCTAAAAATATTAATTTAGAAAATATTTTTAAAACTTTTTTATAAGAAAAGAAAAAAAAAAACTGATTTTTTAACATATTTTTATATTTTTCATGAAAGCGATATTAAAAGTTTTATCTAAAATAAAACTTTTTAATCACTTAACCATAATTCTAAATTACCGATTAAATTACCATGTTAAATTACCGATTGTCTAAAAATTTTACGCTATTAAAAAATGGTAAGTTTAATCACTTAACCATAATTCTATCCGTCTGAATCAACTCGTACTTTACAAGCTTTGGATTGCTATTACGAACATGGCTCCCACTGGTTTTTGTTATTGTTATTTTTTAATTTTGAGTATTTGGAAAGGTCATAAATTTCGAACCCGGCAAATGATGTGCACAATTTCTACGCTACCCTTCTTTTTTCCTCCCTGATAAGCTATATAAGAATTACAATTTTTATTAAGGAACGAGGGTTTATATAATTTAATAAACAGAAATATGCAAATAGAGAAAGAAAGAGTAAAAAAGTCTACTAATTGCGAAGATTACGAATCTCTTGTGGGACAAGGGTTGTCTCCACTCTCCAACCCTACCTATAATTTCACTTAATAAAAATCTCACGTTGACACGTTGAGCTTCATATAGCTGTATTAATCATCAACAGTGACCTCTTCCCAATGTCCACATGCTTAAATGGCCGTTTGCATCGATCACACCCAATTAGCTTACTATATATATAAAATATACGACACCCATATTATAAAATACTGCCCTTTCATTGTTGCGTGAAGCTGTCATAAAAAGAAGGAAAATCTCTAAATTTGATTGAGTAAAACTAAGAACAAACAGTAGGAAGACATGGATTAATTGACAATATCCAACAAAAACAACGATTATTACTCATCGAGTCATTGAAGCAAAGACAGAGGAATTCATTTTTGTACTAAACAAAGGACAACATCATAGTATTTGAAGGTCATTTTGAAAAAAACTAACGCCAATCTCTATGAAAGAAAGTGCCTATCTACCTATCTGTCTCTCAATATAATAACAAAGATCCTTTTACAAAGGGAAGGAGGGAAGAAAGAGGTCATGTTTGAAAAGTCAAAACCTCTCAAAAACCCTTCCAAGAAGTTGCGAGTTTCATTTACAACACGTGGGTAATTGAACGTGGTCCAAGGGTCAACCACGAAAAAAGGAACAAGGAAAATGTGAAACTCGCAACAAAAATTATTCTGAGAGATTGACAGGCCTTCGTTTCTCTGAAATGGTGCTAGAAAAACACTGTAAATAAAAAAGACAAGTCTAAAAGTGGAGCTTATTCATAGTCATCCCACGCTTCTGATGTGAAAAAAAAAAAGAAGAAGAAGAGAAATTAAGAAACATAGACAATCCTTCAAGTTTTGTGATTTGCTAGCTATGTCAAATGAGTTTCAGCAATGCCTGTCGTAGGTTTCTCGCAAGATCTGTCACTGTCATGCAGAAATCAATGTCCATCTGCAAGAAATAATTGACAAGTTTTTGTGATGAGTCTAAATTCAAAAAATAAAGATGAGTATAATATTTAGTGCTGTGATGTGACACAATCTTGTCAAACAACTTATTTCATAATTTGTTAAAATGTTAAAATTATGAGTGATACAATATCAAAGTATTGATGGGGAAATGATGAGTAAAGATGGGGAAATGATATTTTTCATGAACTTGACTCACAAATTATCAAAGTATTAATTTTTTCCCTGATAATCAACGAGGTTATAATACTAGTGCAATACAATTTTCACTAGATCGCACCACTAATATTACTTTTGAAAATTTTTGTATGATTAGGCTCATTGAATAAAGATTGCTTAACAACCCCCTCCCTCTCCTAAAAGAAGAATAACTGTAGTATCAGTCCTGTTGAGAGAAATTATATGGAGATGTAACATAAGCTAACCAAACACACATTATAATTAAGAAGCATCAAAGTGTCATTGAATATGTCGTATAGAAATATGAAGGACTTCAAAGAAGGATAGACTGGATAGTGAAATTACCTGAGCAACAACAGTTATATCAAGTGTCGAATTTCCAAATGGCAAGACACTGCTATTTAAGATAGCTAGATCAAGTTTCTCTATTTCGCTTAGTATTTTTGCTGCATAGCCTTTGCGGTTCTCACAATGGATTCTAATAAGTACATCCTTCTCCAAAACTCTAGCTTCAATATGGGGGAGCTGTTCATTGGATTCGCTATCCGAGTTATCCTCAGATGAAGATGTGTCATCAGCGGCTGAGAGTCGAGTCTTCTTCACAAAAACCACTGATTCCATCGTTTTCTTTGCAGCCTGCTCTTCTAGTGTCTGTACACGTTCTTGAAGCTGTTTCAAGTACTTAATAGCGTCTCCCAGGACAGAAGCCTTATCCATCTGCATACAAATATTAGGGTGTTACACAAAGATATGCTGATTAATAAATCTTGATTGTACTATTTCTAACTATAAATCTTTTTCTTTTTTTTTTTAGTAAAATGTGAGGTGGCTACACGAAATTATAGTGTATAGTATATACTAAGGAAAATAAACTAGGTTCCATTATCTGCATGTAGGAAATCTTTTTAAGTGTCTATCTTCATACCATAGCCTAGTGATATTTGCCCACTTATTTAGCAAAATATTTGAAGTTTGATCAACCATGCATATATATAGGTGTGGGATTTCTTGGGTTAGTGCTTCTTCTATCGCTTGTTAACGGAAAACAGAAGGGTAGCCCCTCGATCTCCACACTCAATGGATCATGTTTTACCAATTCACAAGAAGTAATGCTAAGGATTCAAATCCAACAAAGGTTCAATTAATTAATGTACTAATATTTATAAAAAGATATAGTTTTTGATAACTTTTATGTTAAATGTGTTATAAAATGTTAAAAGTTAGTTTATTTTTATAAAAAAAAAAAAATTAAAAGCTAGATTATTTGTAAAAAAATCAAAAATAAAAAGTTAAAAGCAACAAAACTTTTTCCAGAAAATCTCAAACGCACACAGTATACTGTCATATTCTGTTTTTGTTTGTACTAATTCGGACTTTACATTGTTAGGGCAACATTGATAGAAATTGAAAGCAATTGATTAAGCAGCATAACCGTTTAGATCTCATCTAACTAAGAAGCAACAATAACTGATCTTTTTGAAAGATAAATCATGCGTAATATTTAAATAAAATTAGACCCTTTCAAGAACTTGTGAGAGAGATTAACAAAATAGTACCTTCTTTAGGCCAGGAACAACTGCAGAAAGTGCTATAAACCGCTGGCTGAGCTTTTCTCGGCGCTTTCTCTCCGCTATTACATGATCTTGTGCATGTAAAGGAGTTCTAGGCATTGTAGCTACCTTCTTGGGGACCTGTCCATGTTTTGATGAACAATTTTGCATCCCAAAGGAACTCTCAGAAATCATAGCTGGGAAATTCGTATTTCTATCAGAAGCCGCCTCGCTCTTTGGTTTCATGGTGCAGTCTAGACCATAAAATTGCTGTGAAATGGCTGGGGGTGAGTTTGAGTTCTCGAATGAAATCAAATGTGAGGAAGATGAAGAAGCAGCCTTTGAAGGAATATGGTCAGTGGCGCAAGAATTCCAGCTGTTTGTCTTGAGCTGTTTTGCCGGTCTCCCAAGGTCAGTCTGAGGATTTTCTATGACTGAAGCATGAAAGTTGTATGCGCTTTTGGGATTGAGATCTGGGTTGGATGGGTAGCTCTCACCAGAAAAAGAATGAAAATCAAGATCATCAAGTGAGTATCCGAAAGAGTTGATCTCGTATTGATGGATAAAGGCAGGATCTTCCATTTCCTGAAAAAAGAAAAAGAAAAATATAAGTATTACCAAGAGAAGTGTGAAGATTTATCCATGCACAGAAATGAAAGAAAAAAGACAAGAACAATTGGTATAAGTTGCATAAGAATATTACCAGTTCAGATATCCATTTGGCAGATGAGCTTTCCATAAAATTAAGCACCCTTTTTGTTTCCTTAAAGATGAAATCTAGGACCCTGGGAAAGTTGAAAAAGGCACCGAAATCTTAGATTTTGAGCCACCAAGGTAGTAACTATAGCAGATTTTAAGATATATTTGATAATAGAAAATGATTCCAAGTAGTATATTTGCTTTTTATTAAAGAAATCAAAAATTACACAGTAAATGAAAGATTAATTAATTAAGTACAAATCACTTTGTGTACCAAAGTTCGGAGGTAAGGATAGGGAAAATAGGAACTAAGATTAAAGAGGAAGAAAAAACCCAAGACCCTAAAGCAAAAAACTCAAGAATTTGCATAAAATTCCTTAGTTTCAGAAATTATAGTCCAAAAAAAGTATAACATCCACCAAAACCCTAAGAACAATTTTCATATTTCAAGGCCAAAAGTAGCATTGGTAATTGAACAATGATGGTGATAAAAGCTGAAAAATAAGACCTTGAGCTATAGGTTATACAAGATATTTGGTTCTTCTAACGTTTTCAAGAATTTTTGTTTTAGAAAAAGAGAGAGAGAGAAAGAAAATAGCACCTCCAAGAGAACTGGAAACCAGTGTGTAAGAGTTGAAACTTGAAAGCTTAGCTTACCTTCAAAGTTCAAAGAAGACTGGAGCTAGCTTTTCTTTTTTCTGATTCGACAAAGCGTATAATTTTGTGTCTTTATAAGTGTACCGTACGCGCTTGATAATTGATATAATTTAACTCGTATTCGCCCATGTGAAAATATATGTTGTGTTCTATTTCACCACTGTTCATATGATGGCTCTCACTCACAAAAAGCCAAGAGGGAAGAAAGAAAAATGCTTTCTCTGTCTCTCAGCTATTGGTCAAATTCTGACTCCTCTGCATTTTTGGTCACTATAATATTCCCATGTCAACTTTTTCCTTATAGACTTTCTCTATTAATTGTTCAACGTTCACCAGCTTTGGTTTTGGCCCCATTTAAGTGAAACTTCTTTTATTCTCTATTTTTTTGAGACACCCATTAGTACTGGAAGTGTGAAACTTCAACTTGATTAGGATCATTTTAATTAGGCTATTTTGTTTATATTAAAAAAAAATACACGAATGTGGGGCTGACACGGACAAAACAGAGCCATGAATCCATGATATTGGGGATGGCAGTGGGCGGTGTTGGGTGGATTATATCATAACTTCTTTCCATATCTGCGAAAATCACAAAAACAAAATTGCCAATTTTTTTAAGTTGATGCTTGGTCCAGTAGGACCGGTGTCTGTACTGGCTGCACGGAAAGCAACACTTGGCATGAGACATTCATTGCAGAAGATACCTATTTCGTTGTTGCTAGTTGCTAGAGCTACACTCCATGTGTTACATAAGTTTTAACAAAAATTGTACAAGGTTCAAAGCTTTCATATCATGTTCAATACAATTATAGTCAAAATTTAATCTAAAATAACAAACTGAAATTCACATACATTTAAAAAGGACTTAATATTTGCTTCTCTATTCTATTTAATTTTTTTTTTTTTTTCCTATTCCCCCCTTCCCACCAAACCGGATTAGTATCATACCAAATCCCCCAAAACTTGATGCCACACCATCCCAATCCAATTGTCCACATTTTTCCATTGTGGCCACCACATGATGATCCCACGGCTGAGATGTAATCCCCTCTTCCCTCTTCGTTAACAAAGATGGCACTGCAACGTTTCTTGCCGTTGAACAAATCGAACTTGGATTTGGAGCTTGAATATTCCACTCTGCTCCATGGCCACCTCACATCATGACCCATATTGAAGATTGAATCTAGCAATTGGGCCATTTCCAGTAGCTCCAATGTGATAGCATTACTCAACTTCAAGCTCAGGGGCAAAGTCAAAACGTAGAGTTAGGAGGGCGGTTTTACTGCTGGTTGTGTGTAATGACTTCGGCTTTTGACTCTGTTGCTTAGCTGCTAGTTGTTTAAAGGAGTAGATTGTTTGTTTTTGGTAAAATTGGTTGACTAGGCTTAATTTTGTTTAGTTTTACTATTGATAATTTTGTTGTTGGACTAATTTTTTTGGGCTTGTATATTTTGTTTTAGATTTGGTCTTTAAAATGAGGAAAATGCCAGATTTACAAATTTGTTTACAAATTATTGATGTGATGAGTTATTGGTAAGTAAAAAATAATGTAAGTGGTACCCCCAAGTCAAACCATGGCTCCATCCATGTTCGATCTCCTCCTTCCTTTCTATGGTGTGAAAGAGACAGTCATAGAGCAATTAGTTGAGAGAGAGAATGAGAGAATAATTTTTTTGAATCAATGAACAATGTCTTAATATGACATTATTCATTGTTACATTTTAGGAATAAAGTATTGAGCCTAAATGCCTAATGCATTGATGTTTTGGGTGAGTTTAGTTATATTTTGTTTTTAAAACCGAGCTTAGTTATATTTTTTACTAAATTCTATTTTAGCAACATTGATGAGAATGCTATCAAGTGATAATTGGATTATTTTTCACCTAGTAACAAAGGTGGTCTTATATGTAAGTGATGTAATCTAATCACAAATTGATAAATGTGCAAGTTGTGGCAAAGTATATGTATGGCACCTAACATCCAAGTCCATTTGGGCCTTGGGCCATGGATTAATAATATGGGCCGAGGGTCCAACCTCCGTACTGCTAAGGATCCCGCCCCAAGCCCACAATAACTACGAGTCTAAGCTGGGTGTTGTTCGAATACTTGAAAAGCGGACTGCGGGTGCCCCGCTCACATACTACTCAGAAAATCATCCCCGGACGATATACACATGCTCGGTCATATCGCCATTTGAGTGCTTGGCAGAACCCTAGGAAACTCCGCTGCCGAACACACTTGCTGCGATGGGAACCATTTCCAAAGCCACTCATACCTAAACATCCACTTAAATTTATTAACATTGGACCTTTCTTTGCACTAGCTAAAAAGATAATGATGATCCCCCCATTATCAATGGGCTATAAATAGGAGAAACTAATGAATGAGAAGGGGATGCAATTTTGTGAGGAGAAAAAAGAGAGAAAGAGAGGGTTCGAGAGGAAGAAAACGTAGAAAAAGAGAGAAAAGTGATCTCATTGAGTCTCTAAACCTAGAACAACCCAAAGTAGGATACCCAGACCCACCATACAAATAAGTTGTGAGCCCAAGTAACGGTTTGGCCCAGCAAACCCGTCTTTGGTGCGCACAATTGGCGCCCACCGTGGGGCTTTCCTACGATGTTGTGGTTCTAGAGGGACTCGAGCTCGGGAAAAATGTCTAAAAGGCATTCGGGGGGTCACGCGGAAAGTGGATCCGTAGGGTCTTCTCGGGGGTCTAGCTAGCGAGAGCACAGACAGAAGGAACGAGAAGATAGGGAGCATGACCAACGAGAAGAAATGTCCAGCACGAGAGAAGGATCGTACCAAACCCAACGAACAGTCTCTAGTGCTACGGGATGTAGGTAGAGGGAGGAACGAGATGAAGAGCTTGAACGGCTGCGCAGACTAGTCAGGGGTTTGGAGCTGGAGGTAAGTGGTAGGCGTCGGAGAAGAGACAGAGATGACTAACAACGGGAGGTCGACATCGGGGGAAATAGATATGGGGAGGGATCTAATCAGTCCGGATCTCGGGTACGGCGAAGTCGTTCACATTCCCGAGAATCCCATCAGTACTGAGACCGTTCACATTCGCGGGGATCTCGATGATATAGGAACCGGTCTCTCTCCCGAGAGTCGAGGCAATGCCGAGACTGCTCACGTTCTAGGGAAAATCAAATTAGGAACTCAGTCTCCTCGGAGGAAAGGCGGCCTTGAAATGCTGCCATGGATGCTATAAGTCGTGCTTTACGAAAAGCAGCTCGGTCCCTATTTTCGGACGAAATCGAGCTGGCCGAAATGCCAAACAGGTTTACCCGCCCACCGTTCAATTGCTACGACGAGAAAACTGATCCAGTAGAGCACGTCAATCATTATATTCAGATGATGTCTTTGCATACTCATAACGATGCGCTGATGTGCAAGGTATTTCCTTCGAGTCTGGGAACAACTGCTTTGAGGTGGTTTAACGGGTTACGAAAAGGATCCATACGTAGTTTTTCTGAGCTAATTCAGGAGTTCGGCGTTCGGTTTGTGACCTACAGCCGAATACCTCAGCCGGTAGATGCACTTCTGTCAATGAAAATGAGGGCGGGAGAGACCCTCCGTAGTTACACCAGTCAGTATTAGGAGCCATACAATGAGATAGGTGGGGATAACGAAAGAGTCGCAGCAAGAACTTTTAGGATGAGGTTGCCCGAGGATTCCGGGTTACGAGAGTTGTTGACCAAGAAGCCTCCTGAAGGCATGCGACAGCTTATGAGATGCATTGAGGAATATAAACGATTAGAGGATGACCAGCTGCAGAGCAAAGGTAAAGCACTAATGATGAATTGTCCCTAGCAAACTGGTTTTCCATTCAGATCTCGGGGGGGGGGGGGGGTCTGACGATTCAAGAGCCGACCGCACAGATGGGAGAAGTGAATGTGACGTTTAAGGAACCAGTACACAAGATTCTTGACCGGATCAAACATGAGCTGTATTTTCGGTGGTCGAACAAGATGGGAGGGGACCCATCCAGGAGGAATCAGAATCTGTACTGCACTTATCACCGGGACAAAGGTCACACTACCGAACAGTGCCGGGTGTTGAAGGATCACCTTGGGTAATTAGTTAAGGTCGGGCATTTAAAGGATTTCGTGCTGGACTAGGGCGACAGAATCACAAGGGAAGATACTCTGCAAAGGGGAAACCTTCTCCCACCCCCTGTAGGGGTGATTTAAGTTATCCATATTGCCTCGGAAAACCAGTTGAGGCGGTAAAGTAAGAGGTAGAGAAGTTGAAGGAGGTCGGAGCAATAAAGGAGACCATTTTCCTGGAGTGGCTAGCAAACACCGTGGTCGTCAAGAAGAAGAACGACAAATGGAGGGTCTGTGTGGATTTCACGGACTTAAACCGAGCATGCCTAAAGGACCCGTTTCCCATGCCAAAAATTGATCAATTGGTGGACGCCACTTACGGGCACCCAAGGATGAGTTTCCTGGATGCCTTTCAAGGATACCATCAGATTGCCCTGGCCGCCGAAGACCAGGAGAAAACAGCATTTATATCCCCCGACGCTAATTATCATTACACTGTGATGCCCTTTGGGCTAAAGAATGCCGGGGCGACATACCAGCGAATGATGACGAGAATGTTTCGGGATAAAATTGGGCATTCGGTTGAAGTATATATTGACGACATGGTGGTGAAGAGCAAGAAAGAGGCACGACATGTAAAGGATCTTCAGGGTGTGTTTGAGGTATTGCGGAAATATAGATTGCGCCTTAACGTGGAAAAATGTACCTTTGGAGTAGGAGCTGGCAAATTTTTGGGGTACTTGATCACCAGCTGTGGGATAGAGGTTAATCCCGACCAGATAGAGGCCGTGAAGTGTCTCAGGTCGCCGAGTAATCTGAAAGACGTACAGGTGTTGACTGGGATGTTGGCCACTCTTAATCGGTTCAACTCAAAATTCTCAGATCGCTACCGTCTATTTTATCAACTTTTAAAGAAGTGGAAGGGATTTCAGTGGGATGATGAATGTGAAAAGGCTTTCCAAGATTTCAAGGAATACTTAACGCAGGCGCCGATGTTGACTACACCAGAGCCTGGAGAGGAGCTGTTTATGTACCTCTTGGTATCCGACCATGTTGTAAGTGTCGCGCTTTTAAGAGATCGGGGAGTACAATAACCCGTGTATTATATTAGCAAGACCCTAGTCAACGCAGAGACCAGATATTTGCCTTTAGAGAAATTGGTGTTGGCCCTAGTACATGCCACCAGGAAGTTGCCTCAGTATTTTCAGGCTTATATCGTGTATGTGTTGACCGAATACCCCTTACAGTCATTATTGAAAAGATCTGATTTCATGAGGCGAATAGCTAAGTAGGGGACACGGCTCGGGGCATTCGACGTAAGGTATAAGTCGAGAAGTTCAGTAAAAAGGCAGGTATTAGCTGATTTTGTGGCGGAATTCTCTCCTAAAGGGGAAATGGTCTGTCAGTTGGAACATTGCCCATGGAAGGTGTATGTGGACGGTGCTTCCAGCGCCAAAGGGGCCGGAGTCGGGATCGTCATAATTACCCCGAAGGGTATTCTCTTGGAGCATTCGTTTAGATTGGGGTTTAACGCCTCCAACAACGAGGCAGAGTATAAAGCTTTACTTGCTGGATTGAGGGCAGTCTCAAGGTTAGAAGCCCGGGATGTGGAAATTTATTTGGATTCACGACTCGTAGTCAACCAGGTGCAGGGGAGTTTTGAGGCTCGAGATCCTCGGATGAAAGCGTACTTAGAATTGGTAAAGCAGACCATAAGTAACTTTTGTACGGTGAAGGTGATCCAAGTGGCCTAAGCACTGAACAGACATGCCGACTCCCTCGCCACACTGGCATCGTCAATTGCCGAGGAAATTCCCCGACTAATCAGAGTGGAACTTGTCCTCAAGCCTAGCATTAAGGTGGCGGGAGATGAGGGGGCTGCAAAGGTCGAAGTCACAACAGTCACAACACTTGGACCGAGCTGGATGAATCCCATCATTGACTTCTTAGCCGACGACCGAATCCCGGACGATGAGAAGGAAGCCAACAAGATCCGCAGGGTAGCCGCCCGGTATTGGTTGTCCAAAGACCGGAAGCTCTATCGCAGGTCATTTGGGGGACCGTATCTTTTGTGCTTACACCCAGAGAAAGTAGGCCAACTCTTGGCCGAGCTGCATGAAGGGGTATGCGGTAGTCATGTAGGAGGATGATCATTGGCGCACCGAACAATGACTCAGGGATTCTGGTGGCCCTAAATGCAGAAGGATGCCGCAGAATACATTCGAAAGTGTGAGCAATGTCAGAAGCATACCCCTCTGATTCACCAGCCTGCCGGCCATTTGAACCCGATTAGTAGTCCTTGGCCCTTCGCATAATGGGGACTGGATATACTCGGACCATTTCCCCGAGCAACGGGAAATCGAAGATTCGTTTTGGTAGCCGTGGATTACCTCACCAAATGGGCGGAGGCGGAGGCTCTGGCTAATATCCGGGACGTAGATGTGAAGAAATTCGTATGGAAGAATATAATCACTTGGTTTGGGGTTCCGGACTCCCTTATATTAGATAATGGACTGCAGTTCGACAGCCAAGCTTTCCGCGAATTTTGCAGCAAACTCGATATCAGGAACATATATTCCTCTCCAGCATATCCCCAAGGTAATGGCCAGGCTGAGGCCGTGAATAAGGTAATCGTGAATGGCTTGAAAAGAAGACTGAAAGGTGCAAAGGGTAACTAGGCCGAGGAACTACCCAATGTTTTGTGGGCATACTGGACAACTCCTCGGAGGTCTACGGGGGAGACCCCATTCTCTCTCACGAACGAGGCGAAGGCCGTGATACCAGCCGAGGTTAATTTGTGTAACGCGTGAGTTTCAGAATTCAACACGTCCCAGAATGACGGTCATCTGATGGAGCGTCTCGATTTACTTGAAGAATACCGGGACATAGCGACTATACGACTAGCTGAGTATCAGCAAAAGCTTGCACGGCGTTATAACCAAGATGTAAGGGTGAGGGAAATCAATGCCGGAGACCTAGTACTGAGGAAAGCAGTAGAAAGCATGCGAGATACAAACACCGGGAAGCTAGCCCAAACTTGGGAAGGACCATACAGAATTACAGTCATTGCAGGTGTAGGAGCGTATTATCTGGAAGAAATGAACGAGATACCGTTGCCCCGACCTTGGAATGCTTATAATTTTAAGAAGTTTTATTAATGACCGTCCATGCACAAAAAAATGTACTTTGTACTAACTAATATGATAACGATGTAACTAGTTCGTGTAGGCCTAACCAATTCTATTTTTTTTAGTACGTCTGGTTGATAAACACGGAGGAAGCTGAAGAGATTCAAGCAGTTAGTAAATTTTTAAGGACAGAAGCCTGCTTCTCGGTTTGATCCCTATCACCGAGCAGGTGGAAACCTTATTCAAAAATTTCTTAGGACAGAAGCCTACTTCTCGGTTCGATCCTTATCACCGAGCAGGTGGAAACCTTATTCAAAAATTTCTAAGGACAGAAGCCTGCTTCTTGGTTCGATCCCTATCACTGAGCAGGTGGGAATCTTATTCAAAACATTCAAAGGACAGAAGCCTGCTTCTCAGTTTGATCCCTATCACCGAGCAGGTGGGAACCTTATTCAAAATGTTTTAAGGACAGAAGCCTGCTTCTCGGTTCGATCCCTATCACCGAGCAGGTGGAAACCTCATTCAAAAATTTCTAAGAACAGAAGCCTGCTTCTCGGTTCGATCCCTATCACCGAGCAGGTGGAAACCTTATTCAAAAATTTCTAAAAACAGAAGTCTGCTTCTCAATTCGATCCCTATCACTGAGCAGGTGGAAACCTTATTCAAAAATTTCTAAAGACAGAAGCCTGCTTCTCAGTTCGATCCCTATCACCAAGCAAGTGAGAACCTTATTCAAAACGTTCTAAGGACAAAAGTATTACAAAAGAAAATATTATATTCCAGGGCGGAAACATACCCTGTTTATTAGTGAAACATGCATGCACGGAAACTTTGAAGTATTTACAAAGAGGTTAAAATATAGATGCATAGTCATAAAAACGATTAAGGTAACTGGTCGGCAAATAAACCTTAGTCAAAATCAAGCATGAAAAATCAATTACTTCATCACCAAAACCCGGTGACATTAAGTTTAAACCCAGAAATTAAGTAATTGTTTGTTGAAGGCCATTTGTGGAAGCCCAGGCAGACAGAAAGAAAGCCCAATAATGAAGGCAACAAAGAATTGACAAAATAGATAGTAAAAACCCATTAGGCCCAAGCGGTAGGAGTAATGGATCACAGGCCTAATGAATAAACAAATGGGTCTTAAAGAGGCAAGCGGGCTCAAAGAAGCCAGGAAAGAAAGAAATAGCATCCCATGGGTAGTGTATGAGGTAGAAAAGCGAGAAAGGGCCACCGCAGGCCCAAGGCAATGCAAACTAAGAGAGTAAGGCGTTTATAGCAGGCCCATGAACCCCAAGGATAAGAATAAGATTATTAGGCCGGGGAAGCCTAATGAAGTTAGTAAAAAGCCCATGGGAGTGTGGAATTAGCAAACGGGTCGAGAAAGCCCAAAGAAAGCAATCGGGCCGTGGATGCCCAAAAGAAAGCTCAAAGGGACATAGGAGCCCATAAGTAAAAGCAAAACAGTGCCCATGACAAGCCACTGAGAAAAGGAATAAACGGCTGGCCCAAAAGAGGTCCAGCAGGATTAAGTTATTACGGCAGGAGTAACAGTCCAACGTTGCAGGAAATAAAGAAAATCAAGAGTGGACCAAAGAAATGTAAGGCCCATCATCATACAAAACCCAGCTCCTGAATGGAGTGGGAAACCAAAGAAAAGCCCACATGAAAGGTCAGAAAACATAGACGGAGAGTCTCCAGATCACGGCAAACGCATGAGCAGCAGGCAGACTCTTGGACATATCTGAAAAGGAAGCATGCGCAAGGTCCAGGCACCACCAGCCTGTACCCATCCAATATAGGACGTGGTGGGGCCATAGGCCAGAGGTAAGAGATAAAAGGGGTATGGTTTGGTGGTGGGGAGAGGGGAAAAGATCTATTTTGCGGCTCCTGCCCAAGCCCTTTTGGAAGGTACGTCTTGCTGGGATGATAAACCACCCAAAAGAGGCAAGTTTGAGGGGGAACCGTTAGGTGCATGCCTTGAGGGAAAGAGAGAGAAGTATTTATACCGTGGCAGGAAAGAAGTGCTACGGTATACTGAGGAACGAAACAAACCTGCCTCTGTCTGGCAAGAGTGAATGTCGCACAGACTTGGTGGTCGGCAAGTACGCCCAGACCAGACAAAGGCGGTTAAGGGGCAAAATGGTAAAACATTGGTCACGGCAGGCACTATAAAAGGGCCCTTGCCGTGCCCTGAAAAAAGGACTGAAAAACAAAGCATTCTGGGAGTAAAAGGAAAAACAGAGTAAAAAGAAAAGAAAAAAAGATAAGAAAGAAAACAGAGAAAAAAAGAGAGAAAATTAAGGAAAAAATGAGAGGTAATACAGTGGGCATGCACCAGTAGATCGGTTTCCCTCTTGCCCCCTTCAAATCCTGCTCTCTTCCAAAACGTAACAAGGACCTCTTTTGGGCAATAACCATTCAGGTCCGACTCCCTCAAAGCCATTAATCCCCATGACAGGATCTTTTTTCTGGGAGATTATTTACATTGAGAAGAGGCGTTCTCCCCTCTTTGGCTTTGCTTCGGCAGACTAAACTTAAAACTTGATTTATGCCCATTTGATTAGTTCGTATTATTTTATTTCTCCTTTACTTTCTCTGTGAATGACATCATCATGACTGTAATCGTGCTTTATAAGTAGGGATTACATAGCCATTTATTTAAATAGTCAAAATACTTTGTTTTGGTTATTATTATTATATCTGCCTGCCGTAACTCGTCTGAAACAGTTCTGCTTGCCGTAAGCTTACTCTTGGTAGACAAGGCATAAGTTTGTGCACAAACCGGCCCAAATTGAGTTACAATTAGACCGGCCCCAACTCCCTTACTTAGAAACATTCGGGCCCATTACCGTAGGAGGCAGCCCAGCCCAACACACAATACACAAAAAAGACCCCTACACTGTTTAGTAAAGAAACCAGAAATTAACTGTTTAGTCACCACAGCCCGACGACATGGGCAAACCAACTCAAAATAAAAGTTACTAAATAGAAGCAAATAAAAGATAAAGTAAAACAGGTTCAGCAATTAGGAAGTAAGATCCACAGGCTGCGTCTCAGAGGCCATCTCGGTAGAATGGTGCTTAGATACAGAGGGTTGGAGATGAACATTTTCACCAGAAGGGCCGTCAGTAGGGGGGTTGCTGGTGGCTTCTGTCCCGATTATTTCCACATAAGCGTCAATCTGCCCCACCAGCTCCCTCAAACTATCCGTCTCCTCCTCATCATTTGGTCCTGCAAGGTTCTGTGCGTCTGGGGTAGGGTCTGGAAAGGGGATCCGACCAGGGTCCCTAAGAAGGGAGTCCTCGGGCACCTCTAAGGCCTGTAAGGTAGCTATCCATCCCTCCTGAAAAGACAACTGTAGATCTTGCATTACTACCGGCTCCACGCCCTTCTCTTCATCGGTAAAACCCTTATCATACCACTTACTCTCACAAGCTTCCAGGGCCGCCCGTAAATCAGCAATTTCTTCGGACAAGGTAGCATTTAAACTCGCTGCTTTGGCCAGCTTCACTTCTGTTTCATTTTGCTACGTCACCAGCTCCACCGACCTTTTTCTCAGCCGACGCCTGGGATTTCTCCGCGGCAGCAACCCTCTTCTCGGCAGACTCAGCGGTTTTCGTTTTCTCCTTAGCCCTTTTTACAGCCTCTTCCCTGCCGACTTTCTCCCGGTCAACCTCCACAGTAAGGTCCTTCACCCTCTCGTTCAGGATATGGGCTAGCTGAGCGGCCTGTTAGAGACGACATTACTCACGCACGGTAACTTAGAGGAGCAACATATACGGCAATAATAAGAATATGTGTAAAAAGCAAGTGTACAAAAGAAGAGATGTTACCGCAATAGTGTGCCATAGGAGTCTTCTACCCATGGACTTATCGGTCCCATCAGCAAAAGCGTTCACGTCTTTGGGTAAAAGGAGACCGTGCACCAAGCTTTGGGCAACACGGCCCCCTTCTCCTTTCTCCCATGCCCGAACACTAGCGCTAGTCGGGAAGGGCATGCCATCTAACTCAAATGTGGGTTACCATAACTGCGCCGGTCTAGAGGATGAGGCCACGTTTATCCCAACCTGGGCCAAGGGCTTCCAAATAGTGACACCCCTGGACGGTTGGTGGGGAGTTTGAACCTGAGCGTCTCCCAGGCTAGTGGAGGTTAGGTCAGTGACCCGTCATCTCTTACGAGTCCACTCGGAAGGAGAAGGAGGTAGAGGATGAGAGGGAGGAGCCTTGACACGCCCTTGGGATGGCTGCTGCTGAACGGCCTAACTTGCCCCAAGAATAAAACGGCTAACGGTCAAAGTCTTATGGGTCACCATGTCTTCAGGAACAGAATGCGTCCTGGAAGAGTCACTGGATTCTGCGGCTTCTTGTTCTGCTACCTGAACAGGAGCCTCGGGTTCTGCAAGTACAACTGCACGCTGAATGGCCTCGTGAGCACGTTCCCGGAGATATCTGGAGGCTGCTTCGGCTGATTCGTCCCTTATAGGCGCGAGTTCATCCAAATAGGTGTATCGCGGGCCGAGGTCTCGGGCTTCGCCTACGGTAAAATTGAGAGGAAGAAAGTTCGTATGCCTAACGTCTATGTAGGAGAGGAAAGGACTGTCAACAATAAGGGCTTGGCAGAAAGGTTACCAAGTAGAGTACATCGGATCTACGTCGAGGATGAGGTGAGATGCACGGAGTTGCCCATCCCGGTGCACAAAAATTTCAGACCTGAGCACAAAGTTCAGGTCCCGAATGTGAATCGTTCTGATGTCCTAGGTAAACACCGAACCATCTGCAGCAAAAGATGGCGAGTCAGAGTTAGGGTAAATAAAATAGTTACGAACAGAAAGGATATAATAAATTAAAGATTAGAATGAACCAATTTCGCGCTGAGATAAAGGGGGTGGGATACCACCGGCAAACCAATTGTCACGCACTCAGATGTATTCCCCGGCAAAGTTCCTATTAGAGTCCGGCAAACATGAAATTAGCCGTACCCTCGTGTCTCTAGTCTTTAAATAGTAATTGGATTTCTTTTTTCCACATAGGCTGTACATGTGGTTTATGTCATGATGGTCTAATTGCAAACCAAACGTTTGGTTTAACCTACTCACACAACTCACTACCCGGAAAAAGTTAGGAGAAAGTTGGTCGAAACTCAATCGATAGTATCTAAGGGTATTAAGTAAAAGTGAGTCTATAGGAAACCTAACCCCGCCCTCTAGAATAGACATCAACAGGAAAAAGGCCGTGCCTTCCCCTTTGTGGAGAGCGATCTCGCTTTCATGGCAATACGCCATCTCCACATCATCAGGGACGCTAAAGTTTTGCCTAAAAGCAACTAAGGGCGCTCCGGCATTCAAAAGATAAGCAAAACCATCCTAAAGCCTAAGACTAAGAAAGAACTCTGGGAAAGGAAATAAAAGCAAAGGAAAGGAGAAGAAGACTTACTTTTGGCTCTAAGGGAGAGGAGGATTCTGGGTTTGTGGACAGGTACGCAGGTGAATGCTCGGCAGAGAGAAATTTCAGAAGAATGAAGAATTAAAAGTGAGAAGATGGATTATGATGAACTATTTATAGGAACCAAGGGAAATGAGCATCAGTTAATAAGCAATAATTGGTATTAATTAGTAAATGATGAAGTAAAAAGGAGTGGCCTTAGAAATACCCAGAGTAACCAACACGCGCGCCTCGATTTGTGAACCGACAGATAATAATGATGGCAGAACTAGAAGGTCTGAAGCAATGCGCCTTTTGAGAAACGCATTAATGGACCACTGTAACCACCCAAAACGCACCCGTTGGATTTCTCGGGCAAACTGCTGCCTCTTTGGCTCCTTGATTCGTCCCCAGGAGTCATGAATGAATCAAGGGGGGGCTATTGTACGGCACCTAACATCCAAGTCTATTTGGGCCTTGGGCCACGGATTAATAATATGGGCCGGGGGTCCAACCTCTGCACTACTAAGGATGCCGCCCCAAGCCCACAATAACTACAAGTCTAAGCTGGGTGTTGTCCGAATACTTGAAAAGCGGACTGCGGGTGCCCTGCTCATATACTGCTTGGAAAATCATCCCCAAACGATATACACATGCTCGGTCATATCGCCATTTGAGTGCTCGGCAGAACCCTAGGAAACTCCGCTGCCAAACACACTCGCTGCAATGGGAACCATTTCCAAAGCCACTCATACCTAAACATCCACTTAAATTTATCAACATTGGACCTCTCATTGCACTAGCTAAAAAGATAATGATGATCCCCCCATTAACAATGGGCTACAAATAGGAGAAATTAATGAATGAGAAGGGGATGCAATTTTGTGAGGAGAAAAGAGAGGGAAAAAGAGGGTCTGAGAGGAAGAAAACGTAGAAAAAGAGAGAAAAATGATCTCATTGAGTCTCTAAACCTAGAACAACCTAAAGTAGGATACCCAGACCCACCATACAAATAAGTTGTGAGCCCAAGTAGCGGTTTGGCCCAGCAAACCCGTCTTTGGTGCGCACAGTATATATTAGTAAAATAACACACACACACACACATATATATATATATATATATATGCAAGAAAGAGAAAAGTGATTTAGAGTATTCACACTGATTTCCCTAAAATAGAATAAGACATCAATTTAAGTAAAGAAGTTTAATAAAAACCCACCGCACAATGGTTTCCCTTCCCATTTCCTGAAATAAGTTACTGCTATAGTGTCTCCCTACATTTGGGGAACACTGTAGCTTACACAAAATCCAAAATTTTAAAACACTATTAACTATAGTTTGCCAAATAGTCAAAATGCTACAAATCTTTTTAGTTAGAACTCAACGAGTTATACCCATTTGGGATTTCAATAAAAAGTAGAGTTCTACCTATAAAAGTTTCACAAAAAAAGGGGGGGGGGGGAAATAGTATAATTTATATTTTTTTCATGTTTCTTTCAATACAAATATAAGGAAAAAAGAAAACACTCAAAGATAAAAAGTTGAATAATATATGTGCGCACCAAAGACAGGTTTGCTGGGCCAAACCGCTACTTAGGCTCACAACTTATTTGTATGGTGGGTCTGGGTATCCTAATTTGGGTTGTTCTAGGTTTAGAGACTCAATGAGATCACTTTTCTCTCTTTTTCTATGTTTTCTTCCTCTCAGACCCTCTCTTTCTCTCTCTTTTCTCCTCACAAAATTGCATCCCCTTACCATTCATTAGTTTCTCCTATTTATAGCCCATTGTTAATGAGGGGATCATCATTATCTTTTTAGCTAGTGAAAAGAGAGGTCCAATGTTGATAAATTTAAGTGGATGTTTAGGTATGAGTGGCTTTGAAAATGGTTCCCACTGCAGCAAGTGTGTTCGGCAGCGGAGTTTCCTAGGGTTCTGCCAAGCACTCAAATGGCAATATGACCGAGCATGTGTATATTGTCCGGGGATGATTTTCCAAGCAGTATGTGAGCGGGGCACCCACAATCTGCTTTTCAAGTATTCAGACAACACCCAGCTTAGACTCGTAGTTATTGTGGGCTTGGGGCGGGATCCTTAGCAGTGCGGAGGTTGGAACCCTGGCCCCTATTATTAATCCATGGCCCAAGGCCCAAATGGACTTGGATGTTAGGTGTCGTACAATATATAAATCATAATTTTATAGTTCGCCAATCAATTCTAATAATATACTAATTTAATAATTCTACAAAAAGAAAATTCATATAAATGTTATATATAAAACATGAAATAAAGTTAAATCACCTATAAAAATAAGTGTGCATTATATTAGTTCATTTGACTAAAACCTTATTTGCTTATATATTTAAAGTTGGCAAAAGTATATTTTCACGTAAAAAATTTAGGTTATAAAAAGCTATATATAAGCAAATAAACTAGAAATTAAAAAAAAAAAAAACGAAAACAAAAAAAAAACAAAACAAACAACAAACTCACGCAAGTATAGAAAAAAAATTTATAATGAACTTTTAAAACACTACTTAGTGGATCCTGTAGGGACATTGGGCCCAGGGGTCTAGTATCTATTTGTATATTGGGCCTGTAGCCCAAGTTGAGGACTAGGAGTTGTCTGAGGAGGAAGAATCTTTAACAAAAGAGACTGTGTTAGTAAATAAAGAAGTTGGTTTTGGTCATAGTGGCTCGGGAGGATTTTCCGAGGATGAATACCTTCTCAGCTAATAGAGACCGAGGTCAAGAGGAGTGATCCATTGTTCAAGGGAACGTTCCAGGAAGTTCGGTCAGTATAGATAGGCATGGTAGAGACATAGGAAAGGGAGAAGTCCTAAAATATCTAAGGAGAAAACTGTTACCACCGCATTAAATGTATTGCAGCTAACTCTCTGGCCGCATTAATGTGGAGGTGATACCTGAAAAGTGATTATCAGCCTTACAGCTACTACATGAAAAATTATGGGAGGTGCTAATGGGACAAGTATCAACACCAACCATCGGGCATGCAAGTGGAAGGTGGAGATGATATGAGGAGACAATATAAAAGAAGAAAGGGTAATGAGACAAGAGGATCAGAAGAAAAAGAGAAAATAACAATAGCATCAAGAACTGACTTTATAATCAAATCTGAAAGAAATATATAAGAACAGATCTCCGCAGACTTTGCCGAGGACGATTTTCTTCATTACAAACCTGTCCATTTACATCTTCTTGTCATCCAAATCTGCTTTTGTGTTTGTCTAATCCATTAAAGCTCATTTTTTCCAACTCACTCTCTATAAATTCATTGTTTTGGGTTTTTTGGGCCTAAGTCCATCTATTTGCTGGGCTAAGAAGTCAAATCTGGTCCTTACAGATCTAATACTAAAAATATTTATATTTGGAAATTTCACATTAAGTTGACAACTAATATTATTGATATTTTCATCTATAATATAGAAAATATAATATAACTTTAGTACACAAATCTATATATATAATAATAGGTAAAGTAGAAAGAAAATCCAATTAAATTTCAAATTAGAATTCAATTAGTGTCTAATTTTACGTCATGTGTCTCATCTAATCTAAATTTTAGAATTTTGTACCAAGTGAGTTAATTTAGATAAAAATTGAATTTCAATTAGAGTTTAATTTTGCGCAACGTGTTCCATCTAATCTAAATTTTTAAATTTTTGTGCCAAATTAGTTAATTTAATGTAGAAAACGAGAAGTCCAATATAATAAATCATAAAAAACATAATCATATAACTAAAAAAATTCAAATTTATAAGTCATATATATATATATATATTAATAGCTAATTAAAGTAGAGAGAAAATTTAATTAAATTCTAAATTTGAGTCTAATTTTGTGTCACGTGTCATTTAATTTTTAAATTTTTGTGTCAAGTGAATTATTAGGTGCAAAAATCAAAAGGTCTAAATTCAATTAGATTTTAAATTGAATTTTAATTGGAGTTCAATTTTGCGTCATGTGTCCCATCTAATTTGTTAAATTTTGTGGCAAGTAAATTATTGGGGGCAAAAACCAAAGAGTCTAGATCCAATTAGATTTCAAATCATATATATCTATAATTGTAATTGTTTTTAAATGTACATGTGCATATGCACGGGGTTACACTCTAGTATATATATTAAAAATGAGTTAATAAAAATAGTTAGTTTTATTTTAGCTTTTCTCTCTCTCCTCTAGGGTAGGAGCTTTTCTCTCTTGTTGGGGTACGAGTCTCTTTCTCCCTTAGTTTATCACTAAGGGTTTGACTTTCCATTTGGGTGCTGTCTTAGTTAGTCCTGGATATGGCAGATGAAGTGATACACAGCTTGGAGGGTATGAAACTGACTACAAAAGAGGAGGAAGTTATACCTATCTCCGATGAGGGTAGGCAAGAAGAGATTGAGAGATGTGTCCTAAGTTTAATCGGTAAATTCCTCACCTGAAAACCCTTTAATAAAAGAGCTGCTCTAAGCACAATGAAGAGGGCGTGGGGATTGGAAAACAAAGTACAGGTTGTGGACGTCGGAGCAAATCTTTTTCAGTTCAAGTTTCCGACTGAATTTGATTTGGAAAGGGTTTTGAAGAATGGACCGTGGACTTTCGACAACCAAGCTTTATTACTAGTTCGATGGAGAGCTGGGATGACTGCTAGCAATGTCAAGTTTGAGTATGCGTCCTTTTGGGTGCAAATCTGGGGAGCCCCGTTTGATATGGTCTCTCCAAAAGTAGCAGAGGAAATAGGGAGTCGGTTGGGAGTTGTTGAAGAAGTGGAGAAGAGGCTGAAACAGGATACTCCAGGCATGTTTATGAGAGTTAAAGTGGCGCTGACTATATCAAAACCGCTTCAAAGAGGGGCGTTTGTTGCTGGATCAAATGGACAGAGGACATGGGTCTCATTTAGGTACGAAAGGCTTGCTCTGTTTTGCCATCACTGCGGTTTGCTTGGCCACGACATCAAGCATTGTGCTTAACACTTCGCGATAACAAAGGGAGGTAGAGAAGTTCCTTGCCAGTATGGGGAATGGCTGAAGGCCTCAGGAAGTCGTGGTCGGTCTCCAAATCGACGAGACCAAGTTCGTGAGGCAGATGACAAAGGGAACGCTGAGAGGAGAACAATGCAGCAACATCAGAATGAGTTATTTGGGATGGTAAGCGATGGCGGAAGGGATGAGTCAGTGATCAAGGATGGAGGAGACATGCGCTTTAATGAGGCTAACGTGAATCAGGGGTCTGGTCCGGAAGTATCGCTGGCGTATCCCGTGAATCAGGCAGTGCAGAGTACGGACAAGGATGTGATGGAGAAGAACACGCTGGATGATTTAGTTGGGCCAGACTTGGATGGGCTGAAAGCATCAAATGGGCTTATAGATGAAAGTGGGAAAAATAAGTCTCAAGGAGTTGAGAAGCAACGGACATGGACCAGGCGAGCCCGCATGGATTATGGGCCTATGGAGAACTTAAAGGAGAATGCAAAGTTAACTCTGGGCAAAAGAATGAACACAACACAGCAGCTGGCGGGAAGTGATAGTCCAGAAGAGCAAACAGGTAAGAAACAAAAAACTGATATTGCTCCACATTCAACTGAAGCGGCGGGGGTGTCGGAACACCTCTGCCGAGCACAATGAGGCTTTTAAGTTGGAACTGCCAAGGGCTTGGGAACCCTTGGACAGTTCGAAGCCTTCATGATTTGGTGAGGGATCAAGCTCCCATTGTCTACTTTCTTATGGAAACTAGACTTGACAAAGAAGGGTTTATGCATCATTGTAGAGAGTTAGCTTATCCGAATAAATTGATCGTTAAAAAGCCTGATTCTGGGGGTGGGTTAGCTTTAGTTTGGAAAGAAGAGACTAGGCTAAAGGTGATAAATTACACTGATAATCATATTCTAGCAAAAGTAGTGGAGGATAATGGCTTCCAATGGTTTTTAACGGGGTTTTATGGCTGGCCGGAAGCAAATAAAAAATGTAAGTCATGGGCACTTTTAAAACACATTTCTTCTTTTGTTGATGGTCCGTGGTGTTGTGTTGGTGATTTTAACGCGTTCTTACATGCTTCTGAAAAACTTAGCTCCCACCCACCTTCGGTTAAACAGATGGAAGAGTTTGGGGCTGCCTTGGAAGAGTGTAATTTGATTGACTTGGGTTTTTGTGGTTATAAATTCACTTGGAATAACAAAAGGCCTGGTACAGCAAATACTAGAGAAAGGCTAGATAGAGCAGTCGCAAACAAGGAGTGGCGTGATATGTTTCCGGCTAGCTGTGTGTCTCATATTTTTTCACATGCTTCGGATCATATGCCGCTAATTTTACAGACAGGAACGGATGTAATTTCCATGGTAGAATAGCTAAAGGCTTTAAATTTGAAGAACGGTGGCTTTTAGAAGAGGATTGTGGAAATGTGGTTGATGAAGCTTGGGCTCAGATGGGTGGGGCCGGTTCTCCTATGGCCACTGTTAGTGCTAAAATTAATCACTGTGGGGCTACTTTAGATGTGTGGGGGTCGTCGAGGACAAAGCCTGAGGTGGCGGAAATAAAAAGATTGAAAAAAGTGCTTGAAAGGCTTCATAACGGCGTTCAAAACGAAGCGACCAGGTCTGAGTTTTTAGCAGCCAGTAAACAGCTTGATGATCTTCTGCTTAAGCAAGAGCTTTATTGGGCTCAACGGTCCCAGCTGGCTTGGTTGAAGTCGGGGGACAAAAACACAAAATTTTTTCACTCCAAGGCCTCGCAACGACGCCGTAGAAATTTCATACAGGGGATAAAAAATGCTGAAGGGGCGTGGGTTGACAGGATTGAGGATGTGGCTGGGGTGGCAGTCCAATATTTTGAAAATTTGTTTTCGGCTGGGGAAAGTCACAGAGTGGAGGAATGTCTTAATGCGGTCAATCACAGGATGTCACCTAATATGCTAAATATTTTATCAGGAGAGTTTAGTGTTGATGAGGTGAAGACGGCGCTATTTCAGATGGGCCCGACTAAAGCTCCTGGACCGGACGATATGAATGCTCTCTTTTATCAGAAGTTTTGGCATATTGTAGGCTATGATGTAACTAATGCTGTGTTAGATTTTTTGAACTCTGGTCTTATGATGCCTGAATTAAATTATACCCATATTGTTCTCATTCCTAAAGTAAAGTACCCAGAAAAAATGTCCGACTTTAGACCTATTAGTTTGTGCAATGTTATATATAAAATAATTTCTAAAGTGTTGGCTAATAGATTAAAGTTGATTTTGCCTCAATTAATCTCTCCCTCTCAGAGCGCTTTTGTGCCGGGTCATTTAATAACTGATAACGTTCTTGTGGCCTATGAAACCTTGCATGCTATGCATGGCCGGAAAAAGGGAAAGAAAGGGGCTATTGCACTAAAATTGGATATTAGTAAGGCATACGACAAGGTCGAATGGCCGTTTTTGGAAGGAATGTTGAACAAATTGGGTTTTCCGGATGGGTGGATTGACCGGATCATGGGTTGTGTAACTACCCCGTCCTTTTCCGTCCGCCTCAATGGTAAGGCTTATGGTAATTTCAGACCTACTAGGGGACTCCGCCAAGGAGACCCGCTTTCCCCTTATTTATTTTTGATTTGTGCTGAGGCTTTTTCATCTCTGTTGACTAGGGAAGAGGTTGTGGGCCGGCTTCATGGAGTGCCCATTTGTCGGTCTGCTCCTTCTATTTCCCATTTGCTTTTTGCTGATGATTCTCTTGTGTTTTGTCAAGCTAAACAGGAGGAAGTACAAGTGGTCTCGGATGTTTTAAACTTGTATGCTGCAGCTTCCGGTCAATGTATAAACTTGGAAAAATCCTCAGTTTTTTTCAGCAGCAATACTTCAAAGGGGCATAGGGACTGGATAAAGAGTGTGTTGAAGGTGAAGGAAGTGGACAAATTCGAATCCTATCTAGGCTTACCCACTTTGATTGGCTGGTCAAAATATCATGCTTTTGCTTTTCTTAAGGAGAGGGTGTGGAAGAAGATCCAAGGGTGGAAGGGGAAGTTACTGTCCAAAGCGGGGAAGGAAGTCCTAATAAAAGCGGTGGCCCAATCAATCCCTACATACACGATGGGAGTATTTCTACTACCAGTGAAACTCTGTAACGAATTGAACATGATGTGTGCTAGGTTCTGGTGGGGCCAAAGTGGGGATGAAAAAAAGATACACTGGAAGAGTTGGGAGTCTCTTGTCCAGTCAAAGAAGGAGGGAGGTTTGGGTTTCAGAGACATCCGGAGTTTCAACTTAGCCATGTTGGCAAAGCAAGGGTGGAGATTGTTGACCAACCATGACTCTCTTCTTTATCGATGTTTTAAAACAAAATATTTCCCCCGATGCACCTTCTTGGAGGCGGCTGATCATCCTAACAACTCCTTAGTTTGGAAAAGCTTAATTGCGGCGCAATCTATTTTGAGAAAGGGGTGTTGTTGGCGTGTTGGTTCGGGCTCTTCTATCCGGGTGTTAACTGACAAGTGGCTGCCTCACCACCCAACAAATAAAATCCTGGCTCCACCGAATGAAGTAGAGGAAGATTGGTATGTGGCAGAGCTAATTGATGGGAATAACTTCCAATGGGACCACTCTATCATTGACAGGGCATTTAGCGAATTTGATACTGAAGCTATCTATCGAATCCCCCTGAGCAGAAGGTATACTTCAGATGTGTTGGTCTGGCTGCATAACAAAAATGGGCGATACTCGGTGCGGTCTGGTTACTATACAGCAAGGTTGTTGGCTAGGGAGTCAAAACATATGGGTGAGGGGTCTAACCCAAGGGCTGGCAGTGACGTTTGGGCTAAGGTTTGGGGGCTTCACATCCCAACTAAGATCAAAGTCTTTGTGTGGCGAGCCTGCCACGATATTCTCCCAACTTATGATAAGCTTAGGCAGCGACGAATCATTGATTTTGACCTCTGCCCTGTCTGCAACCAAGCCCCCGAAACAATTCTGCATTCTTTGTGGGAGTGTGCAGCAGCCCAAGATGTGTGGGCTGGCTGCTCCAATCGTTTGCTGCAAAAGGGGCTGACAGTCCATGCTTCTGTGTTCAATTTGGTGGAGGATTTTCTGCATAAGCTGCCTCCGGATGTGCTGGATTTCTCGCTGGTGCTTTGCTGGCTTCTTTGGCATCGCCGCAACCGAGTTGTTCATGGGGGAATTTTGCAGGAACCTGGGGCTCTGGTTGGACGTGCAAGCAGTCTTTTAGATGAGTATCTGGGGGCTCGGACTCAGCTGGTTTCTTCCATGCCCCATGTGTCAAGCGGTCCATCCCAGAAGTGGCAACCTCCCTTAGGCTTGACATACAAGATGAACTATGATGCTGCAGTGTTCAATGAGTTGCCTGCTACTGGTGTTGGAGTGGTGATCCGGAACGGGGATGGTCAGGTGATGGCAGCGTTGGCGTCAAGGGGTCCTGCTGTTATGGATAGTGAAGAGGCAGAGGTTCTAGCTTGCCGGCGAGCCTTGGAGTTTGCAATTGATGCCGGCTTTGCTGATTTAGTTGTGGAAGGTGATAACTCAAACGTGTTGCGGTCTATTGTCTCTGCTCAGCCGGATTGGTCAAGACTGGGAAACATTTACGATGACATTCGATACTTGGCTGCTAGGC
Source organism: Quercus robur (assembly GCF_932294415.1). NCBI lineage: Eukaryota > Viridiplantae > Streptophyta > Magnoliopsida > Fagales > Fagaceae > Quercus > Quercus robur. The sequence continues at coordinate 16,065,162 of NC_065539.1, forward strand.
TGCGCTTTGTGGAGTTCAAATGCATTAGACGATCCGCAAATGGAGTGGCCCATTCTCTTGCCCGTTATGCTAGACAAATTAACGATGATTGTATATGGCTGGAGGAAACCCCTCTACCAGCTCAAAGAGCTTTGTATGAGGACTCTGTTTCTTTGTTGGTTAATTGAAATTGAGTTCATTTTCAAAAAAAAAAAAAAAAAAAAAAGTTAGTTTTAAATGTTATAAAAAAGACTTGGTAATTGAGCCAAATTAGGTCAAGTCCTAGATTGAATCAACGAGATCAAGTCAAAATCTATTATTTGTAAAAGAACGAGTTGGCTTAAAATGGTTTTGTATTTCTATTTAGTCACTTACGAATGCATTCAAACTCACACTTAATTTCACAACTTACTTAGATATTAATTTGTGATTGAATTTTAGTACTTACATACGAGACTACCATAGGTACTTGTTAAAAAAAAGAAAAGAAAAAAGGTATACCAATTACCAGGTGACACTTAGCTTTGGATGTGTATTTGGGATTAGGGATGACAATTCATGTTCGTGTGTCGGGTTCATGTTGTGTTAATTCATGAGTATTCGACTATATGGGTCGACACTAACCCAATACATTTATTAAACGGGTTAAGTTTCCTTAATCCTAACACAACATTTTTATTAAACAGGTTAGTCGTGTTAACCCATTTATTAGATTTTATCAAAACGAAAAAAATATTATTGACCAAATTGATTTGAATTATAAAAAACCAAACAAATAGATTTTTTTTTTTAAATACAATTCAGAACTAACGAATAATTGCATAACAAATAATTATTCAAAACTAAATCATATCTCAATATCACAAATAATCGATCACAATATGTCAAAGAAAATAAACCATAAAAACTAATAATCTTATAAACCTAGGATTTTGAAGTGTATATTGGTAAAATGATATTTAATTAAACGGGTTGGACAGATCAAATGGGTTCTGTGGGTGGGACATGAACAAAACACATTTATTATCGAGTCAGTTATGTCAACTCAAATATGACATAAACCCATTATACTTCAATTCATAACTTGCTAATTTCGTATCGTATCGTATTTGTAGGTTGTGTCGAATTTTGAAACCCTTACTTGGGATGGTCTTTAGACTTAGGATCCGTTTGGATTGAGCTTATTGTTGCTGAAACTGAAAACTGAAAACACTGTAACAAAATCATTTTTAAATGTGTAAATAGTACCGTGGGACCCATTTTTAATATTTTTTAATACGTGAACAGTGTCAGCACAGTGCGTGAATAGTGCATACACTGTTCATAACAGTAAAATTTGTCTCCCAAAGTCAACAAATGCGGGCCAAAAAAAAAAAGGGAGAAAACGCAGACGTGAGACGCAGAGCCCAAACGCCCTCTTAGGGTCCATTTGGATTGAACTTATTGTTGCTGAAACTGAAAACTGAAAACACTATAGCACAATAATTTTTAAATGTGTAAATAGTACCGTGTGACCTATTTTTAATATTTTTTAATACGTGAACAGTGTCAGCACAGTGCGTGAACAGTGCATACACTGTTCATAACAGTAAAATTTGTCTCCCAAAGTCAATAAATGCGGGCCAAAAAAAAAAAAAAAAAAAAAGAGAAAACGTGCTTTGGAGAAAACACAGACGTAAGACGCAGAGCCCAAACGCCCTCTTAATCATTTCTATTACTTATTGCAACATTTTTTTTCCACGTAAGAGTTCAAACGGATTATTGGGTACGGGTCCAAATTTGTATTTAACCTTAATCATCCTGCAGCCTTTTGAGTATTGAGTTTAGAAAGCCAGCTGCACATTTTTTTTTTTGGCCCCCAAGGCTCCAGTCAAGTGGGAAAGTCTGTAAAAAAAATTTTAAAAATAAAATAAAATAAAAGGTTAAACGGAAGAAATGGTAGACAGTAGACAACATCGTAGGCAACGATCTGTAAACGTGTCTGGCACTAAAGCTGCAAGTATTTATCCATGGAGTCAGTTGGGGCACAGGCGAAATTGGAAACTCAAGTGAAGGCGCAGCCATGTTGTCTTAAGAGTCAAAATATGGCTCCTTGGCCCTTGCCCAGGTACGAGAAAGAGGATGGTCAAACATGGTTCGGCACATTTTTGTTGCAAGTCAAACATGATTCGACACGTTGGCACCTTCCCTACTATATTATATATATACACTACTACTCCTTCCCTATTATCAATCAATCACATCACTCCTACGTCATGCTCTTTCAACACAGAGAAACTCAAATAAGGAGGAGATGGAAAAATAATTTTAATTTGAAAAACAAACAAATTAAAGATTTTTCATTCACTTAATTGAATCCAAAAGTCTGATTAAGATTGATACTGCACACTTTTCTGTATAACAATTGCAAAGCATTTATATATTCTCTCGTGACGAATTAAGTAAAGGAATCTACCCTAACTATTTTTGGAAAGTGAGTTTAGTATAACTTGTAATCTAAAGTTCGAAGTCTGAAAAACTCATATCTATTAATAAGAATTCTGTAATTCAACCAATTGATATTTAGTGTTTGTAATAAAAATGTTTAAGATTCAAATTTTCTTTCTTTCAACTATCAAATTATTCAAAGAAAATTTGTGTCTTTTGGACACAATGACAAGCCAAAAGTGATTTGCTGCATTTTTTCTTGTTAAGTGTTGTAGTTTCGATTTATTAAACGCTTGCTAGGCATTAATTCCTTAAAATCATAGGGATGCCAAGGCAAACTCATTGCATGGATGGATAGTAATAAATAATAAGTTCATTAGAGGCAACAAGAGTACAAAATTAACAGTGCAATACTAGGAAATTGATTCAGGATTGGTTTGTAACACAATGCTGCCAAAGAATCTAATTCTCTTCAGCTATGGTACGACCCTTTAATTTTTCTTTTTCTTCGATCTCTATTCACTCATATTATTTATACATTTATTTTTTTGTCACTTGTTGTCTTTTACGACAAGCTGTTGTTTTCAGAAGCAAATGATTAACAGGAGATCATGAAGATCTAAATGTCACAATCCTGATGCCTCAATGACGACGCTGCTGTGCCTAATTTAATTAACAATTCCAAGAATTAATAATCAATTTTAAATATGTGATTGGCACTTGTCAGTATTATAATCATCTTTAGTCAAGGATGATATTATATTGCTTGTTGAAATTTAATGGTATTCTGCCGAGAAGAAAGGAAAGAAAGGAAATATATATATATATATATATATATAAAAGAAAGGCAAAATCAAAACTTCCAAATTTGGATCTAACCCAAATCAGAAAGCTTAGCGAGTTGCGAAGTCCAAAAGAAGCTTTGAATTGAGACGTTCATTCGTTTAACAATAAGAAACAAGGAGAAATATGGTGCAATCTCGTGATAAACGTGGTTGATATTTTCTTTCAATAGAGTACCGAAAAGAAACGCGGTTGATGATTGAACTCAAATAAGGCAGAGAATTTGTGTTTTTTTTACTTTGTTCATTGATTTTTGATAATTGTTAATGGCCTTAATACTGAAAAAGAAAGTGAGATAAAACATATCTTTTATAGTCAAATATTTAATATAAATGATAGGGTTAAAAATAGAGAAAAATATTAAATTTGTTATTGGGGCCACAAACACGTATTCTCTCATAGTTATCTATTTAACCAAAATTACAAATGCAAGCGGAAAAAAGGCTTCTCTTTCTCTTGTCACTTTAAACCCTAGTTCACCTAATATTTAGATGTTCACTTTTTCTGGTCAAAAAGACTCAGAACTCCTAGTAGGCCTCTCTCTCTCTCTCTCTCTATTTTATTTTTTTATTTTTTTGGAAAATTTACCCAATGCTCAACTTTTGCTTCTATAAGTTTGAAAGAAAAAAAAAATATTTGTATTAATTTATAGGATACTCATTTTGATGTAGTAAATCTCAAAACAAAAACAAGATTGCAGCAACTATATCGAGCTTGAGAACTCTCAAATCTTCACCTCAATGACCACTAGATTTTCGTAAGTGTGGACTCTCCTAGTTGAGATTCCAACCCTAGCTATGTAGTACCCTTGGAGAACTTGAAAAACTCTTTTTTATCCCCCTTATGCAATAATGTAGCTCAATTAGAGAGAGAGAGAGAGAGAGAGAGAGAGAGAACAATTCTCTTTCTCTTAAAAGCTTAGGGTTTTATCAATTGACTAATCTCTTTTATAGTTTTATATGTCTAACACATAATGGATCAATTAATGAGTTACTAGCACAAGTAACTTAAAATAGAATCAAAGGGAAAATAAAAACACTAGCTCCAATAAGTCTTGAGCTTCCTATTAACTCATAATAGAACCAAAGTTACCATTAATTAACCATAATTTATTAAAAAAGTATGGTTGCACTCTAGGCTTTTATTTAATTAAATAAGTATCCCAAGACTCTATTAAAATTGCATTTTAACCCCTCTATGAAATTATCCAGTGTGAAACAAAGTTAAAGATTATTTTCATTGTATAAGTTACTACATCTTAAGTCGTTGAGTCAATGATTTAATCTTTTGTTTATTCTTATACATATGAAAGCTAATTTCATAAAATGTAAATTCTAATAACTCTTTGCTAAAGTAGTCGGGCTAACACTCTGAATAATCAATTCCCATTAAATATATGTCAAGGGGATGCATGGAATAAATACAGAGGACAAAAAAAGATATTATTACTAGTGGATTATTACTTAAATACCTGTCATATAAGAGTTCAAATTTGATATAGATATGGCGTAAAACGTGGGTGGTGTTTTTAAAACACTAACATAAGGAACATCACACAGAATTAAAAGCCCTTTTCCCTTTAAAAGAAATTTTAAAAAATTAAAAAGAAAAAAAGTGAAGAAGAACGGGAGTTACAGAATGATACACCGCCACTTTGCTATTGGAATAGCTATTGTCATTGATTCCTCCTCACTGTGCTTTTTTTTTTTTTTTTTTTTTTTTTTTTTTTTATTTTATTTATCATCTCATATAATTTTCAACAATTTTTTTTTCTATTTCTTTCCATTTCATAGTGTTTGGTCACCAATATTTACTTAAATTCACAATATTTCTCTGATGTTGAATTTATAAATTTAGTTCCCACAATATTTACTTTCCAGTACCTACTTAAATTTACCTATGAGAGAGAGAGAGATGAATCCAAGATATGGAAAGGCATAAACTTAGGAGCCACCACTAGTAGTGGCAGTGGCGGTGGTGAGTGATGGTAATAGAAGCTTACAGTATAATTTTGGCCATATGTTTTGATCTAGGGGAGTAGAGACTCGAGTGAGATGGTAAAAGTTAGGAAGAGAAAGAGAGAATGCATCACCGCCATAGAATAGCAGTGAGGATTGGTGAGTGATGCTAAAAAGGTCAAAGAGAGCTTTGACCATCGAGGTACAGTTTTAGAGAGAGAATGAGAGAGAGGAGCAAATTTGTGATGAGTTAGTGGGTTGATGAGCATTGATTGTGTGTGGCATTACCTATTCATTAATTTATAAAATATTATTGTGACATATTGAAATTGGAGAATGTAAAATCTCTGTTTTACTCCACATTCGGATTGAATTTAAACTCTATATCTAATTATTAATGTAAAATAATGATGGTGAAGTCATTATACGTGTAGCCGAAGTAATCATCACTTAAAAAACATCCCAGGATGTCACTTTCGTTTTTGATTTGTTCTCCTTGATTTGTTCTCCTAGCGCCTCCTGTCAAGTGTAATATAATTCGCACCCATTAAACTTTTTTTTTTTTTTTTTTGAGAAATCCATTAAACTTATTTATCCTGGAAACCCATGCTTATTTTTCAAACTTCGTGGTTGTTTAATATTGCCTTGTTTCTTTGACATTTAGTATGCAAGTTGGCAGGTGTAAACGAAATTTGCATATAATTAAAAGCCCAAAACGCATCTAATAAAACATGATTTTTGGACTAGCATTCTAACTAATCCATTGCTGACCTTCATAGCCAGACAAATTTTCTTAAAGGTGTGGACCTCATTTTTTTTATTTTGTGGGAACAAAACCTAAAGTTGATATTAGTGAGAACACAAATAAAATATGAAAAAGAAAATTTTGAAAACTATAAAAAAGCTATCCAATTAAGATTTGTTGCATTATACTATATATCATCCTTTAAATATAATTTGATTCATTTAAAATAAAGCAAATAAATAGAAAACTATATTCAGAATAAATAAATACAAAACGCTAAAGGTAACTCAACCCTATTTAACTTATAAGCATTACTCATTGACTCCAAAAAATTCACTTCATATGGATCCTACTCCTACAGTAGCATTCGATCGTGTATCTTTTCAAAAATCAACTTGATCCATGCCAAGGGCAATCCTGATAAAAGCGTATTTCTCAAATATGTCATGCCATAGATCCCAAACTTGAAGCTCAATTTGTTTTTCTTGATCTAGGTTTTAAATTCTCATCACCAACTATCAAACAATAAATAAAAACGAACCTGTTAGATGATCTGTGGGCTAGAGCACTTTCATGGACCATTTCTCACCCAACATAATTTTTGATAGGAGTCCTACGGTAGGACTCATATCTAAGCATGGGAATGAATTATAAATTAAAATTATTTTACTATTCAGTTTTTTTTTTTACTATTTATAGGTTCCAATGCACTTTTTAGCATTATTCATGAGCTTCACTGTACTATTTCAACTAACTTTTACCTTTATCTACCATACTTTTAGCAATAATTTTTCAATTTCAACAAAATAAGCGGTATCCAAACGAGTCCAAATCTTCTGTTCCACTTTTCCTGCTCCACTCTATACTCCACCAATAAATACATGCCACATGTTTACCTAATTAATTAAATACTACTATTAATTAATAACGGTAGTATTAATAAGTCAATAATGATAGTATTTAATTAATTAGATGAACACGTAACATATTTTTATTGGTAAAGTAAGAAAAATGAAACAAAAGATTTAGACTCGTAACCAAACACACCCTCTTAAGTCCTATCTCTATCCTTGAGTCTCCCAAGATCTTTTGTTGTGTGAAGTTCAAGAAGAAGAAGAAAAAAAATCAAATATTCTGTTGTCTGTTGGCTGGTATGTATCTAATGGAGACTCTAAGAGCTACAGAAATAAATAAATATTTAACAGAGCATCATCATAGATTTTCAATATCCATCCTCATCACGTGTATCACGAGCAACACGTCTGCTTCAGTTCAGAGAAAGTAGGCATCTTTGGTTCTTTTCTGTTTAGTGTTTTCTAGATAAACAATGTCATGGTCATGGATGAAAGAGATAACAAAAACGAACTACAAGATTGGTGGTTTGGATTTATGACTTAAGTTGGGATTTACACTTGATCTTTTGCAAAGCAATGTATTACAAGTTGTTGCTATGCTGTTATTGTTCACCCTGCTTCAGCTGCCAGGTCCTATTTCCAAATCCTTGGGTCTTGGCGTGGGGTGTGAGTGAAAGTGATACTATTCAATAAAGAAAAGCCTCTACAAGACTACAACAGTATATTATTAAGTAAAATAAGGTGCACAGTGAGAAGGACATTCTGGTTACTCGTACGGATTGGCAACACTAGTGACTGAAACTCTGACTGTTTCTAGCAGAAACTATATATATATATATATATATATATTTCAAAAGAAATGAATAATAGTTTTAGCTCATGTTCCAACAAGCTCTACGTGTACCAAATAAAAGGGGTAGTTGTAGTGGTGATGGGAGGTGGGTTGGGCTTGTTGATGGTTTAGGGTGGCTGGTAGTAGATTTTGCTCGATTTGATGAGTCTTGATAATGTGGCGTGGGCTTGATGTCAAAGGCATGATGGTAAAACAAGTTCTGCAGCAGGTGCAACATCAGCTGCCACACCACTGCAACTCAGGCTACAACACAGTGCAGCAGATAGTGCACCAGAGCAGCACAAGTGTGCATCAGACCAAGCAAGGCAATCTGATGATACAATAGCAAGTGCAAGAGTAGCAGATATGAAGATTGAAGGATTGAATGATCATCAAAGGACTGATATCTTTGATATGGCTTTGCTCCAATGTAGACTTCCAATGCATGACTCCAAGATACCATTTAAAGGTTTAGATCCAGCATTTTGATTAACTAGTATGTAGCAACTTTTAATCTATAGGTTTAGATTGTTTGTAGATAGATTTTTGGTAGCATCTTTCAAAGCAAAAGGCACATAACCTTTTAGATTACAAAAGAGCGCCTTCAAAGTCTTAGTCAAATGTGCATTAGAGTTTGCTTATATACCATGACTTGTAGAACTAGAACCCTAATCAATTGATGGGCTGACTGGTTGTTGATCAATCGAGCCTTAGTTCAATTATTTGAAATCTTTACGACTCGATCAATTGAAGAGGAATTCTAGTTTCTGAGCAGTAAATTTAGCAATACTAAGACTTTCTAAAAGTACACTATAAAACAGTTTTGCTCCATGTTTGCCAACCCACAATCTCAAAACCTAACAGAATACAAGTACAACGGGAACAAAAGGTAGAATAGTGAGAATGAGTAAAACAATCTCAGTAATCACACAATTTAAGAATCTTCTTGTTCAATCTCTTACAGCTTTCCAAAACATTATACTTAGCAAAGCTAATAGTTTAAAAATAATGATGCCAGATGCACGGGTGCATAAAAATGAAGAATATTGTTGGGACATGAAAGAATTTGTGACTAGAACCAAAAATAAAGAAAACATATAAGTTAATTAACATACCCACAATGGTCGATGCATAATTGCTATACGGGACATGGCCTTGAGCCCATTGTTCTTAGGACTCTAGGCTCATGGTGCCGCACAGGGTAGGACCCCAACCTGTTGGGCCTTGGGCCCTAACCTTGTGATACAACGTATGACCTTGTCCCTATTAACCTATGGCCTTAACCCGGACGCACCTCGAGGCCCGATCTGAGCCTAAAGATCGAAATAAGACAATTTTGTCTTAAACGTCAAAAGCAAGCCTCTCCCAATCAACTTTAACCTGACCGAGAGTGTAATTGCCCAGAGATATAAGGTCTCGGCTTCTCAGTATTGCCTTGGGAAATATCGCTGCCGAACAGCATTTTGGAGGCAGGAATTAGTTCCAATGCCATTATCGCTGTTCCCAACAAAACATCCACTTAGAACTGATGGAATTGGACCCCCAAGGTGAAATCAGGAATTAATTATAAAGGGAGAAAAGGGAGAGAACAGAGAGAGAAAAGGGAGCAATCCTGTGAGGGAAAAGAGAAGGATTTGCAGAACACGAGTGTGTGCCACAGGGTCTCAGAGCATAAGACTAACCATAGTAGGAAATCTAAAACCCACATTATAAATAGATTGTAAGCCCAAGTATAGGTAAAGTCCATTAGCCTTATTTTGGCCTAGCACAATTGCATATATAATTCTCAATTGTATGATGAATGATTCAGATATGATCCTTTAAAAGAATAATTCAAGTAAAATTAAGACAATGAACTATTTATGAGGGTTAGATATAAGACAAATATGCATGAGTCGGACTCTCGGAGTTTGCATTAATTAAAACAATTTAACTAAAAATATAGGTTACAGAAAGTACAGTACTTTACAGTTGGGACATTAAAAATACAAGCCAAGAGTCAATCCCATGATAGCCACTTAAAAAAAAAAAAAAAAAAAAAAAAGATCCTACTTCTCAGAGAAACTGGACTGATTGTTTCTCCAGTACAAGAACATAGACCACAATCCACAAGTTTTTTACCTTCTCAAAAAGCACCACGTGAAAACAAAGAGATAAGAAAAAGATTTCATTATGACTATTATAACTTTATAAGCCACATGAAAGCTCAGACCTCTCCAAAAACCCTAGTTATAATAAATTATAGCGGAATAGCCATGAGGTTTAATTATTTCAAGACGAGTGAGTTGGGTAATTCAACGTGGTCAACAAGTCAACCGCGCAAAAATCAAGAACAAGAAAAACCCCTCCAACAGAACAGAAGTACAGAACCCTCATGATGAGAAAACAAGCTTTGGTAATAGCAAATGGTCCCAAAAACAGGTGGAGAAGAAAGTAGAGGTTGCAAGCAGTGGCTTCTCTTGAGATTTAGGTCTGAGAAACAAAAATTATGGATGATCTTCTAAATTAAGCTCTCTTGATGTACAGATTGAAAGAATAAGGTCTTCATACACGAACTGAATGATCTTGGTGTAGCATGTTGGATTTACATTTCTTTCAATAAAGCCACCCGTAGAGTTTTCACTAGATCCTTTGTTGTCATATTGAATTCGTTGCCCTTCTGTAAAACACGTGGGATTAGATTAAAATGTTTCTGCATCAATTTTGAGAAAATTATTTCCTTGTTTTTAAGAAAGAAAATGCAATTTTTCTTTGAACATAGCATAATAATATATACCTTTCTATTTCTATTTGATAAATAAATGAACAATAATTTTCTTAAATAAATTCCTTTCACCAAAAAAAAAAAAAAAAACTATGAAAAGCATCATATATAAAGGTTTTTATTTGTCTTATACATGATGAAATATTTAAAATGAAATTACCTGAGCAATAATGGTTATGTCAATAGTGGAATTCCCAAAAGGCAAGACACTGCTATTGACAACAATTAGATGAAGCTTCTCTATTTCGCTTAGTATTTTCACAATAGCTCCTTTTTGTTTCTCGCAGTGGATTCTGATAAGTACATCCTTTTCTGAAATTCTTGCTTCGATCTCAAGAAGTGCTTCATCAGAGTAGTTATCAGAGTTCTCGTTACACGAAGAGGTGTCATCATCAGCTGAGAGCTGAGACTTCTTCACAAAAACCACAGATTCCACAGTTCTTTTCTTGGTCTGTTCCTCGAACAATTTTATGCGCTCTTGAAGCTCTTTCACGTAGTTGATAGCTTCTCCAAGGACAGAAGCTTTGTCCATCTGTAAACAGAAAGTTAGAGACATACTGCAGTGTAAGTTAAAGTGCATACACTTCTATCACTTTTGTCAAAAAAAAAAAAAAAAAAAAAAGTGCATACACTTTTTTTTAAAAACAGCAAAGATCATATGATACTAGGAAAACACTAACCATATCTATGTTATACCCTAAACGGACTAATCAAATTATACTTTTGGAATCTTTCCTCCAAAAAAATAAAAAACTTGGACTCCTCATAATGGCTTTTATAGTTCAAATCACTAATAAACACTCGATGTTGGACTCAATACTCATATACAATCTAATTCATTTACACATCATGTCACCATGAAGCTAGAAATTTAACCAAAAGGATAATGATATCTTTCGGTGAGTTAAAAAGAGTAACCAATTTGACAAGCAAAATTTATAGGTGTACCTTTTTTAGGCCAGGAACAATGGCTGAAAGAGCTATGAACCGTTCACCGAGCTTTTCTCTACGCCTCCTCTCCGCAATAATATGATCTTGAGCGTTTGAAGGATTTCTGGTCATTGATGAGTAGGTCCTCTTAATCCCTTGCAGGCTGGCTTTTGGTGCATAGTCTTGGTTCTCAAAGGAATCCTTGGAAATCAAAGGTGGGAAGTGTATATTTGCTTGGGAAACCATCTCGTTGTTTAGCTTCAGGGAGGAGTCATGACTTCCATAGAACTCTTGAGGGTTCGTTAGCATTGAAATTGAATTCTCAAATGAAAGAATGTGGGAGGAAGAAGGTATTGGCGAAACATGGTCTGTGATGCAAGAGTCCCAACTGTTAGTCTTTGGCTGCTTGGCAGGCCTCTGAAATGTTTCAGCTGAAGTATTACTTAAGGTGGTGGTGGCCTTTTCTGTGAAGGTGGGATAAGAAGAATAGCTTTCAGAAGAGAGAGATTGTTGAAAGTTCTCTACCATTGCAGTGGCCATGTCATGTGTGGTAAAACCATCAAGAGTGTTCGTGTGGGATTGGTGGATGTAGTTGTATTCATCCATTCCCTATTCAATTCAAACACCCATATATAGGAAAATTGTGTGTTAATTGAAATGTTCACAGGTGAGAAAAGCCATTGAAAATTAAATTTGGAACCTTTTTTTTTAACAATATATGCTATACCATAATTAAACATAGGATAATAATCTTACCAACTCTGATAGCCATTTCGCTGATGAAATCTCCATTGATGCGACTCAAAAAGGGTTGATCTTCCAAGGATGAGGCCAGGCGCAATTTTCTTAGATCTGAACACGGCAAGTCCTTGAATGGAAAAACAAAAAAGGGTTTTCAGATACTAGGATCTTAATAAATGCAGGTGTAATAGGGAAACCTTGGAGAAATTGAGGTTTCAAATTCAGAGAATTATATAGTGTATGAGGGGTTCCAGAGAAATTGGATGTCTCAACATATCTATAATTTGTTGCACCTTAATATTTATGACATACTTGAGTAAGATAGTGTGCCCCAAAAGCTATGGAGATGACAAGGAAACGAGAGGTTGAAGTTTGATTACCTTTCTCCTATAAGAAAGCAAAAACTAATTTTTTTTATTTTCCAAATTCCAAGTGGCTCATAAAAGAAGTTTCCCCAGTTCCTTCATCAATTATAGTAGTTGAAGTTCTTGAACATGATCCAATGATATTTCTCCTACCCACGTGTGCAAATTTGTCCTCATTATTTAATCTTTTATTTTTTTTGGCGAATACCTTAATCCTTATCCTTATTCAGGATTCAACCGAAGGCCAATTCTAGATGTGTGTCTGCGTGTTGACAAAATTGTAACTTGATCTGTGGAGAAACAGCGGATCTGTGGAAATTGTTTTTAATCCAAAATTTATGTGTTTTTTTTGTTTCCTAAGTAACTATAAAGTCTACCAACCAGAAGCCTCATGTTGAAATTAGTTTTTTTAAGTCAATTATTTAGCCCCTTAATTTCTAAATAAATTGGCAACTTGATCTGTGAAGATATAGAGGATCTGCGAAAATTTAATAAGAAAAAAAAAATGTTTTAAATAAACTATTTAGCCCTTTTTAATACGCGGTTACATTTTTTTTCCTCGAAGTTCACAGGCCATCACTTCACTAGCTTTCTTATGTTACTGTTTTCTTTTTGACATTGTTAATTATAAATTAGGGTTGATTTTTATGAAAATACTTGAGAGTGACTCATACTGGCCATGCTGGGAAACGATCATAGCCTTTAGTAAGAGGCTAGCTATTTGACCATTTAGTACTACTGCTGCAGGATAAAACAAAAGCTAGTTTTTGAGAATGTTCATGAGATGAACAGGCGTAATCCTATATATCTTGGAATTTGTTCATTTCCAGTTCATTTGGCTAGCTTGAACATACTCACATTAAAAATCATTTACGAAATAGCAAGTAGTTCTTGTCTGAAAGAGTTTGGCTCTTTTTTCAGCCCTATCCTAGAAAAATTAACCTGAACATCCATGTAAGTTCTTGTATTGAATAATTTTCAATGTTGTCCTGTTTGATCCAAGTTATTATGTGTAAGGACTCAGTGCTCGTTTGGATAGCACTTATTAGTGCTGCGTCTGCGTTTCCTCAGTTTTTTTTTTTTCTTTTCAGCCGCAATGGTTGACCCGTTCTTCTGTGAACAGTGCACTTGTGTACTGTTCACGGGTCCCACAAATTTCAATTTTTATCAACTTTTTCATTAAAAATGGGTCCCACAGTACTATTCATATATTTAAATATTATTTTGCTACAGTGTTTTCAGTTTTCAGTTTCAGCAAAATAAGTTCTATCCAAACAAACCCTCAATTTGTAACGACCCCAAATTGATTTATTGGGTTCGAACGTTAAAGGCCCAAACAATAAATTTGTAGAGAGTGGGCTGAAAGGCTAGGCCTTGGTCACCCGACAGTGGTTAATCTTGGCGTTCATGATAATCGCACAAAGGTGAACTAAGTTTGTCCTTAGCCCTTGTCCGATGAGCTTAATGTTCTTATTATTCCTTTCACTTTTTGTTACAATTGTTACAGCCTCATTTTGGCGCATGAATTCTTACACTATATAGCCCCTCCCAGTTGATCCTGACCTTCCATCTGTTGATCAGGCAGGTAACTACTCAAGTGCCTGTCCCATCAGCCGCCTCCCCCCACTTTCTATTAGTTGCAATAACTGAAACCACACTGTTCAGGGGTCTTTTCCCATCAATGTGGCTAGGACGTTTGTTGGCGTATTCAATGTGAATGTGATGTCTTTTCCTTGAACCACTCCCACACTATACCCCCTTGCAAGTCCCATTCTACTCGCCTTTTCCTCTGGGAGCGCTTTGGGGGGCTGCCTTTGATGACGTGTCGTTCTTCCCTTCTAGGCCTTGGGATGCCGAGGACAGAGTCATCCTCGGCTGCATCTCTAGGCCACTTGGAATTTCGCTGCATGTACTCGGCAACGACTCTCCTCGGTGCGGGCCTTAGACCCTAATGGAAAGTGAGCCGGGACCACAAATTCTCTGGCCTCACAATAGCCCCTCAAAATCCTGCTGTCCGGATCCTCGGACGAAGATGAGGGTTTTGATGACATCAAGCCTCTATCATAGCTTGTCAATCCTTGTCATCTATCAGTTCCAGAGACTCTTCATCTGCCCGAGACACGTTCTTGGAGCCTTGGTAGGTGAAATGTGTCTTCATTAAATGCGGGCGGCTCTGTACTTTCCACGTTCAACGGCGCAATGGTAATCTAACGGTGGAGATTTCCTTACCTTTATGGGTGGGAAAATTCGCGCAGTTACTTTTGATGGGAGGTGTAAATAATTTTTAGAACTGATTTGTCTCTTCACTTTCGCACTTAAGAGTTCTAGCGCACATATCTTGGGTTCAGTCAAACTTTCATCCAAATTCAACTCTATCTCTAGCATAAAAAGCCTATCTGAGGAACCTTTCCTCCTTTCTGTAAGTTTTCTACTCTCACTAACTTGTGCTTTTTCTCTTCTGGGTTTATCTTTCTCTTGTTCCTCTCCTTCTCCCGTCATCCCCTGAGTCGGTTTAATAGTTCCTAGAGATGGTTAAATTGAAAAAGTTGGTTGAGACCGAAGAGGCGATGGAAAAGTTCATCGCCGACTATAGGATACCCCCAAACGTAAGTTTGAGGTACTGCAAGGAGGGGGAGTGGCATCTTAAGAGAAGGACGGGCGAGGTGGTAATTCCCCTTCTTGCTTTCATAGAGGGGGGTATGAGAATCCCCATGGGACCGGTAATGAAGAGTTATCTTAGGCATTTCCGATTAGTTCCCACCTAGTGAGCTGCTAATGTGTTTAGGATTCTGAGTTGTGTGGATGCCTTAAACAGAAAAAATGGGCTAAGACTAACTCATCATGACGTAAATTGGTGCTACAACCTCCAACATTTGAGGGGCAAATCCTACTACATGAAGACGAAAGACGATAGGGTTCGGCTAATCCAGTAACTCCCCAAGTCCAACAAAGGATTAAACAAGGACTTTCTTATTGTATCTAGGGAGTGGCACGATGGCCTTCCTTGCCCAATTGTGGAGGGAGAACCAGGTAGGGTGTAGAGAGTAGGAAGGGGCCAACCTTTTGCACCATCTTAATTTTGTGTGCTTCGATTACTAACTATGAACATGCCCTTTTTTTTTTTTGCAAATCCACACGCCTTTCACTGACACTTTCATCTGGTTAATCGAGTGGATTTGGAGACTATCCTCCAGGCGGCGGTTTTTGTAAATAACGAGGATGGTCAAGTCAGAGCCGCTCACAAAATCTTAGGATACAATCCCATCCAGAAGTCATTTGCCGCCCTAAAGCACGTGATTAGAGCTAACGATCCTAGGCTTCAGAAAATCATTATAGTCAAGCATGAGTTTTTGATCTCTGAAGGATCTCCTGTCCCGGAGGGCATCCCGTTGGCGGGCTCTTCCCCATCTCACCAAGCAGCGGAGGACGAAGGTGATTTGGGTCTGTCCCAGGAGGGATTCGAGGTATTTGACCAAACTGACCCATCCGAGGATCCTTCCGGTGACCTAGGTGACCCTGACTTGTCCGAAGCGAAATTGTTATCAGTGGGAACATCCTCTCGGGTGGAGATGGGTCTTAAGAGAAAGCCTCCGACCAGCTTATTCGACCTCATTGAGGGTCAGCTGGGGAAAGGTGCACAGGGAAAGTCACAATCCAGTGTTCCAACTCCCCCACCCCAGCCCCAGCCTACCTAGAATAGGTCTTCTCCTTCCAAGTCGCAACCACAATCTCCCCGCCCCAAACTTCCTGCTCCTCTCCAATCAACTCTGCCTCCTCAGCCTGAGCCCACTGACCCAAAGAGAAAGAGGAGTCCCAAGGGTAAGGAATCAATGGATGGGGGGAAATCTCAATCCTCTCGAGAGGAGGACGAAGCCCCGCAAGCTTAAAAACAGTTAAAGATCGGGCATCAAGGCCAAGGGAAAGGGATCGATGCCCAATCCGCGCCGAGCGCTTGGCTTCCTGCCCCAATGCTCCACGGGGAGCCATTGATGGAAGATGCATCCTTGAGGAACCTTGGAGATGGCGAAGGTGCTTACGTAGCCTACGCGTTAGAGAGGGCCCCACTGCTTCCCACTGATATGGAAGAGTTGAAGAATATGAGGATGCAGGAGGTTTTCCTCAGCGTGAAGAGGCACCTGGGTATGGTAAGGCTCCTAAAACCTAAGACTCCGTCGACTCTTGCTCCTAGATTCTCATTCATAATGTGTTTGTCTCAATTGGCAGGCTATTCAGGCCACCTATAAGATGGAGGAAGAAGCTAAGGAATAGAGTAAGACCGCAGAGCTTGAGTGCAATAAACGTATAGAGGCTGTGCGAACTCTCAAAAATTCCGAGGATGACCTTGCAAAGGCCAGGGAGGACTTAAAGGAGGTAACTAGAGCCAGGGATGGTGCTGAGACAGGTTTGACTGGTGCCCAAAAACAGGCCGAGGAATAGACGAGGCGCCTACTTGCTGCCGAGGAGCAATTGGAGATTGCCAAGGAGCAGATCAGTGATTTAAAGAAGAAACTGATCAAGGCAGACAGTGCTAAGGGTATGGCGGAATGGGCCAGGGGTGAAGCCGTAAGGACCAAGACAGAGGCTGAGTTTGCCAAGATTGAGGCCGAAACTACCAAGGACAAGGCCGAGGAGGACGCTTATGATGCAGGGGTGGCTGAAACCCAGGCCATCCTTAAAGCTCAAATCCCTGGTGTATGCAGACTATACTGCTCCTAGGTTTGGAATGAGGCCCTCAAACGAGCTGGGGTGGAGGCTTCGACGGACTTGTGGAAGGCGGAGAGCGTGTTTTACCCTGAAGCAATCCGTGAGACCGCCTCCGCCAGCTCCGAGGCTGTGAGCATTCCATAGGAGGTTGAGGCTGCTCAGTCAGAAGCTGCTCAGCTCATTATCATTCTTGGCAAGTCGACTAAGGGAGGAGAGCCTCATGAGGTGATAGAAGCACCTGGAGGTCTGAATCCTGAAATGCCTCAAGAGGCTGCCAAGTCTACAGTTAGTGCTCAGATCTCTGATGCCGAAGATCCGGTCCTCTTTGTTCAGCCCCTTCAAGCCATTCCCCTTACTGATATCTCCACGGGCATCGAGGTTAATCCTGCTCAGCCTTCCCAGGAAGGGGATGTCTCTCAGGGTCCCGAGGCTAATCCTGCTCAGCCTTTCCAGGAAGTGGCTAAAACGAAATTAAAGAAGTAGAAGCCCTAGCCAACTTTTGTATTTGTTTCTAGTTTAACTGTTAATTAGTTTCCCTTTTGTTTTGAGGAATTTAGAGTGTGATTGTAATTAAACTCTTTGACCACATGTATGAAATTTTTTTCTTCCTTTTTCCTTTAAATTACATGTTCGTTGCCCTTGCCAATATTTATTATTGTTGCGAATCTCATGATTTTTGAACTAGTTACCTTAACATGTATGAATGGTTGTGCATATGATATATTTGGGATCACATCCCAGAATTCTAACTTACCTGCACCCATAGGGCGTTGAATTTGTATCTAAACATACTTCTAGGGAACTAAAGGCATCATTCGAGGTGCCGTGCGTGTTGTTGGGCCGGGCCTGGTACTTAGATTTTCTTGGAGTATCTAGTTTCCCCATAAGTTTGAGTCCAAGGACCATGCAAGACCTTGATTCTGTCCAAAACTTAGATTTCCTTTAAGTAGTTGGTTTCCCCATAAGTTTGAGTTCGAGGACCATGCAAGATCTTAGTTCTGTCCAAAACTTAGATTTCCTTTAAGTAGTTGGTTTCCCTATAGGTTTGAGTCCGAGGACCATGCAAAACCTTGATTCTGTCCAAAACTTAGATTTCCTTTAAGTAGTTGGTTTCTCTATAGATTTGAGTCCGAGGACTATGCAAGACTTTGGTTCTGTCCAAAACTTATAGTTTTTCTTAATGACTCGAGGATTAGCCCTTGGACCAAGGTGCGGGGTGCTGACTTGATGTTGGAAGCCTCTAGAACTGCCCGTGCCACTGGCGCTTCGAAGTGTAGCCCCTAGTGGAACTTTATATTAGGGTAACAACAGCGTACTGTTGAAAATGATGGAGGGGCTTTCACAGACCCTTGTAACAACAGCGTGCTGCTGGAAATGATGGAGGGGCTTTTGCAGACCCTTATTTGACAGGAGTTTAATCCTACCACCGCCTGTGCTAACGCACAAGCCTTCCCACAGACGGCGCCAATTGTAAGGACTCAATTTGTAACGACCCCAAATTGGTTTATTAGGTAAACGTTAAAGGCCCAAACAATAAATTTGTAGAGAGTGGGCTGAAAGACTAGGTCTTGGTCACTGGACAGTGGTTAGTCTTGGTGTTCATGATAATCGCACAAAGGTGAACTAAGTTTGTCTTTGGCCCTTGTCCAATAAGCTTAATGTTCTTATTATTCCTTTCACTTTTTGTTACAATTGTTCCAGCCTCATTTTGGTGCATGAATTCTTACACTATATAGCCCCTCCCAGTTGATCCTGACATTCCATTTGTTGATCAGGCAGGTAACTACTCGAGTGCCTGTCCCATCAGCCGTCTCCCCCCACTTTATGTTAGTTGTAATAACCGAAACCACACTGTTTAGGGGTCTTTTCCCATCAATGTGGTTAGGACGTTTGTTGGCGCATTCAATGCAAAGGTGACGTCTTTTCCTTGAACCACTCCCACACTGTACCCCCTTACGAGTCCCATTCTACTCGCATTTTCCTCTAGGAGCGCTTTGGAGAGCTGTCTTTGATGACATGTCGTTCTTCCCTTCTAGGCCTTGGGATGCAGAGGACAGGGTCATCCTTGGCTGCATCTTTAGGCCACTTGGACTTTCGTTGCATGTCCTCGGCAACGACTCTCCTTGGCGCGGGCCTTGGGCCCTAATGGAAAGTGGGCCGAGACCACAAATTCTTTGGCCCCATATTATGTATCAAAAATTCTTCAGGTTTTTGTTTTTGTTAATGCAGGTGTTCAGAACTCTTCATACATTTGACAATTTCTCTCAAAATATAGAGCCGACTTAATATAATTTGAGACCTAAAGTAATTATATATTATAAATGACACATTTTTATGTTTAAAAATATATGAAAACATATTTATTTAAGTTTCTATATTACAATTGTTTTTTATTTAAAAACCATTATTCTCCTTGTATTCTAAAATGCAAAATTACTAATTAAGTATTTCTATTAAAATTTTTCTAACATCTCTTTTTTAATTAATAATAGCTAATCCATGTAATCTATTTGTGACATTATCAATTTAAGTAGGATTTTATCCTTTTTTTTTAATTGTATAACTTCTTTCTATATAAACAATTATAATAAGTATTAATATGGGTGTTCAAAACTCTTCAAACATCTAACAATTTCTCTCAAAAATGCAGAGCTATCTCAATATAGTTTGAGGCCTAAAGTAATAAATTTAAGTAATACATTTTTATGTTTAAAAATCTACTAAAAATATTTATTTAACTTTCTTTATTAATTTTTTTTATTTAAAAACCATTATCCTTTCTTTCTTTTTTGTAATGCAAAATTAATAATTAAGTTTTTGTGTTAAGATTTTCCTAACGTCTCTTTATTAATTAATAATAGCTAATCCATATAATCGTTTTGTGGCATAATTAATTTAATTAGGATTTTATCTTCTTCTTCTTCTTTTCTTTATAATTTTGCAAAGCTTCTTTCTACATAAACAATTATAATAAGTATTATTAGTAAAATTGTGTAAAGAATACATGCATTTGGAGGATTTTTTTATGTGTAATTATGTGGAATATTAAGTGTTAATGTTGACAATCTAGCATATAAAAAGTTAGTTTACAAAAATTAAAGTTTCAAACTATTAGTAGAAATTAATTGTCAATAATAATTTGGTACACTTACATTTTTTTTAAAACAATTCATAATTTCAATTAAATTGGGTTTCTTTTTATCTAACATTTTAGGACCTTTATAGAGATGGACGAGAGAGTAAACTACCTATTTAGGGATTTTTTGTTTTTTTTCTTTTTTTGGGTGGTTGTTGTTGTGAAACTATTTATTATATTATGGGGGCCCTTTTGGTAATGGACTAATGGGGGGATTTAGGCGTAGGCGCGTGGGCCTAAAGCTGATCCCCACCTAATGTATAGTTTTTTCACACACGCGCCCCCCCCCCCCCCAAAAAAAACGCGCCCACATCAAGTTCTTACACAGAAAACTTCCTTAAAGTGTCCCTATGATTATGGCTGTCCACGGATCGGGTCGGGTCGGTTTTGGACCCAACCCGCCGGCGTCGGGTGGAAGGCGGAGGGACCCGAAATCGACCATCGGCGTCACTCGGTCGAGTCGGTTTTCGGTTCGGGTGGTGTTCGGGTCGGTTCGGTCGGTGTTGAGAGTCGCCGGATCCTGCAAACGTCGCCGGAATCTTCAAAAAATTCGCCAGAATCTGCAAAAATCCAGTAGATCTACACCAAAAATCGCCGAAATCAGCCTGGATCTCCTCAAATCTCGCCGGATCTCACCAAATATGGTCGAGATCTCGCTTGAATCTCCTCAAATGTCGCCGGATCTCACCAAATCTCACTTGAATGTCGTCGGATATTTCCAGATTTGTATATAACGTCGGTCGGGTCGAGTGGCTCGGGTTTTGGAGAAGAAAACCCGCCGACGTCGGGTCTTGGGGTCAGAAATCCGTCACTGACCGTCGGAGTGGTCGGTTCGGACGGTTGCCGGTTCGGGTTTGGGCGGGTTGCTCGGGTTGGTCGGATTTCGAGTTGGGTTGGACACCCCTACCTATGATCAAATTATTTTATATTTTATACCGTAAACTTTGGGTCATTTGGATAGAACTCGTGCACATGTAACTATCGCCTATAGCTAGCAAGTGGTAGAAGCAATATCATTTTTGACTTGTGGAGGTTGTCAAGAAAGAAATAAAAAATAATGGTACTTGTAAATTGTAATAGGTTTTTTAGTTTCTTAGTAGTTGGTTCTTTAGTATCTTTCTACAGTATGCTTTGTATGGTTTTATGCAATAATGGCGTAAAACTGTAAATTTGTGTAACATTGTATGTGTTAGTAAATCCAAGTAAAAAATTTTAATGTCTTTGAGTCTTAGGTTTTTAGTGTCCATAAGTTTTTGAAGAACTACATTTAAAGACACAAGAGACTGCTCAAGAACTGCAGGATCTACTGCATCGACTACAAACTCAACTACATCTTGACCAATTGAGCTTTCATTAAAGTTTGACACCAGCCAACTAATTGAGATTTGCAGATTTTGTTTTTGGCTGAAATGTTTTATTTTAAGTTGGTTGTATAAGTAGGGTTTTTAAAACCCTATATAGAGGCTCATTAAGCACAATTTTAAATAAGATTGTAGAGGCAGAATCCCTAAAGGATTTAAAGAGAAACACTAGCCTCCATATGTTGAACCTATGAGTTCGAAAAGAAAAGAGAAAGACGGGCACAAAACTAAGAGAGACTAGATCTAAACATTCCTAGAGTCTTTCTATCTCTCCCATTGAATATCACTGAGAGGTTTATTATTCCATGCTCCAAGATCAAAAGAGTGTTGAACATTTGTTGAAACCACAAAGCTTTCATCCTAGTATTGTTGCTGTGGAGTTCAAATCTTCAAGAGATTCTTGGGGTTGTTCGAAGGTTTCAATCATGATTGCAGGTGTGTCAATTGTGGAGCATTCATGTAGTAAAAGAGTTCAGAAGTTTTAAAACTATAGGAGGTTTTTATAGTAAATTCATCTACTAATATTGTAGAGTCTAGGAAAAAAAATTTGTACTGGATCTTAAACTTCTTTTTACTACCGTGAATTTCTTATTGGGAAAATTTCTCCTAGGGTCTAAACAAGTTTTCAAATTGCATTATACCGTAAAGATGAAAGATGTGCAACTTATGCAAAAGGTATGCATGGAAGCTAGGCCTCACGCACCCCGTTCAACCTTTGAGATCTATCATATGCCGACTTTCAACTTGGAGCATTCTAGTACTTAAATTCTCATCTTTAGAATTCAAATAATAAGGCATGTATGAAACTGTGGAGTAAGAATGCGCTGCTTCCTGCATCACTTTCCTCTTTCAAAAGATTAGGCCATGGTGTACTTTAAGGTAGATAATTTATTCAATACCTCGCAAGCTCCTTTTTATCTGGACTAGGCAGCCTATTTAACCTTTGAGCTTATGCATACACTGACCTCCACTTGGACCATTAATTCCACTTAAATTCTCAGTTTTAGAATTCAATTAATTAAGACATGTGGGATGAGAATACAGCTTCCTTTGCATTGCTTTCCTCTTCCAAAACTACCCTGTAAGCTTTAGATTTTGGTCAAGGTTAAGGTTAATTAAGATAGTAATTAGTATCCGATCTAGGGGTGTGCAGAAAACCCACCGACCCGTCAAACCCGACCCAACCCAACCCGACCCGCCGGGTTGGGTCAGTTTTTAAGGCTTGGTGGGTTGAGTTGGGTTACAAAAAAAAATTTTATAGCGGGTTGGGTTAGGTTTGGGTCATAAAATTACAAACTCGTCAAACCCAACCCGACCCACCCATATTTAATATATATTTAAAATATATTTTTATATTTAATAATTTTTTTTAAATCAATTGTAGGACACTTTTATATATATATATATATATATATATATTTATATATATTATATATTTAATAATTAAAAAAAACAGTTGTAGAGCAGCATTTCCTTAGTTTCTCCTACTAATACTAATTTAATATATATATATATATATAATATATTATATAATTAATAAATTTTTTTAAATAGCCAGTTCTTCCTATCCTATATAAAAGCCAATTAGTTCACACAAATCCTAATAAATTACTATTGTTGTTTAGTCATTAATGTTGTTTGCCTTTAAGGAGTTACATTGATACTAATCTTTAGGTTTTTTTTAATATTTTAATATTTTTTTTCTACTCAATTTAATAATAATAAAAAAAAATTTCAAACCAATGGGTTCAACCCGACCCATGTAGGTTGGGTTGGGTTGGGTTGGACTTATGTGATGGGTTGGGTTGGGTTGGGTTTTTTTTGACCCACCATGGTGGGTTGGGTCAAAAACTCCCCTCAACCCGACCCAACCCGACCCATGCACACCCCTAATCCGATCATTTTTTTTTTTCAAATTTTATAATGGCACTCCGTCAAATCTTACAGCTGCCAAATTCGGCGAGCTAGTTTATTTTTGTTATATTTCCAGGAGAATAAGTACACGTGGTAATAATTCATATATAAAAAAAGTACATGTGATAATATAACCTTGCTTTCATTAGTAGACTTTATTTTTATTTTTATTATTATTATTATTATTATGGTCTCTAACCTTCAACTCCAATCCGTCATGCCAAGAACCTCGTAGTTTAATTGACAATTTCCTATACATAAAGTGATTAAAAGTTTAAGAAAAAAATACTTTAACCTGCGAAATTAGCAACATATTGTAATTACCTCAAAAAAAAAATTAAAACAACAACAACAGCTATTCCTATATTGCATAGATGTACCAACATGGGTTGGCTCAAGTGGTAAGCAGCTTGTGTCGCTTAAGCAAGGTCTCGGGTTCGAGACCTTGTGTATGCAGAATGCCCTGTTGGGAGACTCACCCACCACAGCCAGGTGTGCGACCCGGGTCGACCAACGGATTAGTCGGGGCGAAGCCCCGGATACCGTGGCAGGCAACAAAAAAAAAAAAAAAAAAAAAAAAAAAATATTGCATAGATGTTATAATGCTCTCCATAATCCATATATAAGTAACGGCCATTAAATAATACTGCTTGCTTTATTTAGTTTGTTAAGAATAAGAATTTAGTGTAATAGCTGTACGGTCCTATTTGATTTTTACAAAGAGGCCCTTATTTGCATTTTTTTTTTTTTTTTTTTTTATAGAGGATTGTGGAATCTCTTTTGCACTGCTTTCCCAGAAAAGGGGATATGTTTTGTATTACTATGATCTGTTGCATGTAAGGACAAACAACATGTTCCTCAACCAACGATAAGATGGGGCTCTCATTTTGTTATGGCATCAAAATCAATTGCTATCTGTCGTAGACTAAATCTCTAAGTGAGATTTTCTTTTAGGTTCAAGACTTAAATGTAAGAAAACTCCAGCCTAACAACTAGTAATAGTAACCAATCAAACCAATGGACAATTTTTCGTTGTCTGTCAGTGTCACCCAAAAGAATAAAATTAAGGGAAACCATAATTAAAATAAAAAACAAAAACTCTTATTTGCCTTGAAATTGTATACATGTGGAATTCTAAACTCTGGTTTCTTTTATTCAGTCCTCAATTAAATCATTAAACTATTAAACTATTTTGCCCTTACATAATGTATTTTCTTCAAGAAGCAATTCTCATAGTGGTTATTAAAGCATTATACCAATGTTTAGCAAAAAATAAAGAGTACAGATTTTCTACCTCACTTTTCCTGTTCTACTCTATACTCCATAAAAAAAAACATGCAATGTGTAATTAGTTAATTCAATTTCTAATTTTATTCATTTAATAAATCAAATACCCAAATAAATAAAAACTCAGCAAACTCCATCACCCCACAAGTCCACCACCTACATTCCCCACCACCGGTCTACACTACATCGCCGGCAACACTAGCCATAGGTGGCTGACACTTTCGACGCTGCCATTCACAGCCAACCACTGCCGACCTCTGACAAACCTATCTCTCTTCCAGTTCATCCCTCTCAAACCCACCCACCACCACCACTCTACTACTCACAGTCACGACTAGCCACCATGCTCCACTTTATGCTCCACAAATAAAAATATGTCATGTGTAACCTAATTAATTCAATTCTAATTTTGTTCATTTAATAAATCAAATACCCAAAATAGGAATAAATAAATAAAAACTCAAAAAACCCCATCACTCCAAGTCCACCATCTACATTCACCACCACCGGTCCACCACTACATCACCGGCAACACTAGCAAGAGGTTGCCAACATTTGCCATTCACGGCCAACCTCTGCCTCTGACAAACCCATCTCTCTTCCACTTCATCCCTCTTAAAACCCACCCATTGCCACAATAAACCCAACAAACCCCATCTCCCCACTAGTCCGCCACCTATCTTCAAGGGCGATAGTAGCAAGAAGTGGCCAAAGCCTTCACCGCTGCCATTCAAGGCCAACCATCACCTCCACTCAAACCCACCCACCCACCGCCATTGTCATCTTTGCTTTGAAGGATTATTAAGGATTTGTTGTGACGACTCAGATCAACTTGCAATAATCTCATTTTTTTTTCAAAATGGTATGAATGGTTTTGCTTTAAATTGATAGGAATGTTGTTTTTCGATTTGCATATTTGTTTTTGGCTGAAATTGGTGGTGGGTAGAAGGGAGATGAGTTCGTTGAGGAGGGTGGTTGGCCGTGACTGTGTAGATGGCGTCAGGGAGATGAGTTCGTTGAGGTGATGAGTAGGCCATGACTAGTTAGAAGGGAGATGAGTTCATTGAGGATGGTGGCTTGCCATGACTATGGATGGGTTTGAGAGGGATGAAGTGGAAGAGAGATGAGTTTGTCAGAGGCCAATGGCAGTTGGCCGTGAGTGGCAGCGTCAAAGGCATTGGCCACCTATTGCCAGTGTTGCCGACGATGTAGTGTGGACCGGTGGTGGTGAATGTAGGTGGTGGACTTGTGGGGTGATGGAGTTTGCTGAGTTTTTATTTATTTATTTATTTTGGGTATTTGATTTATTAAATGAATAAAATTAGAAATTGAATTACTAGTTACACATGGCATGTTTTTATTTATGAATTATAGAATGGGACAGGAAAAGTAAAACAAAATATTTGAACTTAAAAATAAATTAGTCACTTCACAGTTCACAACCACCAAACTAATTGCAAGAGAAGATAGATAAGCTATATATTCATTGGAGGATAATCCTGCTTCCCGAAGTTCTTGAGCTGCTATCTCATATGCTACTTCATGAAAATACTTTTCCTGACAATACAACCAAAAACCAACATTTTTTTTATTAAAAATAAAAACCCACCATTGATCCTCCTTGATCATAGGATTACAATTTATATTCGGGGTAATCCAATGCATAATCTTCACGGTCAAACCAATTCATAGGAAAGACAAGGAAAGGTCTGCAAACAGAAAAATTAAATGTAATCCGGTCGTACTTTTTTATTTATTTAGTTTTTGGACAGCTTGTATTTTCGTACAATTATTTTTTAAACCAAATGTGGAGAGGGGGGAGCTGGGGAGGGTGTGAGAGACAGACACAGACCCAAATCAAATTTCAAATAACAAAAGGCAATCCTCATAAATGATAAACCAATCTCCTAAAGTAACTTCATTGAAGATTAATTTACCTCTAAAGTATCACACATTATATTAGATTTATGACAATCAATCTAGTTATATAAGAGAATATTGTTATTAATTATAAAGATCAAATGCACGCAATGTGTGTATCGAGGCATGTATATCTTCTTTTCCAGGCAATCAAATATATAAATAAATAAATATATATATATATATATATATCTCTCTCTCTGCAATATTTAAGTACTAATGTACACGCATAGTTATTGATGTTAAATTACAATAGATGTTGAAATTAAACACGTGCAATATATGTGTTTAAAGGTTCCGGGTTTCATTCACCGAGTCAAGGAAATCGGAGACATGATCCAATTGACTTTACCTGAAGAAATGAAATATGATCTGGTTGGATTTTGAGATCTGATACCTTTAGTTTTGTATGAATAACAAATTGTTGATGGGTTTTATAAGTTTTTAATCCCCACGAATGGGGCACTAATAAGTAATAAGGTATTCGGCGAATATTTCCAGGCAAAGCTGACGAATCCAATAAAGAAAAGTTTAGGACATCGAAGCAGTACTGTTTGAACACAGTGCTAAGTACTGTTTGTCCTAATTGTTGCCTAAGACTTTGCACCATATTTGTGGCGACACTTTTGTCTTAACGGATGTCTCTCAGCCCACACCACAGCTCCTTTTCTTTTCTTTTCTTTTCTTTTTTGCCAATTTGCAGTGTTGTTGGGTATCTACTGTCTGTTGCTAGCTCAAAAACTCATCTCGTGCAACAGTTCATTCCACTGTGCTTGTATTTTCTAGAAATTGACCAGCACATTAAATGCTAAATTCAATTTGGCCTAACTCAAATTTGTAAGCCGGCACCAATTTTTTTCAAAATTTGTTGGAGTGATTTTTTTTTTTTTTCATTTTAGAAGAAGAAAAGTTATAATTTATATACAATAAATATCGTATTTAACTATTAGTAATAAGTTTATTTAAAGTAATATTATAAATAACAATTAATTACTGGAACAAATTGAAAAAAATAAAAATTGTTTCTAACCTTGTTCTTTATAAATGGTAAATAAGTT
This sequence comes from Quercus robur, assembly GCF_932294415.1. Taxonomy (NCBI): domain Eukaryota; kingdom Viridiplantae; phylum Streptophyta; class Magnoliopsida; order Fagales; family Fagaceae; genus Quercus; species Quercus robur. The sequence continues at coordinate 16,092,980 of NC_065539.1, forward strand.
ATTGATTTTTTTTTTCAATTTGTTTGAGTGATTAATTGTGATTGATAATATTACTTTAGATAAACTTATAACTAATAGTCAAATACTATATTTATTGTACATAAATAATAACTTTTCTTCTTCTAAAAGAAAAAAAAAAATTATCACTACAACAAATTTTGGAAAAAAAAAAAATTTTTGAGAATAGTTATAATGGAAACTTGAGGATTTAAATTCTAAATATGTCGGTTAGAAACACCAAAAAATCACAAGGAAAGGGAAGGATTCGGATAGTAGCTTAGGATATTGCTAACCAAAAAAAGGAAATTACATACTACAACAAGAGGTATAGCTATTTTACAAAGCTCTTAGCACTTATTACACACTCTTTTCTATAAATAAGGGACACTCATATCTTAATAAACCATAAGTCAGAACTTGGCATGCGGACTTTACAATGTAGCTGTTAGCACTTTGTTGAACTGTTTGATGTCAAAGTTTTACTTCCTATTCTCAAAATAGAAAACTACTGATCTTTCTAATTAACCAATGATATGTTGTTTTCTTTTTCGTTTTGAAGCTGAGACTGAGAGCTCAATTCATCGAAGACAAGGATTAATACAAAGTGGGAAAGGGCCTGTGGGGTTACCCTTCCTTCTTCAATGTCACACGATACCATAATCCTTCAAATTTTATACCTAGAACAGCTTGATGCCATAGCTCCATCCCTAAAAGGCCCTAAAAAATAAAGGAAAGTTCCACTGCAAACATGCAATAATGTGGGTTATAACTTAATTATAAGCAAATGTAATAACATAAACAAAGTAAACCATTCCAGGTCTGTAAGCTGTTTTTGTTTTACCAGTGGATGCTGACTGTAGTACAGTTAATCTATATTCAATTGGGTTTCATCCTTTCCAAATTTATGACCAGAACAGAGAGTTTGAAATTTGAATATGAATTTTAGGATCGGTTATCATGCTGATCAGTGATCATAATATCTTAATAATTATGATCTGGAGGTGATACAGTAATAGTAGTATGTGGAAGCATGTTAAACCTATAAGATTGGACAGTTATATTTAATTTGAGTTAAACATGATCCCATCATTGATTGCGTCTTGGGTTGGGATTCTCAACATATACCACTAAAATTAAAAAAAAAAATTTATCCATGTGACTTTGCTGAGGATAATCTGGACTTTTAACCAAAAACGAAATTTTAGTTAAAAATGGATATGCCTGTATTATCATATTAAAGTATTCACTACAGTAGTCAGCACATATAAGAGGGCCAAAATGGCCCATTAGCATTAATTTTTGAAATATTTAGCAACAGAGCACTGTTTCGGAAATAATTAGGGAAATACCACTTTTTCTGGTACTCGAGCTTGGTGAGCTCGAGTACCATGTTTTTTTAATCCACCGTCGCTCCATATTCAATGAGCCCTATAGTGGCGTTTTTAAGCCCTATAGTGACGTTTTCGGGCCCTATAGCGACGTTTTTAAGCCCCCATACCAGGTTCAGGGCCTTATAGTGACGTTTTCGGGCCCTATAGCGGCGTTTTCCTGCAAAAAAAATTTTATAAGTCCCCATAACAGGTTAAGGGGCCCTATAGTGACGTTTTTGGGGCCTATAGCGGCGTTTTCCTGCAAAATTTTTTTTACAAGTCCCCATAACAGGTTCAAGTGGCCCTATAGTGACGTTTTCGGGCCCTATAGCGGCGTTTTTTTTTTTTTGAGAAGATGTTTAACCAATGAAAAGATGGTACTCGAGCTCACCATGCTCGAGTACCACAAAAAGTGGTAGATCCCAAATTATTTACGAAACAGTGCTCTGTTGCTAAAAATTTCAAAAAAACATGGTATTGGGCCATTTTGACCCATATAAGAGCCTACTTATATTTTACACCACCACTTTTTAAAACTTTCGAATCAAATTATATATCTATTCTACTTTCTATTTCATTAAAATATTAATTTTTCTTAATATTTTTTAATTATTGTTCTTTCTTTACCGACAACAATCATTATCTATTCTCTTCCTTCATCTTGAGATACGTAAAAAAAAGAATAAAAAATTATATGTAAAATGAATAATATCAGTATAAATTTACATAGTTACTATAGCAATTTTTATAAATTTACACATTTTTTACTTGACTGATGTGGGTGATTTTGGAACTAAATATGTATAATTAAGCACTTTTTCTATTTTGTATTGACTGATGCAAATACTCTTAGTGTCTGTTTGGAAATAGTTTATTTAGTTAAAACTAAAAAAAATTTACTAAAAGTACTATAAATAAAACTAAAAAGTAGCTGAAATAATATAGCTGGATCCATAAACAGTATCAAAAAATGTAATGAGACCCATGAATAATAGTAAAAATAAGCTAAATAGTAAAAAAAAATCTAGCTTTTTACTGAAAATACTGTAAATAAAATTAAAAAGGTAGCTGAAATAGTACAACTGGACCTATGAATAGTATCAAAAAGTGCAATGAGGCCCATAAATAATAGTAAAAATAAGCTAAATAGTAAAAAAAACTGGCTTTTTAAGTCAATGCCAATTGCACACTTAGTTTGGAGAGTATTCTCTGCATGTTGATAGTATGAACTTGAATTCAAATTAATTCAAGAGGCAAAGCATGTTCTTCGTCCAATTCATGCAATGAGCTGCATGGATATCAGGGAGAAATGGCATAGAACTCTTAAGTTCTTTTTTGTTGGGTTGGGGGGTTTGCGGCTGCACATCTACCATGCACAATTCTGCAAGTGACCATGAGTGAGTGGGCTTTAAGTTCAAGTCCATAATATCGCTGGGCCAATTCATTATTCACGCGATAATTGAAGGAATAATCCGGTATTGGCCAGAGTGCCTGACTATAGTCACGACTCAGGAGCACAAAAGTAGTTATAAACTTAAAATAAATCATATAAAAACTAAAGCTAATATTTGTTGCGTGCTGCTCATAATAATTGGAAGTGTGAAAATGCTCTTCCCACAATGCTAAATTTAAGGAAGAGGGGAGTGACCACTGGTGGAATATGCCCCATTTGTGGGCAAGAAGCTGAGTCCATATGTCATGCATTGTTCAGATGTAATATTGCAAAGGAAGTTTGGAGTTGGTGGAAGGAGTGCCCAATCAAAATCTGTGCAGAGAACCAAGACTTCTCTGATATTGCTCTGGGACTATTATATGCAGGAACAACTAGAGACTTGGAGATAATGTTTGTGACAGCGTGGGCAATCCGGTACTTTGCCTCGAGCATTCTTCTGAATTATACAGAAGCATCCAAATTGTTCCAACTTGGTCCGACCTTTTGTGAGGTAAGTTGGAAGAAGCCTCCAATGGGGGTCTATAAGATAAATGTGGATGGGGCGACATCAGAGAGAGGAAGGAAATCAAGTATTGGAGTAATCATAAGAGATTTCAAGGGTGAGGCTGCAGCTGGTTTGTGTAGGCTACTACCTGGAAATTTCTGTGTTGGAGACTGAAACTTTGGCAGTGGAAGCTGGTATTCTGTTAGCAAAAGATTTGGGCCTCCAACAAATCATCATTGAATCAGACTCTCTCTTAGCTGTTTAGAGCATCTCAACCAAGGAAGTCAGTGGAGAAACAATCCATATTATTCAAGGAATTCTGAGTAATCTGGACTGTTTTAGCAGTTGGCAAATAAGGCATGTGAAGAGGGACTTCAATAGGGTAGCGCATGAACTAGCCCTCTATGCTAAGTGTAAGAAAATGAGCCAGGTCTGGGAGGGATGTTCCCCGTCCATAGTGAGACACCTAATTCATCAAGATTGTCTATGATAATATAACTATCCTGTTTCCCATTGTAATCCATCTGTTTGTTTAATGAAAGTCTTCTCATCAAAAAAAAGTGTGTGACTTTAAGTTTTTATTTGAACGCATCTTATCTAATTTTTTGCTAAAAATATCATCATCAATTAATCAATATATATATATAAAAGCAGAGATCTCGTACGAAAGAGTATGAGGTTCTGTCATATGGTGCACTCTATGAAAAGAATGAAAATACTCTTAAATCACATTAGAGATAAGAACAAATTTAAAAATAAAGGCTCTTTATTTCCTTTAGTTCAATATTTCAAAACAACTTTTTGTTACATTTTATATTCAATGTTTTAAGATTACTATTTGTTTCATTTGGTTCAATATTTCAGGACTTTTCCTCTCTCTCACAAACAAAAAACTCTTTGAATTTTCATTCACTATTTTCACTTCTACTCTTATATATATATATATGCCCACAGTCCTTCATGTTAACCCATCTCAAATACACTTAGACCAAAAACAATGTCATTTACCTTCAACCTTTCAATGACTCTTACATAACTCCAACATTGCAGTACCATTTGATTCTACCCCGTATGAGTAGGCTATGACCAAGGAAATGGGCTTGCATTTTTTATTCAATGACGGTAGCTTACGGTTTGATGTTGAAGTTAGATGTGGCAGATTTTGAAGGTTATGATTCGCTTTGAATCTTTTGGTTTGGGAAAGTCATAAATGTGTTTTGTTTTAGATCTAAATAATAATAAAAAATGAAATATTCTAATTGATTATTTATGAAGTTAGTTTTTTTTTTGTGTTAGAACTCATAATTTGTAAGCTTCTTTGTAAGTTCTTTTTTACTGTTAATTTGCTCAATATGAGCAATAGGGATAAAAATAAAATTAATGATGATTTCAAAGTATTTTCTACTTTCTTTTTTTTTTAGCGGATGCTTAAATTTATGTAATTTTAGAATATAAAAGTATTTTATGCTTTAAATTCTTATTCATACGTTTCAAAATCATTTAATCAGTTTAAAAAATAAAATATACTTTTAGCAATAAATATTATAATATGTTATAGTCTTATAGTGTTATAGTGTTATACAATTTTTTTAAAATAAAATATGAATTAAGAAAATCAAGTTTCAAAGTATTCAATAATATTGTGGGCAAACATAAATACGATACAACAAAATAAGTACAGTAAAAAAAAAAAAAAAACCTATTAAACGGGAGACCTATTTTAATATTATTAATGTTGCAAGGGAATAGTGTTATCGTTGGCTTGATTTAATGTGAGTGTGACCCAAATCAAAAGGCCAAAAAATGCTAAACGTTGGCCCCAAAAAAAAAAAAAAAAAAAAAAAAAAGCAAACAGTGATGTGTGATGTGTGATTTATAAACAGTACACAAAAAGGCTGGGAAAAAAATTAAAATTATAAATTATAAAAAATTATATTTAAAAAAAAATAGTGATGTGAAACCTATAAACAGTATACAAAATAAGTTAAACGTTAGCTGAGAAAGTGGAACTCAAGCACACACTAAGTCACGATTTCAATAATTTTGGGCAATGTGTATGTACATATTATGTGCAATAAACACTACTCAAAAATCACTAATACAGTGTTTTGGGTCCCACAAATAGTGATGTGGGACCTATAAACAGTATATAAAATAAACTAAACGTTGATTGAAGAAGTAGAATCTAAACGCACACAAAATTACAATTCTAGTTATTTTGAATAATATGTACGCACGCACATACGGTGTGCAATAAACACAGTCCAAAAACTGATTATTAGTTTCACACACTAGAATACAATAACCTAACAAGTCCAGTCTTAGGTCGGTTGTACCACGTTCAAGTCAGTCATGCCTCATCATTGGACACTGAGTCTGAGAATATTGAATAATTACAATGATCTAACAAGTTGAGTCTTATGTCGATCGTACCACATCATTTTACGCTAGGAGTACTGAGTAATTTTCCATCGCACAATAATAATCCTTTTCATCTAATCAATAATTTTGAACTATTTTTTGTGTACGGTTCCTTGGCATGTATGTGACAATTCCATGAGAATGTGAGATCATCAGTCATATACAATTCATTCAAATTGGGTTTAGGAAAACATAGCCACCTGAACATTGTTTCCCAGCACATTTAGGGCTTTCGTGCGAATCAAATCTTTGTATGCATGCTTGTTAGTGTGTGTCATGGTCTGTAATACGTGGGAAAAGTTTTCTTCTAGGTGAGAAATGAAATCACATACTCATCTTAAACACAAACACTAAGAGTTCACTAGTTCCTTTGTGGCGCTGCAAAGTTTATTTTCCATCTGCTAAACAAGAAGACCATTAATTACCAAGAAAAATTAGGACTGGCAGTGCTATAATGGTATATTCCTAGTTCAATTTCAAAATTCTAGGAATGAGAAGTATTCATAAATATCTTCCAGTCCGCACCTCGGGCTAATTACCTCACTTCTCTGTGGAATCTACTGCTTTGAATTATTGAATATCAGCAGTCGTGTTTTCTGGCTCTTCTATCTTGACTAATAAACACAACTCACCGAAAACTAATCCTGTATGGCCGTATCACAATTGGTCATCATCAATATCTTCAAACTGGTATATCTTTCAGGCATATACCCAGCCCATTTCATTTCCAAATTCAGCTTTTCCAACTCTACATAGATCTCCGGAAAATGAGGGTGGGTAAACTGAGAGACATGCGTTTTGTTATCTACTTCAACCCAACTCCATCCAGCACTTCTCCCTGCCCCCTTTTGTTACATCAAGTTCCTTACCTCAGCTACTTCTGCCCATACACCAACTTTTGCATAGATACATATATATATATATATACATATATATCTGTGTGTGTCTCTCACATACTCCATCTTGCAAAGCTGATTTGTAGCCACCCTCCCAAGTTCTAATTATTCATGTACTTCGCAAAAACTTAATAGTGGGGCTTTTTTTGGCTTTTAGCATAATTTTATTAACAATTTCGGCATGTGACAAGTTTTGCAAACATATTAGTTAGGTAACATCTCTGATCTTAGAGACTCAAGTTCCAAGTGATGGCAATCTGATGTGGATTAAAAAATTCACATGGAACTCGACTCTTAGAGACTTAAGCTCACTAAAGGACCTCTAGCTATTGATTTGTTGTTGCTTCCGCTTGGTGATGATGTTACCTAGTGAATTTGTTTTGGTAAGACATCAAAATTAATGGTGGTACACATGATGATGTTATCTAGTGAATTTGTTTTGGTGGGATATCAAATTTAATAGTAGGACACGCATTGGGAAATCAGATTCGATAAAGACAGTTCACTAAAGGACCTCTAGCTACTGATTTGTTGTTGCTTCCGCTTGGTGATGATGCTACCTAGTGAATTTGTTTTGGTGAGACATCAAATTAATGGTGGTACACATGATGATGCTACCTGGTGAATTTGTTTTGGCGGGACACGTTTCGAGAAATCGGGAAATCAGATTTATTAGTCTATACATCAAATTTAATGGTGGGACACATATTGAGAGACATTGCCTCTCTTCTTTTCTCAACCTTTGAGAAATTTTTTTCCTTTGAGAAACTCAAGTCTTAGAAACTGAAGTTCACTAAACGAACTCAAATCTTAGAGACTTGAGATGTTACTAAACTAATATGTTTGCAAAACTTGTCACATAACAATATTGTTAGTAAAATCATGCTAAAATCACCCCCCCCCCCCCACCCCCCCAAAAAAAAAAAAGTACATGACATAATTTGGATCATAAGGCATTTCCTCTATCAGCTCCTCTGCTTTTCTTAGATGTCCATTTCTTGCATGGAGGTCAACCAAGCATGCATATAGATCTTGCTCAGGAACAAGCTCGTAATCCCTTCTCATTTTTTTTAAATACTCTATCCCTCCTTAAAGAAATCAAGCATGAGCTCGTAATCCCTTCTCACTTTTTTAAAATACTCCATCCCTCCTTCAAGAAATCAAGCATGATTGCAAGCAGTCAAAGTAGCACTAAAGCAGACATTGTCGAGCACGGTTGTTTACGTGAAGATGAGTGTGGAATTAGCAACAACCGCCTAAACGACTACAATCTTGGATAAATGGTGATGGTGATGGTGATGGGCCTGATGGCGGTGGTCAAGCCCACTCATGACCCACTGAAATTAAAGAAGATTCATTGGGTCGGTTGAACTGGCCGAGCGGGCTGTGGGTAGAGTAAGAAGACCATTAATAAGAGCCAGAATCGGAAAATAATTAACGGAGAAAACGAGTGCATATGACCCAAGTTTTTTGGACTACGCTTCAGTTATTTTCATATGTATATAAATACACACGCGCACACACTTATATATTTACTTATTTGCTATTAAAAAAAAAAAAAAAAGATAAAAAGTTATTTTAAGCAAATAAACTAAATCCATATGCCTAGTAAACAAACAAAATGAAAGCCATCAAATGTCAGCGAAATCACAAATGGTAGCTAAACTTTAATAGCCCTTTATAAGAAAAATTAGTGCTCAAGCAATTAGAAACTTTCTAAAGCGGGCTATTCTGTTTTTAAGCAAAACCACCACCACCACCACACCCCCCAAAGGTCTTAAATACATAGATAAATCTACAAGATAAAAATATAATGCAGGGCTGGCTCTGTAGAGAAGCAAGAGGTTTATCCACATACATAAAGATCTCCAAAGATCTTTGCCACAGCCACAGATGCAATCATGTTACAGACTCTGTCCAAGACCCAAAAATTAATCCTTCTCCTGAGTCCAAATCCTCACAGTTTTGTCATTGCCAAGCGCACCAGAAGCAATCATATTCTCAGTGGGGTGACATGATACTGATATAACCGTGTCGGTATGACCTTCCAATTTCTGGACTATTTTCCTGCTCTGCAGCTCCCACAAGTATAGACAACTATCTTCAGAACCACTAACAATATACTTTCCATTTGTTACAGAAAATGTGGATGAAAGGCAGTACTTCGAATTCACATGGCCAGTATAAGTCTTCAAAAATTTCCCAGTCGCATAGTTCCAAAGCCTCTGCAAAACACAACACAGACAATATAGATGAGCCTACAAAATAAAAATGGATAGCAACTACTACTCAAAGAAGAGTGAACGCTCAAAATATCATCAATGTAATAATTTGTTATAGTAAACAATTCAAAGTCTACAAATTTGCGGTAATCCAGCTTGTGTCAAGTACAAATGTGCAAGTTCATTAGAGAAGCTTATATGTGCAGTATATTGCTTAACATACTTCAAAAGAAAATCCTTTCTTAGTTCTTAATGCAGACACTATCTACAAATACATATAACCAAGTTAGGGGTAATGCAGCATTTAAGTGCAACATCATAGACATCCACGTCATAATCCTGAAAATTTCTAGAATTTTCCCAGTTTCACTAGTACAAGCTTTCCGGACCTTTTTTTTTTTTTTTTTTTGATAAGTAAAAAAGGTGCATGAATTGGCAGAGCATAGATTAAAAGGAATGCCTTTTATAGACATTGTGCTACATGATATTATTTACAAGTATGTTTGAATCCTGAAAATCTATTTAGTCAGTACCAAATAGAACAACTTGACATAAAAAGAGAGCACATAAGAACACAACCGAATCTTTATAATAACATTCTTAACTAAAGGAACAATCAAGGATTTTAGATTTTGTTCCAAGTCTCTTTCATACACTTGTAAGAGATTTCTAGATGAAGCTAGTGAAGTAATTGATCAAAATAAGTCATTCCATGGTTTCATCATAGCTGTCTTCAGTTTTCAGTTTTTCACCAACAGATGATATAAAGTTACAAAAAAATTTGAAGACTCCACTACTACAAAGATAGCTTCATTCCAATAGAGCAAATAATGCTTCCTGTAGCTTATCTAGAATCAATACACAGGGTGTTGTTCGAGTAAATTGACAAAACCAGTAGAAACAGACAGAAACTATGTTTCCAAACTTTGGAGGTCATACAAGTAGTTTAAAAGTCCCATATGAAGGCAGAGGAGAAAGAATTGAGGATTGCAAATAAAATTCGTGAGCTAAAATTTCAATCCATAACATAGGATAGAAGATAATCTAAGCAGTGTAATCATTACTGATTCTGAATATGAAAGAAAATAAGTTCAATTTTAATTTCTTCCAAGACAGCAACTTAGTGTTCCCAACATCTATTATATTTAGCAATTATCTATTCACTACGACATTTAAACAAACACATAGAGAACAAACAAAAAAACACAAAGACAGCAATGCCCAAGAACCAAGACAAAAACTTTAAACCCAAATTGCAGAGAAAGGAAGTAAATGAAGTTACCAAAGTATTATCAAGCGTTCCAACAAGAAGAAACTTGGCATTGGGCGAGAACTTAACATACGAAACTGGCGGGTTCTCATCGTCAATCAAAGTCTTCATACAATGCCCAGTCGCAGCGTCCCAAATTCGACACAACCCGTCGTAACTACTTGAAACAATGAGCGACCCATCGCGGTTAAAATCGACGGCGGTGACGGGGTCAGAGTGAGCCGGCAAGACCTTGAGACACTTAGCGGACTTAACATCCCAGATTCGGACAGTTTCATCGAATGAGCCGGAGACAATCATGTTGGACTGAGGATTAAAGTTGACACAGAAAGCATAGTTGGTGTGGCCCGACAGGGTTTTGATGAGGGAGCCAGTTTCGATGTCCCAGAGGCGGAGGGTCTTGTCGTCGGAGGCCGAGACGAGGTATTTGGAGTCGGAGGAGAAGGCTAGGTCCGAAACGCCCTGTTCGTGGCCTTCGAGTTCTTGGAGAAGAGAGACGGTGGGAGCGGAGGATTCCGACGAGGACTTGACGACGGAGATGCGGAGGGTTTTGTCGGCGGAGGAGGAGGCTAGGAGGCGGCCGTCGGATGAGAATTTGACGGCGGAGATTGCTCGCTTGTGGGGAGTTAGGGTTTTGGCGAGAGTGTAGGGTTTGAAGGATTCGGTTGGCTCTGACTCTGTCTCTGTCGCCATGCTTCTTTCTCTCTTGGTTGGTTTGATTGTGTGAGTGTGAGAGAAAGAGTGAGAGTGAGGGGTTTTGGAGGGCTTTATTAATTATAATAGATGATAGTAGTTCTATAATTGGAGACGGAGAAGGACAGTAATGGATAAAGAGAAAAGAGTACTCAACGACTTTTCTTTTGTTTTGGGAGGAACGAAAAGATTGTTATCCTATTGGGCGGGGAACCATGATTACAAACTCTATGTTTTTGAAAGGGAATTTGTATTTCCTATTAAGGATGTCCAAATCAACCCGTCAACCAACCCACCCGGCCGATTTGATCTGAGAACTGGCTGACCCGACACTAGTGACAAGTCGGTGGCAAGTCTCTACCCCCAAAACTCAAGACTAACAGGTCAATTGGCGGGTCTGAACATGAAAAAATCAACCTGATTGTATTACACCGGAAAAGTAGTCGTTTTCCACAAATGGGAGCGTTTCATCGGTGGTTTTAGTCCGATTAGTTGAGAAATGGCTTGATCTCTTCGAGATCCGGCCAGATCTCAACATATTTGGCTCAATTTGGTATAGATCCGATGGATTTTAGCAGATTTCGGTATGATTTTGAAAATTTCAACCCCAACAGAGGACCGACGGGTATCCGAGGAGGTCCGACCACCCAAACTAACCCCTTTTACTAGTTGGCAACGGGTCTAGAAATGGTAGAACCGAAGTGATTGGGTCGGTTCCAAGTTAGGCATAAACTCGACCCGAAACGACCTGTGGACAAGCCTATTTCCTATTATAATTTATTTGTTGGGGGATAACTTTGATAGATAGAAATGGAGTGTGCAGCCAACCCGCCAAAACCATACCAACCCAACCCGCCAGGTTGGGTCGGTTTTTAGAGCTTGGTGGGTTGAATTGAATTACCAAAAAAAAAAAAAAATTTAATAGCAGGTCAGGTTGGGTTCAGGTCATAAAATTCCAAACCCGCCAAACTCGACCCGTATATATATATATATATATATAATATATTATATAATTAATAATTCTTTTTAAATAACCAGTTCTTCCTATTCTATATAAAAGTCAATTAGTTCACACAAACCCTAGAACTTTTTCTCTTAATGTGCTGCCTCCCACTTCCTTCTCCCACTTCACTCCCTTTTAAACCCTAACCCTCTCTCCCTCTGCTAAACCACTACCACCCATCAACTATCATCACCGCATCGGTGGTGGTTCTATCTTTCCGATGGAAGCTCTCTCTTCCGATGTTAGGTAAAGTTTCTCAATATTTTCTCTCTCTCTCTCTCTCTCTCTCTCTCTCTCTCTCTCTCTCTCTCTCTTACCGTGGTGGATCAATATTTATTTTTTGTTTTGTTGATCTCTTAGTTTTCTTTTTATTGATTTTTAAATGATTTTGTTAGGACATATGTGTTTCACATTAAGAACATATGTCATGATTTTATGTAATTGGTTTATCCTTTGACAAAACACACTGTACTTGTATTTGGGTAGATTTAGGATGTGTTTAAATATTTCAAGAAACCATGTTTCAAGATCAAGTATTGAAGCTTTCAAGTCTGTTCAAGAAAACAAGTTGATAGTGCAAATTCATTAAAGCTCAACAACTGGCTCGACAGCTGCATCTATCGAGCTTAAGAAAGCTGTTCAAAGGTCGGTGTGCTCGACACCTTCTATCTGTCGAGGTTTAAGATTTTTAGAATTCAAATCTAATTTTCTTGGGATCCATGAATATGTCTTTGGGTTTTCTTTTCTCCTAACCCTAGACATATAAAAAGATTGTTTTAAGGGCCGTTAAACAGTTCACAACTTGCACAAGTTTTGAGCAAATTCTGTTCAAGCAAATTGTGACCGAAGACGAAATTCTTGGCCTAGTTCATCTCTTTCTCTTGAAGAAGTTGCTGTGTATGTGCATCGTAAGGTTTTGTGACCAAGCATCTTCTTGATCTTCATCGTGTGGATGAACTGAAGAACTTTGCAACCAACAACCTTCTTAGTTGGTGATTGAAGTCGCGTACTGGGATCCGCACAATTGGTTAGTCACGTACTTGGGAGTCGTGCATCTGAAAGGAGAACTATCACTACAGAACAAGTCCAATTGGGTATTGGGGTAAGGGTTCAACTGTAGGTTGGTAAGGTACTTGGGATTCCTTTATTTATAACCGCTTGTTGTGATAATAGTAGAGTTTCGAGAGTGGTGACCTGAAAATCACCCGGTTGGGTTTTTGCTGTTAGGTTTTCCCCATTCGTAAACAAATCACCGTGTTATTTAATTTCCACTACATAATTAGTTTATTGGTGATTTGTTTGTGCTACCACGTTTTTGCATGATAAATTGATTAATTAATAACTTGGCTAATTAATTAATTAATTTCTATCACAATGGGTCATTCAGTTTGTGGCCTATCAGATTTTGCGTTGTCTCAACCATAGGTCTCTTTCTTACTCTGGTGGCTCTCTCTTCCGGTGTTAGGTGCAGGTACTTGGGTTTCTTTCTCTTGCTATATTTCTCTTTTTCTAACTTCTCTCTCTCCTCCCTCTCGCTTTATCCGCTTATCTCTTTTGCCGTGGTGGATCAATTTTTAGTTTTTGTTTTGTTGATTTCTTAGTTTTCTTTTGGCTGATTTTTAAATGTTTTTGCTTTGTCTCAACTTACAGGTCTATTTCTTACTCTACAATATTTTCTCTTGCTGACTTGCTGTGTCCCTCTCTCTATCTTGCTTTGCAGGTTTGTCTCTGTTTGGCCCTTTCCCTATTGTTTTTATTATTGTTGTTTAATCATTATTGTTATTTGTCTTTAAGGAGTTACATTGATACTAATATTTGAGTTTTTTTATTATATTTATATTTATATTTTTTTCTACTCAATTTAATAATAATAGTAATAAAAAAAAATTGTCCAACCCATGGGTTCAACCCGACCCATGTGAGTTGGGTTGGGTTGCGTTGAGTTGAGTTAAATTTTTTTTAACCTACCATGGTTAATTGGGTCAAAAAATCCCTTTAACCCAACCCATGCACACTCCTAAATAGAATGGAAAGAGATTTGAACTTAATTTTATTTGGAAGAATTAGTCGAGTTACAACTTACAAGACTTTTCATTTTAATTTTAATTTTGAAATAATTGAATTGATACTACTTTTATAAACTCACCATTATTGACCGTTCTAGAATTGTTCAAAAAATTAACTCTTTCTTTTTTTTTTTTTGAGAAAAAGGTAAGAGAGGCTTTATTAAATAGAGAAAGACTCTTGACAAAATTACATCGTAAAATCACCCTGGAATACAGCATCCAGGTCCTCGGGTAGTTCTTCCACCCAAACATCCACATCTGTAGATAAAATTGCTCTACGGGCAAGGGAATGGGCTAACTTATTACCTTCCCTCTTTACATGATGAAAACTGCAAAGCTCTAAACACGAACCCAGTCGGCGAGTCTCCTCTACCACATGACCAAACATAGTAAGGCAGCTGTCCTGTCCATTCAAGGCCTGAATCACACGCAAACAATCCCCCTCTACCATGACCTTGAAGATGCTCAGTTCAGCAGCAAAAATGACCGCCCGCCTGGCTGCCAATGCTTCCGCGAGCTCCACCGTTTGTGGTATTTTTATCTTCTCACTTAAAGCGGCGATAACATTGCCACCTGAGTCCCTAAACACCACACCCAACCCAGCTAGACCCACATGCTCAAACAGGGCCACGTCAAAGTTTGCCTTGTAAACAGGTTCCGGCGGTGGTGTCCACTTGACTGGGGGATGAATGACAGCCTGTTTCATTGCTCTGTTCTGCACTTCAAAAAACTCTTCCACCAGGTTGCACGCACGTCGACCAACATCCAGCAGTGGCCACGTAGGCTGACGTTCCCTCAAGCTGTTTCGTCGTTTCCATAGGCTCCACGCAATAGTTGCAAACCATGCAACGTTGAAGCTTGAATTCAGCTTCAGCACGCTCTCAAACAGGTCCATGAATGATCTGTGGTGTTTTTCGTATAGTGCCACAAAGCATCTTACTGACCGCCACACTGCTTGGGCTTGCTCACAGTACCACAGGATATAGAGAACAGATTCCTGAGCTTCTTCACAGAGAGGGCAGAGAGCATCTCCCAATACATGTCGTCGGCACAAATTCATCTTTGTTGGAAGCGAATCTTTTACAGCTCTCCACATGAAATGACGAACCCGATTTGGTGCACGGATACGCCAAATTCCTTTCCACACCTCTTTTACTCCCTCTGAAGATGACGAACCAGCTTTGGATTGCAAAGCTACATTTGATAACATGTGGTACGCACTTTTAACAGAATAAACACCACTTGGAGTTAGGGGCCAGATGAGTTTGTCATCACCCATTTCTTCACTAACATAAATCCTTTTGATCTCATTAGCTTCCCAAGGATAAAACACTCTATCAATGAGGTCCATATTCCACTATTTGGGGTTATGCAGTAGCAAGTCACTAACCTTGTTAAGGTTGACATCTGGTCTAGGAGACATAATCCGCCCCTGAGTATGTTCAGACAGCCACCTGTGGTTCCAGATATCGATCAAATGACCATTCCCCACTCGCCATACCGCCCCATGTTGGATGACTTCTCGTGCTTGCAAGATACTTTTCCAAGCGTAGGAACATTTTGGGTGAATAGGAGCATCCAATATGTTACCATTAGGAAAATATTTAGCACTAAAAACTCGGAACAACAAAGTGTCTCTTTGGTGGAAGAGACGCCAAACTTGCTTAGCCAACATAGCATTATTAAATCTTTGAATATCCCAGAAACCCAAACCTCCCACAGACTTAGAATCGCACAATGTACTCCAATTAATCCAATGTATCTTCCTATTTTCACCTTGGCCCCACCAAAACTTACGTATCATAGCTTCAATATCCTTACATAAACCCATTGGTAACTTGAAAACACTCATAGAATAAGTGGGTATAGATTGGACAACGGCCTTTATCATGATCTCCTTCCCGGCTTGTGAGAGCAACTTCTCCTTCCAACCTTGCATCTTGGCCCAAATCCGTTCCTTGATTTGTGTAAAGCAAGCCTTCCTATTTCTGCCGATAAAAGAGGGCAAGCCCAAATATTTCTCATAGTGGTGGATTGCAGGAACACCAAGAGAATTTTTTATTGCTTCTTGTACATGCACATCGGTATTTTTGCTAAAGAACAAAGTAGTTTTATCTGTGTTCACCATTTGACCCGAGGCTTCCTCATAGCATGTCAATAACTCCTTAATTTTCTCACACTCCTCCAAGGATGATCTACAAAATAATAGACAATCATCTGCAAAAAATAAGTGGGTTAGTTTTGGCCCATTTCTGCAGATAGAAAAGCCTTGAATTTCACCATCCACCGCTGCCTTCTGAAAAATAGCATTGAGGCCTTCCGCACAGAACAGAAAGAGATATGGTGAGAGAGGGTCCCCTTGCCTTAAACCCCTTGACGGGGTTATCAAGCCTTTTGGTTCCCCATTCACCAAAATCGAATAAGTTACCGTGGTGATGCACCCCATAATCAAACTCACCCAAGACTCCTGAAAACCCAACTTCAGCAATATTTTCTCAAGGAAAGACCACTCCACTCTGTCGTAGGCTTTGCTCATGTCTAACTTGAGGGCCATAAAACCTGTCTTCCCTGTACAATTATTTTTCATATGATGCAGAGACTCAAAGGCAATGAGAACATTATCAGTGATAAGCCGATCAGCTATAAAGGCACTCTGTGTATCAGAAATAATAGAGTCAAGCAAAGGCTTCAGGCGATTTGCAATCACCTTGCTTACAATCTTATACAGCACATTACACAGACTAATCGGTCTAAATTCAGTCACTTTTTCCGGATTTTTAACTTTGGGAATTAAAGTTATAAAAGTGTGGTTTATAGATTTCAAAATAGATCCAGAATTTAAACAAGATAATACAGCCTGAGTAATATCCATACCGACATCTGACCAGTAGGTTTGATAGAACAATGGGGGCATCCCATCTGGCCCTGGAGCTTTTAAAGGTGCCATATCCTTTATCGCCCTTTCCACCTCATCTGCGGAATATGGTTTTGCCAAATCTGCATTCATGGAATCAGTCACCACCTTTTGTACCCCATCCACTACTCGGTCCATATTTTGAGGATTTGATGACTTAAAAAGCTTTTCATAAAAATCTATAAGCAAACCCGAAAAGCTCTGCTCCTCACTGTGCCAAACTTCATTTTCATCTCTGAGCCCTTTGATAAAATTTTGTCTCTTCCTACATGTGGCTGCACCATGGAAAAACCTTGTGTTCTGATCACCACATTGAAGCCATTGTACCCTTGAACGTTGATGCCACATTTTTTCTTCTTTCTCCAGCAAGCCATGCAATTCGGCCTTGAGATTTTCAACTGTCCCTTGGTCACCACTTTGTACAGATTCAACCTCTGCCACCCACAACTTCTCCTTTACCACCTTTATTTGTTCCTTTACATTCCCAAATGTTTCTTTACTCCATCTCTTTAGCCGCTTCTTGCATTCTTTTATTTTAGTAGTGGCATTTAACATAGGTGACCCTCTCTGTGGACCAGCCCAAGCTTCTGCAACAGTGACTTTGCAACCCGGATTTGACACCCACATCGATTCAAAGCGAAAAGGTTTCCTCCGCCACCTCTGCCGTTCTCCATTTGAGTCCAGAAAGAGCAAAAGCGGTCTATGATCAGATGTGTAACAATGTAGGTGCTGCACTCTACCTGTGGGGAACCTGGCCATCCATTCGTAGTTCACAACTCCACGATCCAGCCTCTCCCAAATCAGTTCTCCTCTCCTATGCCCATGCCAAGTGAAATCTGGCCCTGAGAAACCCAAGTCCACGAAGCCACAACTGTCCAGAGCATCCCGGAATGACTGCATTTGCGTATGGGAACGAGGCACTCCACCGCGTTTATCACTCACCTCAAGAAGCTCATTGAAATCTCCAATACAACACCAAGGGAGTTTTGGCTTTGAGCTGAGCATACGAAGCATAGCCCAACCTTCATGCCGTCGACTTGTTTCAGGCTCCCCGTAGAAGCTTGTCAACCTCCACGCGTTTTCCGACCCACCGTTCACAATGGCATCAATATGGTACTTAGAGAAGCTGTCCACCCATACAGTCACATTATTCTTCCATAAAAAGGCTAGTCCTCCTCCTCCTTGGTCATCACTTGGTACAACAAATAAACCCACAAACTCCAATCTATTTCTAATCCGTGTCATTTGTGTCTTTCTTGACCGTGTCTCCGAGAGAAACACGATTGCGGGATCTTTAGCTTGTATAAGTTCACCAAGCTCATTCTCTGCGCGGCGGTTCCCAAGCCCCCGGCAGTTCCATACTAAGGTTTTCATTGTGCTCGGCGGGGCTGGGAACCAGCCTCCACCGCTTCTGCATTTATCGCCTCTGTTTTCTTTTTCTTCCCCTGCACATCAGCTTCCTCATCCACGTAAAAATCACGTACAGACCTCTTGGACAAAATAGATTCATGTTGGATCAGCCCCTTATCAGTCCTAGGTAGCCCACGTGCTTTATAAGTAATCTTTCCTTTTGCTGGACCTGTGTGGCCAGCCTCCTTCTCATTTAAGCTTGGC
Source organism: Quercus robur (assembly GCF_932294415.1). NCBI lineage: Eukaryota > Viridiplantae > Streptophyta > Magnoliopsida > Fagales > Fagaceae > Quercus > Quercus robur. The sequence continues at coordinate 16,111,386 of NC_065539.1, forward strand.
CCACTTGTTTTTTCCGAACTTTGATGGCCCATTAACTCAGGCCCAAGCAAATCCACATCCTGACTTCCAGCTACATGCCCATGCAACGGATCATCCTTGTTATCATATTTTGCCAGCTCACTGTCTATCTCCTCAAGCTGCGCCTGAAAATCTGCACTATGATTAATCTCATTAATAACTTCATTATTATGAGACGTTACCTCCGTAATTTCCGTGGCTGCCAAATCTGTCCGTTTCACCACCGTAGGACCCAAACTCTCGGCCTCTCTGTCAACCTCCTCCCTATCGCCGTCGTGCTGCCCAATTCCCTCTGCATGAGTATCAATGGATCTCGCCTTGTCCCTCTGATCTTCCGCGGAAGCATCCGGCCTGTCAGAGTTAGCCACTGGATTACTATCCTCTTGATAGCCTTCAACTCGGATCACACTCTTCTTAAAAGGGTGTGGGGTTAAGGCTCTCAACCATGGCCCAAACTGCCGGACTCCCATGCTCAAGAGCTCTTTGTTCTTTGTCCAAGCCAGACATTCCCTATCACTATGTGTAAGCCGTCCACAGCCATAGCAAATGTTCGGGAGCCGTTCGTATTTGAAATTCACCCAGCCCTCCCTACCACTGGCTGTAGAGATCTTTCTTCCCCGGCACAAGGGTTTTGTAATATCAACCGCTACCCGAACTCGCACAAAATTGTAGTTTTCAGGATCCTCCACTTCAGTTTCTCCTTCATCCACCACCCCGGCCAGAGACACAATTTTTTTTGCTACGATCAACGACGAACTCCGAATCGGAAGGTCATGGATTTGGATCCAAAACCTTGTGCTATCGAAGGTCACCTCCTGAATGTTCACAGATTTCTCTACTCGCTTCAAAGCAATCAAATGCTTATCAAACGACCACGGTTCACCCTTCATCACCCAATCTAAATCCATCTCGTCCGAGAAGATGAATAAAACCCTATGGTTCCCCATATCTCTAGCTTCAAAACCTTTCTTTGTTCTCCATAGAAGTTTGAGGGTTCTACCTATAGCCTCTACATTGATTGCCCTCACAGTGAAGAATCGTGCCGCCAAAAGAAACTCCTCACCTAATAAATCATCTTGCACTTGAAACTTATTCTCCTCACTCTCTGACAACGAAACTTTCCCCCACATTGCTGACAGTTTCTCCATCTCGTTGTGCACTCCGACAAGAAAGAATACTCGCACACTGAGGAGAGAAAGCGAACCTCGAAACTACCATTGCCTCACTCAAGAGCAGGCACAATGTTTCACTGATACTAGGGTTTTGGAGAGCGTCCGATACCCTAACTCTTTCATCTTAATTATACTAACTATAATTTCAGTCAAACTTAGAAAGTACAAATTTCATTTTAGCCTAAAAATAATAAGTGCACAACACACATCCCTTACTATAAAAAAATCATTTTAAAAATAATGTGTAAAACACACAACCCTTTTATACCAACTAGGTTGGTGCAATTTTAGATAACTCAAATTTGACCGGAGCTTTAATTCACGTGGCATTTACCAGAGTCAAATCTAACCACAAACACCCCAACTTTTAAACTGAACGAAACAGAGCGATATTAAATGGACCACTTTTCATTTTGTTGATGGTTAATGCAAGTATCTAAAACAATAAGATAATCATCTCAAAAAAAAAAAAAAAAGAACCAACAACAACATAAAATAAGATTGCTTCAATGTTTGTAACGGTTGAAGAAAATGACTTATTTGGTTAGCATTACACAAAAAGAAATATTGAGGAAAACTTGTCAACAAAATTGAACTTCAACAGAAAAAATAAACTTTGTTGAAAAAGAGAATTATGGGCAATAAGGCATTATCCCAACTGTCACCACTGGTTGACATCTCCTTTATGCTAACTGGACCTCACCAAAGAATTGGAAACATCTGCCCCGTAAAATGCCTGATATTCTTTTTCAATTCTTGAAGAACCCATCAGTGCACAATAATGTTTAGCTGCAATGACACATGTTCTTCACAGACTTCTTAAGAGTAGTCATTTTGCAAGAAGTCCAAGTAGGCTGGAAGCATTTCCAACAGTCTCCAGCAAGTCTGCTTCGTCCTACAGGGAGCTATATGGTCTTTTGGTTTATCATAATCTGCCTAGAGGGGACTCAAGGGCATGATCATCGACCAACCAAAGGCCAAAGTCATCGAAGCGCTTTATTTTTTTCTCAAAACCTGTGATATAATTATTATGGATTATAACATGCATTCCCTTGGTCTCTTGCACCCACGTCTTGTTCTTGAAGTATAATCCTCCTGTCGGGAATGCAGCTTGGGGAAGTAAGTAGAGATCCACCTGCACAAAAAACTTCAACATCTAAATATCTCAAGATTCCAACCAATACAAATTGTGAAGACAATGTTAGAGATTTCAGAAGCTCAAAAATCCACTAGTTCTCACTGTAGGCTGCATAGATTTGTTCTCATACTATTGAAGTATATCTTACAGGAGAGTTGAAGGAAGACCTTCATAAGGAATAGCTCTGAAACACATAAAAATCCACCTAGAACATATTCTGTACAACTCAGGCTGTGTTTAGCATCTCTAGTGAGGATACATTTCACAGCTCTCTAAGCAACGAAGAAAAGAAAAAAAAAAAGTTTTTTTTGGTATGCAATTTCAGGTTCCAAGGAATCCACTTTATTGAGAATGCATTTTCCATTTCTCATTTTATGAAGCAAAAGAAGAATCCTCAAATTCTCATTTGCATTTCTTCCTCAAAGCATTCCCTCCCTGGGCTTTCCTAGTATCTACTCGTTGTCATTAAACTTCCTCAATATTAAAGGATTCATAACAATAACAACAACAAAGCCTTAGTCAAAAATTTTTTGGGGTCGGCTTAAAGGATTCATAACAAGGCAAGAAAAAATTATTTGTGTGTTACAGGCCAATATCAATATAATATGTGTCTCAGGGAGGATTGATTGTGACAGTGCCCTGTGATTGTCTTCTATAAAAAGAGTACCAGTAGAGAGAGAGGCTGATAAGTTGTCCTTGTTACAAGATTGAAGTATCTAGCATGACAATTTAAGGGAAGAAAGGAATTACTGAAATTTTGACATGCGTCTTGGAATTAGGTTTTTTTTTTTATTATTATGACACAATTGTTGTTTTTGTACTCCATTCTTTTCTTCTTAATTGGTTTCCAGCCTTCTTATTTTGGGCTAATTATCACATTCTTTTGTTATTTTGAAGATCTTGTTGACATACCATCCATTGATTATTTGACAGTGCTTGAGTTTGATCTAAATTCAAAAGGATTGTGATTCTTTGGTTTCTTGATTTGACAGGTACAGCATGTTAACCCAACATTATTTGCTAATTCTTTCTGGTATTGTTTTATCAATTTAAAGATACTCAGTATAGCATGATACGTTTTTAAAACAACTATCATGAATAATTCATAATTTATATGTGCAGGTCATGATACGTTTTTAAAACAACTACCAGTCATTTTGGGACATGTATAGCAACATTGGACACACACACACACACATGATGCAAGAACATCATATTCAGAAACCTGTAAGGGACAGCAAGGGTGGATTATATGTTGTTGTTGTGCCATTAGAATTTCACTGGCATTATGTTGTTATTATTATTTCTATTACTTATGGTGATTGTATTTAAGTAGATATTTCCAATTTTATGCACTGAATTTTACATTTTTAATGTTGGGATTTTATGTAATGGATGTCAATATAAATGCATGTAATCTTTTATGTGTAAAATTTATGATTGTTAAAAAGATATTACTATTGCCATCCTATTAAAATTTGGTTTAAATGGGAAGAAAAAAGGCACTCTGCACTTCTTAAAACCAAACGCAATTTCATTTAGTATAATTACTTTTTAGTAAGAGTTTCAGCATAATACCAAACACAATTTTTCAGGAAAAAAAGAAAAAGAAAAAAAACTTTGTCAGAATACTGCAAAAGAATCCATTCTGCTCCTAAAGTAGAGTTACCAGATGCAACCTAAATCAACCAGATTACGCAGACAACTCCAATATATCAAGATTTCCAGATTATTTATTTCCTACACCAAATTGCAATACTTTCAGCAGAAGCATAAAATCCCCACAGGCCTTTTGAGACTTTGCTTTAAAGGGACTATTAAGATGACTAAGCTTTCCTAAAAATAAAAATTTACTAGGGAATTCTGGGCTATGAAATAAACTAGGAAGGCAAATAGAAAAAAAACCTCTCCAGCAGTTTTATTCAATGCCCAGTTAAAACCAGGTTGGTCATTTGCTTTCTTTGCTTTGGACCATGGTTGTGATTGAAGTTCCTCAATCCACTTCTTCATAACCAGTTTTGCTCCACTAGTAGGGCGAAGGAAAATCATGCAGCTACATATGTAAGGGCGCCCTTTTTTCCCCGGAGGTGGCAAATCATGAGAGTGATTCAGCGGTTTAACCTGGTCAGTTAAAAAGAAGAAATTATTGATGATAGTTACAACAAAATAAAATTACATTTACATCTTGTTTAAGATAATGATGCAAGTTCAAGATAAATTTACATTCAAGAAGACTCAAAGGCAGAACATTTAGATCTAGTTTACTTGTTAGATCCATGGCAATGCTAAAGGCATTGAATAACTGAATTCTGAGAATATCATCATATTGACTCAGCTTAAATCCATAAATAACTTTCACCAGCACTCCTCCACTCAACGCACCCCCCCCCCCCCCTCTTTGGGGAAGCGATCTAGATTGATTTTGAAATTCAAGGCTGACATGTCATTTGTTTTTCAGTTTTTCTTTCTTCTTTCTCCTCTTTTTTGAGCCAAAATAGAAAATTTTGACAAAGAGACACAAAAGCAGCAGTTCAGTTGGAATTGGAAGGCATCCAAAACATCTAAAGAAATCAACATTCTGAGGCAGGATCCAGTAGAATGGAACTTGGGTGTGTTCACTGATGTGATGTTCTTATGTTGCAAGACAAAAACAGAATAAATAAAATTGAAAAAACATTTCAACTAGTAACTGAGAAGATCATGATTTGTCCCTCTATTTCCCAATTTAGGGCCATCAAATGATAGACAAATATAAATGGTTACGAGGAAACAAACGACCAGCATATTTAGATTTTGTTACAAATCGAGTTTGTATAGAATATAATGTTTTTGGTAGCTTATATGCAACACTTGGCACTATTTTCCATAAATGGCACACAGCAAAGGCAAGAAGCAAAATAGGTGTACTTACTGCTGCCATATCATCTGTGAAGTACACATCGTGACTCCCTTGCAAATAAGGAAATGGATCAGCCAACCAGACCATATCAACATCATTGTACATTACATTATATCCAAGTTCCAAAATATGGAGTAGGTGACGTGGCCTTCGGGATGTAAAATTGAAGAATCCCTGTACATATGAAACCAATTAGGATTGCTTCCAAATTGCAATGAAGTCAACAAAAAAATGGAGATAAACATTTCCAAGCATTGTATACTAACTAGCAGGAAAACAAGGAAATATTCAAGCGAAATGACACCTGTAGTTTATACTACCAAGGAACATCAAAAGGACAACAAATTAGTAAAGCCAACATCTAAATTCCAAACTCCTTGTTGCACTGATGTAAACAAAAAATACAACATGATTGATGTGATAAAAAGGATTTATATGTGGTTTTCTTTTTTTTTCTTTTTTTTTCAAGATTTAGACAATGACATTGGCATAACAACTTGGTCGTAGCAAGAAAAGTAGTTTTCAATTCAAAAAATCAATTCAATTTTCACAAGAAGCGGTTAGGATCAATACACCTTACATAATTACAAATGCAGCACAAAAGCCTAAGTTTTAGAAGAACTAACAAAAAAGATATGTATAAACAGTTAAGCACAACAAATGCTGCTTACAGTCACAAAGACTTCAGATTGACAACTTTTAACATAAAAATACCACCTTTAAACTCACACATAAAATAAGAAAATATAAAGCCAAAATACATTGTTAGTCCCTAAACTTTTAACTGATGAGAGATATAATCCCTGAAGTTCAAAGCGTGATCATTGTTAATCCCTAACAAACTTAAAGTGATTGCTTTTAGTCCCTAAAAAGCTTAAGCTGATCAATTTTAGTCTTTAACAAACTTAAATTAATTGGTTTTTGTCCAACGTGTCTAACAGAGTGATGACATGGTAATTTTTAAGAAACTAAATAAAGCAATCACATTAAATTGCTCATGGGCTTAAGTTGCAAACTAAACTATAAAATAACTTAGGTTAGGATCAATACACATATTACATAACTACACATGTAGCACAACTTGCAACAATATATAAGCAGTTTAGCACAACTTGCAATTCCAATTTACAATGACTTTAGATTGCCAACTTTTTAACTTAAAAACACAGCATTTGAACTCACATATAAAATAATAAATGCTTATATACATTGTTGTTCCTGAAAATTTAGCTCCTTAGCAATTTTAGTCTATGATGTTTAAAGTGATCACTTTTAGACTTGGCCAAACTAAAATCAACCAATATAAGTTTATAAGGAACTAAAATCGATCACTTTAAGTTTGTTAAAGTTTAGGAACGTACAATTTGGGCAAAAATAAAATAAAAATGAAACCCAGATGTTAAAAAATAAATACATACCTGAGAACCAAACTTATGGGCAGTTTGAGAATCAGGGGCAGGCGGGACGAGCACGGCGTGGCCAGGCCAACGCTGATTAACCTTAAAAAGCGTGGCATAGTCCTCGGCAATGACAAGCACTTTGTCCTGATGCTTTTGCCTGGCAATGCTAATCAACCAGTTGTTAAGAAAAGGCAAGTAAGGGTGACTCACAGCGCAGACGATAACTGTACCGTTCTTGGCCACAAATGAAGCCGCTTGGGCCAGCGTGTAATCACGCCATTTGGAGTAGTGGGAAGAAGTGTTAGAGTTACTGGAGAAGAGGAAGTCGGGCATGCCAGCCCAGGGCAAGAAGACACCGAGAATGATGAGAAGAGATAAGAGAAGAAGAAGAGCAGTTGGGTTGAAGGGTCTTGAGGAGGAGGAGGAGGAGGAAGAGCGTCGGGATAATAATGGGTTTGGACCTGAAAACGAAAACGGGTTGTGAATTGGTCTTTGGTGTAAAAAAAATGCTGACATTTTTTTTTTTTTTTTAAAGATTTCTAGGAGAGGAATTTCTTGAGTTTGGAAAGGGATTTACTGAGAGATCTTTGAAGATCGGATCTGGGTGCTTCCCAGCCCAGGTGGCAGATCATTTATGCAGTATTGCAATTTTCATCTTAAAAATTTCTGCCCAAACTCCTTTCATAATTCATACCCAACAAAAGCTAACGCGTATAAAAAAAACTAAAAGGTGGAAGAAATTTATTACCTTTAGCCTTGTAGCAAGGCGGACAAATTTTATTACCTTTTGCCTTGGAGTAAGGATGCTCTCTAAGAAGCTTGGCTCGCTCCAAAATGGTTTGCAATCACCTACAAATCAAAAAATCTCAAATTAAACTGCTGAAATTTTTTGAGATTTTCCGGTTTTGGGTTTTGTTTTTTTTTTTTCTCTAAACGTAGGATTATAAAAAGAGGCTGCGTCAGATTTGGGATTAGTGCCATAGAGGATTTCTTTTCGGGTTGGATTTTTTTTTTTTTTTTTTTTTTTTTTAACAATGCCGACGGGTAAAAATATGGGAGCTCTAAGGATTTTTTTTTTTTTTCAAAATAACACTCATTTTTAAATAATTTTGTTAGTTAGCATCATTTTTAAACTATTTATGAAACTAACATTTTGAGTCTAAAATACTATGGCTTTAGAAATTGAGTTCTAGTGAAAATCAAGTCGGTAGGAAACGATTTCTAATGGAACTTGAGTATTAGAGACTCGAGTTCCTGCTCTGCACAAATAAAAAATAGAGAAATAGAGGGAAAAACGACCTTCACCTAAGGATTACACACGTTCATAGGTTCAATTCGAGCTTGGGTTTGTGGGTTTCGTCGCCTGGGTCGTGGGTTCGCTGCCTGGGTTCATGTAGGAATGACAACGGGCCAGGTTTTGGGCCTGATTTTTTCATACTCGAACCTAAACCCACCCCACAAGCTTGGACCCGTTACCCGACACGGTCCGTTTAATAAACAAGTTTATTATGCAGGGCCCAAACCCACCCTGTTGGGCCCCACGGACCTCTTTTAGCCTAACCAGATTTGGGCCTAATTTGCAGCCCAAATCGTGGCCCAACCAAAAATAAAATAAAATAATTGAATTGAAGCCTAAATTCATTTTTGCCTAAATTCAAGCCCTATGACGTGCAAATTTAAACACATATGATGTGGCCCAAATGCCAAATCAGTCCAAATCTTAGGCTATTAATCATAAATCAATAAATCACCTATTAATTATAAATCTATAAATCAATAAATAACCTAGCCAAGATAACCATTTAATCATAAATCATAGCTAAAATCACTTGCTAAACATAAAAATAAAATAAATCCATCAAGTCCAAGAAATAAGTATCACAAGTCCAAGAAATTAAAAAGCTACAAAATAAAATAATTACAAACCAACAAATTAATCCAACAACTCTAAGAAATTAAAAAGGCTACTAAATTAATACAAAAAGTCTAATCCTCCACAGCCCTGACACAACTCCCATTCTCTTCATTGGCTCCCTATCGTCAAGAATTGATTGAAGTGTGCAATTTCCAAACATTGTTGAAGAACCTACAACAACAATGAATTAAAAAATGGAATAAACTTCATCAAAATATAACTAGCAAACATAAAAATACAATTTTGATAACTAGCAAATAAAAAAATTAGTCAGTTTATAACCGTTGACAAACCAAACCATACACCCAAAATTTAAATAATATGAATCAAACAAATAAAATACAGGGACTTTAATCTTTTTTTAAAATAATATGAATCATTATATTAAATCTTTTTTTTAAATAATATAAATCAATAATATGAATCAACAAAACCCCTCTTTGATGAATACAGAGACTCGGTTTGTGCACAAAAATAATATGAATTAACAAAATAGAAATTGATGAGTTTTGGAAAAAAAAATTAGAAAACATAACTTTGCTCGGCAAATGGGACTCAACAAATTCAAGAAATCAACAAAACCCCTGCCAAATACAAAACCAACCAGTTAACTCACAAAACCCCTCTCAGAGACTTTGGTAAATGCAAAGAGATATCAAAGATGTTTGATTTATCAAGAACATAACGGAATAGACCAAACACATCAATATCAAAAAATAAAATAAAAATTGAAGAGAAGTAGAGAACAGAACAGACCAAGACCGGTGGTGACACTAACAGAGCTTGGGTGGCGGGTGACAGACCTTAGACTGGCTGGCAGTGAGAGCTTGGGACGGCGGTGAGAGCTTGGACCGGTGGAGAGAGCTAGGGTCGGCGATGAGATTGAGAGTGAGTGAGAGTGAGAGCTTGGACTGGCGAAGAATGATTGGACCGATGGTGAGAGGTTAGGTAGTTGGGTCGGCAGTGAGATTGAGAGTGAGTGAGAGTGGTGAGCTGAAATGAGCATGTGGCTGTGAGTGTGAGGTGTGAGACTGAGCTGAAATAAGAGTAATTAGGAATAGATTTTAGGGTTTATAACTATATATATATATATATATATATGAGAGGGTGTTTTAGTAATTAGGATATAACCGGTTGGGTTGGGTCCAGGTTCGGGCTGGGTTTTGGCAAAAACCTGGACCTGTTTCGGTTTTTTTTTTTTTAACCCAAACTTGACCCTATTCTTTATCAGGCCAAGTAAAACCCAACCCATTAGGGTCGACTCGAGCTGGGTGCCCGCGTTCGTGGGTTCGTCGCTTGAGTTCGTGGGTTTTGTTACTTGGGTTCACCACTGGGTTTACCGCCTAAGTTCGCTGGTTCATAGGTTCACCGACTAGGTTCGCTACTGGGTTCGTGGTTGATTTCTTGCTTCATGTGGTTTCTACTTCAATATCTTGTTTGTGTTTGTGTTTGTGTTTTTGTTATTTCTTTGGTTGTCGTGGATTTTTTTTTTTTTAAGAGGGGAGAAGGGTTTATGGATTTTTTTCCAGAGGGAGAAGAGAAAGAAGAAGACTGAGGCATTTTAGTTTTCTTTTGTGGAACTTGAGTGTGTAGAACTCGAGTTCTACACGAATTTTCAATGAAATCAAGTATGTGATACTTGATTTGCTACAATGATCGAGTCTCTTAGCCTCGAATGTTAGTTTGCTAAATAGTTTAAAAACGATGCTAACTAACAAAATTTTTAAAAAATAGGTGTTATTTTGAAAAAAAAATCCGAGCTCTAAAAATATGGGCTGAGTTTGTGTTTGTGTTTGTGTTTGTGTTTACGTTTGAGTGAGAGACAAAGATTGAGAAACAGTTTGAAATAGTTTAGGTCTTTGTTCCTGTAGGGTCCTTGGGCCCAGAAGTGCATTATTTATTCATATGTTGGGCCTGTGGCCCAAGCCGAGAACAAAGATCCGCTCGAGGATGAGATGTCTTCGTCAGAAGAGATTGCACTGATGAATAAAAGGTGAGGTTTGGTCCTAAAGGCTCTAGAAAGTGTGCCGAGGATGAAAACTTCCTCCGCCTAACTTGGCCGAGGAACTGGAAAATGGATTGACAGTAAAGATGGCAATTTCTAAAATACTTTTGGGGTGGACAAGCACTGCAGAGATATGAGATAAGGATGAACCCCAAAATATCTGGAGAGAAAGCTGCTGCCTCTACATTAAATGCACTACAGCTAATCCCCTGGCCGCATTAATGTACAAGTGATACATGAACAGTGTATTTCAGCCTTACAGCTACTACTTAAAGACTTATGAGAAGGACTGATGGGACAAGTATCAACCCTAACCATCTAGCATACAAGTAGACGGTAGAGGTGAAAGGGGAAGTGAGTATAAAAGAAGAGGAGAAAGAATGAGGATGGGGATCGGAAATTAAAGAGAAGAAATACTGTAGCAATCCACAATCAAATTTGTAACACTTTCTAAGAACATTATATTAGAACTATTGTCCCCGGATTGCGCTGAGGACGTTCTTTCTTCATTTCATAATAGTCCATTTTTATCTTTTTGTCATCAAGCCTATTTATATTGTTGTTTGATTAACTAAAGCCCAGTGTTTCAACCCATTCCTCTACAAATTCATTGTTTTGGGCCTCTTGGGCCAAAGTCCGTCCATGTTCTGGGCTAGGAACTCAAGTTTGGGTCCTTACAGTTTCTATTGAGTTTTACAAATATAAAATCATAAAATCAGATTTTGTGTTTTTTTTTTTATTATTATTGGGTTTTAGAAATATAAAATCGAAATTTTTGTTTTTTTATTTAAATAATGTTGACATGGAAATTTGTGGAGCTTAGCAAAAAAGTAGGAGACTTCGGTTTTATATATATATATACTAGTATTATGCCCATGCGATGCACGGTTTAATCAAAATTCATATGTAAATAATCTTTTTTATTAATTTACTTAAAAATAAATGAATGTTTTACTTTTAAGTTATATAATGAATGCATGTGTGAGACTAAGGTATCATAAAATACATACATACATATACATACATACATACATACATACATATATATATATATATATATATAAATTGAATGGAAGATGGTAGAAATACCTAAAAAAAATATAAAATGATTTTCAATAATACATTGAACTTAAATCTCAATTAATAACACGTATTTAAATGGATAAACCTTGAATTTAATAATGAAAAACTATCAAAAACAAAAATTGAAATCATATTTAAGTGGAAACTTCAATTCAATAATTAAGAACAATCTAAATTACAAAACATTTAAATTTTTGAAGTAGAGAGACTCACATGAGAATTAATTTTTGTGCTTGAAAGCACGAGAGAAGACACTGAAACTTGGAGTTTAAGTCTTGTGAGTATAAATTCTGTGAGAGTGCGCTTTTTGTGACACTCAGGCCCAAGGATCCTGGGCCTAAATAAAAGGTTTGGTGAACCGGGCCTTGACTCACCGCAGCTAACGAGCTGTTTAAGAATCAAGTGGAACACAGGGGATGCTCCTGACAATATAAAAAAAATGACAAGCAAGGATATTCGTATCGAAAAATGCAAAAAAATCAACAAGGTAAATTCAGAAGGAAAGAAACAGGATTAGTGAAGCGATAAAAAAGATTAATGCTGAGAGGATCCTGGGAAATATGAAGCATATTTCATTAATACATTGTCTGTTTAATTACAGAAAGCTCACTAGGACGTGATATAAGGTTCAATCAAGCTCAAAAATTACAGTCTTGAATGGCTATTTTAGCCTTCAAAACTTGCAAAGTTTGATTCTCTTTGAATCCGAGTATGTGCAATAGTGGCTTTTACAGGATACCATGAAGCAATGTTTGTTTTTCCCTTAGTATTTTCTCTTCACCACAGATTTTACTGATAGTTTTTCTAGCAAATCTTTTCTTTTTTGTGTTTCTCTCTTTTTTTTTTTCGCTGCCCCTTCTTCGCAACCCATCCCTTCCTTTTATAATGGAGTTTTTGGTCTTCCTGGGGAACCGTTGGTTCCCCTGTTTTACCCTTTTGCAAACAAAGCACGTCCTGTACCCATCATCTCAGTAAGTCCCATTTCCGTTTTTTCTCATTCTTTCCTTCTTTCAGCTCTGATTCTTTTGAAAGTTCCTGGTTGGCCATCTTCTTTGGGATGTGCTAAGGTATGCCCTTCTCGGCATCCCCGTTTCTGGCATTTTCCCCTTTTCCCTTTTCTTTCCCATCTGGGCGGAATCCTGTTCTGCCAACTTGAAAGCCGTTTGTTATCATTCTTTCTTTTGTGCTTCCCCGTTCTGGTTCCCCGAGGCTTTTTCTGTCTGTGCCATGAGAGGTCGCTGGGTTCTACTGGCGCTTGCGTTCTTTTGCTTTTGTTTTTTTGTTTTCTTCTTCTGTCTTTTTCTTTCGAGCTGTCCTAGTCTTCCTTTGCCTTTGCGGCTAAAAGGATCCGCGCCCCTTGATGGTTCCTGAGGATCCTTACTTCTTATCCCTGGCCGTGGTTCTCTTTTTTTTTGTATGCTTCTTCGTCTGGGCTTCAAGATCCTCTGGACCTTTTTTATTCCTTCATGGGTCTCCTGTATCTGCTACTTTGGGCTTAGCTTAATTTTTCCTTTTGGGCTTGACTCATTCTTTTGGGCTTCCTTCATTATGATCCTTTTTAGACCTCAACATTTAGCCCCCCGAGCTCGTGGGTTGCCTGAAGCCCACGCGTGAGTGATTTAGGTTTTCTAAGATTTTCGTAGGATCCCCCTTTTCTTAACTTCTACTGGGTTCCCTTCCTTTTTACTTGGAATCTCGGCCCTTTTCTGCTGCTTTTGGTCACCTCCTTTTTGCGTGTTGCGTTCCCTTATAATTATTTTTTTTTTTGCGGCTTCCTCTTTGCCCGGGACGTGGCAGTTGAGTATTTGAGGTAAAACTCCTCTACCCACTTTTCTCGTTTCCCGTTACTTCTCATTAATAACCGCTGATTAACCCCTTCTTCAAATTAAATTTTTTGGCAACTGGCGTGTCTTTCCATACACTGTCTTCCCCAACTGCTATTTGCGCCTTTATTGCAGCCGTTTCATCTTATCACTTTGCTTCTCTGAGTCTTTCATTCTTTGGGTTTCTCTTTCTTTTTCTCTTCTTCTCTGTTACTCCGGTCTTCCCCCTTTTCGCACTTTCAATCTCTTCTCTTCTCATTGTTCGTGTTGTTCCAATGGCTTTTTCTTTTTCCCGAAAGAGGAGAGAGCGTACCCCCAGTCCTTCTGAGGGCGAAGGTTCTTCTGGTTGCTCCAAGCGATTCTCGCGAGGTTACCAAACGTCCGGCCTTCCCTTTACGGGATCCTTGGTATTCTCTCAGTTCATTTTTCCCTCATGTATCTCATGGTGAGGCTCCTCCATCTCCTCATGCTTGGATGTTTTCTGGCCAAGCGGGTTTCCCCGGTTCCGCCCAGGTTCCTGACCCTAGAGAGATTTTTGACCTTCAAATTAGACAAGGAATTCGAGAGGCGGTTCCTATCTTCTTTGATTTTGTCCTCGGAAAAATTCAGGGCTGGCCTATCTGGGTAGACAAGGAACTGTCTGATGCTAAGTTTGTGGGTCGCTTGGAGCGCGCCGGTATCCTAAAGGCAGTGGCTATTTCCAGAAACCTTAAGGGCTTCAGAGACACCAAAGGGCTCAGGCATCTAGTACGTCGTTGGTGCCCTTCCCTTCATACTTTTTTCTTTTCTGTTGGTGAATTGACAATTACCTTGGAAGATGTGGTTAATAACTTCCTCCTTCTGGTATTTGGTGACGAGAGCCCCTTTGATATTAACCTTTCTAGTGAGGATCTCGTGGTAGAAGATAAATTGCTTGGTCATTTTGGTGGTCGTGCTGCCTCTTCTGGTGGTAAGCCGGCTAGAATGGGGAGATGGGTGATGACCCTCTCTCGTGAGAAAGATAAGGAAGTGAGGTGGGCCGGTTTTCTGGCTTTTTGGCTTAGCAAGTTCTTGTTTAGTGAGTTTCCTGGGTACGGAGTTAAGTCTTCCTTTTTTCCGTTAGCAATCAAGTTGGCTCGAGGTATCCAATATCCTTTGGCCCCTCTGTTTTTGGGTCATGTTTACTCTCAATTGGACCAGCTTCATGGAGATGAGACCGAGGGTGATTCTTGTTATGTGATTACCTCATCTCTTCACTGTGCTATCCTTCAGATTTTCATGTGGGACCGTTCTGCAGCTACTTTGGCCAAGTGCAGGAATTTGAAATTTGTGAAGGACAAATTCCAAGGATCCCCTGACATAGTGAAGGGTCTTTGTGGCAATTCTACTGATGCCTTTCCCATCATCTTTCGTTGGATTAGCTTGAAAGGTGGTGGCCTCAATCTTGTGGAGTTATTTGACCAAGCAGGGAACTTACATTGGAGATCCCCTCGTGAGTTTGGCCCTGGTTTTGCGTGTGATTCTGTATTGTCTTCTTTTTTATCTTCCACAGGTAATACCTTTGACTTGCGCCGTGGTGATGAGGGCAGTCTGGCTTATCTTGCCTACATTAGCCCCTCTTGGCTTCCTGTGCCTTCTTCGAGTGGCCCAAAATATACCCATTATTTAGCACACCGGGTGCTTCAACAGTTTGGTTTTGACCAGGACGTTCCTCCAGTTTTTAAGGACGTGGTGCCGTCCCTTCCTTCTTTGGATCCTTTCCTGAGGCTGCAGGCCTTTTCTTATTGGTCACGAAGGAGCCCCCAATTTGCAGTGCCTAACTCCCAGAGAAGAGTCTTTGCTTCTAGCGGCTATACCAGTTATTGGAGAAGAGTACAGAAGTCTTTCGTTGACTATGTTGGCTCTGGTACAATTCGGGAAACCCCAAATCTTAGTATTGTTTCTGCTCCGACATCCAATAGGCGTTTATCCCTTCCTACTGCTGGGATTGTTTCTGCTGCTGCAAGCAGCAAGACTGGGTTTGCAGAGTGGCATGCCTCCAGGGGAGGTTGGGTGACTTATGCACAGGATTTTCCTGAGACTTGGCTGAGTTATAGTCTCGTCATTGGCACTTCCTCTGGAGTGCCCATCAAGAAAGGTGCCGTGGAGACAATAGGTGCTGCCACTGCTCCAAGTAAAGGTAAGGATGTCAGGTCGAAGAAAATGAAAGTTGTTGATATTGATGAAAGTACAGGGGGTGTGGAGATAGGTTCTGAGACGAAAAGAAGAAAAACTGGGAAATCTCAAACACACTTGGCATCTCAAGAAGGCAAGGATGTCAGGGAACCTTTGGCTTCAAGGACCCGGAAGAAGATCAAGGTAGAGTCTTCTTTTTCCCAGGTTCCTGTGACTGCTTCAGTCCATGGTTCTTTAGGATCCTCTGGTTTTGTATCCCAGCCTCCTTTAGAACCCTCTGGGCGTACTCGTAGTAAGCAAAAGACTTCCAGAGAATCTGTAGAGAGAGAGAGAAGGGCAAGACTTCTTTCCTTCTTCTCTCTTTTTCACTTGTTCACCTTGTTGCATTTACTTCTATTTTGTTGACGAGTGGTGGTTCCTTTGCAATCCAAACGCAAGTCTAATTACAAGAAGGGCAAAAGCCAATCTTCTGGTGACGACGTGGTATGTGTGTCCCCCCCCCCCTTTTTTTTTTATGTTCTCTCCCTTTTGTTCTGGCATTGTGTTGTTAGCATTACCCCATTGTTTTTTACTTGGCACTGCTTTTTCCTCTTCTTCTTTCTTTAGGTGGAGGTATCTCCTCCTATGATTGGCAAGACTCTGGGAGAGGAAACTGTCACAGCTCTTTCTGTTGCCTTTCCTATTGTGGGGGAGGAGCCCCCTATTGGTGGTCTGGCTGAGGAAACCGGGCAACCGATGCAGGGTTCCCAGGATTCTCAGGATCCCAAAGCCTCTAAGATCCCTACATCTCAAAGTCTCCATCTTAAGCGCACTCCTAGTCCCATCAGGACTGTGTTTCCTCAAACATTTTCAGATAAAGGCGCTTTGGGAGACACTCTTTTATCCAAACAAACAGGTGAGCCACGTTTCTTTGAAATAACGTTACATCTCTATTTTCTTTTCCAGTTTTTTTGAGTTCCTTCTTTTCTTTCTCCTTTTAGGTCAAACCAGTGAGAAGTCTGCTCCCAGTGTTGCCTCTTCCTTAGAATCAGAGAGTTCAGAAGGTGAGTGCGAGTTGCTCCCACTGTGTTTCCTTTTTCCTTTCTTTCCTTCCCTTTCGCCTTTCTCTTTTTAAAAGAAAAAAAATGGCGAAGCCCCCTGCATCTCTTCCTTCCTTTAGCCATTTTGCCATTGGTTCTTCATCCTTTCTTCAACTTGCCTTATGTTCTTTCCCATAATCTTCAGGGAAATCAGGGGATCAGGAAGAAGAGGCTCTGCCCCAGGAAGCCGGTACTGGTTTGTCCTTCTCTCTCCCCCTTTTTTTTTTAAGACTAAATCTGTTCTTCCCTTTCTTTTTTTCTGAGTATTGATACATGCTTTACAGATTCTGAGCCTGTTATCCCTGAAGGAATTGTGAGATCCGTTCGAATTGCTGATCTTCAGCCAGAGCAAAAGGCTGTAAGTCCTCCAGTCTCTGCAAGTGGTGACACGGTGTGAGAGTGCCTTTTTTGTGACACTCAGGCCCAAGGATCCCAGGCCTAAATGAAAAGGAGGATTTGGTGAACCGGGCCTTGACTCACCGCAGCTAACTAGCTGTTTAAGAATCAAGTGGGATGCAGAGGATGCTCCTGACAATATAAAAAATGACAAGCAAGGATATCGAAGAGTGCCAAAGATTAACAAGGTAAATTCAGAAGGAAAGAAACAGGATTAGCAAAGCGATAAGAAATTAATACTGAGGGGATCCTGGGAAATATGAAGCATGTTTCATTAATACATTATCTGTTGGATTACAGAAAGCTCACTAGGATGTGATACAAGGTTCAATCAGCTCAAAAATTACAGTCTTGAATGACTATTTCAGCCTTCAAAACTTGCAAAGTTTGATTCTCGTTGAATCCGAGTATGTGCAATAGTGGCTTTTACAGGATACCGGGAAGCAATATTTGTTTTTCCCTTAGTATTTTCTCTTCTCCACAGATTTTTCTGATAGTTTTTCTAGAGAATTTCTTCTTTCTTGTGTTTCTCTCTTTTTTCGCTGCATTTTCTTCACAACCCATCCCCTCCTTTTATAGTTGGGTTTTTGGTCTTCCCGGGGAACCGTTGGTTCCCCTGTTTTGCCCTTTTGCAAACAGAGCACGTCCTGTTCCCATCATCTCGGTAAGTCCCATTTCCGTTTTTTCTCATTCTTTCCTTCTTTCAGCTCTGATTCTTTTGAAAGTTCCTAGTTGGCCATCTTCTTTGGGATGTGCTGAGGTATGCCCTTCTCGGCATCCCCATTTCTCGCGTCTTCTACTTTTCCCTTTTCTTTCCCATCTGGGCGGAATCCTGTTCTGCCATTTTTGAAAGTCATTTGTTATCATTCTTCTTCCCTGTTCTGGTTCCCCGAGGCTTTTTTTCTGTCTGTGCCATGAGAGGTCGCTTGCGTTCTTTTTGCTTTTGTTTCTTTTTTTCTTCTTCTGTTTTTTTCTATCGTGCTGTCCTAGTCTTCCTTTATCTTTGTGCCTAAAGGGATCTGCGCCTCTTGATGGTTCCTGAGGATCCTTGCTTCTTATCCCTTGCCGTGGTTCTTTTTTGGATACTTCTTTGTCTGGGCTTCAGGATCCTCTGGGCCTTTCTTTTATTCCCTCATGGGTCTCCTGTATCTACTACTTTAGGCTTCGCTTGAATTTTCCTTTTGGGCTTGACTTATTCTTTTTGGGCTTATTTCACTATGATCCTTTTCAGACCTCAACATTTAGCCCCCGAGCTCGTGGGTTGCCTGAAGCCCACGCGTGAGTGATTTAGGTTTCCTAAGATTTTCGTGGGATCCCCTTTTTCTCAACTTCTACTGGGTTCCCTTCCTTTTTTACTTGGGATCCCAGCCCTTTTCTGCTACTTTTGGTCACCTCCCTTTTGCGTGTTGCGTTCTCTTATAATTATTACTTTTTGCAGCTTCCTCTTTACACGGGACGTGGCAGTTGAGTATTTGAGGTAAAACTCCTCTACCCACTTTTCTCGTTTCCCGTTACTTCTCATTAATAACCGCTGATTAATCCCTTCTTCAAATTAAATTTTTTTTGGCAATTGGCGCGTCTTTCCATAAACTGTCTTCCACAACTGCTATTTGCGCCTTTATTGTAGCCGTTTCATCTTATCACTTTGCTTCTCTGAGTCTTTCATTCTTTGAGTTTCTTTTTCTTTTTCTCTTCTTCTCTGTTACTCCGGTCTTCCCCCTTTTCGCACTTTCAATCTCCTTTCTTCTCATTGTACGTGTTGTTCCAATGGCTTCTTCTTCTTCCCGAAAGAGGAGAGAGCGTACCCCCAATCCTTCTGAGGGTGAAGGTTCTTCTTGTTCTGCTTCGAGCGATTCTCGCGAGGTTACCGAACGTCCGGCCTTCCCTTTACGGGATCCTTGGTATTCTCTCAGTTCATTTTTCCCTCATGTATCTCATGGTGAGGCTCCTCCATCCCTTCATGCTTGGATGTTTTCTAGCCAAGCGGGTTTCGCTGGTTCCGCCCAGGTTCCTGACCCTAGAGAGATTTTTGATCTTCAGATTAGACAAGGAATTCGAGAGGCAGTTCCTATCTTCTTTGATTTTGTTCCGGGAAAGATTCAGGGCTGGCCTATATGGGTAGACAAGGAACTGTCTGATGCTGAGTTTGTGGGTCGCTTGGAGCGCGCCAGTATCCTAAAGGCAGTGGCTATTTCCAGAAACCTTGAGGGCTTTAGAGACGCCAAAGGGCTCAGGCATCTGGTACGTCGTTGGTGCCCTTCCCTTCATACTTTTTTCTTTTCTGCTGGTGAATTGACGATCACCTTGGAAGATGTGGTTAATAACTTCCTCCTCTCGGTGTTTGGTGACGAGAGCCCCTTTGATATTAACCTTTCTGGTGAGGATCTCGTGGTAGAAGATAAATTGTTTGGTCATTTTGGTGGTCGCGCTGCCTCTTCTGGTGGTAAGCCGGCTAGGATGAGGAGATGGGCGATGACCCTCTCTCGTGAGAAAGATAAGGAAGTGAGATGGGCCGGTTTTCTGGCTTTTTGGCTTAGCAAATTCTTGTTTAGTGAGTTTCCTGGGTACGGAGTTAAGTCTTCCTTTTTTCCGTTGGCAATCAAGTTGGCTCGAGGTACCCAGTATCCTTTGGCCCCTCTGTTTTTGGGTCATGTTTACTCTCAATTGGACCAGCTTCATGGAGATGAGACTGAGGGCGATTCTTGTTATGTGATCACTTTATCTCTTCACTGTGCTATCCTTCAGATTTTCATGTGGGACCGTTCTGCAACTACTTTGGCCAAGTGCAGGAATTTGAAATTTGTGAAGGACAAATTCCAAGGATCCCCCGACATAGTGAAGGGTCTTTGTGGCAATTCTACTGATGCCTTTCCCATTATCTTTCGTTGGATTAGCTTGAAAGGTGGTGGCCTCAATCTGGTGGAATTATTTGACCAAGCAGGGAACTTACATTGGAGATCCCCTCGTGAGTTTGGCCCTGGCTTTGCGTGTGATTCTGTATTGTCTTCTTTTTTATCTTCTACAGGTAATACCTTTGACTTACGCCGTGGTGATGAGGGCAGTCTGGCTTATCTTTCCTGCATTAGCCCCTCCTGGCTTCCTGTGCCTTCTTCAAGTGGCCCAAAATATACTCATTATTCAGCACACCGGGTGCTCCGACAATTTGGTTTTGACCACGACATTCCTCCAGTCTTTAAGGACGTGGTGCCATCCCTTCCTTCTTTGGATCCTTTCCTGAGACTACAAGCCTTTTCTTATTGGTCACGGAGGAGCCCCCAATTTGCAGTGCCTAACTCCCAGAGAGGAGTCTTTGCTTCTAGTGGTTATACCAGTTATTGGAGAAGAGTACAGAAGTCTTTCGTTGACTATGTTGGCTCCGGTGCAGTTCGGAAAACCCCGAATCTTAGCATTGTTTCTGCTTCGACATCCAATAGGCGTTTATCCCTTCCTACTGCTGGGATTGTTTCTGCTACTTCAAGCAGCAAGACTGGGTTTGCGGAGTGGCATGCCTCCAGGGGAGGTTGGGTGACTTATGGACAGGATTTTCCTGAGACTTGGCTGGGTTATAGTCTCATCATTGGCACTTCCTCTGGAGTGCCCATCAAGAAAGGTGCAGTGGAGACAATAGGTGCTGCCACTACTCCGAGTAAAGGTAAGGATGTCAGGCCGAAAAAAATGAAAGCTGTTGATGTTGATGAAAGTACAGGGGGTGTGGAGATAGGTTCTGAGACAAAAAGAAGGAAAACTGGGAAATCTCAAACACACTTGGCATCTTAGGAAGGCAAGGATGTCAAGGAACCTTTGGCTTCAAGGACCCGGAAGAAGACCAAGGTAGAGTCTTCTTTTTCCCAGGTTCCTGTGACTGCTTCAGTCCATGGTTCTTTAGGATCCTCTGGTCTTGTATCCCAGCCTCCTTTAGGACCCTCTGGGCGTACTCGTAGTAAGCAAAAGACTTCCAGGGAATCTGTAGAGAGAGAGAGAAGGGCAAGACCTCTTTCCTTCTTTTCTCTTTTTCATTTGTTCACCTTGTTGCACTTATTTCTATTTTGCTGACGAGTGGTGATTTCCTTTGCAGTCCAAACGCAAGTCTGATTATAAGAAGGGCAAAAGCCAATCTTCTGGTGACGACGTGGTATGTGTGCCCCTTTTATTTTTCTTTCTCTCCCTTTTGTTCTGACATTGTGTTGTTAGCATTACCCCACTGTTTTTTACTTGGCATTGCTTTTTCCTCTTCTTCTTCCTTTAGGTGGAGGTATCTCCTCCTATGACCGGCAAGGCTCTGGGAGAGGAAACCGTCACAGCTCTTTCTGTTGTTTTTCCTACTGTGGGGGAGGAGTCCCCTACTGGTGGTCCAGCTGAGGAAACCGGGCAACCGATGTAGGGTTCCCAGGATTCTCAGGATCCCAAAGCCTCTAGGATCCCTTCATCTCAAAGTCCCCATCTTGAGTGCACTCCTAGTCCCATCAGGACTGTGTTTCCTCAAACCTTGTCAGATAAAGGCGCTTTGGGAGACACTCCTTTATCCAAACAAACAGGTGAGCCTTGTTTCCTTGAAATAGCGTTATATCTCTATTTTCTTTTCCAGTTTTTTTTTTTTTTTTTTGATTTCCTCCTTTTCTTTCTCCTTTTAGGTTAAATCAGTGAGAAATCCGCTCCCAGTGTTGCCTCTTCTTTAGAATCAGAAAGCTCAGAAGGTGAGTGCGAGCTGCTCCCATTGTGTTTCCTTTTCTTTTCCTTCCTTCCCTTCGCCCTTCTCTCTTTTTTTTTTTTATGGCGAAGCCCCCTGCATCTATTCCTTCCTTTAGCCACTTTGCCATTGGTTCTTCACCCTTTTTCCAACTTGCCTTATGTTCTTTCCCAGAATCCTCGGGGAAGTCAGGGGATCAGGAAGAAGAGGCTCTACCCCAAGAAGCCGGTACTGGTTTGCCCTTCTTTCTCCCCCCCGCCCTTTTTTTTTTTTAAGAATAAATCTGTTCTTCATTTTTCTTTTCTTTTTTGAATATCGATACAGGCTTTGCAGATTCTGAACCTGTTATCCCCGAAGGAATTGTGAGATCCGTTCAAATTGCTGACCTTCATCTAGAGCGAAAGGCTGCAAGTCCTCCTGTCTCTGCAAGTGGTGACACAGTGATGGGGGACGCCTCGAAAGTGGCTGCCTCAGATCTTGATTCAAGGCTTTCCTCCTTCCTGGCTCGCTTTGATCTCTTGGAATTTAACAATCTTCCTGCCAACCATTTCCATGTTTTTGGGTCTTCTTATGGCAGCCTCCTGCGCTTCTCTGTTCCTGTTGAAGGCCTGCCGTTGTTAAAGAGTCTGCTCAAGAGTCACGGGGATTTCACCAGTGGCTTCAAGGGAGGCGTTTTTCTGGGCAATATTTTGATGGAGTTGCTATATGCTGTGCTGGTTTCCCTGAGGAATTCTTCTGTAGATTCTTTGTCTGAAGAAAAACTTCTGGAGTGGAAAGGGGTGGTCCAAGACCTTCTGGAGGCCAAGTTCAATTTGTCTTTTTTGTTGGATCACTTGCGTCTGTTGGCCCATACGCTGTTTCAAAGGCAATCATCCAAGAGTATAGACATCGAGATAGCTGCTGCTGAGGAAGCTTTGGCTCATGCTCACAAGGTTCTACAAGACTTGAAGGTCAAGCGGCAAAGGATCCTTTCTACTTTGACTGTGCCTGTTATTCCTCCGGATGCCTCCCTATTACTTAAACAATTTGGGGTTGTATAAGTTTTTTTTTTAACATTGCTTTCCTCTTTGTTTCTTTTTTTTTTTTTTTTTGTGTTTCAAAACTGCTTCTCATTTCTTAGTATGTGAATCTGCCTTTTTCTTTGATATACTGCCTTTTCTTTCCTATGACTTTTTTCTTTTCTTTCATGAGTCCTGGACCATGGTTTCCACAGGCTTCACTGTAAGTTCTGGTCCAGGTACCCGGTAATCTATTATGCAAGTACTGAACTGGGTACACTGGTATCCTTTCCTATATATATATATTTTTTTGAGATACGGTCCCAGTTCATGAACTTTGACAGGTTCCCCTTTTGCCAAGTGCTAGGCTAGGTATCCTGGATACTTTACTTTTATCTGTGATCCTAGACCTATGCACTTGGAACTGTCTGCGGGATATCTGAAATCATCTGTGAGGTGGATCCTGGGCCATATGTAAAAGGCTATTACATACCCTTTTTTTTTTTTATTCAGGTATCCTTCCTTAAATCTATCCAAACTTGGTTTTTGCAGTATTTAAAGAAAGACTTAAATGTTGAAGAAACAGGAACTTCATTAAAACATGGTCATTTTAAAGGAACAAAGAAAAATCATTTAGTGCAGTATTGACCACAAAGTGTCAATCTATCATATGTTCCTGAACAAAATCATTTTAGACCAGAATTCATGATAAAGGCTGAAATAAAAAGAAAAAATAAAATAAATAAAAAACTTAGCAGATAGTGAAGCTGGTAAAAGGACCCTGAGGTACCGGGATCCCCATGTCCTTATGCATGGTATTGCTTCAGCCATTTCCCGTTTATGGGTTCTGTCAGGACTGTCCCATCTTCTTTGGTAAGGTAATAATACCCACTCTCATAAGCTGCATTGATGATGTAGGGTCCTTCCCATTTTGGGGTGAACTTGGAAGGCCCTGGCAGGTTCCTCCTCACGTGCTCCGCCATCCTTAGTACTAATTGCCCTTCAGTGAACACTCTTGGGCGTACTTCTTGTGCATATGCTCTGGTCATTCTTTGCTGGTATCTCTGGCTCCTTTTCTTGGCCAGCTCTCTTTCTTCTTCTACCCCTTCCAGATCTGCTAGCCTCTTTTCATTGTTTGTGTCCTCACTTTTTCCTTGATTTTCCTCTAGAACTACCCTTGGTGTAGGAATGACTAACTCCACGGGGCTGATGGCTTCTGTTCCATAGACCAGGGAGAATGGGGAGAATCATGTGGCTGTCTTTACAGAGCTTCTACATGCCCAAAGCACATCTGCCAGATGGTCACTCCATTTCCCTCCATACACATGCTTCATTTTCTTAAGGATCTTCAACGTTACCCTATTAGTAGCTTCAGCTTGGCCGTTTCCTTGTGGGTAGTATGGGGTAGATCTTCCATGCTTGATGTGGTATGCTTCAGTTAACCCCTTCATATCTTTGTTTATGAATGGGGTTCCGTTGTCACTGATCAATCTTCTGGGGATCTCGAACCCTGTAATGATGTGGTTTCGAATGAAATTTACTACAGTTGCTCCAGTAGCTTTTTTCAAAGGGATGACCTCAACCCATTTTGTAAAGTACTCTGTGGCTGCCAGGATCCATATATAACCGTTGGATGGAGGGTTTATAGGCCCTATGAGATCAAGCCCCCAAGTATGAAAAGGCCATGGCGTCGTCATATCTTGTAGGACATTTGGGTGAGTGTGAATTGCATCTCCCAGGACTTGGCAAGCATGACATGTTTTGACCAGCTCCTCAGAGTCTCTTTTCATCGTTGGCCAGTAATATCCCAACAACAGTAACTGCTTGTACAGCCTTCTCTTCCCCGGGTGACTTCCACAATCTCCAGAATGTACTTCTCTGACTACTTCTCTAGCTTCCTTTGGTCCTAGGCACCTGAGGGGATCCCCATGGTATCCCTTTTTGAATAAGATGTCGTTCTGCAGGAAATACCTGCCTGCTAGCTTTTTGAGCTTGTGGGCCAGTTTCCTGTCGGTTGGCAGGATCTCCTGAGCCAGGTATCCTATGAAAGGAACCCCCCAATCTTCTGCGATAAACACCGCGTAGCTTTCTTCTTTATCAATTGCCAAACGACACTCCTGGCATTTCTCCTGTATAATTGCTGCTTCCCTGTCCATATCTGGCCAGTAATACCCCATGCGTTGCATCCTTCTATATATGTTGACCTTTTCTGCAACCCCACATGCTTTGGTGTGTAATTCTTCTAGTTTCGACTTCCCTTCCTTCTTAGCGATACATCTGGACAATATTCCTCCTGGCAGCCTTCTATACAATTCTCCTTCTATCTGAGTGTAATCCATTAGTTCTTTGATGTTCCCTCTAGACCCTGCCTCTTTCATCTTTTCTTTGACTTCGTCCCTCCAGTCCCACTGTTTGGACTCTCCGAGGTACATCCCTTGGAGAATCCTTACAATATAGAATGTTCCTGTCTTCCTATTTTTATCAGCGTATCTCTCCCATTAAATGGTATTTGGGATCTCAGGGTAGCGAGTGCATCAGCAAACCTGTTTTCACTTCTTTGAGTGTACTCTATGCTGAAAGTCTGAAATTCCATCTCCAGCCTTTGTGCCCAAGTCCTGTAGGCTGCTAAGCTTTGTTCCCGTAATGCGAAATCACCTTTCACTTGGGAGACTACAAGATTGGAATCTCCCAACACTCTCATATGTTTCACTCCTATGCTGAGTGCTATAGTCAACCCAGTTAAGTATGCCTCATATTCAGCTGCATTATTAGAGCATGAGAAACCAAGCTTGAAAGACAAGGGCATGATATCCCCATTTTCACAGCTTAGTACAATTCCTACCCCATTTGAAGTTGCTGTAGCCGACCCGTCAAACCTTATGGTCCATTTCTTCCCTGGGATCTCCATCATTGCTACCTCACCAGGGATTTCTTCGCTCAGTGGGCTTTCCTCCTTCCCTAGGAATTGAGCTAGCAAATCTGCTATGGCCTGGCTCTTGACAGCCTTAGGAGTTCTTATGCCTATATCATATTGAGAGATCAACACTAGCCATTGTGCTACCCTTCCAGTAAGAAGGGGCTGGTGCAGGAGTGCTTTTATGGGGTGAGACTTGGTTACCAAGAGGATTTGGTGAGCTGAGAAGTGCCTCTTCAGCCTTTGCGATGCATAAATGAGCACTAGGCAGGCTTTCTCTATTCTGGGGTACCTGGTCTCGGTATCCTTGAGTGTTCTGCTTACATAATATACAGGCTGCTCATTTCCTTGGTCATCTTCTTGTGCCAGCAAAGCTCCTATTGCCTGGGAGTTTGATGCTAAGTATAGCAACAGAGGTCGCCCACGTACTGGTGCCTGGAGGGTGGGCAGATGATTCATGATGCCCTGAATTCTTTGAAAAACTTCCTGCTGCTCTGTCCCCCAGGTAAATTCATTCCCCTTTTTCAACAGTTTGGATAGGCCTGCTGTAGCTGAGGCCAAACCAGGCACAAATCTCCTAATATAGGAGACCCTTCCTAGGAAGCTTTTGAGTTCCCTAATAGTAGTTGGTCTTCTCATTGTGGCGATAGCTGTGGTCTTGGCTGGATCCACACTTATGCCTTTGTGATGTACCAGGAACCCAAGGAACTTTCCAGCAGACACTCCAAAGGCGCACTTCATGGGGTTCATACGTAACTTGTACTTCCTACATCTTTCAAAGACTTGCTCAAGTACTTGGAAATGTCCTGTTCTGGTTTTTGACTTGACCACAATGTCATCTACATAATCTTCCATCTCCTCATGCATCATGTCATGGAAAATGGCTGTCATGGTCCGCTGATACGTAGCCCCCGCATTTTTGAGGCCAAAGGACATTACAGTGTAGTAAAAGTTCCCAATCGGAGTTCTGAATGCCGTCTTCTCTGCATCTTTGGCTACCATGCAGATTTGGTTGTACCCACTATACCCATCCATAAATGAGAACATTGAGCTTCCTGCAGCTGAATCTACAAGGAGGTCGATATTGGGTAAGGGGAATTCATCTTTAGGACATGCCTTGTTCAAGTTACGAAAGTCTACACAGCAACGGATCTGACCGTTTTTCTTCTTCACAGGTACAATATTGGAAAGCCATTTTGGGTGTTGGATGGGTTTGATAAAACCAGTTGTTAGCAATTTGTTGACCTCTTGAACTATTTGAGCTTCTACCTCAGTGTGGAAGACCCTATCCGGTTGGACTACTGGCCTCATCCCTGGGTCTACATTAAGAGAATGGACTACCAACCCTGAGTCTAGACCAGGCATCTCATCATAGGTCCATGCAAACACATCTCTGTATTTTTGAAGCAAGGTTACTAGTTGTTCTCTTTCTTGCGCCACCAATTGACTGCTAATGAAGACAGGCTTTCGAGATCCCGGTTCTGTCCCCAAATCTATTTCCTTTAATTCTTCCTCAGGCTGAATCTGGGCCTCCTTAACTGGTTCTTCTGGAATTTCTTCTTGGGCCATCATGCAGCTTGGTGGTCCGGGACCTTCCTACACAATGCATTCGAGTCCCGCGCACCTTCACAAACGATAGATTAGCCTTCCCCCAGGTTCCTGCACCACCACACATTCTCGGGATCCTAAAGAGCTGGGCTCCCTTTTTTGTCTTTTTCTTTCCAGGAGGTTCCTCAGGTCACGGGTACCCCTCCCTCCTTCTTCTTCTTCTAGGATAGGTGTCCCTGGGGTCCCCGGGGCAGGATTCTCAACATCTGGCTCCAATTCATCATAAAACATCGTTTCTGCAAAGTTCACTTCTCCCTGGCTGAAAGGATTATGGTTGGCAGGGATCCTTATGGGCCTCCCATTCAGTCTCCCTTTAATGCATTAATGGAACGTGGATGGAATAAGGCGATGTTTATGAAGCCACGGGCGTCCCAGCAACACATGATAAGAAACTTCTGCATTAATCACATGAAACCTTGTCAGGGCTACTATTGGCCCTACCCTTAAGGCTAGCTGCACGTATCCTTCTGTTGATTCCACCGATCCTCCAAATCCTGTTATTTTCATGGGAGCCCCCAGGATCCTTCTGTCAACTAAGCCCACAGCTTCCAGGGTACTCAAGGCTATGAGATTAAGTGATGCCCCCGTGTCCACCAGTGCTCTTCTGACTTGAACGCCGTTTATGGTGGCCATTAGATAAAGTGGTCTACGGTGGTCTGGGTGCTCAACCTCCATGTCTTCATCAGTGAAGGTTATTGCATTGGTTGCCTCCAGGAAAGCTCGACTAGCATGTGACTCTGCTGTAAAGCATTCCATCCCTGAATCTGCTGCTATGCTCATGAGAGACTCTGTGGCCACTCTTCTTGCTTCTGGTCCGAATCCTAATTGATTGAATAGTGACCTGAACTTAGGATTCTTCTGGAGGGTCCTGACTGTGCTCGGGTGGAAGGATCCTTCAGATTCTCCTGCTTCTGCCGGGTTCCCATGTATTACTACTGCTACTACCCCTTTTCCTTTGTGGTTAGGCAAGGGGTTCCTCTGCACTTCTGGCTCCTTCTGAGTGAGTTCCAGGGTTCCTTCTCTCAACTTTTTGTGGAAGAGTCTGCGAAGGGTCCAGCAATCCTTGGTGGAGTGCTTGACATAATTATGGATTCTGCAAAATAAAGGATTCTTCCTTTCTTTTTCAGTTGGTGGCCTGGACACAGTGAATGGCCTAACAACCCCATCTCCGATCCATTTGTCTAAGACATGGCTTAACTCCTCAGCTGTACATGGGATCACTAGTGGTTCCTCGAACACCTTCCCATCTGGTCTCTTCCTTTTTTCTCCTACTGATGCTGTCATAGCTTGGGACGCGGGCAGCCTTTTTGTCCTCATGGTTTGCGCCGTCCTTCTGGTTCTCTGTAGCAAGTCAGCAAACTGCGTGATACATAGATTTTCAAGGTTGAGCCTGTAATCAAAAAGCATGTTGGCTACACAGGTTTCCACGAGCTCCTTTTCTTCATGGTCCCCATAGCAGTCTAGGGACACATCTTCAAATCTTTTAATGAATTGGACGGGATCCTCTCCAGGTCTCTGCCTCACCATTTGCAAATTCTGGAAAGTGATCTTGTCTTCACCAGGGTAATATTTGGCGTAGAATTTTTCCATCATCTCATCCCAGGTTTTGATGGACCCGGGTCTCAGCGTGGTGTACCAAGTGTATACCCTATCCACTAAGGACTTGGCAAACTCCCTTAGACATAATTCTCTGTCTCCTGCATAGGGGCCCATAGTGTGGACAAACCTACTCACATGTTCCATGGCACTTCCATTTCTTCCATCGAAAGGATGGAACTTTGGGGGTTCGTACCCCTTACGGTATGGTTTGCCAAGAAGTTCTGGAGGGAATGGGGGATCCCGAGAAAATTGCTTGGGAATCCCTGAGAGTTTTTCCCTTTCTTGCTCCAGGAGGGCATTGACATCTACCAGTGTTAAGTACTGAGAGTTGGTTCTTCCTCCCACTGCTGACCCTCCTTCTGGCTGCATCCCATCTTGGTGGCCAGTAGGGGGAACATTGTCTTTGATTTCCTGTGTCCTGCCCTCTTTGAGAAGACGAACTTCTTGCTCCAGATCCTTCAACATTGCTGTCATCCTGGCCATGAGGTCTGGTTCCTGCCTTGCATGTCTTTGTTCTGACACAACCTCCTGTTCTACCAAGGGTATCCCACCTCCTTGCCTGGAAGCTACCTCGTTTTCTCCTACGGGCTCAGATGCTGTAGGTGGCACATTAGTTCCTTTGCTGTTTCTTTGTCTTGGAGGCATTCTCTGTGAAGGGATTGCTTCTTCCTTCTTCTTTGCCCAGTCCCCAGTGGAGTCGCCAAAATGTGAGAGTGCCTTTTTCGTGACACTCAGACCCAAGGATCCCGGCCTAAATGAAAATGAGGATTTGGTGAACCGGACCTTGACTCACCGCAGCTAACGAGCTGTTTAAGAATCAAGTGGGATGCAGAGGATGCTCCTGACAATATAAAAAATGACAAGCAAGGATATCGAAGAGTGCCAAAGATTAACAAGGTAAATTCAGAAGGAAAGAAACAGGATTAGCAAAGCGATAAGAAATTAATGCTGAAGGGATCCTGGGAAATATGAAGCATGTTTCATTAATACATTATCTGTTGGATTACAGAAAGCTCACTAGGACGTGATACAAGGTTCAATCAAGCTCAAAAATTACAGTCAAGAATGGCTATTTCAGCCTTCAAAACTTGCAAAGTTTGATTCTCGTTGAATCCGAGTATGTGCAATAGTGGCTTTTACAGGATACTGGGAAGTAATATTTGTTTTTCCCTTAGTATTTTCTCTTCTCCACAAATTTTTCTGATAGTTTTTCTAGAGAATTTCTTCTTTCTTGTGTTTCTCTCTTTTTTCGCTGCCTTTTCTTCACAACCCATCCCCTCCTTTTATAGTGGGGTTTTTGGTCTTCCCGGGGAACCGTTGGTTCCCTTGTTTTGCCCTTTTGCAAATAGAGCACGTCCTGTTCCCATCATCTCGGTAAGTCCCATTTCCGTTTTTTCTCATTCTTTCCTTCTTTCAGCTCTGATTCTTTTGAAAGTTCCTAGTTGGCCATCTTCTTTGGGATGTGTTGAGGTATGCCCTTCTCGGCATCCCCATTTCTGGCGTCTTCTACTTTTCCCTTTTCTTTCCCATCTGGGCGGAATCCTGTTCTGCCATTTTTGAAAGTCATTTGTTATCATTCTTCTTCCCTGTTCTGGTTCCCCGAGGTTTTTTTTCTGTCTGTGCCATGAGAGGTCGCTCGCGTTCTTTTTGCTTTTGTTTCTTGTTTTCTTCTTCTGTTTTTTTCTATCGAGCTGTCCTAGTCTTCCTTTGTCTTTGTGCCTGAAGGGATCTGCGCCTCTTTATGGTTCCTGAGGATCCTTGCTTCTTATCCCTTGCCGTGGTTCTTTTTTGGATACTTCTTTGTCTGGGCTTCAGGATCCTCTGGGCCTTTCTTTTATTCCCTAATAGGTCTCCTGTATCTACTACTTTGGGCTTAGCTTGAATTTTCCTTTTGGGCTTGACTTATTCTTTTTGGGCTTATTTCACTATGATCCTTTTCAGACCTCAACACACGGCAATGGGGGATGCCTCGAGAGTGGCTGCCTCAGATCCTGATTCAAGGCTCTCCTCCTTCCTGGCTCGCTTTGATCTCTTGGAATTTAACAGTCTTCTTGCCAGCCATTTCCATGCTTTTGGGTCTTCTTATGGCAGCTTCCTGTGCTTCTCTGTTCCTGTTGAAGGCCTGCTGCTGTTAGAGAGTCTGCTCAAGAGTCAAGGGGATTTCACCAGTGGCTTCAGGGGAGGCGTTTTTCTGGGTAATATTTTGATGGAGTTGCTATGTGCTGTGCTGGTTTCCCTGAGGAATTCTTCTGTAGATTCTTTGTCTGAAGAAAAGCTTCTGGAGTGGAGAAGGGTGGTCCAAGACCTTCTGGAGGCCAAGTTCAATTTGTCTTTTTTGTTGGATCACTTGTGTCTGTTGGCTCATATGCTGTTTCAGAGGCAATCATCCAAGACTATAGACACCGAGATAGCTGCTGCTAAGGAAGCTTTGGCTCATGCTCACAAGGTTTTACAAGACTTGAAGGTCAAGCTGCAGAGGATCCTTTCTACTTCGACTGTGCTTGTTATTTCTCCGGATGCCTCCCTGTTGGCCGGCCTCATTCCTTAGCTTACTTTAAACTTACATAAACAATTTGGGGTTGTATAAGTTTTTTTTTTAACATTGCTTTCCTCTTTGTTTCTTTTTTTTTTTTGGTGTTTCAAAACTGCTTCTCATTTCTTAGTATGTGAATCTGCCTTTCTCTTTGATATATTGCCTTTTCTTTCCTATGACTTTTCTCTTTTCTTTCCAGAGTCCTGGACCATGGTTTCCACAGGCTTTACTGTAAGTTCTGGTCCAGGTACCCGGTAATCTATTATGCAAGTACTGAACTGGGTACACTGGTATCTTTTCCTATATATATTTTTGAGATACGGTCCCAGTTCATGAACTTTGACAAGTTCCCCCCCTTTGCCAAGTGCTAGGCTAGGTATCTTGGATACTTTACTTTTATCTGTGATCCTAGACCTATGCACTTGGAACTGTTTATGGGGTATCTAAAATTATCTGTGAGGTGAATCCTGGGCCATATGTAAAAAGGGTATTACATACCTTTTTTCTTTTTTTTTTTACTCAGGTATCCTTCCTTAAATTTATCCAAACTTGGTCTTTGCAGTATTTAAAAAAAGACTTAAATATTGAAGAAAAATGAACTTCATTAAAATATGGTCATTTTTAAGGAACAAAGAAAAAAATCATTTAGTGCAGTATTGACCACAAGGTGCCAATCTATCATATGTTCCTGAACAAAATCATTTTAGACCAGAATTCATGATAAAGGCTGAAATAAAAAAGGTAAAAATAAAAAAAAAATAAAAATAAAAAAAATAAAAAAAAAAACTTAACAGATGGTGAAGCTGGTAAAAGGACCCTGAGGTACCGGGATCCCCTCGTCCTTATTCATAGTATTGCTTCAGCCATTTCCCATTTATGGGTTCTGTCAGGACTGTCCCATCTTCTTTGGTAAGGTAATAATACCCACTCTCATGAGCTGCATAATGATGTAGGGTCCTTCCCATTTTGGGGTGAACTTGGAAGGCCCTGGCAGGTTCCTCCTCACGTGTTCCGTCATCCTTAGTACCAATTGTCCTTCAGTGAACATTCTTAGGCGTACTGCTTGTGCATATGCTCTGGTCATTCTTTGCTGGTACCTCTGGCTTCTTTTCTTGGCCAGCTCTCTTTCTTCTTCTACCCCTTTCAGATCTGCTAGCCTCCTTTCATTGTTTGTGTCCTCACCTTCTCCTTGATTTTCCTCCAGAACTACCCTTGGTGTAGGAATGACTAACTCCACGGGGCTGATGGCTTCTGTTCCATAGACCAGGGAGAACGGGGAGAATCTTGTGGCTGTCTTTACAGAGCTTCTACATGCCCAAAGTACATCTGCCAGATGGTCACTCCATTTCCCTCCATACTCATGCTTCATTTTCTTAAGGATCTTCAACATTACCCTATTAGTAGCTTCAGCTTGGCCGTTTCCTTGTGGGTAGCATGGGGTAGATCTCCCATGCTTGATGTGGTATGCTTCAGTTAACCCCTTCATATCTTTGTTTATGAATGGGGTTCCGTTGTCACTGATTAATCTTCTGGGGATCCTGAACCTTGTAATGATGTGGTTTCGAATGAAATTTGCTACGGCTGCTCCAGTGGCTTTTTTCAAAGGGATGGCCTCTACCCATTTTGTAAAGTACTCGGTGGCTGCCAGGATCCATATATAACCGTTCGATGGAGGGTTTATAGGCCCTATGAGATCAAGCCCCCAAGTGTGAAAAGGCCATGGTGTTGTCATATCCTGTAGAACATTTGGGTGAGTGTGAATTGCATCTCCCAGGACTTGGCAAGCATGACATGTTTTGACCAGCTCCTCAGAGTCTCTTTTCATCGTTGGCCAGTAATATCCCAACAACAGTAACTGCTTGTACAGCCTTCTCTTCCCCGGGTGACTTCCACAGTCTCCAAAATGTACTTCTCTGACTACTTCTCTAGCTTCCTTTGGTCCTAGGCACCTTAGGGGATCCCCATGGTATCCCTTTTTGAATAAGATGTCGTTCTGCAGGAAATACCTGCCTGCTAGCTTTTTGAGCTTGTGGGCCAGTTTCCTGTCGGTTGGCAGGATCCCCTGAGCCAGGTATCCTATGAAAGGAACTCGCCAATCTTCTGCAATAAACACCGCGTAACTTTCTTCTTTATCAATTGCCAAACGACACTCCAGAAATTTCTCCTGTATTATTGCTGCTTTCTTGTCTATATCTGACCAGTAATACCCCATGCGTTGCATCCTTCTATATAGGAATATAGGCTGACCTTTTCTGCAACTCCACATGCTTGGCATGTAATTCTTCTAGTTTCGACTTTCCTTCTTTCTTGGTGATACATCTGGACAATATTCCTCCTGGCAGCCTTCTATACAATTCTCCTTCTATCTGAGTGTAATCCATTAGTTCTTTGATGTTCCCTCTAGGCCCTGCCTCTTTCATCTTTTCTTTGACTTCGTCCCTCCAGTCCCACTGTTTGGACTCTCCGGGGTACATCCCTTGGAGGATCCTTACAATAGAATGTTCCTGCCTTCCTATTTTTATCAGCGTATCTCTCCCATTAAATGGTATTTGGGATCCCAGGGTGGCGAGCGCATCAGCAAACCTGTTTTCACTTCTTTGAGTGTACTCTATGCTAAAGGTCTGAAATTCCATCTCCAGCCTTTGTGCCCAAGTCCTGTAGACTGCTAAGTTTTGTTCCCGTTACGCGAAGTCACCTTTCACTTGGGAGACTACAAGATTGGAATCTCCCAACACTCTCATATGTTTCAGTCCTATGCTGAGTGCTATAGTCAACCCGGTTAAGTATGCCTCATATTTAGCAGCATTATTAGAGCACGAGAAACTAAGCTTGAAAGACAAGGGCATGATATCCCCATTTTCACAACTTAGTACAATTCCTACCCAATTTGAAGTTGCTGTAGCCGACCCGTCAAACCTTATGGTCCATTTCTTCCTTGGGATCTCCATTACTGCTACCTCACCCGGGATTTCTTCGCTCAGCAGGCCTTCCTCCTTTCCTGGGAATTGAGCTAGCAAATCTGCTATGGCCTGGCTCTTGACAGCCTTGGGAATTCTTATGCCTATATCATATTGAGAGAGCAACACTAGCCATTGTGCTATCCTTCCCGTAAGAAGGGGCTGGTGCAGGAGTGCTTTTATGGGGTGGGACTTGGTTACCAAAAGGATTTGGTGAGCTGAGAAGTATCTCTTTAGCCTTTGGGACGTATAAATGATCACTAGGCAGGCTTTCTCTATTCTGGGGTACCTGGTCTCGGTATCCTTGAGTGTTCTGCTTACATAATATACAGGCTGCTCATTTCCTTGGTCATCTTCTTGTGCCAGCAAAGCTCCTATTGCCTGGGAGTTTGATGCTAAGTATAGTAGCAACGGTCGCCTACGTACTGGTGCTTGGAGGGTGGGCAAATGATTCATGATGCCCTGAATTCTTTGAAAAGCTTCCTGCTGCTCCGTCCCCTAGGTAAATTCATTCCCCTTTTTCAACAGTTTGGATAGACCTGCTGTAGCTGAGGCCAAACCAGGAACAAATCTCCTAATATAGGAGACCCTTCCTAGGAAGCTTTTGAGTTCCCTAACAGTAGTTGGTCTTCTCATTGTGGCGATAGCTGTGGCCTTAGTTGGATCCACACTTATGCCTTTGTGATGTACCAGGAACCCAAGGAACTTTTCAGCAGACACTCCAAAGGCGCACTTCATGGGGTTCATACGTAACTTGTACTTCCTACATCTTTCAAATACTTGCTCAAGTACTTGGAAATGTCCTGTTCTGGTTTTTGACTTGACCACAATGTCATCTACATAATCTTCCATCTCCTCGTGCATCATGTCATGGAAAATGGCTGTCATGGTCCACTGATACGTAGCCCCCGCATTTTTGAAACCAAAGGGCATTACAGTGTAGTAAAAGTTCCCAATTGGAGTTCTGAATGCCGTCTTCTCTGCATCTTTGGCAGCCATACGGATTTGGTTGTACCCACTATACACATCCATAAATGAGAATATCGAGCTTCCTGCAGCTGAATCTACGAGGAGGTCAATATTGGGCAAGGGGAATTCATCTTTAGGACATGCCTTATTCAAGTTGTGAAAGTCCACACAGCAACGGATCTGACCGTTTTTCTTCTTCACAGGTACAATGTTGGAAAGCCATTTTGGGTGTTGGATGGGTTTGATAAAACCAGCTGTTAGCAATTTTTGACCTCTTGAACTATTTGAGCTTCTACCTCAGTGTGGAAGACCCTAGCTGGTTGAACTACTGACCTCATCCTTAGGTCCACATTGAGAGAATGGACTACCAACCCTAGGTCCATGCGAACACATCTCTGTATTTTTGAAGCAAGGTTACCAGTTGTTCCCTTTCTTATGCCACCAATTGACTGCTAATGAAGATAGGCTTTCGGGATCCCGGTTCTGTTCCCAAATCTATTTCCTTCAATTCTTCCTCAGGCTGAATCTGGGCCTCCTTAACTGGTTCTTCTGGAATTTCTTCTTGGGCCATCATGCAGCTTGGTGGTCCGGGACCTTCCTGCATAATGCATTCGAGTCCCGCGCACCTTCACAAACGATAGATTAGCCTTCCCCCGGGTTCCCGTACCACCACACATTCTCGGGATCCTGAAGAGCTGGGCTCCCTTTTTTGTCTTTTTCTTTCCAGAAGGTTCCTCAGATCACGGGTGCCCCTCCCTCCTTCTTCTTCTTCTAGGATAGGTGCCCCTGGGGTCCCCAGGGCGGGGTTCTCAACATCTGGCTCCAATTCATCATAAAACATCATTTCTGCAAAGTTCACTTCTCTCTGGCTGAATGGATTATGGTTGGCAGGGATCCTTATGAGCCTCCCATTCAGTCTCCCTTTAATGCATTGATGGAACGTGGATGGAATAAGGCGATGTTTATGAAGTCACGGGCGTCCCAGCAACACATGATAAGAAACTTCTGCATTAATCACATGAAACCTTGTCAGGGCTACTATTGGCCCTACCCTTAAGGCTAGCTGCACGTATCCTTCTGTTGATTCCACCGATCCTCCAAATCCTGTTATTTCCATGGGAGCCCCCAGGATCCTTCTGTCAACTAAGCCTACAGCTTCCAGGGTACTCAAGGCTATGAGATTGAGTGATGCCCCCGTATCCACTAGTGCTCTTCTGACTTGAATGCCGTTTATGGTGGCCATTAGATAAAGGGGTCTACGGTGGTCTGGGTGCTCAATCTCCATGTCTTCATCAGTGAAGGTTATTGCATTGGTTGTCTCCAGGAAAGCTCGACTAGCATATGACTCTGCTGTAAAGTATTCCATCCCTGAATCTGCTGCTATGCTCATGAGAGACTCTGTGGCCACTCTTCTTACTTCTGGTCCGAATCCTAATTGATTGAATAGTGACCTGAACTTAGGATTCTTCTGGAGGGTCCTGACTGTGCTCGGGTGGAAGGATCCTTCTGATTCTCCTGCTTCTGCCGGGTTCCCATGTATTACTACTGCTACCACCCCTTTTCCTTTGTGGTTAGGCAAGGGGTTCCTCTGCACTTCTGGCTCCTTCTGAGTGAGTTCCAGGGTTCCTTCCCTCAACTTTTTGTGGAATAGTCTGCAAAGGGTCCAGCAATCTTTGGTGGAGTACTTGACATAATTATGGATTCTGCAAAATAAAGGGTTCTTCCTTTCTTCTTCAATTGGTGGCCTGGACACAGTGAATGGCCTAACAACCCCATTTCTAATCCATTTGTCTAAGACATGGCTTAACTCCTCAGCTGTACACGGGATCACCGGTGGTTCCTCAAACACCTTCCCATCTGGTCTCTTCCTCTTCTCTCCTACTGATGCTGTCATAGCTTGGGACGCGGGCAGCCTTTTTGTCCTCATGGTTTGCGCCGTCCTTCTGGTTCTCTGTAGCAGGTCAGCAAACTGCGTGATGCATAGATTTTAAAGGTTGAGCCTGTAATCAAAAAGCATGTTGGCTACACAGGTTTCCACGAGCTCCTTTTCTTCATGGTCCCCATAGCAGTCTAGGGACACATCTTCAAATCTTTTAATGAATTGGACGGGATCCTCTCCAGGTCTCTGCCTCACCATTTGCAGATTCTGGAAAGTGATCTTGTCTTCACTAGGGTAATATTTGGCGCAGAACTTTTCCATCATCTCATCCCAAGTTTTGATGGACCCGGGTCTCAGTGTGGTGTACCAAGTGTATGCCCTGTCCACTAAGGACTTGGCAAATTCCCTTAGACATAGTTCTCTGTCTCCTGCATAGGGGCCCATAATGTGGACAAACCTACTCACATGTTCCACGGCACTTCCATTTCTTCCATCGAAAGGATGAAACTTTGGGGGTTTGTACCCCTTAGGGTATGGTTTGCCAAGAAGTTCTGGAGGGAACGGGGGATCCCGAGAGAATTGCTTGGGGATCCCTGAGAGTTTTTCCCTTTCTTGATCCAGGAGGGCATTGACGTCTGCCAGTGTTAAGTACTGAGGGTTGGCTCTTCCTCCCACTGCTGACCCTCCTTCTGGCTGCGTCCCATCTTGGTGGCCAGTAGGAGGAACATTGTCTCTGATTTCCTGTGTCCTGCCTTCTTTGAGAAGACGAACTTCTTGCTCCAGATCCTTCAACATTGCTGTCATCCTAGCCATGAGGTCTGGTTCCTGCCTTGCGTGTCTTTATTCCGACACAACCTCCTATTCTACCAGGGGTATCCCGCCTCCTTGCCTGGAAGCTACCTCGTTTTCTCCTACGGGCTCAGAGGCCGTAGGTGGCACATTAGTTCCTTTGCTGTTTCTTTGTCTTGGAGGCATACTCTGTGAAGGGATTACTTCTTCCTTCTTCTTTGCCCAGTCCCCAGCGGAGTCGCCAAAATGTGAGAGTGCGCTTTTTGTGACACTCAGGCCCAAGGATCCCGGGCCTAAATAAAAGGTTTGTTGAACCGGGCCTTGACTCATCGCAGCTAACGAGCTGTTTAAGAATCAAGTGGAACACAGGGGATGCTCCTAACAATATAAAAAAATGACAAGCAAGGATATTCGTATCGAAAAATGCCAAAAAATCAACAAGGTAAATTCAGAAGGAAAGAAATAGGATTAGCGAAGCGATAAAAAAGATTAATGCTGAGAGGATCCTGGGAAATATGAAGCATATTTCATTAATACATTGTCTGTTTAATTACAGAAAACTCACTAGGACGTGATACAAGGTTCAATGAAACTCAAAAATTACAGTCTTGAATGGCTATTTCAGCCTTCAAAACTTGCAAAGTTTGATTCTCTTTGAATCCGAGTATGTGCAATAGTGGCTTTTACAGGATACCGGGAAGCAATGTTTGTTTTTCCCTTAGTATTTTCTCTTCACCACAGATTTTACTGATAGTTTTTCTAGCAAATCT
Source organism: Quercus robur (assembly GCF_932294415.1). NCBI lineage: Eukaryota > Viridiplantae > Streptophyta > Magnoliopsida > Fagales > Fagaceae > Quercus > Quercus robur. The sequence continues at coordinate 16,150,171 of NC_065539.1, forward strand.
TTTCTTTTTTGTGTTTCTCTCTTTTTTTTTTCACTACCCCTTCTTCGCAACCCATCCCTTTCTTTTATAATGGAGTTTTTGGTCTTCCCGGGGAACCGTTGGTTCCCCTGTTTTACCCTTTTGCAAACAGAGCACGTCCTGTACCTATCATCTCAGTAAGTCCCATTTCCGTTTTTTCTCATTCTTTCCTTCTTTCAGCTCTGATTCTTTTGAAAGTTCCTGGTTGGCCATCTTCTTTGGGATGTGCTGAGGTATGCCCTTCTCGGCATCCCCGTTTCTGGCATTTTCCCCTTTCCCTTTTCTTTCCCATCTGGGCGGAATCCTGTTCTGCCAACTTGAAAGCCGCTTGTTATCATTTTTTCTTTTGTGCTTCCCCGTTCTGGTTCCCCGAGGCTTTTTCTGTCTGTGCCATGAAAGGTCGCTAGGTTCTACTGACGCTTGCGTTCTTTTGCTTTTGTTTTCTTGTTTTCTTCTTCTGTCTTTTTCTTTCGAGCTGTCCTAGTCTTCCTTTGCCTTTGCGCCTGAAAGGATCCGCGCCCCTTGATAGTTCCTGAGGATCCCTACTTCTTATCCCTGGCCGTGGTTCTCTTTTTTTTTGTTTGCTTCTTCGTCTGGGCTTCAAGATCCTCTGGGCCTTTTTTATTCCTTCATGGGTCTCCTGTATCTGCTACTTTGGGCTTAGCTTAATTTTTCCTTTTGGGCTTGACTCATTCTTTTGGGCTTCCTTCACTATGATCCTTTTTAGACCTCAACAAACTCATAAAACGTATAATTTTATTAAAAAAATAATAGCTAAATCAATTACAATTATATAATCAAAAGTAAAAATTGAAATTAAAAATCACACTACATGTTTGTGTATATGCATGAAAAAAGAACAGAATTCAACATTTATTATAGAAAAAGAGGTAGTGTAGTCTTACCCCTGTCTAGCTAATTCTTGTTATAATCCCTTTATTTTGCGGGGAGAGAGAGAAAAACGCTTCTTTTGACAAAAAAAGAAGCGTTTTTTTACAATTTTTTTTTTACTTTATCCAAAAATAGTTTTGGTAAATCGGTATGAACAAATAACTTGCTGTCTTTTGTTTTTTATGGAATATAAATAAAGATTAGATGAATTAGAAGAAGAACTTGAGAAGGATTAGATTACACTATGTTGCTGCTTTTAAAAAAAAAAAAAAATTTAATACGCATTGCTAATTTTTTTATTATTAATTATCAGGATTAGATGAAGAATTTGAGAAGGATTAGATTTCACTATGTCGATGCTTTTTTATTATTATTATAATACACGTGCTACCTTTTATATATATATATATATATATATAAATGTTTTCGTTTACGTGTGTTGCGGGCCAAAATTTAACAAAAAAGCCAATTCCATGAAAAGTAAGGAAAGACCATGGGCCTTAACAAAAGAAGGCCCAATTCATGAAATTAAGAAGGACTATGAAGGCCCAAAGTCCCAAAAAGAAGGAAAAAGAAAGAAATAATAAAGAAAAAAGAAGAGGATCTCGGTTAGAGGACATATAGCAAGGATCTCGGGCAAGACCAAAGGACATGCAGCAAGGATCTCGGCTAGGCCAGAGGATATGTAGCAAGAAGAATCAACATCAAGGCCCTCTGTATGTTTAGATTTCCAGTAAAAAGGCCATTAAAAATCCAGCAAAATTCAGTGAAAGAATTGGGCTGGGATACCTAGAGGTTGCTAGAGGCTCGGGATCCTTGGGACGCGCAGCACAGCTAAAGTGGGATTGAGACAGTTCAAAAGGGGTACCACGAAATACAAGAAACGAAGAACAGATATGTCCTTCTCAAGAACCCAGTGGTGCAGCAAAGAATCAGAAAGCTTGGAGAATGACAATTCATGAACAAAAGGCTAATACCTCAGGGAACCCAGAATGAAGAACTATAAGGGGAAGTAGCTGGGAAAACCTTCAACCCAGCAGAAATGGATTCCGCTCACTTAGGAAAAATGACAGTAAGGAAAGACAACCAAAAGCTGAGTCTAAAAAGTAAGAAGTTTTGAAAGAAGAGAGATTGAAGGTTAGCTGCCTAAGGATGCCCTGGAATGAAAAGTCAGCAAGTGACTTTTAGTGAAACAACACTAAAAGATGAAAATTATCAGAAACATGGAAAGAACCAGCCATTAAAGTGGCTGACATAACAGGGGCTCTGGTACCCAGAGAGCCAGGGGGGAGAATTAGTGGTATCCGAACCCTAGAATGACATTATAAAAGGGGGGAAGCAGCCAACATTAAGGGGCATTATTCAATAGGAGGAAATCATAACAGAATCATTGAGAAAAAACTTAAAGAAAGTAGAAAACAGTGCCCGGTATCCCAGAACAGCCGCTATAAAACGTATTTGGATTCAAAGGGATTCAAACTTTGCAAGTCTTAGAGGTTTAGATAGCCATCTAAGTCTGTAATTTTTGAACTTATTTGGGCCTTATAACACATCTTAGTGAGCACATTGTAATTCACAATTAAGAAAAATAATGAAATATCTCATATTGATTTGAAGATCTCTAACAATTATTTCGCGTATTTCTTTATTACATTGTCTTCCTTTACTGTTTTTTGCTGCTCAATACATATATTCTTGCTTGTTAGTTTTACTTTTACTTAGCCAAAAGCTGAATCTTTTTATCGGGGTCCTCACTTCAACTTGGGCCTTGGACACACTTAACCTCCAAAGAAACATATGCCAAAACATGCACACATCAGATATCACTCCCTCCCACAAAAATCCTTCTCACCTAACTATCTTGGAAGGCAATGCCCAAGTAAAGCCACTTGGACTTGAGTTCCAAATCCCACAAGTCTTGTGCAAAAGCACTAAGTCTATAAGAATTAGGGTCAGGATCCTCGTGGCTAAATCATTCTCATGAAATTCATTTACATATATATATATATATATATGTGTGTTAAAATGTATATCCTAATCTAAAAAACTAACAATTATTTGAAGATATATGTATTGTATAGTGTGTTCTTATGTAGGACCCATAGGGGTAAGAGAAAGGATAAAACTTCATTGCATAATAAGCATGGAGAAAGATTGTGTAGTTCAGAGAATCAGCATTCTAGGTTCTTACAGGCCTAGTACCCTTGGGAACCATGACAGTACACCCGGGGTACCACGACAGTATGTCTGGGGTACCAAGTGAAAGAACTTTTTAAATGTTTACACAATAAAATATAAGCCTCAAATACTCTATTTCAATATCTTCCTCATTGTGAATATTATGAATAATTATTTTACTTGTTTTGTAAGAGTAAATGGTCATTTTATGACACTAAAACACTTATAATGGTATTTTATTACTTATGAGGAATTGCATTTTGCTTTGAGGAACTTTATGTGACTTGCACACAACTTAGTTCATAATCAGCCCCCATTTAGCTGTGGTGAACCAAGCTCAGTCCACCAAACAACAAGTAAAGGGCCTAAGATCCTTGTTAAAGGGCCCAGGATCCTTGTTTTTATTTGGGCCTGAGTACTATCCAAAAAGGACCCTCACAACGTGTAGTATAGTAATTAAATAAGGATTAGATGGATCAAATGAAGAATTTGAATTGTAATTAAATCAAGATATTTATCAACTTAGAAATTATGGGAGAAGAATTTTTTTTTTTTTTAAATCTTTTTTTTTTTTTTTTTTTTTTTTGCAATATAGTGTAGCCACTTGGCAAAACCACGGCTTAGATTGATTAAATGAAGAATTTGAGAATGATTAGATTACACTACGTTGCTGCTTTTTTTTTTTTTTTTTTTTTTTTTAAATTATAATACACATTGCTATTTTTTTTTAATTTTATAAAACAAGTTGCTACTTTTTTTTTATATATATATAAATGTTTTCTTCTACGTGTAGTATAGTAATTAAATAAGGATTAGATGGATCAGATGAAGAATTTGAATTGTAATTAAATTAAGATATTTATCAATTTAGAAATTATAGGAGAAGAAAAATTATATATGTGGGGCCTGAGAATTCAGGGCCCAAGCCCATTATACACCAAGGCCCAAGGACTCAGCCCAAGGAAGGATTCCTCCTCGGACAGGCCAGGCCGAGGAGAAAAGGACGCATCAGACCTCTCCATGAAAGAGGATAAGTACTAAGAAGGAAAAGGACAAAAGGAAGCATGTAAATATCCAAGAAAAAGCTGCTGCCAATGCATTAATTGTTCTGCAACTAAAGGAACCCTGCTTTTCAGCCTTTACAACCACCCCCAACGACTTTAGGGATGGGCTGATGGGACAAGTACCAGGATCATAAATACAACTCTACACGTGGACCCTAAAGAGTGGAGGGAAACGAGTATAAAATGAAACTAAAGCCAAAGGAGGGAGGGGGCGGAGAAAAGAGGAGAAGAACGGGGAAGAACTTAATGCTCCTCAGACCAATTCCGAGGAGTCCAACCCTTCAGGCTACATCGTCGTAGGGCTTGGATGTTCAGACCGAACTCCCTTCTACATGAGCCCCCCCCCCTAAAATCAGGACCAGACCATTGCCCAGCGACCAAAGGCAAGCCTTTTAAGCCCACTCTCTACAAATCATATTGTGAGGGATCTTTCATGTGCGAGCCCAACGTTATTCTTGGGCCGTCCAACAATCGTGTCCCTACAATATATATATATTTTTTTATAATACACGTTGCTTTTTTTTTTCTTTTTTCATAATACACGTTGCTACTTTTTTTATATATAAATGTTTTCTTTTACATATATTTTTTAAAAAATCTAAAAATTAAAAAAAAAAAATTTGCAATATGGTGCAGCCGCTTCTAAGCTCAACTTTTATTATATAGTATATGATATGATATAATATGATATATATATATATATATATATTGATTATAATTAACGGAATTGATATTGAATTTAACAAGTCTTAAACCTCAGGGTCAATCAAGAATCAGTTTGCACAGACCCATCCAGAGCCAGGGAGGTTTTTTTTTTTTTTTTTTTAATTATTATCCAGCAATAGAGTTTTATAAATGTAAAAAGTAGTTTCAAATATAAGATTTTCTTTTTAAACTTTGGCGAATGAATACGAGGGGGAAAATGCAGGGAGAGCTTATGCGGTAAGTATGAAAATGGATGATGATTTTAAAGGCTATGGAATTAACAAAATAATCGCAATAATTAAAAGGCTTTAGATTGAAATTATTGTTTTCATTAGTATAACCCCAACCTCAAGAACATGTTATGCATTACTCTTTTTTTTAAGGGAACATGTTATGTATTACTTTTAAACTGGAAAGATACTCATTTCCAGGCACAAACATATGCGTCTAGGGTTACAGTTTAAAGCCCTTCACAATTGCTGTATAATGAGAAATAAATTTCCCAAGCAACAAATGGAGTAAGCATCCTAATTTTCATTATTGGAATTCAATTGAATCTATAATCCTATACGGCTAAAATCTACCGGAGGCAAATATCACCACTTGTGATATTTGCTCATTGCTGTCTTAGGAGAGTACCTGATTAATAATTTCAATCCATCAAATTCACATTAACATCAAATTGCAGCTTTTTTATTAAACGAAGTAGCCCATAAATGTACACAAATATATACAGGCACAACATCAGAACTACATTTGGGAAGTAAGTAACTAGTCAGAAATCTACCCAAATAGTTCTGGACTATATTCCTACAACCACCTCAAAAATCCTTTTTTTATCCTTTCATCAGATTCAGATAAACGTGAGCATGCTCCAACAATCTAGCCGGCATTAAGACTCGCCAGTGGACTTCGAGAAAGCCTGTTAAAAGTGAGCATGCTCCAAGTCCAACACTACAAATCTACAGCTCATATGTACATTAGCAGAAAAAACGAAAAAAAGGCAGAAGCAGGAGAGCACTAGTATTCAGGAATACTATACAAAATTGGAAGTGACCTTTGGTATCAGGATTATGGGAACCAAAAGAAATCGAGCCCATTGAAGACAATTAAGGCATGTGGGACAGGTCCTAGCAGTTAGAGGATTTGGTATTCTGAAAAATTCGATTTGAGCCAACACAAACAGGGCCTCGTTCCAAAGGACTACATCCAAATAAACCTCGATTTGTCCCACAATGACCCATTATTTTTCCTTCGTGCAAATCTTGGCTGCTACTCATTCCAAAATGAGAACTCTCATACAAATGTTGCCTCATAGTAGTATTCCATGTGTCCTGCGTGAGAAAATTAACAACAGGTCAAAATAAAAGAATGGGAATGAAATCTTTGTTTTGGGGGGGTGGGGTGGGGGGATCAGCACTCATAAAAGCAAACAACAATAAGTAAAATCTTGTTCAAACAGAATATTAACCTCACAATAGGAGGAAAAAAATTATTCAAGTGTATAGTCAGTAATCTGGGAGGTCAACAAAACTCTAAATGATGAGATGATCGGAGGTCATGCAATCTGAAGATGTTCTTGTAGATTTTTTTGACAAAACCAGAAATTTTAAATCCAAATATGTGTAGGGTAAAGAAGATGCTTCTTGAGAATTAAAACTCCATAATCATCTCTTTTCAAGCAGCTTGTTAAAGCAAAACAATTCATTGGTTCTGCCTAGGAATTTCCTTTCTCCTCGTTTCTTCTTCCACATGAAGATAGGCAATATCATTTCTGTCAAAACATCTTAGTTTTCTTTAATTAAAAAAGAAAGAAAGTGATACCAAGATAATTGTGACAAACAGATGTGCCAGAAGTAACAGAAGAAAGGACAGTCTAAGACCATAGCAGTAGAATAATAACACTTACCCAGAGCTAAGCATACATCCTTACAGTAAGCAAGACTACAAATTATAATCTTAGCATGAATACCTTAAGCTGATTGCCAAAATCAGCACTGTGAGATATAGAGGACATGCAGCTTTCACCATAAGGAGAAGACTGACTTCTTACCTCTGGATACGAATGGCGCAAATTTTGAGGATGTTTCCTAAGAGTGCTGAACCATGAACTTGGCCTGCCACCAACCCAATGCTCACTGCTCTTCCTCAAAGTCAGACATGCTGATGGGGAATGATCATGCGGCAGTAAGAAGTAGGAGTTATGGTGTTCCTCTCTGCAAAAAGTACAAGCTGAATCCAAATGCCCCCTCGAGAATGATCTTGAACCGAAGTCTTGAAAATTCCGGAACATGCAAGATGTTGTAGAGTTCGAATGCCCCATGTATGGACAATATCCAAAGGGTTCAAATCTACCATAAGCTAGATTTGGTGATTCCTTCCTATCAGAGAGCCCAAGATGGGGTGTCACCGTCCAGTCTTCAATTGTGATTCCCTGTTTGGCCGCAATGTCCAATATCTGTCTCTCATCAAGTCCTAATCCCATGAGCAAGTTCCACAAGTTTCTTAGTGCTTCCCTTTGGTTGTGGATGACTTGATCCCTCATTGCCATTTCAAACTGAAGCTCAGTATTAGCTATTCCCTACATTAGTGTAGTACAACTGTAAAGCTATAAAGCAAGCTAATAGAAACACATGTACAACCGTTGAAGAATAAAACTATCCAAGGTTTTAAAATCTTTGACTTAATGCCTCACGAAACAATTTATATCAAGGAAAATTTAACAGATGGCCTAAGAGCATTGGTTTAGGAACTATTTTTAGAAATTTTTATGAGAAAAGAAAAAAGCAACTACCTTTTTTGACAGCTTTTTATATTTCACATGAAAGTGGTATTAAAACTTTCCTAAAATGACCCATTAACAAATGCCCTAAAGGCTCCTGTTAACAAGACCCATTATATTATAACAGATGGTAGTCATCACTTCTAACAGAAGTTAACCAACATCAGCTTAAGATAAAGGATTATATCATGATGAGTAATCAACTTGTTCAAAGAAAGTTTTTTTTTTTTTTTTCCTAAGGTTCATGGTAGGTTCTTGGTTGACTTAATTAACTCACTGGGAGTATTTTTTTTAATTAACAATATCACTTCCCAAGTTTTGTTCGGTAAAACAATGACTTCCTCACTAATTTGTTTGTACCATGTATTCAAATGGATCCAGATACCAAGATGAAACTTTCTACAATCATAATGGCTAACTCTACAATAAGTGGATTAATACTTCTATCTAATTACCAGGATCCTGTATTGACTGAGAATGCCCAAGTAAGTTTTATTGCCACTGTCACTAATGGCTTCCTCATTCATATTTTGGAGTTGGCATCGATGCTTCTCATTTGCTTCAATTTCCTGCAAAAGTAAAAATGGTTATATGATTGAAAGTTCCAAAATTGTAATTCTTATGAGCCCCAGTACATGGAGATATACTACCTTTTGGTAATTGACACCGGCTTCATCGTTGTCACGGATGTTATCCAGAATGACTTGCCTTCTTGCTCTTAAAGCCTCCACAACCTCTCCATCTTTTTCAATAACCTGTGACATAGAAAAAGGTACTCCATCATTGTTTTAAACTTTGTATAGAAGTTCAATCCTTATTTGGCATGCAAAGCGAGAAAAGATTGGGGGAGAGATAGAACAGCAAATCAGAGATTCAGGTCTCCAGCTGGCCTGTGTTTGGGCACCATAATCATAAGATTTTGTTAACAGACAATTTAGAAAAGCAACACACAAAATTCTAAATTCTAAGGAGTTGCGAAGACCATCAGATCCAAGGTATTAGTCAGGTGCTCTAAGAGCCCTGAACGCCCACGTCAGCCAAAAAAAAAAAAAAACCAATTGCTTAGACCTTCAGACCTTAGAATAAATAAGCACTAAATTTTGTTCCACATAGACTTGAGAAAGATTTTTTTTATATATAAGTAGACAGAATTTGAGAAAGATCAAGGGTGGAAGAGAAAAAAAAATATTGACGTTCAAAATTATAAACTACGCAAAATACAGTTTACATGATTAAACTGACATTATCTAACCTGCTGCTTTGCAATAGCATCATCAAGATGCTGGAGTTCAGTGCGGTTACGAAGGTTAGTTTCCTCAAGCTCAAATAATGCCTTCTGTAAGTTTATCCGTTCCTGAACATTTTCACTGATTTCATGGCTCAATACATTCAACCAAGACATATCATCTGTAGCTTTTTCAGCAGGTTTGAGACTAAGCTGTGATTCCTTTGCAGCTAGTTCTTTTCTCAGTCGGAAAACCTCATTCTGTAAAATCAAGTATGTCATGTTCCAAGACATATACTATGCTACCTTAAATAAAACACATACCTTTTAATAGCTTACCTGAAGACTGTCAATCATCCGCTGGTAGTCTGATACATGGGTATCTACTGTGCCTATGTTTTTCTGTAAAGAAACATGAGTGTTATGATAACTTGAACAACCAAGTGACAATAAATGCTTAAAGTCATGAATCTAGGAGGTGATAAACAGACAATGAGCACACAAGAAAAACATAGAGCATCTGATAAGCCAAGCAGATACCATAAAGAAATATACAGGAAGGATACATTCAACTGTTTGTTCTTTTTCTTTTTTGATAATTCAATTGTTACAACAAGCAATGACACTGAGCTACAAGGCTCTTGACAGGAAGGATACATTCATTCAGCTGTGGCAGAATACAAACTAAAGTATTGACAATTCAATTAGCAAAGAACAAAATGACCTTACTCCAATCCCTTGCAAGAGGGAAGCTGACCCAAATCATAATAGAAGAAAAGGTCAAGGATTATTAAGAGCTATAATATAAAAAGAGGTGAATAGTAGCCTTAAAGCAGAATTATGTTCATCCAAAGAAAATATCAGTTAGAGCACCGCAAGCCACAAATAACTTCCTCAGTGCTCACACTTTCAAGAATTATAAAGTAGATATATCCCAGACAAATTGGAGTTCACCTGAATGTGTGTCTTTATTTCCTTTGCCCTGTCAGCATACTTCAAGGTATTCACAGTGTGGTGATACTGACTGTCTGCAGGGGATACTGTGGCAACCATGACTGTTTGAGAATTGCCACTCAGACCATCTTTAAGTATTCGTGTCAATTTGCTGCAAGGAAATATATATTAGATTCGATAGGAGGGAGGAACTAAGGCTATAATAAGTACAATTAGATACCTATTCCGGTAAGGAACATAAGCAAGACCCTTCTTTTGTTGCTTCCCCAGAGCATTTATGCAGTTTGCTAAAGCAAGAAGTGATCGGTTGATATTAGCTCCATCTCTTAGCTTTTGGCCTCCAATATGTGTTTCAGAAGCTCGTTCACTGCCAGCAAGATCTACAAGTGCAAGTTTTCCTTGCATGACTTGATTTCGATACTTGTTTCTCTGTTTTCTTTTCACAGTGATCTCTAGAACTGCATGTGATCTGGTTAGATGGAGACAACTTCATATGAGATCATGCAAAAAAGGTTGCACCGCATAGAGAGGGCTCCATGTAATAAATTTCTCAACATGGATGGTAAAGGGGGTGAAATGTTTAGAGAAACTAAGAAACTCAGCTCATGCACGCTCACCGTGAAGAAGTTGCATTAGCCTCCGTGCTTTCCGTTTTCCGCCGACTATTCCCCACATTCAAAAGTTCAAGGATTTTATCTGCTGAGTGAACCTGAATCAGAAGCAAAAGGAAACTGACTAATAGGTATGCTGATCATAGTACACACTTGATCCATCCAAGATCAGAATGCACAATATAAAGGAAACTAAAATAGAGGAACTAGTGAATTATTTTACAGAACAAGTTTTTTTTTTTTTTAAACCATTACACAATGTGAAATGGGTAGTCAAACCATAAATGTGACCCTGCAATATACAAGCAACACATAACAAAAAGAAACGTTATTTTACATTGCTAGAAACACTCATTCCCAATTTAAAAAAAATAATAATAACACACTAATGTAGACATACACAAAAAGAGCTCCATGATATCAAAAGATGATAACCCAAAATTTCATTAATCTTCACCAGGATTAAGAACATTAATGACTTCTTACTAACAACCAAATTTTTTTAAGAGACTTACTTGCAACCAAATTTCACTGGATTCAAATACCATGTAGCAGATATGTTGATTCATTTTTCATGAATGTCCAAATTCTCAATTACCTTATACTGATTCACCTTCAGTTTAGAACAGATTAGCCCCATTTTAGTGATGCATTCAAGGTCTGCATCATGCATCTCACCACTCCAACAATGTATCAAAAATGGTGACCTCAATTAATAGCTCAGCAAAGGGAAATACACACGCCAAGAGGGAGTGGGGGGGGGGGGGGGGGGGGGGATGTTAATATAAGGACAACAATGAACCTTGATACATCTCAGCCCAGCAATAACTATTCCTTGTTCAGGATCCTCTCTAAGTTCCAAATGACCTGATGATTTTTCAAGCAAATCGTAGATAACCTAAATTCATTAAAATAAAAAAGTTAAACAAGTTTTAAAAGATAATGAGCTATATAAATAAACCAATATCTTAATCAAAACACAATCCTACTTCGTTGTACACTTCAAGGTAGGAGCAAGTAACTTCGAATCCATCGGAGCTCTTGTCCATTTTGATATGATCAAAAATCGTATGTAAACTGAGAACCATGAGTCCAGGATCATCTCGAGTCCCAACCATTGTATATGTTTTACCACTAGATGTGTATAAAGAAAATATTAGATCCAATTATTAAGAGAATTCATAAATCAACAGCACAAATCTCAATACAGAAATATAAAATCTCAAAAGAATGCAAAATGATTTTGATAGCATATGGACACAAGAAAAAATAAAAATAAATATCTCTTTAGTACCTTCCAGTTGAGCCATATGCAAATACAGTTGCGTTCAGACCTTGAACAACCCCTGAGATTACAGAGGATATACATCTTTTGTACACATCCTGGATAGTTGACTATAGTAAGAAAATTTTATAATAATAACACAAAACAAATTAAAAATCAATTACACTTCTTACATAGAAACTAATTTGGCCTATAACTACATTGTCACTAGAAATTAACATATATGCATATGCAAGTGCATAATGACTAGAGTCGTTTAGCAAGAACCAACGGACTGTAAAATCATGTTAAAATTAAAATGGCATGGTGTTAGTTAATCCTAACAATCCTAACCCATAAAACATTCAGCACTTAGCATATCTAATATTTAAAAATTTTCATGAAAATTTCCATATTATAATGAGTAATGCTACCACCACAAACTATTAATGTGGCAAATTCTTACTAATTCTCATCTAGGACTACCACAGTTTGTAAAATAGTCTATGACTTTAGCGTTTTCCTGTTATAATGCAAAATGCAAGTGAGCCATGCTATTGGAAATTTATAACTATTTTACATCCAAAAGAAAAAAAAAAAAAAAACATTAACATCATTAATCATAATTAATTAAAAGAAAGGGTGCAGCATACCACATTTGTACAATCAGGACCAAATGCATGATCAAAACGATACTTCTTTTCTTTCGTTCGATTCTGTATGCGATCAAGGTAGTCCTTTGACAAGTCAGGATCCAATACAAGAACCTCCTATAAAAATTCAATAACCAAACTAAAACACATTAATTTTTTATCCCAAATAAATAAATAAAAATCCATCAGACACTTAATTTCACAGAAATTTCAAAGGTTTCAATCCACCACAAAGTACAAAACCTTATTGTCAATAACTCGAACAATGTCCCGACTCTGTTCTCTCCCCGTGAACCGCCTACATTTCACGGCAACCTGTGGCAAACAGTTAGCAGAGACAATCAACCAAATGTAACGGTTTCTGATTGATATAAATGGAAAATACTAACCGTAAGAGTCGTGGCTTTCTTCGCGGCCGGAGCTCTAATGCTCGGCATGTTTCACCGGCATTGATAAGCTTAAGCCTAGCTTATCTGTGCTACAAGGCTACAATTATGATCAAGTTTTGAAACCTTGAATTTGTTTAAGCCTTAAACAGTCTCTGTTTTCACACAAATATAATCTTTCTTTACAGAGTAAGCCCTAATTCAATTTAAAAATTCACATTTGGAATAAAGAAAAGAAAATTAACAGAAACGAGCTACATTTGTAAAACACAGATAGAAAAAATTTATTTGAAAGAAAAAAAAAAAACGGAAATAGTAAATGTGCAAACACCTACAAATCTTTAAACGTAAAGAATATTCTGAGAATAAAAGTGGCAGGAAATCAACAACCAGATCAAAGAAAAGTACAAAAAACAACAAAACACAGATTTTTGAAAGCGTTTAGAAAAGCTCAGTGTGCTTTTGTGTAAAGCTCAAGATTTCAAGAAATTTGGAAAAACATTATCATTCTCTATATTTGCGTGCAAAAATTTAGGGGTAAGAGAAAATCCAAAATCCTTATTTAGAGTAAATATGAAGCAAGAATTTAAAGGAGACGACGTGGAAGCGCGTAATGAGGGACTATAAAAGAAAAGAAAAGAAATGCGAGAAATGTTTTTGTTTTTGTGTTTTGCTGGAGTTGGAGGTGGAGGTAGAGGTAAAAGATTCTGTAGTTTACAGTGTATCGTATTATAATGTACTGTATTTTATTAAGGTCTCTGCATTTATTCACAATATTTTTATAATAAATTATAAATTATATTAGTAACAATCAGTTTATAATTATTTAAATTCACAATTTAAATTATTTTTATATTCACCCATAATTATTAATAACAATTATTTTATTGTTTACGCAAACGTAAAGTTATTGTGAAAGTAACATTCTTTTTTATAAAAAAAAATTATATAAAAACATGCTCAAAAAATCAATTATCTTTCTCTTTCTATAAAAAAAAATTAAATTTCTTTTATTAATGCTATTAAAATAAAGCCGTACGTTATGGAGGTTGAAGAAGAGACCAGCCAGGTGAGCTGGAGCGTTGTAGAACGATCGTGACCGTTGGATTGCTTCAGAGAGACGACACACAAATGGATTTTTGGAGTTTTGTGAGGAGAGAGGCGGTGTCTTGGGAAAACGGGAAAAGGACTAGTTTTTTGGGTAACGAAATTGGGTGGGGTGTTGCTGTAGGACAATGATTTTTACCTTTTTTTGGATGATGATTTTTTTCTGAGTAGGAAAGGGAAATAGACTGGGGCTTTGGTTTTCTTGGTAACGAGGTTTATTACTTTTTTTGGGCCCACACGTGTATTGGAAAACTAGTGGAACAAAATTGACCTCCGTGTTATTGGTCGGTTGTCATTTTGGAGACAAACCTTTCAAATTTCTTGACTGAGATCGGATTATTATGTCCTTCTTAGACTCTCATATGCGCCTGAAATTAATACGCAAGATAAAAAGACAATAATAAAAATCATGAGTCTCAGATATGAAATCCTATGAAATTTGGCAGCTAAGGTGAAATGGCCTTCGAAACAATAGTCGTCCCCTTGTCACAAGATACCCTTTAAAAATGGTGAATTCTATCATTTAGACACCGAAAACTGCGATTTTACCGTTTATAGTAATTTTTGTTCCTTTAATAACTTTTTCTTAAAAGTCATAATAAGATCCTGCTTATTTTGGGACAACCCTTAAGGTCAGTAGTTTACGATTCTGCATTTAACTCAATTTTACATTTTTGGTAAATTTTGATATTTTGTCACTTAATAACGTAATTAGTGTAAATTAGGGTTTCGGATTTTTTTTTTTTTCAGTATTTATATATTTTTTAGCCGTCAAGAGGCAAATTAGATTATTATCTATAAATACAGACTGTTGTCAAATTCTTTCTCCAGTGGATTCCAGTTTTTTTTTTTTTTCTCCTTGTGAATTTAGGGAAACCCCTCGTGGATTCGAGGTTTACTAACAGAAACTAATAATTTAGTTTATATTCCATCAAGAAAGTATCGTGTGTGCTCTCTTCAGGCTTCCACGACATCATGTCTCATATACCTCTATATTAAGTTTGAATTTTAAAAATCTAATCTTTGGATTGCATGTTCTTATTATATCTTTTATGCTTGTAAAATTTCAAAAATATCAAAAATCAAATGCTATGTCATCAAATAAATATTAAAATTTCAAATTTTTGTGATCTAAAATTGTGTATAAAAAAAATAATTTTTTTGATCAAATAGTAAATAACATTTGATTTGAATGATATTTGATTTACATATTAAAAACATAAGGAACATGAAATCAACAATTAGATTTTCAAAATTTACACTCAAAAAATAAATATATAAAAAGTTTGAAGAATTTCTCTCTAAACTAGTTTGGAGAGAAACTTTGCTCGGTTATTTATAAGTTGTAAAGGAGGGATTTGAATCAAAGTATGCCAATTGAGTTTAAGTTTAATATCATGATTGTATGTTCAATTTGGTTCATTTTAGTATCAAATAATTTGAGTTTGTTCATAAACCACTTAATTAACTTCTTTACTTTCTATATGTAATAAATATTATAAATTAAATTTGTTACCCCTTTACAAATATATGTTAATAATTAAATTATATATAAAATTATATATTTTGAGTTTATTAGATATAATTATTTATTTATTTATGAACTTATAAAAATTAAATTTACTAACCTTATATTGTTAAAAATAATATATAATATTACATACATTTAAACTATTTATATTATCAATAAATAACAATAATAATTTGATATCTTATGAAGATATTTATAAACTTATAGTCAGGAGTAGGAATTTAAACTCATGATGTTTTTGTAAAAAAGATACCATATATATACACTTTAGAATTATCTTAGACAAGTCATAAAATTTTACATACATAATCCTTGGAGAGTGTGAGAATTATGATATAAAATATAAAACCAACATAAAATTAAGGAAATTTCTTCAATATAAATGACACATAGATAATGATTACTTTATATATATATATATATATATATATAATTAGTATAGTATTATTCCCTGTGCGATGCAAAATTCCTATGTAAACTAAAAATTTTAAAAATAATTAAAACTAAATTATTAAATAAATAGTAATAATAAATTATAAAATAAGTAAAAAAAATTACTTTAAGTTCTAATTTTTTAGAGTTTAGAGTTTAGACTTTATAAGTGTTTATCTATTTTTGTATTTTAAATTATTTTTGTGCTTTGTGGTAATTTCTTAATATGAGTTGTGATATGATTTTGATCATTCCTCTTTGGATTATGTTTAATTTATGTCCTAGTAAGCACAAACAATAATAAACAAAATAGTTCCTTAATACTAATTTTTTCCTAGTAATAGTCTAATTAAAAAAATCAATACACCCATAAAATAAATACAAATCAAAGCATACACAAAAGAATTCAAAAATTGAGAATATTAATAAAAAAAATTAAAAACTTACATAAGAGAACCAAGAACTTAAATGGGTGTCCACTGTTGTACTTCTTTATAGTAAACTTCCTCTGGCATAATATCCTGCATGCAAATTCTGAAGCAAAGAACAATAAGTAAGATGAATTTATTAGATTAAAACATAAGCATAAGTTGCCTCTTGGGGGGGAAAAGTGAAAAAATGAAAAAAAAATGTGAGTTGTGTGGGATTTAAGTTTAGAAAATTTTGATAATAGACTTTTAGTTTTATTTAAATTAAACAATTGTTAAATGTTATCCCTTAATTTGAGGAAATATATCATAACAAACTAGACTCATTATACACGCTTTGCACGTGTAATAATACTCTTTTTTATTTGTTTGGTTTTTTGGTTTAGTGTTGTAATGTTTAAAAGTAATATATGAATAACCATGTGTATTTTTTTTTTTTTTAAGAAAGAAGTAAGGTAATGTGAAATAATATTTAAAAATGAGATGAAGATAATGCCCTAAGTTTTAGGCTGAATGAAGAAGATAAAGGAAAAAGTCTAAAACTTAGGAATAGTAAATTACACTTTTAACCAGTTTGTCTTTTTTAATTTAAAATTATTTAACTAAAAGATAGGGATATTTTAGAAAGTTTAAGAATTTGTATGAGGGTACTTTAGTACGCAAAATGTTGAAACCTAAACAGGGAATCCTCTTATTAATAGTACAA
This sequence comes from Quercus robur, assembly GCF_932294415.1. Classification (NCBI taxonomy): domain Eukaryota; kingdom Viridiplantae; phylum Streptophyta; class Magnoliopsida; order Fagales; family Fagaceae; genus Quercus; species Quercus robur. Next base: position 16,167,106 of record NC_065539.1, read on the forward strand.
ATAGATAGATAATATAAAATTAATTTACTAATTAGTTGTTCTTAAATGTTAATAATAGACTTTTAATTGGAGTAAAAGTCAAAAGGGTTTTTTTTTTTTTTTAGAAAGTAGACGTGAGTTTTTGTTTGGGATTTAAGTTTATAATTTTTTATAAAATAATTTTATTTTGAATAAAATTTAAATTTTTTTAAATATTTAAGTTTAGAAATTTTTGACAATCAATTTTTAGTTTGAGTAAAATTTAAATTTTTTTGAAATTTAAATGTATAAAATTAATAATATAATTAATTGTTCTTAAAATATTGATAATAGACTTTTAGTTGAAGTAGAAGTCAAAATGTGGGGTTTCTTTTTTTTTTTTTGAAAAAGAAAACATAAGTTGTTGTTTGGGATTTAGAATTTTTTTTATAGCAAACTTTTAGTTTTAATAGAATTTAAATTTGTTGAAATTTAAAACATAAAGTTTTACCTAAATTAAATAGTTGTTAAATGTTATTCCTTAATATGAGAATTTATATTATAACAAATAATATAAAATTAATTTACTAATCAGTTGTTCTTAAAATGTTGATAATTGACTTTTAGTTGGAGTAGAAGTTAAAAGATTGGTTTTTTTTTTAGAAAGAAAACACAGGTTGTTGTTTGAGTTTTAAGTTTAGAATTTTTTATAATAAACTTTTAATTTGAATAGAATATAAATTTATCGAAGTTTAAAGTTATGAAATTAATTTTCTAATTAGTTGTTCTTAAAATATTAATAATAATCATTGTAGACTCTTGATGTGATGGTCACTTCACAAGTATAAGTGCTTATGAGAGGGAAAAGGGCCGGAGTTTAATTCTCTAGGAAGGAGCTTTCCACGCATATAAATTTAAATTAGACCGGAATATAATTTCTATCTTTTTTTTTATATATTTATATATTGATGATAAACTTTTAGTTGGAGTAAAATCCAAAACGTGGGTTAAAAAAAAGAAAAACATGGATTGTTGATTTCTTTGACGGCTTTTTATATTTTTCATATAAAAGTTGTTCAAAACTTTATAAAAATGAATTATTAAAAATTATCCTAAAAAAACACTAATTAACATGACCCTCAAAAAATATAAAATATTGTTAAAAAAATATATATATATTTTTTTTTTATTTTCTTAGAAAACATTTTTAAAAATATGTTCTGTTAAAGATCCGTTTTTTTTTTTTCTTCTTTTATTAATACTACTAGTCGCTAACCCGTGCGATGCACGGGATAGTTAAACAAAATTTATACACATTCACTTTTATTGGTACAATCATTTGAAAATAATTCTAACTAATACCCAAATGTAAGAGACACATTGACTTACTATTTAAAGTAGTCTTCTGAAGAATTTACACATATTGTGCAACTGAGCCTTAATTTCTCATCAACAATAAAAACATGGAAATTCAAAACATTGAAAGAAAATAAAAATTACAACAATTAATTCCATTATCTTTCATGCTATACTTTGTAATTGTACGGAATTAAGTCAACTCAATTTAAGTAGTTGTAATAAAATTGGTTTCTACTATTATCTATTCTATAGAGATATGAACATATTGGATTTCTCAAACAATTACCGGTATTGCAATAAAATGATTTATTATTGAAAATAAGAAACAAAGAAAATCTGTCTATAGCTTAAGAAACACAATATAATAAAATTAAAGAGATAAAATTTTCGGAGGACAAAATATTATAGATAATTTTAGAAACAGATTATACACTTAAAAGGGTTAGTAATTTATAGCACTTACCCCCCACTATTAGTATACAGATACCAAGTGCGGTCGTCGTAACCCTTTGAAAGAACCTTCCCCAATTGGACCCTATAAAAAAAAAAAAAAAAAAAAAAAAAAAAAAAAAAAAAAAAACCCAATTAACAAAATTGATCCAAAAGGGTCTAAAAAGCACACAAAATCAATTCAAAAAACAAAAATATGAGACAAAGTAATTACTTTCCGCTGCCAATGAAATCGTCTTTTGTATTGCTGTTCCAAACTACAACACTTATCTCTCTAAGGCCTTCAATTAACGAAAACACAAACTTTTCTTGGAATACTGGAGTATTATGACTATCTATACACACACACAAAAAAAACAAAATCAGCATAACTCACTATAACTCTATAGAAGCCTAAAAAATATAAAGAGAAATTAAAAGGGTTGAATTTGATATTTACGTTTGGAGAGAGAGAGTTTGCAGAAATTGTGGCTTTATATTTCTTAACTTGAGAGAGGGGTAAGGTTGCTAGGGTTTTGAGGTGTTATAATATTTTTATTTTTATTTTTTATTTTTTAAATATTATGCTGACGTGAAAAATTGTGGTGTCAGCAGAGGCTTCGGTTATATATATATATATATATATATAGATTAAAGCGTACGATACGGAGGTTGAAGAAGAGACCAGCCAGGTGAGCTGGAGCATTATGAATGATGGTGACCGTTGCGTTGCTTTTGACTTTTGAGAGAACACACAAATGGATTTTTGGAGTTTTGTGAGGTGGAGAGATGGTGTCGTGGGAAAACCGGAAAAGGGTTTTGTTTTGGGCAACGAAATTGGGTGGGTGTTGCCAAAGGCCTTGTAGCTGAATTGGCACCTCCCCATGTACATAGTGCTTGGGGGTCTAGGGGGGAAAGGGTTCGAGCTGCGGGGTTAGCAGCATGTTGTAATTATTTCTCAAAAAAAAAAAATTTGGGTGGGTGTTGGTGTTGGTGTTGGATAATGATTTTTAGCTTTTTGTATAATGATTTTTTTTTTTTTTTTTTTTTGTGTGATTAGGAATGGGAAAGGCACTTGGGCTTTTGGGTTTTATCGGTAACAAGGTTTATTACTTTTTTTTTTGTGGCCCACAAGTGCATTGGAAAATTCGTGGAACAAGAGTGACCTAAAATTTTTTTGGTCGGTTTGTATGCAGTTGTAATAGGACCTGGGTTGAATCAAGTATCAAAAATTTAGGATTGTATACTTGTCAGCATTGCAAACAATCTAATCTGTTTGCCACGTATATATCTTTTTGGTAGTGGGCGGACAGCAAGAATCAAAATGGACTTGATTTTTTGTTTTTTTTTAAGATTTAGGTAGGCGTGATTGAAAACTATAGACCAAAACAAGAGTCGACCCATAATATCAGGATCAAAAATACATTTTTACCTATTAAAAAACTTATGATTATATACTAGTCAAGGCTAAGTTTAATGTCAAACAATATTGTATATTTAAATTTGGTTCATTATCAAATAAGTTAAGTTTGTTCATAAATTAATTAATTAGTTTATTTATTTTCAATTTGTTCATATCATATACTATATAATAAAATTTGGACTTAAAAGTTATAGTTGCATCAAGTGGCTACTCTCATTAATTAAACTTTATCATTTAAGCCAAAGGTCTTGTAGCTGAATTAGTACCTTCCCATGCACAAAGTGTTTGGGGGCTCTAGGGAAAAAAGAGTTCGAGTTGCAGGGTAAGCAGCATGTTAGCAGCATGTTGTAATTATTTCTCAAAAAAAAAAAAAACTTTATCATATAAATTATATTCAAACTAAAAGTCTATTATACAAAATTCTAAACTTAAATCACAAACAACAATCCACGTTTTATTTCTATATATATATAAAATAAAAAATAAAAAATAAACAAATACACGTTTTGAGTTTTACTCCGATTAAAAGTCTATTAACAATATTTTAAGAAAAATTAATTAGTATTAATATTATATGATTAAGAGATAATATCAAACAATTGTCTAATTTAGATAAAACTTTATCATTTAAATTTCAACAAATTTAAATTATATTCAAACTAAAAATCTATTATCAAAATTTTCTAAACTTAAATATTTCAAGAAATTTAAATTATATTCAAACAGAAAATCTACTATAAAAAATTCTAAACTTAAATCTTAGACAACAACTTACATTTTCTTTCTACGAAAAAAAAAAAAAAAAAAAAAAAAAAAAAAAAAAAAAAAAACCACTTCTTGACTTTTAGTATTCCAACTAAAGTCTATTATCAAAATTTTAAGAACAACTAATCATTTACTATCATATACTTTATAATAAAAGTCTGGCTTAGATGTTGTAGTTACACCAAGTGACTTTACTAAATTTTGGAAATTTTATTAGATTTATAAAAAAAAAAGATATATATTTACTTTGTCCTTATCTTCTTCTCTTATAATTTTTAAGTTGATAAAAATCTTAATTTGATTACAATCCAAATTCTAATCCTTTTATTATTAATTTAGTTTTCACTATTTTTTACTTCATTTATTAATCTATTTGTTACTTTTTTTTAACTTAATTTTTTTTTTTACTAATACTTCTTATAAAATTAGACTTCTATGGTTCTATGACCCTAAGCGCAGCAACGTCACTTTTTTTTTCTTTGGATTTCCTCTTCACACATGGTTATCTTTTTTTTTTTTCTTTTTTCTTTTTTTTTTCTTTTTTGAATTTCCTCTTCACATGCTACTTATTTCTTAGATTTAGATTTTAGCTTCACACTTCCACAAATTTTTAGATAAAAACAATTTCTTATTTGTTCTTATCAACTATTGTTTTATCACTAATTTATAAATAAAAATAACAACAATTTTTTAGATACATGTTAATGCTATCTCACCAATTTTTAAAGTGAAAAAAAAAAATTGTATAGTTAGGAAGAGTTAGACATGTGTATGAGTTGGAGAGTAATATACCTATATCTATTTGATTATTGAGATAAAACCGATTTTCATTGTAAATGAGTTATAGTATAATAGTAATTCCTAATTAGTGTAAATGGGTAATCTATAATGTATATTTATCTACTATATATATCATAGCTACTAAAAAATTGGATACACGAAATAGACTCTTGGGTGATGTATATATGCTTACAAACTCATGCGATCACAATAGGATGAAGAAGAGCACAGACTCCTAGGAGCTTAGCTAGCCCATCTTTGATAAGCAACTTCCCAAGATGCAATCAAGCAACTTTACAAGATGTGAAATCATGCAATAAGACACAACAAGAGTTTATGTGTTTATGATGCTATTCTGTTTAACATGAGTTAAAATTTCCTTTATAAGTTCAAAATTTTTAATTTAATTTTTTTAAGATAAGTAATTTAATTATATTATTGAAATAAATTTTTTAATTTACATATACTTTTTTATTAAGTAGTGCATTGCACGGGCATAACACTAGTCTATATATATATATATAAAACCGAAGCTTCTGAAACTCCCACAATTTTCCACGTCAGCATTTATTTTATTTTATTTTTAAAATTTGATTTAAAAATAAATCTAATTTTTCCCTACCAAATACACGTTAAAACCAAAAAAGGAACAAATCTTTCTTCTCTTCTCACACACTAACTTATTGTGCCACATAAGTTTTGGAGCCTCCACAATTTTCCACATCATTATTATTTATTATTATTTGATTTATTATTTGGTTTTTTTTTTTTTTTTATACAGATTTATTATTTGGTTTTTAACTCTATAAATCTACCTTCAAACCCTAAACCTAACGCAACCCTATTGTTGTCCCACTCTCATCCGTTTCTCTCTTCATCCCAGCCAAACACTACAAATTTGATTCTCACTATCAGATTTATGAATTAGCACCAATATTGTCTCCATAAGGCTGCTTTTTTGCTTCTACGTCCATCTTTTCTTTTATCAAATTCAAAATGTTAAACCCTATAACTTCTTCTAAACAGTAAACTCCACACACAGTTGAGGCCGCACAATAAATGAGTCTTTGAATCTTTGGTCTATTGTAGGTCTAGGTGAGTCTTTACAGTAAGGTTTTTTTTTTCCCCTTTTTTTTTTGGGTTTATTTAGAGAAGTTTTATGGTGAGGTTGACATCCTTTTGGGTGAAATTTTGCTCGAGTAATTTTGGTGACTCTATTTTTTTCCCCCCTCTAAATGTACCATGCTACTGTAATTGCATCTTTTATAAGAAAAAAAAAAGAGAGAGACTATATTGTAACTTTTGTTGTGTTTAAATTTCTATCTCCAATTTCATAATTTAGATTTTTATTTTGCTAATGATGACTTGACTTGTGAACATCATTAGTTTTTTCTTTATCAGATGCTACTATTGAAATATATGCATACAGGTAATTTTCTTAATATCTTTTCTTTCTTTCTTTTTTTTGTGCTTTTCTTTAGTTTTAGTCTTTGTTTAGCTCCAGTGAAATTTGTGGTACAAAGTATTTAGCATCATAGGTAATACTTAGCCTCTTATTCAAATTTGAGAGAGTCTTCAATGTCAGCTTTGATTATTTTAATTGGTTTATCAAGCATGGGTTAGTTGAGAAATCCGGTCCTCATATGCAATTGACAGATGATTAATAAGAGAGACAATAACTTATTATAAATAGAGGTTGAGGAGTTTAACAAGGTTTTGGGCGTGTGGAAAGAATGGCTTAATGAGTAGCAACATGAGAGAAGTCGATGGAGGGGAGGAGACTGGAGAGTTTTTGGACTCTTTTTTTTTTTTTGTGAGAATTTTGTAGTGTATTATTTTGGGTATTGGGTATTTTATTATCCAAGTAGGAAATAGAAAACCTAGGTATAAATAGTTGATTTGTTATTTGTTGTTTCATATATCTAAATTGTTTCTATAGTTTGTAAGTGTATGGAAGGAATTAGGGTTATATGGAGTGTGGTTTTTGGTGGATAAGGCTAGAAAAATATATAGAGGTAAGGTTTAGAATATATAGCAATGTATAGATCCTATGAAGTGCTATGCATTTTTTTGCAAGGAAATTTATGAACTTAACTGAAATTTTACATGATGAATAATGTTATTTTTTTAATTTTATTTATGGATTGTGGCAAGATGGTTGAGATTTCCATGCAAGATACAGATGGAGTAAATACAAAAAAGAAGAAGAAGAAGAAAAAGAAGAAAAGCTAGAGGTAATAAATGCCTGAAATTATTTAACATTTGTTAATTATCCCGTGCATTGCACGGGTTAGCGACTAGTACTTACTAATAATAAAAGTTGGATTTAGAAGCCATGGTTGAGCCAAGTGGCTATTCTCACTAATTAATAAATTAATTTTATATTATTTGTTAGGATATATTTTCTCTCAAATTAAGGGATAATATTTAACAACTGTTTAATTTAGGTAAAATTTTATCATTTAAATTTCAACAAATTTAAATTATATTCAATCTAAGAGTTTATTATTAAAATTATAAACTTAAATCCCAAACAATAACCCACGTTTTATTTTTTATTTTTTTTTAAAAAAAACCACATTTTAACTTCTACTCCGAATAAAAGTCTATTATCAATATTTTAAGAACAATTGATTAGTAAATTAATTTTATATTATTTGTTATGATAAATTTCCTCAAATTAAGAGGTAATATTTAACAATTATATAATTTAGATAAAACTTTATCATTTATGTAGGGACACATTTTGCAGTCTAAGCCCAAAATGTATGGGATATTGGCCCAGTAAGTCCAGTACAATAAATTTGTAGAGAGTGAGTCGAATAACTTGGCCTTAATGAATTGGACAATGGCTAGTATGGATTTAGAGGATGATCAAGCAAAAGTAAGAAGCACTGATTTGAATGAATTCCCTGTCCAAGGAGGTAAATCCTCATATAAATTAATTAAACCTATTGCAAATATAATTTTGATGGCTGCAGTGTTCTCTCTTCCTTTTTCCGATCCCCTCTTCATAGAGGATCTCTTACATTATATATATCTCTTTGGACCATCTTAATCCTACACTTGTTGGTCATTTGAGTCCTTACTTGATTACATGTCCCCTCAGACACCCTTTCTGGCTTTCTGTGAGTTGTGGTAGCCAAGGCAGCACTATTTAGGGGTTTTCTCCACATAAATTCGGCCAAAAAAGTGGCTACAGTGCATTTAATGCGGTGGTAGCAGCTTTCTCTTAGATATTTTTGGGTTCCCCTCCTTCTCGTATATTCATGATGCACGTCACTGTCACTGGAGTTTCTTGGAAGATCACCCTAATTGTTGGAATACATATTTGAGTTGTATTTACCATGTCCGAGGAGATATTCCTCCTCAGACCACATTCCCACTTGTATCTTGCTCATTAAGTCTTGGGTCTGAACCATTCATTACCATTCGTTCCTCTTTGAACTCTTCACACTCTCGGCCAAGGCCTAAGGCCCAATATATAATTTGGGCCCTTAACCCTACAATTTAAACTTCAAAAAATTTAAATTATATTTGAACTAAAAGTCTATTATAAAAAATTTATAAACTTAAGTATTTCTATAAATTTAAATTCTATTTAAACTAAAAGTCTATTATAAAAAATTCTAAACTTAAATTTTAGACAACAACCCACATGTTATTTCTCAAAAAAATAAATAAATAAATAAAATAAAATAAAATAAAACAAAAAACCACATTTTGACTTCTACCCCAACTAAAAGTCTATTATCAACATTTTAAGAATAACTAACTATTATCGTAAGTTAGGCTTTTTTGGATATACACCACTGTAAATTTGTTAAAATACTTATTATTTTTTTTAAAAAAAATAGTGGGTTAATCCCACATTGGAAAATGAGTGTGAGTTATAGAGGTTTAAAGTCTGTGTTGTGTATTCAAGAATTAGGTCATTTTGGATATACACCACTATATGTTTCTTTAAAAAACCTTATCCCCTCTCCCTGTGTGTGTATGTGTGTTAAAATACTTAGTATTCTAAAAAATAAAAAATAAAAACCATCACCGCATACCCTTAATGCGTGGTCACTCTACAAGTATAAGTGTTCGTGAGATGTGTGGGGGCAAGGATCGGGGTTTAAGTTTATAGGAGTTTTACACACATATACATTTAGATTAGACTAGAATAAAATTTTTATATTGTGTATATATATATATATATATAAATTGAAAAAAAGAATAACTAACTAGTAAATTAATTTCATATTATTTGTTGTGATATATTTCCTCAATAAAGAGGTAACATTTAACAACTGTTTAATTTAAATAAAACTAAAAGCCTATTATCAAAATTTTCTAAACTTAAATCTCACACAACTCACGTTTTTGTTTTTGTGTTTTTTTTTTTTTTTTCCCTCAAGTTTCATCTTATTAAATTAATATTTTATTAGGATATTCCTATTAAGTATTTAACTTCCAACGACAGTTATAGAAGAATAAGATAAAATATTCTAACTCCTATAGCAGTTGTGGAAGTTAATCTTGAACTTTATGACTTCCTCAAATATAGGGAAAGTTACGAGACAAGTAACTGTTTCAAGAGCACACTATATAAACACTCATTCACTTCAAATGAAGGTAAGTTGGAGACAACTCCTAAAAAGTTGGAATTCTAGAATTTAAGAGAGAAACTAACTTAAGCATCGGAGAGTTCTTGGCCGGTACACTCCGGTCACCTTTGATCGTGTCTTTTTCTTTTCAGGCTTTCCAAGCAATCACTTGTCCATTGAAACCCGGAGCATTCAGCCTACTGATTTTCTTTGCATCATTAATATTAACCAACAAAACTCTTGACTAAGGGATAAGATTTAATAATAATTTAATTTAGATAAAATTTATCATCTAAGTTTTAGAAATTTAAATTCTACTATAATTAATAGTCTATTATTTGTGTGTGTGTGTGTGTGTGTGTGTGTGTGTGTGTATATAAAGTCATGACTTTTTGATATAATCTCTCTTAACCATTAAAGTCATCCTTATAATTAAATCACACACAATACAGTCCTTGTGTTGTATTTTTTTTCACTTTTTTTCCCCAAGATGCAACTTGTGCTTATGTTTTAATCTAAAAAATTCATCTTATTTATTGTTCTTTACTTCTAAATTTATGTGTAAGATATAATGTCAAAGGAAGTTTACTATAAAGAAACAAAACAATGGACACCCATTAATTAAGTTATAGTCCAAACTCTAAACAATCAGAATTTAAAGCAATTTTACCACCACACACTCTTGGTGTGATAGTCACTCCACAAATATAAGTGCTTGTGGGGAGTGGGTGGCAAGGGCAAAGGTTTAACTCTTCAGGAGAAAGCTTCACACACATATACATTTAGATTATTCTAGAGTAGAATTTCTATCTATAAAAAAAAAAAAAAAAAAAAAAAAAAAAAAAAAAAAAAAAAAAATTAAAGCAATTTTTTTTATTAAAACTATTTACTTATCTTATAATTTATTATTACTATTTATCTAATTATTTTGTTTTAATTATTTAAAAAAAAAAACAAATTAGCTTACATATAAATCTTCATCAAGCTTGTGCATTGCACGGGAATAATACTAGTATATAAACTTTAGATGTCCTCACAAGGAATACCAAAAGATTGTTGAACTACAAGGTTCTTGTCCTTATAATTCAGTCTTAAGTATATAATTTTATATATATATATATATATATACAATTTTAAACATTTATACTTATATAAATATAGAATGTTATATATAGTTTAGACTTATCTTTGACAAGTCATAAAATTTTACTTACATAATCCCTGGAGCGTGCGAGAATTATGACATAAAATATAAAATCAACATAAAATTAAGGAAACATCTTTTTTTTTTTAGAGATAATTACAACATACTGCTAACCCCGCAGTTCGATCCCTTTCCCCCCTAAACCTCCAAGCACTTTGTACATAGGGAGGTGCCAATTCAGTTACAAGACCTTTGACAAATTAATGAAACTTCTTGAATGTAAATGACACATAGATAATGATTACTTTATATGTATAATTTAGATAATAAGTACCTTTTTGTATTTTTTTTGTTAGATAGATATTTATCCAACGAGACAAAGTCAAGTACTATGTAGCCATGAGTAAGCTACACCCTGGCATCCTCATACACCTAATACAAAATTGAAGATACTTCAATCAAGACACAGTATGGCTGCCATTACAGTTGCCCCTCTCAAATTTTAACATTGCCGAATAAGGTGGAACCGTGGAAGTCAAATCAATTTCACCAGAAATAAGCGTAAATTTGGATGTATTCATAGAATTCTTCATTAAAACTTCACCATAAAATAATCATGTCCATCCAGAGTAAATATTGAGATCCTTAATCCCCCTTTTCCCCGATTTAATTCATCACATTTATATCATTTACTTTGAACAACTTGGTCATTGGTAACACAATATGACCATGTGCTTTGTTTGTTAAGGAATAATGTTAAAGAGTAATTGGTTCTAAATTTCTGTTCATTTTCTACACAAAAAAGTCAAAAACTTAATGTGATGCAATTAGACTCAGACCCATCTAAAGTTAAAACTTAAAACTATCAATGAATATTCAAAATTGCTGACAAACACATTTGCCATAGACAACGACATCTGGAACTATTTTATGGATACTTAATTAATAGCACACCTCTATCCGAAGGTGTGCATGGGATTGAACAAGCCCCAAGTAACTCGAATTAAATAACATATATACATATCTGTTCGGTGGTTGACATCAATGAGCAATTTATGACTAGTGAAGATTGAAGACACTCTGTCGCCCCATTTATAACATTATTTGTCTTTCCACAACTTGTCAAATGGTCCAAACTCCGAACTCCAAATATTGTGTTTACCGTTGCTTGTGGCAAAGAAATTCCCGACCCACTGTTTCCTTTTGTCCGTCTGTCCATTTCTTTGATTGAGTGCCCTTCCTTGCCTCTCTGCTCTATAACAATGCACATTTTTTTCACAATATTTGGTGTGATGTGTTGTATAATAAAAATATTATTAGTAATGAACTTATATGATGTTGCATCATTAACTTATCACAAGCTATATATCCCTAAACATTGGTTTCTCAATTGAGTGGACTAACATGTGACCATCACTAACCAACTTTGATCAATAAATTTATGCAGATTCAAATTTAAAAAAAAAAAAATTTATCCAAGCGTTTTTTTTGGGATGCTAAAACTATTATAAAAAGCTTACAAACTGGGTTAGTAATAAATGTGATTGATATCAGTGCAATAACATAATAATAGTAAATAAATTATAAAATAATTTTTTTGTGATTGATAATATATTACTTTGTAAAGTTTATGCAGTAGAATTTGTAATATCCCTAAAACGAAGAGTGAAAGGGGGGTGGTTTCTTGTAGTTTTGTACATCCATATCATACACAAATAAGATCCGTATCATATACAAATAATGGGATCCACAGGTGATTCCTACCAACTAGACATTAGTTGCACCTTGCATGTTAGACACCAGTTGCATGATTCATACCATAATATTAATGGAGGGCTTAAAAGTTAAAACCATACAATTTTCCCAAACACTAATGTAATTTTAGTTGTTGTTGTAGTTGTAGGTTTAGTGATAGACTTTAATGATCAGGACTGTAGACTATGTTGAGCCACTTCTGCTTCTACTAATTTAGTTCTACTAAATTTAGGTAGAAAGGGGAAAGATGCTTCAAGCAAACACACACACACAGCACGTCTATTTAAATTATTCACATTTGCTTGATGCGTCTATCTGAAGTGGTAAACACAATTTAGGAAGAGCATAATAAACCAATATTTTAAATTCTGTTAACTTGTCAGCAAATAACATTATTAGTAGTCGTAGTAGTAAAAAAGGTCAAATGTCATGTAAAGTAACAGGCTTCAGATAAAATCAGTGAAGGAAAAAATAAATACATGTGGCCAATCTTGATTAATTTATTGAGGATCCATAACTGACCCCCAAAATTTAGCATTATGGCTTCGTTGTTGTAACTTGTCAACAAATAAATTTTATTTACATAATTGTTGAAGACTATACACCAGAAAAAATGTACTGTGAACGATTCAAAAAAATTCTTGTTACAAACTGTTGCTATCAACAATTTCTCTGACAAACAAATAGCAAAGCTCAACCTTAACATTTACCTGCCTGTTTTCTTACTGATTGAAGGTGGAAATACAGTTTTAGCTTTGCATGATCTCTCACAAATCTTCAACATACAAATTTTGACAGCAATCTTACCCAAGTGGCAACCTAACACTTGTCATCCGACAGCACTAGAATCTTATAGATGAACAGGAGTTTTTCAGATCCACTCTTAAATAAGTTGTCAAGTACCTTTTCATCAAGTTGCTCACTTTAAAGACTCTGAACCAGAAAGAGACGATAGCTGCTTACTTTTGTCCAATTATCAAGTTAGAGATTGGAGGAAAATCTTAAGAAACCTATAACAATGCTGTATATTTCCACCACAAATCACCCGTTAAGAAAGACCCAAATAAACTATCAAATGTTGCACTATATTCAGGATGAAGAAAGCAGAATGCACTGCATCAGGGAGAAAGCATAGTTCAACTACTTGTCAAAGCATAAGTTTCAACATATTATCATAGAAACTTATGCTTCGCCAGGGTCATCTATCATCTCATTTCTGTTCCCTCCCAGCAATGGCTTCATGTTGGCCTTCTCAACCGTAGAGACTTCATTTTCATCACCTTCATTAAACTTGTCCACACTTTTCAGGAAGATCCCTGTAAAAGTAATACAATTTTCATTAAACTCCATATTATTTAGTTTTCCTCAACAATCAGATAACTTTTCATTGACTTTCTTATCCAGTCATCACATCCCTGGGCTTGAAAGACGTATGATGGAACATTATCAAAGATTAACTATGTTGCTCAAAATAGATAACTTCCTGATGAATGAATAAACAGTACAACTCTCTTTTTTTTGTACAAAATAAATGAATTGTACAATTTACCATGCCATGAATTTTTTTTTTTACTCAATTAGTGACAGTATTTAGTCCAAAAGTGGTACATTTTTTTTTTACTCAAGGTTGTAAGGCTTCTTCTACTAGAATTATCCAGAAGTTGCTCAAAAAACACTTGACACAATTCACCTTTGTCTTGCTTACTGGGGCCTTAACAGATTACACTCGAGAAAGTCAAGTTAGAACAGGCATATCTGGTAAGCGTGGCTTGGATAAATACTGAAAAACAATTTGTGGTATCTTAAGAATGAATGCTCATGCTAATAGCTTCAAATTCTACCTTTTTTCTTTAATTAACTTCAAAATCAGTAGCTTCACATTACCGTGAAAGCTTCTTAAAGTATATGAAGCCAATCATGATTCTGGAAAACAAAGTGATTTACTATAAAAAGATAAGACAAAGTTTGGCTCCAAATATGTTTGGAGCCTTAGGCTTCAACCCCCTAATGGGAAGATGACATGTGTCCCTGTCAACTCACTTAACCACACTTAACTCAACCAACTAAGTGAGTCATGTGCATTGCACATGACAAGGACACATGTTATCTTCCTATTGGGGGTTGAAGCCTAAGGCTTCAAACATGTTTGGAGCCAATCCTTTCCAAAAAAATAAATCTTATCTGTGCTGAACAGATACAGCAGTCTTGCAAGTAGCCACTTCAGGCAGAAAACACTAATATTTAAGACTATCTATCTATCTCCATCTACCCCACCAGGACCCTACTTTGACCCGGACCAAAACAGGGTAACTGCCTTTACATGTATTTACATATATATACAACTAATGCATGTTATATTGAATTTAAAATTTCTTTCTCTAAATTTTTTAAACTTAAGTTCACTAAAAAAAAACAAAATATTGGAGGCTTCAATTGAAGCCAAAGGTAGAAACACTCATATCATCACCTCTGCACAAGCTGTTTAACTGATTCTGTGTCACTCACCTATAAGCCATATTCCAGCAGCAATAAACAGAATGGATGTCAGAATAAGTGCTGTTTCCCTCCAATTGTTAACATAATCCTGTGTATGAAATTTATTAGAGCCAAGATGATGCCATCAAAAAATATTTGAAGATGGGAAAGGCTAAGGATGCAAAGCAGGAAAGGAAATCAAACTAGAAGCCTTTAACACCCCAAGCTGAAGAAAGGAATTGCAAGGACATTATCAAACAGTGAAAATAATGATTTTACTATAAAAAATGTTGTATACAGTGCACAAGGCTCAATGTTTTTGCGAGGTTTGAGAGGTGGTTGATAGGCTGCCTTACTCCAGAGATGAACAAAACAATTTAATTAAAAAAATTTCAGCATATAAACAAAAAGCATCCAAATGTGGAGTTGGTTATCATGTTATGAAGTAATGAGGTTTTCAATAATGTGGGAGTTCAACAAAGAAACCTCCACAACCTTGAAATCAAAAGAAGGTGCATTTAATTTTTCTGACCACATTTGATAAAACCATAGGTTTGGTTAGAGCAAGTTTTTCATGATCAGGCCGAAAGACATCCTACTTTAACCAGATATACAAGCCTAAGAATTTCTTAAATGTGTTTTTCTAGCCTCCTAATTTCTAAAACCTCCACTGGGCCATCTCTGCTTCACTATTTTGCATACACATGCAAATGGCTTATGGGAACATTAGAATATTTTTATTTTTTTTAAGTAAGCTTATCAATAAAGGATAGCTCCAAAAGAAGAGACTCCTAAAAATTAGGGCATATTACAGTTTTCCCCCTTAAGTATAAGGTAGTTGCAATGTCCGCACTTTAGTTTAAAACATTACAATGTCCCCAATCTCTCCACTCCACCAAAATTGGGACATTACAGAATGTCATAAGCAAAATTTCTTAAGCACCCAGAGAGTAACTTTTATGTTTATGAAAAAGGTCCAGATTTCATATGAATTATCAACCTAATGCTCACTAATACCACATCTAAAAACTACTTTTGCCAAAAAAATAATTTAATTAGGAAGCCACAAAGGACCAAAAAAGTAGCAAGATTATTTGTCCAAAGTGGAAGATGCTACACCTTTCAGCACAAAATAAATCATAAAACAATGAATATTATTTAATTATTTATTGGAATAATTTATGCATGTTAAGGAGACAACCTTATATCAATGACATTATTCTCCCCTTCCTCTAAGATGTGAATCAAGAGAGTTTTGAAGACGCACCTGAAGGACCCCAACAAGAGGTGAGGAAGGCACATCACCAAAGATGTGGATTGAAACAGTCGACATAGCCATAGCTAATGGCCTCATACTTGGTTTGACACAATGGAGACACACATAATTAACAGGAGCCTGCAAAAGCAAAGAGTTGCAGTGAAGGAAATGTGAAAATCAAATTTCAAAATATTATTTCAGAATAAAAGCATTCTAAAAATTACTGTCAACTTGCACTATATATATATTTATTTATTTATTTATTTAAAAAAATCAGCCATTAAGTAAAGAACAACTGCAAGCCCAGCTAATATGACAATCAAATTTTTAACCAAATTCACAAAATTATAAACTTACCTGTGTGACAAACACTAGTAGCTCACCCATTGAGAAAAGAGGTATAAAACCATACAAGCTTCTAAAACAGAAGGCACTGAAACAAAAAATTGCACCTAGAAATGTAGCTCCAGAAAGAAGCTGTTACAGGAATAGAGGAAGTTAGAAGATAATAAATAGTACACAAGTTATTGTCAGAAAATTCAGATATTAAAAATGCAAAATGAAAATTTTACATTTATTTTTTTTGATAAAAAAATAAATAAATTTTACATTTTTAACAAACAGCAGATGACAATCTCCATCAGTGCATGTACACAAATACAGAAGTCACAAAAATCATTTTCTGTATAAAATTTGGCCATTTTCAGGATTATATTATAAATAAGATATTCGATATCACAATAAAAATTTGCAGAAACAAGTTAATTTAAAATAAGAAATAAAAAATAGTATGAGCTTTCAACAAATAACTATTGAAAATCAATTCAAAGTTTCAAACTAATTATGTTGTACATAACCAAAACCAGAAATAAAATAAAGAGATTAGGAAATGCTTAGTAAGAAACCTACAACAGTTACTTGCTCAATAATAAAGTGAATGTCTGTGTTTTCATGTGCGTACATGTGACCATAGGATATGAAAGAAAATTAAGATCCTAAATACCCATCAAAATCAAAATATACAAACATGCCCAGGCAAATGGTATTTAAGAAAACAAAAATGAAAAACATAACCCCCCCACCCCTCCCAAAAAAAATAAAAAATAAAACTTATGCAAGCTTAAAAGCAACTAACAGTGAGATTTGGGGTGGAAATTGTAAAGCTTTTTCAAACTTTTGCAATTATTGCAATGAACAACATGGCTCAAGTAAATTATCCGCAAATCCATTAAATGAAAAGTTCAAGCATTTATGCAAGTATGCAACATCAACAAACATTATATTTGTCCAAGTGTACTTATGTAAAGGTTGAATAATGTCTTATTACTCACAATTGTAGTACAAACTTAAAATTACAGTGTAATCAGCAGCTGGGATATCTAAGAATGCATGAAGATGTATTTCAAGAGCCATTCACCTGCATATTCCTTAGATGCGACATAACTCACCTTAAATGCGTTAGAGATTGTGGCACCCATATAATCCAGGAAGAAGCCTCCAGATAACGTCCCAAAAATTCCACAAACGATAGTGATCCCTCCAAACAACAAATCTGCATCACTCTGCCAAGAGTCTCAATTAACCACAAGGTTGCTATTATCACTAAAGGTCAAAATTAACCGGGAAAAAAAATTCCCAGATGAAAGGATAATAAATGGAAGTTAATAAAATAGTTATACCATATGATAAATGTTATAACCAGCCTTTGGTCCCCAGTATGAGTATGCTCCAATGACAAAGTTGTATGCTATGTAACCTACCAACCAAATGGAAAAGAAAATAATAACAACATAAACAAATATTTAATATATAAGATAAGTAACCTGATAGCCACCACTCTATTAGAAACTCCAAATAAAACTAACAAAGATCATGATCACAATTATGAGCTCATTTTGAGTTGATACTTTTCTAAGTTTGTATCTAAATGAAGAAACTGCAATCTTATGCAGAAAATGAGAAAGTACCTAAAACATTCACAACATAAACTTTATCCAGCAAAAGCACTTTCATGTCTTCTGAAAATCTAGAAAACCGATTCATAATTCCAAATGCACCCTCTGACCTGAAATACAAAGATGAGGAAACAATTAGATAGAGGAGGATGGTAAGGAGATGAGATGTGTATACTCTTTCTATTTGCAACAAATTTTTATGAGGTGTCAAAAGACATCAAATGGGTTACCAGACATACAAATGGAACTTGAAAAAACTCTTATCCCTTGAGATGGATAACTAGGCATAGCAATGGACAAAACAAATAAGAAACCTGCATTGCCATGAACCACCTTAATGGCACAGGCCCAACTGAAACTTAAAATAATTAAGCTCAATCACAGTCGTCAAAATGAGGATCCATCACCAGATTGGTACAGTGAATATTAAAGAAGTGACTCCAGCATCCTTTTCTTTTTTTTTCCCTCTGTTAGGTTCTCCAGCATTCTCACTCTCTAAATACAATATGTGACGTAAAAATAGAAAATGATAAATTACCAGTTATCCCAAAAGCTTAAACTGTTAAAGAAGAATGATTTTAATCATTTAATCATTATTCTAACACTCCTCATGTGTAGGCCCAAACTCCCCCTTAATAAATGAGACCCAAGAACAAGGCCTTAATCCCAAAATTTTGAATCCTGAGCAAACTAACCCAGGTCAGCATATAATCTTTTCTGCCATTCTATTCTATTCAAAGTCATACTTTCCTAATCACTCTCCTTTGCTCATCACCAATCAAGGGCCCAACATATGGGATTTTTTTATAAAAAAAAAAAAAAAAAAAAAATTGGGAGGTAGAGTGGAGATAGGGTTCAAACTCAGGAACATCGACTCTAATACCATGATAAATTACCACTTTTCCAAAAGTTTAACTTGAGGAAAAAATGTGAATTTAATCATTATTCTCATAGAAGCGTTATGTTATTTGTTTCTTTTCCTAGAGACACTAACAAGTCAATTATCTTTCTTATACTTATAGCTAAAGTTCTGTCTTTCAACATGCATTGTTAACCATACTCACCCAAAAAAAAATCTAAGTTTGAGGTGCTTTGACAATGAGTCTTCAGTGAGGACAAAATGAATACTTGGTACTTAGTTTTTTGTAGCGGTGTCTTTCTTAAAAAAATTTAAAAATAATAATAATAATATTTTTTTTTTTAAATTTTCTTGTTTTGGAACTCTCCCTCTGCTTTTTATAACATTAGTAGTATTTAGTTCCTTTCCCTTCACTATCTATATATTTCTAAAAGGAGGCATAATCCAATTTTCCTCATGTTAGCAAATGCCAGTACATATACAGCCATATGTAAGAATAAAAGAGGCATGGAGAAGCACAGATGCAAGAACCACTTACTCAGAACCTTTATCAGAGGCTTGAGCCATGATACCTTCAACACGAACCGCATCATGACCATTTATATCAGAGACCTCTGAATCTACAGTTGGGAACTAATTAGCACTCAGTGAAGAAGCTTTATATCTAAGAAAACCATAATGAATAGTTCTATCATAAAAAAATTAAAAAAAAAAAAGAAAAAGAAATTGAAACATGTAAAGAACCAAGAAGCACAGAACTATGTTGCAAAGATAAACACTTCCAATGTGATGCAACCAGCTAGATATGATTTTTCAAATTAATATTTCTTGAAGTCTGGTCAGTTTATTGTTTAATCCTTTATGTTATAGTTTGTGTAGAATTTAAGTCAGTCAATAGTCTTTTATGACTTTTTGATTGCATGCTCATGGAACTAGGGGAGAGTTATTATTATGCAAGCTGTCATTAGAAAATGTAGTGCTATTTATATGTCAAGTATAATGTAAGCCATCTTTTACCCATTAATATATATATTTTAGAGAATCATTCTCTAAAGCCCTATTTACTGAGTGTATTAGTTATATAATATCACCACCAGAAACTTGCCTGCACTTACATCCTAGGCACACAAATACTGCATTACAATAAATCAGCATCAAAAACTGCTTTCAAATCCGTTCTGTAAAACATATGCTTCCTAAACACACACACACACACACAAAATTTACAACGGTTTACCCATTTCGCAATTCAATCCCTGAATTTTTGAATTTGTCACTAAGCTACGCTTAAGTTTGTACTAAAATGAAATAATTAGGGTTCCATCCAAATTAACTGATTTTTCACACATTTATGTGTACAATTTTCTGAGTGTAGCTTGAGAAAAATACCCCATCTAAATCAACCCTTATTTGAAAAATTACAAAATACCCTTTGTGGTTAACCTATTTTGTAAGTTAGTCCTTCAAATTTCGAAGTTATCACTAAAATACCTTGTAGATTGGACTAAACTGAACTCGTTAATTTCCTCTTCATATCTTCCTTCTCTGTCCTGAAATCTCACCCCTCCTTATGTTCATCATGTTCTCTCCCAACTCACCAAAGAGCCATCAAGGAGTGGGTAATGGGTTTGGGTTTCAAGGTTTGGGTGACCGACCGTTGATTTATTAAAAAAGGGGCAGCAGCTTGAGGATTTTGCAATCGAAGGCAACTCTTGTGGAATTGGGTTCACAGATCAAATGGATCATCAGTTTGGTGGTGGCAACAACAGCTGAATGGATCAATTTTAGACATTAATGGTTGAAGGGCAGGATTTATAGTAGTGGGTTAGGGTTGATTTTGGTGTTCCATGGTGTAGGCTATGGGCGTCGGGTTCTAAAAGGGAACCAGTGGGTTTTGGGCAGCTATGAGGTCTTGAAGAGTGGTGAGAATTCAGGAGACCATACGCCAGCAGTAGACAGCAATGGAAGATGGCAATGGGGTTGGTCATGAGGAATTAAATATTTGCTCAAGTGATAAATATGTCCACATTGTAAATTTTATTAAGGTTAAATTGCATATTTAGTCCACAAGTCCACAACCCTTAACCTTTGTTTCATAATCATCCCTATACTTCAAAATGTTTTAAAAAGGTCCACATAGTCAACTAAAAACTGATGGATTGAAAATGCAGGCATACTAAATGGGATTCATGAAACTAGTGTCACTTTGACAATGTGGAGCCTATGGCATGGCATGAATTTCATTTGCCAAGTCAGAATTTTCCGTCCATTAGATGATGATAAAGATCAGTTTGAAAGTATAAGGTCTAATTTCTAAACTGAAACATTTTTAAAGTCTAAGGACAATTTTGAAATGAAGTTCAAAGGTTGATGACCAAATATGCAATAGCGTTTTCACTTTAGTGCAAACTAGAGGGTGGTTTAGTGTCAACTTCAAAAATTGATCTCCAGCTGCAGGCCTTATTTTCCTTAAAAAGCACGTTGCGGGTCAAGTGTCAGGTTTAAGGAAATTCTAACAGAAAAAACCAACCTGACCACATCTTTAATTCATATTTATCTCTTCTTTTTCTTTTCTTTTTTTGGCTAAGGTAAGCTTGTTGTAAACTGAGAATCTAACCTTATCTCTTATTATTATTCCCATCTTTCTTTTTCTCATTTTTAATAGATTACCCCCTCTCTCAAACTCTCATCTCCCCTCAATCTTCATTCAAGTTGTGAGTCCATGACTTTTCTCTTAATCCATGGCGTGAGTTTTGCAACTCAACTCTCACCCTTCTCACATACTGGTAAATCTGTGTCTTTTCTCTTCTTAAACTATGCTTTTCTCACAGCTATTATCTGTAACTCTATAATTTGTGGTGGTTTTCGGTCCTAATGACCTTGGGTTCCCAAAGCATCACATGATGCAAGCTCTTGTTAGTGGGGACAACCTCATCTTTTGTTTTTTGCTTTTGATGAGCTCGAAATAAAATCTTGTATATATTGATTTATAAATTAAATGTATTTTTTACTCACAAAATTAGATTTTTGTTTTTGGAGTACATTTCTATGGAAACATGTTGTAAACGATGACCTGCCTAGGGCTCAACCATCCACCAAGTGGTCAGCTACAGACAATTTTGCCTGATCCATCGATCGACAACAGGTGGGAGAATTCTACGAGCATCCCCTAGGGAGAGGGGGTAAATAAGAATTATTCTGTCACCCCACTATTAAAGACCACTCTTCAATTAAGCATAATAAGAACTTATCCAAAAAAAAAAGCATGATAAGAACTAGATTATAGTTTCTTGCCAAAATGAAATTGTATGAGCAGTGCTGACAAGAAGAAGAAGAAAAAAAGTGATAACAATAAAAATAATGACAAAATATGCAATACCTTCAATTACAGGCGAAGCAATTTCAACAGATGTTGATGATGTTTTTGATTCAATAGGAGAAAATCCTGTGGGTACAAGCTCAATACCATTACCAAGTTAATATTAAACACACACACACATATAGAGTGATGCATCCCAAAAGAAGTACCTTTTAGTTGCAAAGGTTTCATCACAAAACCAAAAACAGCAAATGGAAGCATAAAAATGGCCTCTACCCAAAATGCAAATCGCCAATTCAAATAGTCTCCAACCTAAAAATTAGCAAAATCAGAAGCCTTTAACGATCACACATATCCAGAGTCTAATAGAAAAAGCTGCCACCAAGTGAACCAACATAAAAAATGTCATTAAAACAGATTAAAATTTAGGGGAGCCAAAGAGATAAGAACAGTGCAGATTCTTGGACCTTTTTCATCTTGATTACTGAAACCAAAATCACATAAATCAGTGAAGGTTCTCTGATCTAAAAAATCTGATAATCCATTACTAACTGGCCAAATAGTAGAAAACTAACCCTATCATCTTAACAGGGATAGTCCGTCATAAAACCAAAACAGGGTCCAAACATCAATTTGGAGTTTTGTGGGAACCTTCAACAGAAGGGAGTACTAACATATACAGCTTGCAGGAAAGAACACAACAGTGCTTTCTCCTTTTGGTTCATTGGGAAAAAGGGGGACATAGGAAAGGTGAAGGCAGGAGGGCTAAGGCTCCAGATAAAGAGCAAACAGCAAGCCATTCAGTACTAATTAGAATAGGAAACTGACTTCAGCAGTGGTATTATAGGCCAACCAAATTTGCAGGTAATGAAGGAAAGGGCTATTCACAAAACAATTTTTGTCTTGAACACCATTAGTAATCACCTCATCCAAAACTTATCAGTTGACATGGTGTAGCATTTAAAGAATATTATAAAAAATTGCAAATATATTTTAAAAAAAATTTAATCAACATTGTGCAGCACACAAGGCTAATTTTTGTAAGCTAAATAAGGACAACCAAACCCACCTTCACAAACAAAGACAAAAGAAGCTGCAATTTTAACCAAAAAGAGAATCATAGATACAGAATCTGGAGGTTTAGCTACCCAAATATGAAACTTACCAATCCACCATAAACATAGCCTAGAGCAACTCCAGCTGGTATACACATGTAAAATGTTGCAAGCCATGCTGTTTTCTGGGGCCATGACAAAGAATTATATAAAATAAATGCAAAATCAGCAGATAAATAAATAGAAAATTCTAAAAGTTCAATAATAACTTAAAAATAGAAACTAAAAGATGAAGCAAAGCAAACAAACCTGAGCAGCAGGAGCATGATCATCTATAAATGGAGCAGCAAGACTTATGAAAGAAGCCTCTCCGACACCAACCAGCCTAGACAGACAACTCACTCGTTAAAATTCACAATCTAGTACATGAAGGTGATAAAAGGCACTAAAAAAAGTGCAGTTCTTGAAAGCAACAGTTTTGTTAAACTTACATGCGACATATTGTGATGGACCAAAAATCAAAGGAACAACCACACCCAATTACAGCCAATGTCCAAACAGATAACCCAACTCCAATAAGCCTAAAGGGATTGTGGCTGCAAGTGCAATGATGTGCTATGTATAAGAACTTGGATCCCAATAAGGTAAATGATAAGACACTGATATTATTTTAGTGAGCAACTTATATACTACAGAAGGTGTTCACCTTTTTGACAAGGATGCAAATATTGGAGATGCCACAAGAAGTCCTACCATAAATGCAGAAGAAAGAACACCATCTTCAAAATTGCTCAAGTTGAATTCTCCCCTGCAAGAATAATGATATGATAAGCCAAAGAAGACCAAGATTTTAAGGAAACAAATTCTGTAGCATATCATAGCATATAAAAATTTAAATAAATTAAAAAAAAAAAAAAAAAAAATCTATAGCATATCAAGCTTCAACTACAAGTCGTAATGTTGGAAGAGGATGATTGTAAAATTTCAGCCAATAGATTAAGAACGGTTACATCTTCTCCCGAAATTTAGAATGTCATGGTGGTGTGGGTGTAGGGGAGGAATGATTGCAGTGTGTGTTCATGCATGAAGGCTGCCAGCCTGTCCATGTACCCATTGGCGGTAAATCTTACTTTACTAGTCGTAAATAGACAAAGAATTGATATCTGGTATGTGTACGTTATGCATGCATATATAGCAAGCACAAATCCAACAAGAAGCATAAACACTACACCCCAAACACTCCTTTTATTTTTATTTTTTTTGATAAATAATAAATTTTATTAAAAAATACTGCAATGAGCAAGGGCATGAAGTAGTAAAAGAATTACAAAAATTATGCACAAAAAGATAAAGAATCTAGAAACACAGGAATGGAATCACAATGAATATAGCCCCACACACGAGACCAATGAAATAAAGTGCTAGAAAAAGTTGCTAATAATTGGCTTCTGGTGCATTCCACATCTTTGGATTTACATCAAATTTTATTAAGAGCACCCTGAACAGTCAAGCATTTCACAGATGTGAGAATCTTATCAAGAAAAAGTAAGATTAATTAATACGATGGCTGGCGCCATTCAGATCAAATCAAATGGCAGTCATTTTAATTTCATATAAGAATGTATACAAATAATACCAAACTTCTAGCTTAAATAGAAAATTAAAAATATGCAAATTGGATGAAGTAGTTATTGCTATTTATTACGATAACAAATCATTGGTTTAACTGAATAACTAAATAAAATAAATAGAACTTACTCACATGCGCACCCACACACACACACACACACACACATAAAGTTCTATGAGAGACCTGAGAAAATTATCAATCTTGAAATGTGATAAAGATTGTATCATAGAATATGCCAATGCACGCGTACACACATGCACATAAAGTTCTATGAGAGACTTGTCAGATAAAATATGCCACTATGTATGCATACAATTACTTCCTCCATCCCCTACTGCTGGTTTTGTTTAGAAAATGCAAGGTAACATCATTTAATGCATTGCATTTTAAATTAAAATATGTAAGTTTCCAAAACAACCAACTTTAACTTAAACTCAAATAAAGAGGAATATTAACCCTTCAAATAATGAAAAGGGTAATTTGAAAAAAAATTAACATCATCTCCATTGACTTTTCAAAGAGGAGAGGAGCATATTTTGGGACATCCCAAAATGGAACAGAAGGCCAACGAAACGCGACAGTGGGATAAATATTTAAATGCAAATATGCAATCAAGCTTATATGGAAGAAGAAGAAGACAAAATGGCTTGAATTCCTTTGAAATGTAATATTTTCAAATCAAGAGCTATTACAATGCTTTTCATATGGGAGTGGAAAAAACACTTTCAATGGCAAAGCATTCCAAAACATATGAGCACCATCAAGAGAGGCTTTTTTCTCTTGGTGTGTTGAATGGGGAAAATTTTGACAGCAGATGATCTCAAGGAAAGGGGATTAATTATCATGGATTAGTGTTATATGTGTAAGAGCCATGAGGAGTCAATGTCACATCTTTTCCTTCATTGTGATATTGCTCAGGATTTGTGTTCCTTAGTCTTTTCTTCCTTTGTATACTTCCCATGTATAAGGGTCACACAACTTTTTGTGTTTTTTTAATGAAATTATTACAATATAATGAAAATTTAGAACATAAAAATTTGGTTGGCATTGCATTTATTTTTAGTATCCTTGTACCTTGTTTGTGTCTTTGGAACATAAGCATGTATCTTCATGAGCATGGAAAGAGACAAATACATAGAGAGGGTGTGGTGGGGAGAGGTAAGAGTACACATCATTCATGAGCTACATCACTATTTGTTGTTTCTTTTTTATGTGAAAAGAACACATGCATACAGTGGATCTTGAACCCGCCTTTAACCAAAGTTCATTTGCACGACATAAACACTATCCTAGTCTTGGATGAAGATGAGCTCCAGCATATCATTTCAAGTTTTCATTTCCAGAAATTCATTCATAGCCATCTAGGAATTCAAAACCCTATAGTATCTTAATAATATTTTATAACATAATAAATTGCAATAGTTACAAGAGTTATTAATGGTACTAGTAGTTATCATATCTGAAAATAGTATGACATGGGTGCTGAATCCTTCTTCTTCTTCATTTTAAACCCTTTGCTGTACTGGGAATATGGGACTTTGAATTTATCTACATAGGATTCATGCAAGTCTAACTCTTAGCAAGCACGACATAATGTGTCTCGTATTGACTTCATAGTAGGTTTACTTTATTTCCCTGATGAATTGTGTGTAAAATTTGTAGTTGATAATTACACAATCATACAAAATAATTCCAGTAGATCTTACTGAATCCCGCTACCCGAAGTGCAAGTTCCACCATCCGTGCAAGTCCCAAGACTACCATTTACACCATTGCTTGCTATTGCACCTCGATCCACATAATTTATCATGTTAATTACGCAGAAGATCGAGAGTAACCTGCAAACAGAAAATAAATCCTTTATCAACATATGCAGGAGCCAGTTTCCAAAAATCTTCATTTTATTTTTTCAAACAAAACTAAGCATTAAATCCCAATCAGCAAACATTGCAATCCAAGCTGAACTTTAATTCACACAAAATTCAGCTTTCCTTCCTTATGATTAAATGTTTGCATTACAGAAAAAATATATATATATAGTATCATAAATTAATTCATTAATCAATCATTCACTCCATTTCCTAAAGAAATTAGCAATAAATACGTAAATGTTAACATGTTTTCTTGGCAACCAAACAGAGATTATAGTTTTCGAAAAGCAATCAGACATTAGAAAACACTGACACGCAAACCCTAGAAATTTGAAGTAGTTGAAAACGAGAATATTTTTTGCAATACAGAATTGAAAATACGAGAAGGTCTGAATTGTGTTGTACCTTTTGGGGGTGAACCATGAAGGAGAAGAAGTGGGAGCTGAGTCGTCGTGTTTTAAGGGTTTAGTGTCCATTTCTTCTTCGTCTTCGAGATTGGAACGGTTAGGATGCAGTGAATCCATTTCTTAAGGGGGAAGTTGTTTTTGTTGTGATGGAGGATTGATTTTTGTTATCTGATATTTGAGATATATATATATATATATATATAGTTTTATACTATTTTGTTTGTTGTGTTGTTCCTTGGTAGTCTTTGTTAAGCAACGCAAGCATCCTCCAGGTACAGGCTGCAACTCCAAGTCCAAAGTCCACGTTGCTCCCTCATGACTTTGAGAAAAATACAATTTTTCGGTAATACACCTCAACATCTATTTTGTTATTTGGTACCCAGTAAATAAAAATAAGTAATACCTATTTTTAAAAATCATATCGATCTATCCCTATAAATGATTAATTTATTTTCCTGATAGTATAAAAAATTGTGATTAATTTATTGAAATAGTCTGATATAGTTTTTTTTTTTTATTGATAGCGTCTGATATAGTTTTTTGAAACAAATAACACTTATTTATTAAATGAAAAATACCAAAATAAATACTGAATTAGTATTACCGAAACATGGATAGTTTATCTATCAATCATCCGTATACCCTCCAACTGATACACTCTCTCTCCCTAGACTGGTAGGCGCTGCCAAGAATCTTCTCTCAAATAGTAAAATGTTACACTGCAAAGTCTAAAGAGATGAGGTTTTGGTAATTTCATCTCTATATATATATATATATATATAAAACCGAAGCCTTTACTAGCACCACAATTTTCCACGTCAGCACAACACAATATTTAAAAAATAAAAAATTAAATTAAAAACATTATTTAATTTTTCTTTTTTTGGATAAAATCTGATAAAATCTAATATTTTAAGCTGACTTTAATCTAAAGATTTTTTTTTTTTTTTTTAAATCTACAATAAAAGGATAAGTATATGCTTTATTGCAATAAACCCAAAAACAAAGTTAACTAATTTTTTAGAAACCCTACAACCAAACTTCTTGAACCCTACGTTATAGAATATAATTTGTTTATTTCAAAATCTTTTGATTATGCGTTAATTTATTTTTTGCTATTATATATATTAGATAACAACAAAAAATTAAATATATATCACCATATGCCACAAAGATGATTATTATAAAATAAAATAAAAATAAAAATCTGCAATAAAAAGATAAGTATCGTCTTTATTGCAATAAACCCAAAAAAAAAAGTTAATTAATTTTTTAAAAACCCTACAACTAAACTTCTTGAACTCTACGTTATAGAATATAATTTTTTTATTTCAAAATCTTTTGATTATGCGTTAATTTATTTTTTGCTATTATATATTAGATAACAACAAAAAATTAAATATATATCACCATATGCCACAAAGATGATTATTTATAAAAAAAAAAATAATAAAAATAAAAAATTGCAATAAAAGGATAAGTATCGGCTTTATTGCAATAAACCCAAAAAAAAAGTTAATTAATTTTTTAAAAACCCTACCAAACTTCTTGAACTCTACGTTATAGAATATAATTTTTTTTATTTCAAAATCTTTTGATTATGCGTTAATTTATTTTTTGCTATTATATATTAGATAACAACAAAAAATTAAATATATATCACCATATGCCACAAAGATGATTATTTATATAAAAAAATAATAATAAAAATAAAAAACTGCAATAAAAGGATAAGTATCGGCTTTATTGCAATAAACCCAAAAAAAAAAAAAGTTAATTAATTTTTTAAAAGCCCTACCAAACTTCTTGAACTTTACGTTATAGAATATATATTTTTTTATTTCAAAATCTTTTGATTATGCGTTAATTTATTTTTTTTGCTATTATATATTAGATAACAACAAAAAATTAAAAAATGCATTTTTGCATTAGTTATTGCAATATATGAACATGTTTAGCAGATTTCAACGGTTATACCATGAATTATATATTCTTTTAAAGATAACCTACTTTTCTCTTGTATTTCTCTATTGTGTAGTCATAAATATATATTTTTTGTTTCAAAATTTTCTAGCCAGTGAATCTTCTTATTCTTTAATATTTTTTGGCATTTCGAGAATTTTAATATCTGAAATCAATTGGTAGATTTTTCACAAGATATTGCACGTTCAAACAATGACTTCTTTATCAAATCGTAATAAAAATTGAAGTGAAACAGAAGAAATTCATGAAATAGTATTGTAGGGACACGAATCTCTAGCGGCCCAACAACGATGCTGGGCTCGCCTACAGAAAATCCCTTACAATAACATTTGTAGAGAGTGGGCTTGAAAGGCCATTGTTGGGTCACTGGGCGCTAGTTCAGGTCTGGCTTTAGATGAACCAAGACAAGAAAAGGCTTTAGTTTGGATATTCAGGCCTTACACCTTTGTATCTTGAGAGATTTTGGCTCCTCGGATCATGTCCGAGGAGCACTAATGTTTTCTCCGGTTACCCGACGGTGGGTTTTTCGGGGTGATGCGCATATATTCTCCGGGCATTCTCCCTCCTGAAGTTTTTCTCAGGAAGTGAGATGGGGGATCCCCTTCCTTATTAGTTTACCTTTCCTTTTATACTAGCCTACGTTTATTATCCCCCGTCCACGTGTAGGGTCGACTTTTCCAGGACAGAGATTTGTCCCATCAGTCTAATCCCGAAATTGTGGGAGATGGTCAATAAAGCCTGGGAATCCGGTTCTATTAGGTGCAATGTCATATCAATGAAGGGTATTAAGGACAATTTCCCCTAGATATTTTCTGATCTTTTAAATTTGCTTGTATTCCACTTTCGTCAATGGGATTTTGGGTCTTCCGAGGACTGAGCGGTCCTCGGACGTATCTTCGGGCCACTTTAGGCTCACTATTTTTGGGTTTGGGCCCTGACCTCCTTCAGTTTGGGGTCTGTGAACTCCCCATAAGCGAGCGGGCCGAACCTGCAAACTATTGGACCCCACAAGTATAGTTTCATAATCAATTTTAAATTTTATATAATTATTTTAGTCTATTAAACAAACAAGTAAGTTCCCGTGCATAGCACGGGTTTGCGACTAGTTTTTAACTAAAAATGAAAATTATTATGGGTTCTAGCTCAAAAACCAATTGGTATTCTTATAAATAAAATTTTAAAAATTTTTTTTTTTTGGTGGCGCAGACCAATTGGTATCTAGGGGATCTAAAGAATTAAAAATAAAATAATAACTTATGGTTTCGTGCAATTTTAATTTTGGTCTTGATATTAAAAATTTATTTATTTTAACCCATATATTATTATTGTTGAATGTTTATATGCAAAGGTGTGGGTTACATTTGATATTATTTTTAATATCATTATTCTAATTACTACTTCTTCTTTTTTTGGATAATGAGATAATTAGGAGATTTGAACTATAAACATCTTCGTTAAAAATACCAAAATTTGTCAATTAAACTATAAAATCATTGTACATAAAAATAATATCATATCATAGCTATAAAGGCCATTTTGCCCATTCCATTGATCGCATAGACATATCATATTTTAATACTTGAAATTTGGATTGTTTCTATTTTGGTATTTTCAGTTTGGGATTTTCATTTTTGTTTATCAAGATTGGTTCATTTTCAAAATGATCATTGCGAGAGTCAACAAATCAATGTTATTTCATTTCTCTCTCTCTCTCTCTAACTTTATGTCCATATTAGTCATTGACAAGAATGAAATGACTATTTTGAAAACAAAATCAAACTTAGTAAACCAAAATGAAAAATCTCAAACTTAATAAACCAAAAAAATAAAAACCATCTCAAACTAATAAAGGTAAGTATAATTTAGTCAATATATATAAAATGAAACATTTCACCATTTGTTGATTTTTTTTTGCTAATGCTATCAGTCATTACATAAATCTTTGAAAACCCACTTTTTTATTTTTATTTTATTTTATGTTATTATTTTAATATATAATTTTTAATTGGATTTTAAATTTATATGAACTAGTCGCAAACTCTTGTAATGTGTAGAAAAATTTGACAACTTTTTTTTTGGGTTAAGTGATAGATGAAAATAGTAGACAAGACTTATAAGCATTAGTCCCAAATCCTTCTTAAGATGATGTGATTATTTTCTAATAAAGTATAATTGATACAATATATTAGATTTTTTAACTAAGCTATCTATATTTTTTATATGAAAGTGTTGTAAATTTTGTAATATTTTTTTTAAGGAAAATAATGCATTTTGCATTCAAATATTATAAGGCAAGATATTTTGTAAATAATGCAATGTGTGATTGGAGTTTGTTTTTAGCAAGGATGTCAATACCGTACCGGAGGCCGTACCGGTTTGGCCACCGGTACGATATATTTCGGATACCAGTCGATACTGGTGTACCGTTTCGGGTTTACCGCTATTTTTTATATTTATAAATATAAATATATATATGTATGTGTTTGTGTGTATATATATATTATAATAAATATAAAAGTTTACCATAAAACATTTCCTCAATTTAGAACTAGTTATTCATGGTTTTAGACTTTAGTATCAATTAAAAGGGAAAAAAAATAAAAAAATAAAATAGAAAGCTTAAAAGTTACCATTGCATACTAAGAAAACAAATAATACTAATAAGTTAATACTAATAAGTTAATACAAATAAGTTACCATTTTGTCCTAACAAAAATTCAAAAATTACAAAACTTAAAAAAAAAAAAAAAAAAAAAAAACTTTTTTCTGTACCGGCCGGTATTACCCGAAATTGGCCGGTACGGCCGGTATTTTTTCCGGTACAAAACGGGGGGTCGAGTGTATCGGATTGCTGGCCGGTACGGTATATTCCGGCCGGTACGGTACGGTATTGACATCCATGGTTTTTAGTGTTCCTTACAAATGGTTCATCATCTATAAGTCCTTAATGAACTAAAGAGAAAGCAGATATAAGTAAATCTATTACTTATATTATTAAAAAAAAAAAAATACAAGACTTTCATAACATTAAAAAAATATAATTTTATCAAGAACTTACTAACACCTTGTTAAAAAAATGACATAATTGTTAATGAAGCAGCTCCCAAAGCATCACCAAAGCAGACCAAATGAACAAAAGTGAACCTAAATGGACCAAATTGATTGGAATGGAATGAATGGACCAATGTGTACTGAACCGAACTAAATGAAGTAGAATGAATGGACCAAATGGACTGAACGGACCGAAATGAATTTAAGTGGACCGAATGGACCAAAGTAGCCAGAAATGGACTGAATGGACCAAAGAGGATTGAAATGCTACACTGATGTGACTCAACAATAGCGTACAAATTAAATAAAGAATTTAGGTATTTTTATAAGGAATTTATTTATTCATTTATTCTGAACATGAGTAGTTAAGAAATCCATTAAAAAAAAAAGGGATTATTCTGTTCAATTCCTTATTTGTAATATGCTCAATTCATATACAAATTAAATATGTACATATATACATAAGGTCCTGCTTCACAATTTTTTGATGGCAGTGTAGGCAGAAACATGCACATCACAGCACTCTGCATCCCAGGAGAAGTCCATTGCCATTGCAGCCAATATTTTTCGATTCCATCTGGATGGATTGTTCTCCTACAGACAACAAAGCTCAAATCTTTAGTACCCTTTAGCTACACAAAACATTCTCCTAAATAATTACTTTCCTCCAACTGCAGAATCAAAACCCCAGGAAAAAAGAAGGGAAGTCTATGACTATGATCACCCAAATAAAATCATACAATTTCATCCAGGGCTTGGCTTAAGGACATTTTTCCAAAGTTAGAGCTGATGAACTGTGAGAATTTAGTCCTCTCGTAGTCATAATCTACAAAGTTCCTGTAAAGTCATTGAGCAGAGAAGTATGAATTCTTCGCTTTTTATTGAGTTAAGAGAAAAAAGATAGATATTTAATATACTTCTCTGCCCAAAAAAAAAAAAAACCCGGTTACCTGGAAATATCATCAGTGGAGGTTATTGCAATTGGCGCGGCTCCATATTTTAAAGCCTTGAGCTATATTTTTCACAACCAAAAAATAAAACAACAGGAAACAACATTTTGCAGAACATTACATTTTATAGTAAATTTCATGTGCACACATCAATTGGTCATACAAAGAAAAAGAGGTTGTGGAAGCAGCACCAAATTTATAACAAATCATAGTATCTATCATAATTCAGCCAGGCATGAAGATGAACAAAGTGCACCAGAACAGAGAGAATTGTTCAAATACAGATAACAGCACTTTGAGGACAAAAAACAGTCTAAAAAGAACATGGGGCAGAGAAAATAAAACAGAATCATGAGGACATAGCCCTAGATAGAGCTGCATGCCAGTACTGCAAGAGAATTCATGTAGCCAACCATAATGAAGATGAAAAAGTGTAGCTGGAATATGCACTTCAAGAAGAGATCCATGCAGCCAACTTCAAGTAACGGGAATATAGACATCTAGTGGTTTGTATTCATATGTACACGCATATACATGTATTTCTGTATTTATGCATGTGCTAGTGTGTATGGGATCTCTTTGAAAAATTGATAATAAAGCCCAGTGGTCCATGAAGGTGGTAGCTTGGAGTTTGAAAACCATTCATAAGAAACTTTACATATAAATAGTGAGAGTGACAGGACTTACTGGCACTTGGAGATCAGGTTCATGAAAAGATTGGCACAAGATAATGTCAGATCCTGCAAAGACTAAATGTGCTATAGCTTCACCAAGTCTGTTTATAAATCTCACATTTTGATCCTGAGTACATACAAAGAAAACATACAAATGTTATTATCAGCGAGTAGCTCATCAAACAAACTATTCTGTCTTTTTTGAATTAATGTTCCCTTTGTTTTGATGGACTGTTTGGATGGAAAAACTTATGTGAAGATAGTTTGGTTGGTCAATGTAAAACTTATTTTTTAGAGATTGTTTTCTATTAAATTTTTATGAAAAACAACTCTATCTCACACCACATGAAACAAAGGGGTAAAGATTCACGTTTTCAAGCTCATTTTCAAGGAAATGAGATAGTTTTCTAGAAAATGTTCTTTGGAAAATGACTCATTTTCTAGAAAACTTTAATTTCGAAACAAATAGTTTAAATAGCACGCAGTTAAGAACAGAACAGTCATTGTCAGCTCGAATATGATAGGATGATGGAATATGGCCTAAAACCAACAAAGTTTTGAATGCAATTGTTTCTATTTATTGTGTATGATAAGTTGTTGAAGGGTGTCAAAGAAGATGAAGAACAAAAGGAAGTGAGGCCTGTACCTTGAGGAGTTCTTGAAAAGATTCCAGTTTCTTATTTGTGATTGAATTTTTGCTGATTTCCACCAAAATAACCTGTAGGATTCAACTTAACAGTCACATCAATGAGAAATCCAAAGGAAAAAGAAGAAAATTAAAACCCAGATATATATCCAGTCTTAACAAATAATGTGGCGCATTACGTTTTCCCTTACCATCAACAAATTGTAACCTAGTTCTAACAAAAATATAAACTCACTACCACATCATCTGGTAAGGGATTTCAGTTAAATTCGTCCACTAAGCTATGCATTTTCTTAGGAAAAAGTAACCACAAACTCTGATAGAAGCAAGAACCTGGACGCCTCTCCTGGTTGCATTCTGAACAACTGCCTTCAAGTTCTCCACATCAATTTCTGATAGTTCTGTGAAGAAGCATCCGACCTGATAAAACATCAGATCCTAACTTCAGTGACCATTCCAATAAAGAGAAGAAAGAAACTAATAAAATTAAGGACAGAAAAATCATTAGAATGATAAGAAATGAAGTGGAACATCATCCCAGTTCATCAACCACCTAAAAGAGAACAAAAGATACACCTAAGCCACTCCATATAACTATCTTTTCAAAAGACAGAAGAAAGACGTGGAGAATAACATCCCTTAACTGAAATAATTACTTTTCTCAACCTCCATATATTTGGGAAATGGGCTAATCTGCCAGGCTCACTATTTTGTAAATAAAACCAAAGAAATTTTTTTCTGTCATTGAGTTTTAGGTCCAGTTCAGGTTACATCTAAGCACTATTCCATTGAAGTATTTGAGTCATACCATCAAATTTTGCAAAATAGAGACATTATCAGCTGCAATAAGTTTTGCTACCTGACATGGACCATTCATTACAGGGGACCCACAGATGTAAGGTCCACTTACATGGAAGATCCAGGTTCATGCAACCTCCACAGTAATTGTAGAAATATATGCACTCTGCAGAGCTAATGTTAAACTGAACTGTTGAACAAAATTTACCTATTTTTTACATCAAACATTCTGAGAACAGATTTAGTTCTGCCAATTTTAAAGCAACTATACTTTTTATAGGCACAGTCACCCTTGCACATATATATACATCTTTATGCAGGAATAATAGTAAGATATTCTGATACTCGTACATAATATAGTCAAACAAACATCAAAACTAATATCAAACAACCCTTTATCCATAGTGCTTCTTACTTGCATACACAAAATCTTGTAAAAAGAGACATTCAATTTCTGAAATCAGTACACATCCCATATTCACCTTAAGGTATTAGATTCACTTAACAACAACAACAAAGCCTGAGTCCTAAAATTTTGCCGTCAGCTATGGATTCTCAACATATTAGTTAAGGTCAGACACGTACTTTTTTATTTCATTAGTAGTTTTCCACACATACATTTAGATTACCATGTTACTTAGAAATAATTAATTGGTCAAGACAAAAAAAGCAACAAAGTTTAAAAATGACCCCAGCTGCAAAGCTTACAAGAATAGAAGAAGCACTGCCAGATAACGCCAGGTGTTGCTGTAATGCAACTTTGCAAACAGTTTTCCCTTTCATATCCTCTGCACTATAATTTTCTGGAAGAAAGTTGTCCTTAGAAGGATCCCAGGTGGACTTGTCAAATCCATAGGGAGCAATAACCAACTTGTCCCTGAAATACAGGAAAATAGAAGAGATTATCAACATAAGAAAGAAGCAGATTTCAAGTATACTAAGCAAGGAGGTAAAGAAAAAAAAAATTGGCAAGAATATAGGTAAGCACCATATTACTGGGCCATTAAACTTGTTATATCAAGAACTTTCTGCTCCTTTTCAGATTGCATACAATGAAAGGGGGGATTAACAAAAACAACAACTCACAGAAGAAAAAACATTGTATTATTCAAATTTTAAAATGGTAAACAGGCATTACTTACTGGTGGATGCTTAAGGTAGGTTTTAATTCATGACTGAAACTACTAATGATTCTGCCTTTTGAGTTCATGGATGACACCATCACAACCTGATTAGAGTAAACAATTCCGCCCTGCAAACACGTATAAACTCAAAATTTTAAGTGATGCCAGACAGTCAAAAGACGCAAGAAGCTTCAGAGATTTTGCAATATAAGAATAATATAAATGATCAAGGTAAATAATTTGAGAGACCATTTCAACAGATGTAGAAGCTTAAATTTAGGTAAAGATGTGAAGAAAATGTAAAAGACATAAAAATAAAAGCTCGTTGTTGGTGTGCTATTATTTTTTCTTTCTAGGTAAGGAAAGGGGTATGAAAAGGAAATTCTTGCAAGCTGGCCTTCCCTTGTTAACCATACCATTTGTATTAAATCATAAACCAGACATTTTCAACCTAGTTGTCATGTGAGATGTAATAAACAACTGATTGTCCCAAAAAGCTTAATCTATTAGGAAATAGTAAACTTAATCATTTAACCATAATTGCAACATTCCCCCTCAAATGTGAGCATACTCCCCCCTTAATTAATGGGCCAAACACTAGAATTTTTAACTTTGGCATGTAGAGTGAAGACAGAGTTTGAACTTTGAACTTATGACCACCTGCTCTTATACCATGATAAATTGACAATTGTCCCGAAAATTTTGAGCTCATAGGAAATGGTGAACTTAATCATTTAACCATATTTCTAACAAGACTAATGTCTCTTTTTGAATCTTAAGATTTATGTATCTCTATTCATTTAACAACAATTTTCTTTTAATAAATAATTAAAGAGGGGGGGGGGGTGTCAAGACCCCCAAAAAAAGAAAAAAAATTCTAAAATTCAAAAGTTCAATAAACTCCAAGAAATTTGTGAAAGAGAGTCAATAAGTATCCTTCATCCTTCTTTTTTTTGGATAATTCAGTATCCTCATCTGATATTGACGAAACAGCATTGAATTTAACTTCACCCTATCGTAGGGTGCATATATACCTTTGTCCTTCACGATCATACACGGGCAAAAGAAAACCCAAAATCCGGCCCTACTTTTTTTCCTATTAAAATGATAAATGACACAACAAGAGTGCTACAATTAATAAGATATGAAAATTTAAAGGCATTTCTTCAAAAAAAAAAAAAAGAACAAAAATAAATAACTGCAAGTCATTTTTCCACCAGAGGTACAGTGGTGCCTATAAAGTTACAATATTAATCAAATCCTTTATTGCACATCCAATGCTTCAAATCAACTCCAGT
Organism: Quercus robur; assembly: GCF_932294415.1. Classification (NCBI taxonomy): domain Eukaryota; kingdom Viridiplantae; phylum Streptophyta; class Magnoliopsida; order Fagales; family Fagaceae; genus Quercus; species Quercus robur. The sequence continues at coordinate 16,204,664 of NC_065539.1, forward strand.
TAGGTACATGAATCAATAAGTAAAGAGTTTCCTTATCGATTGACATGTAAGATGTAACAATAGAATTGACCAATGACATGAGATTCTGGCTTTCTTTATTTCAAAGCAGTATCCGATCCTTGCAAACTAAACATATGATTCACATACATACAAACATACAATCTTGCTTTGGTTGGAATTTAGAAATTCGCTTAAGTCAAGTTGGACTTAATTTCTACAATATTTTTAGGCATGTTGAAAAGAGGGTGGAGCAAAAACATGTCACCAATGCTAGAAATACTTTGACAAGACATCCTAAATGATATTTTTAGCTAAATAATGGATTATGCAGTATTTGAGGGAATGAAAGAAGAACGAGTAAGCTTTAATAGGCAATAGGGCATACCTTCAAAATATTGACAAGATGTGTCTTAGTGTTATCTTGCAAACGATCTGGACGGTGAAGTCTAGGAGGATCAAGTCCACATAGTGAAAGCTTATCCGGTTGCTCAAGACACTAAAGCATTAAATATGGGGGATATCAAATAATGTCAAGTTAAGCCAGAAAGATTTACAAGAAAGAAACTTGCCTGTGAATCAAAGTCGTGGCATGTCAATAATATTCTAGTACCTCCAAGTCCCTATATAAACAAGTGAGAGCATTTCTATTTGTGAGAATGAAAACCACAAAATAATATGGAATAGAGAAAAACTGGCATTAGCTGAAAGAAATCAACTGTCCCATATTATTTAAAGCCAAAAAACAGCGCTTAGAGAGCTTTCACCTCAGCATAACAGGAACTAGTGAATGAGTATAAATCCTGCTCTAAAGAATTTTGAGTTTAAAGACTGAAATTCACAGTTATGAATATGGGTTCCAAAGGCCCACATACTGCCTATTGCCCTTTTATGTGACCACTAGGACTTGATGAGGAATTCCATGAAGAAATCAATAGTTAGAAGCCAGGAGCAGATATGATAATTTTAACTTTCACAATCTGGTAGTGTAGTTCCATCTATCTAGCTACCCATTACTGTCAATATTCTTCCACACAGAGAACTTTCCCACTCATCCACAAGAGAAAGGAGGCTTTAAAAATGTCTCCATTTTTTCCAAGCAAAGTGTCTGTAAGAGTGTACACTCGTTGCTAATCCATATTCCAATTAGCATGATGGTTCACTCGAGTAACTTCACCAAATTATTATACTGAACCTACATCAACTATTTATTTAAAGATAAATATTGGTGGGGGAAAAATAAGATAAATTTCCTTCATAAACAAAAGCAAAGCTGACTTCAAGGTGCCAACACAACTTTATATTGATCCAATGAGAAAAATAATATCGAAAATGAGTAATAGCATATATGTGCTGCAGCAGCATGCCAGATCAAAAAAATTTAATATGAGAAAAAGAAAAGCAATTTCAAATTGCACCTGGTTAACATATATATCCCAGAAAAGTGGCCCAACAATAGCAGTCTCCCAGTTGTGTATGTGTAGCACATCGGGCTGCTTTCCAGATTTTACTATATAGTCCAATGAAGCACGAGAGAAATACGTAAATCTGAAAGCATCAAACGGATAGGCTGCAATAATTAAATTGCACTGGAAGATCCATTATTATAGTAAAACTAAAGGACTTAATCTCCTCGCATTGGCATCACAAGATTTGGTGTCTCATTCAAAGAGAGTAAATAAGTAAAGTGCCTTGAACAACTGACCCTTCACAGTGACCTTTCTTGTGTTTTCCCTTGTTGAAGACCAGAATAAGGTATTCACTTTATAAGAGTATGATTCCAAATTGAATAAAAAAATAGAAGTTCAGAGTCTTATTTTTTGAGTTAGATGGAATCTACAAAAACTGTTAAATAGCTTTCCACACTTTCTATGGGGCAGCATGTATTGAGGGTGGAGTAATGGTGTCGAGAGATTTCCAGCATGTGCAGTAGTTTAATCAGAGTAATGGAAAAGCTGGAGAAAGGGCAGGCCCATGGTTGGGATTATGGAACCACTAGTGGCAATGGTTACCAGGACAAAGAGTGTGCCGGATTCTAAACTAATTTTTTTTTTTAAATGGTCATAAACTACTTTCTTTGCACTGCTTTCTCATTGGTATAATAATGCTTATACCAGAGTAGCGCTTGTGTTCTATCCTATAGGAACTACCAAAATCATGCAACTAAAATTTAGCTTGTGCACTTAACCAATTTGGTGTGTCATGTTTAATATGACATAAAAATTGTCTTTACTCTCTAATGCGCACAAATCTTCACAAGAGGTACTTTGTTCTTTATAATGCATCCATTTATATTTATAATGCATCCATTTATAAATGTGCAAAAGGGGGCACAACCAAATACATTGGAAGTATACAAGAGAATGCCAACAATCAAATTATACACTAGATACAAAATAAAAAAAGTTATAGAAATTAGCTACTAACCGTTCAAAGTCATCTGAGTAGCCATATACCTTCTCACGGCTGAAAAATGATGAGTAGTACAAAGGTTCAATAAAAGAGACTCCAATGCCATTGACAACACTGCAAAATGAGTATAAAGTGTAAGAACATTATGAAGAGTCTACTATTATTGATTTTCTTTTGTCTCTTAGAATAGGATTTTGATTCCTTTATTTCTTTTTGTTGCCAAGTTGTTCTTTGTTCACTACCGTGAACTCTGTGTATCTTATATTCTTTTCTATTAATAATATTACTTTCTTACCTATCAAAAAAAAGAAGAGTCTAAATATTCATTAAGCGCAATTTAGAATGCAGTTTCTGACTGATTTTGCTGATTTTCCTTCTGAACAACTACTCCTAAGTATAATTGAAGTTGATCAACAGCTCAACCTAAATATGCAGTATATAGAACAAGAAATCTCACCCAGTCCAAATTCTGTTTCCATGCTGTTGACCATTAAAATATGAATAAAACCCCGCCTTAATTTCTTGCAGCCCTTGAACTTCATCTAGGTCCATAATTGCATACCTATTTACAAGGTAGATTCCTTTAAGGAAACATATCAGAAATGTCCAACTTGCAATTTCACTTAGAATCAAAAGTGAAGAGGAAGCATATGTTTAATAAGATCCTTTCAATTTGATGCACAATATCACAATAAATTGAACATAGGTCAAACTATCTTCCTTTTACAGTAAATATTAAATTCTTCATTCTTTTGATCAACTAGCAAACATATGCTATTAATTTGATAAGTAATAATTTCTTTGAAAAGTGCAAAGAGGCACCACCCTAGTACACAGGATGTCTACAAAGGAAGAGCCGGGGAAAAAAAAAAGGTATAAAATATTTACTATCTAGAAGCAAAAGTCCACTCATAGATGGTCTTCAAGAGAAAGACTAAAGACCATAATTCCCAAACAATATACAATGAAGACACGTGACACTGACTTCCCAGGGCTCTTGCACATAACATCAATCCATAATTATAATTCCCCTCTTTTAGAGATCATCTATGGTCAAAATTTCCCCCCATACAATGCACTGAAAGAAAAAAAAGACACTCTCAGCAAAACAATAACTTTCAGTATGCTTTGCCATGGAAAGCATTTTTCCCTCCCATATAGTGCCTGTAGTAGCTATTTGCTTGAAAGCCATGACTTGTCAATGGAATTCAAACCATTTTGTCTACCTTCTCCCATCTTGGCTTGATAGCTTATACATCATCCAAACACTGCTGTATATATTATTCAATTCCCAAGCATGTCTCACTCTACAAAATATCAGCGCCCAAAAAACACAACCATTTTAGAATTATGTAATCTGCTTCTCTAGCATCTCTGTTTCTAATTATTAGGAAAATTTCAGGGTACTTCTTAAGTGGAATATCAGCATTTATATCATGCCAAAATGAACTCTATACCCATTTTGCACATCAAATCTAACAAATTTAAGGAACTTATTCCCAACCTTGTCTAATATTTTTCCATAGGATCACTCTATGGGGTCCTTTAGCCATATATGACCACCAACCTCCCTAAGAGATGCCCTGCTGTTTATCAGTCACTTTCCTCCATAATTCATCTTCCTCCCCCACATAACGCCACAACCATTTGCCAAGGGGTGCTTGACTAAATCCATTAACTTCTTAATCCCCAAACGTCCATAAGGAATACGAATGCGTGTAGCAATCCAATTGACTGGATGAAACTTAAATTCCTAGGCCATCCCACCCCGAAGAAAATTTCTTTGGAGTTTCTCCATCCTTTTTGCCATTCTTGCAGGTAAAGAAACAAGGATGAAAAAAAAAAAATACATTAAAAGGCTAGATAATGTACTTTTGATTAGAGTGAGTTGTCCCGTTCTTCAACCCCGCCAAAATCTTTTGTATTCTTTATAAAAGGTTGTCCCAAATACGTCTTGCCCTGAATTGAGCTCACAATGATAATCAAAGATACATCATCAGAAGGTAAGATATGCAACATCCTAAGTTGCCCACTAGCTCCATCACATCTGGTATCTCTCACACAGGAACTATATTCCCTAAAAACAGCATTTTTGTAACATGTATATAGCAGAAATTGCCAATTCACATGATCATATGCTTTCTCCACATCCAACTTGGACAAAACCCATGATCTCCCAAGTTTCAACCAACTATCTAGGCCTTCATTGGCAATGAGGACAGAATTAAATTTCTCTCCCTTGTAAAAGTGCATTTTGAGAACTAGAATAATCTCTCCCAAAATCCCCTTCAATCTATTAGCCAATACTTTTGTCAGAATTTTGTAGATGCTTCATACAAGACTGATAGGCACAGAAAATAACTTAAGTTCATACAGCCCAAAAATAAGAACATCAAAAGATAATGGAAGATATACGTTAAATCATCTGATCTTTGGATCAACACGCAAACATATATGGTTTTCTTTTTTTCTTTTTCTTTTTTGGAGGGTTTTGAGGGGTGGGGGGGAGAGTAAGGGTTAATACAAAACAACTCAAGTTCTTACAGCCTAAGAAATAAGAACATCAGAACCATCAAAAGATAACAAAAAAGAAACATCATTTGTTCACTGGAAACATGATTCTCAAAAAAAAATTGGTCATACTAGGTAAGGAGGGAAAGGTTTGCAAGTTTTACGTATAAATGATTTCATAATATTATAACTTGTTGCCTAGTAGAAAACAGCAGGAAGGGGGGGATTATTCCATTATGGCCTGCATAAGTGCCTAAAAACCATATTGCGCTATAAGTTCAGCTAGAGAACTTATATCCCATGTGACCTGACAACTTTTATATCATTATGTAGGTGCTAAATACTCTTTTGCCTTAGTTTCCGAAATCTCATCTAGCTTCCACTTCCTACTGATGACGAAGGCAAATGGTGGTCCTACTAGGGAAGAGACAACAAGGAGGTTACCTTAACAGGTTTCAAATCTTTTGATGTACTTTTCTCTTGTCCTCTTCAACTTATAACCATCTGCTCAAGTTCATAATGGCACATAATGGTCTACTTGGATTAAAGCCTCCCCCCCCCCCCCCCCCCCCCCAAAAGGGCAATTGTAGATGCATGAGCTTGACATGTGAGACAACAATGGGAAGATATGCGTTAGATGAAAGACAGAGAGTTGGTAAACCAAAATGTTAGCATTTTCTTTCTCTTTCCTTCATTCTTTCTCAAACCCAAAGAGAGAAATGTTATAGCATTCACATGGTTTCTAAAAGAATATGCAAAAAGAGATCTAGACTTTCATTGCTAAATTCCAATGACAAGCAATCTGAGAGAGAATGAATATCAAAGAAAATTTCCTATATTACTTTGGCAGTATAACCTCCACCAAGTGGCCCTTTCTTTGTAGTGCACAAGATAAGCCTGTCACATAAGATGCCAAAGATCCAACAGAGACCAGCGGTGACATTTCAGTACAAATATGGATAACGTGAAAGCCACTCCTGATTGAAAATTATACAAAACTCAATTGTCAGAACAGAGAAAATCTTGTGGAAGAATGGTAAAGATACATAAATAAATAAGCACATAAAAGAAAAGAAGAAAAAATAATAATAAATTACATTTAGACCAAAGTTTATGATTTTGAAAGGGAAATGTAGTTAAGCATCTCCAATTGAATGGACAACACCCCATTTATGAAATGATTAACACATGAACCACATTTTTACGGGACTATGTCATAAATGAAGTATGCCAAAGTTTGTTGCAAGACATCCCCACCATTTCTTCTTATTCTTTTTTTTATTTTTTAAGAAATCCCAATTATTTATCTTTTCTATACTCCAGTCAACATACATGTTTTGGCATAGTAAATATTAATAATGTTCAATCAGCGTAGACATTACTAGAGATAGGTTAACACAAAGGCTATTGCATGCAAAGAGAGAAAGGCGAAATACTTACATACAAATCTACATGAATAGAATAATTTAACAAAAGTAAATATTCAAACCACAACTTTGATGTGACAGACTATGAGTGGTGAAGAAAAAATTGTAGGTTTATGTGAAAGTGATAGGAAATCATTCACAGTTTGCTACATCAGAGTTGTAACAAAGTTGTAGCAAAAAAGGTTGTGGTCCTAGAACAACTCTTAAGTCATCTAAACAATTCACATGACTTTTAAATAGGCCGTGTGACTAAGTACATGTAAATGCTCATTTGAGTCACCACATGGTGCGTTGGAGGGAAATTCAGTTCAAATTTCAGAATATACTGTTCTGTAAGTCTATAATTCAAATTATATATCATTAAATGTACAAAAGGGCAGATGACTTAATTGCAAGTCAATATACCATTCATAATTATATAAAAAATACAGACATATGTCTGTTCATTCATACATACGTATCACTCTGAGTGTGTCCCTATGCATGTCCATTTTATGTGTGTGTGTGTGTGTGCACGCATGACATAGGAAATACTCAATGCCATAGTTCAGTTCATTATCCTCAACTGTTCAAGAAAAAAATGTTGCAACATGTAGTAGGCAATTATACTTTTTGCTTCTATCTGAGAATTGGAGGAGTTCTGCTAGAAGCTCAGCATCTTTCTTCTGCAGGATTTCATTAAAAGCATCAGCAACTATAACCTTGTGATCCATGACCAGCCTTCTGAAATCAGATGCTTCGCCAGCGCTAATCATGCCACTGAGGACCATTGAGTCTATCCGAAGCAGCAACTCCCAACAAAGTGATAGCTTATCTGGTTTAGGTGGGACACCAATGGAAACACAATTTTCAACTTGAACACATTGCTATTGATGATATTTTTTCCTTTCACACAGAATGCATAAATACTTAAGTATTAAGGTGGAAAAAAAAGAGAACATGCACTAACTAAGATGTTTTAAACACAACAAAAATTTTGGTACTAGTATTAAACATAGAAGAAAGTCCTTCAAGATCGCATCAATCATTATGAAGAATGCAATGCCCGACTTTTCAAGTGAAACAGCAGACAAACACTAAAATACAACAAAGAAATAAAACCAAAATTAAATCAAGAATCTACATTGGACTACAACTAGTCATGACTCATTGCTTCAACCATGTTAAGCCATGGTACTATTACCTTTTCCCACACCAGCTTGCTTTTCTACTTCTAATCGCTCTATCCTATCAAGCAACAGTTGCTTCTCTCTATTCGCTTTGTCCAGCTCCTCCACTGCCATGAGACGTTATTTGTTCAAGTACAATATGTCTGAATATCATAAAAAATACATTGGACTACAACTAGTCATGACTCATTGCTTCAACCATGTCAAGCCATGGTACTATTACCTTCTCCCACACCAGCCTGCTTTTCTGCTTCTAATCGCTCTATCCTATCAAGCAACAGTTGCTTCTCTCTATTTGCTTTGTTCAGCTCCTCCACTGCCACGAGACGTTGTTTGTTCAAGTACAATATGTCTGAATATCATCAAAAAAAAAAAAAGCATTAGAATACATATGACTAACATTTAAGAGAACACCAGCCCCCCCCCCCCCCCCCCCCCCGCCCCCAATTGTGGACTTACTCTGCTGAGCTTCTCTAAAAAGCTTCCCAATGTTATTCCGTTTCACTTCCAGTTCCCCATTTGATGACTGAAATAGTTCCAAAGTAGCAATGAGCAAATAATAAAAAAATCACTGCATAATTAAACCATGCCATCAAAAAACAAAAACCATCAAGTCATATTTGGAGAAACCACTACATACCTGATGAATCTCCATATTATCAAGACCTGCTGACCTAAAAAGGCTAAAATGCATACATATCAAACTTGTACATGGATATTTTCATTTTTAAAAAATATTTATTGAAAGAAAAGAAAAAGGGAACACTCACTCCACACGTGGTGACCCTTTATTATATAAGCCATTGCCGCCCCTGTTTTTCCTGAAAATTAGTATCAATTACTTCAAATGTAACTGCTACAGAACTGCCTTCTTCATTGCATACAGTAGCAATGGAATTGGCAGTAAACTCTAGTTCAAGAAGGGACCTCCTTCTCTCATAATTGCAAGGTGAAGGGTCGAGTCGTTGTCCGCGACCCACCAGGTGCGCGTGTTACTCATGAAAGTGGAAATTCTTCCAATTCAAAGTAATGGATCGGTGGTATCCAACAAAATTTCAAAGAGGAAGATACACAGTATTTATTTAACTAATTAAAAGCACTTTGAATAATTCGCTTCCAAACAGGCCGCAATGGATTGAATTTCAAAAAGAATAGAGAAGTGTAGTTAGCAAAACAACCAAAACTATGAAAAAAAAGTAACGTTAGGATTCATAGCTTAGGCCTTAACGTGTGTGTCCAATGAATATGTTACTATAACAACTAGCTTTTAGTTAGGTATTAAAGCTGAAATAAAAAGTGGTTTAAAGTAGTTTTGTGGTTTGAACTTTAAAGTTTGATTTGGTAGGGAGGTTTTTTTTTTTTTTTTTTTTACCTCAAACAACAAACGGGTCGAGGTCTAAGAGGTTTGCGGAGCGCTGCGGTTGGGTTTGGAGGCGAAGGGATCGTCACTGCATTCAGTGAAGTCATCGTCAACATTTCTCACAACTTCTTCGCGTGCAAAAGCGAAGAGAGAGGGATCGATGAGTTTCAGTTTCGCGTGTTCGTATGGTTAGAGTTTGGAAACTGAGATTGAGATTTTTTTACCCATTTCGGTTCAGTTCACGCCCGAATACTGCATCGCCAAAGTCGGGAAAAGGAACTTTTTGCAGTTGTTGTTGATAAGTGTGTACCGTGTAGGACTGTAAAGTAAATGATGTTTAGGAACAGTTGAGGCTCGAGGCTCGAGACTCAAGAAAACACTTGTTATTAATGTACTCGTGAACAAATATGAAGCTCTATTTTTTAAAAAATAAATAAATATGAAGCTCTATTAAATAGATTATTACTGTATGTTTAAAGGTAAAAAAAAAAATTATATATATTTATAGGAAATTTTAGAAAGTTTTAATGATGAATTAAAACAGTATACATAAGGAAATTCTTCTAACCAAACTGAGACATTACCTTGAATATGCTAAATTATATTTACTCAAAAAAAAAAAATTGCTAAATTATAAGCCGCAATATTAGTACTTTTACATCTAAAATAAATAAATAAACAAACCCAAATTGGCCACGCAACTTCTGAACATTTACAAGTAGGCAATTCTTGAAGCGGGCATGTGTGTTTTTTTTTCCAAAAAAAAAAAATTGTATTTTTTAATAAAATTATTTATATTTTAAGATAGGTGGATAGTAGAGGGAGATAGAAGTTGGGTTCAAACCACAAATATAGAGTACTATTGATGCTCATTTTTTACAAAAGACCCGGTAGCAAAAGAAGCCCAACAATAAGGGAGATGAGAAAAAAAAGAGGCGCAAAAAGGTAAAAAAAATGAGGTAACAAGCCTAGTGGGCTGATGTGGTAGGATTAATAGCTAGCATGCCCATGAAAGTAACAAAAGGTAAAGATGAAGTAAGTGAGTCAATGAAGTCCAATGAATGAAATGGTAAGCCCATGGGAATAATGAGAGATAAATAAGAAGTAAACGGGAAACCTGAATAATAAAGTGGTAAACTTAGTTGGGCTGACATGGTAAGAATAAGGCCCAACAAGCCCATAAAAGTAATAATAGGTAAAAATGTAGAAAATGGACCGAGGAAGCCCAATGAATCTAGCAATAAACAATAAACTCATGGGAGTAAAAAGAGGTTAAAAAAAAAAAAGTAAATGGGTCGAGGAAGCCTAAAGGGGAATTGGTGGATCAATGGGCTGATACGGCAATAACACCAGCCAACAAGCCCACGGGGATTATGAGAAGTAAAGACAAGACAAGGTCGTGGCAAACACAATAAAGCAGTATGGCAAGATTAATGGCCAAAAGGCCCATGACCATGAAGAAGAGAGACAAGAACGGAGGCCCAATAGGCTATGGGGACAAAAGCCTTCGCCTGGACAATACCCAACCCAAGAAGGGATAAAAGGAAGAAGACATGAGACCAAAAGCCCACGTATCCTCCATGCCATAAAGAATAAACACAAACTAGTACACACAACAAAACCAAACAATGCAAGAGCAACAGAAATGGCATGAAGGTCAAAAAGAAACAAACACAGGCGGAGTGAAGCGTGCACAAAGGACCAAGGCACCACCTACTTGTACCCAGCCAATATATGGAAGGTGGGCCATGGGTCAAGGTATTCAGAGGGTGTGGTTTGGCGATGGAGAGAAATAAGGGGTCTAATCTGGGGTTCCTGCCCAATCTTCTTTAGGGGAATGTCCTGTTGGGATGGCATTTCACCCAAAAGATATAAGTGTGGGCTAGGACCATTTTATGCGTGTCATAGAGATAGGTGGTGAAGTAGCTTAATCCTTATCTATTGAAGTGGAACAAGAATAGAGGGAGGTGAGGAACAAGACAAGTAATTTTGTTTGGAAATGGAGAGTAGTGCAACCAACACTCTCTTGAAAGATGTAATGGCTAGACAGCTAGAAAAATAGTGGGCAATCTTGGAGAGATGCCCACAAGAAGCCAAAAACAATTGAGGGACAAAATGGGTAAATTTCATAATAGCAGACGGTATAAAAGGGGGTAACCATGAATAGTGAAGGGGGGAGGAAAGTAAGAGGTAGAAAGGAAGAGAGAAAAGAGAACATGGAGAGACAAACAAAAAAGATAGAAAGATTGAGTAAAAAGAAAACCGAAGAGAAAGTAAGGCAGTAAGAAAAGAGGCATGCATCAATAGACCACATTTTCTCTCCCTCTTGACAAATCCACTCTCTGAAGATTGTAAATCGAAGCTCAAATCACTTAGGCCCTTTCTCCAGAGCAAGTAACTTCTATGGCAAGAGCCTTTTGCTGAGGTTACCCACATTGGAGATTGGTTCCCTTCTTGGGTTCGCTTTTGCTGAAAAGCTAAGCCCATAGCCCAGCAAATGAGTTGTTTCGTTGGTTATGTTTATTGGATGATTTACCCACTGTTTGGCTAGAAATTACTAAGTTATTTACCTTTTTCTACTGTAGTGTTATTCCTACTTGTTGTATTATTCTGTTATAACTCTATTAATTTTCTTCACGGTGATAGATCTATTTAATACGTTTTATTATCATAGTTATCCTGCTGTAATATATTCCCGTTGTAACACTTGTAACAGTCACTCCTGTTGTGATCACACCTTACGTTCAGCCCATAGCACTCATGTCCGAACACATCTACGTTGGGTAAGCCTAACTTGTGCATAAGTTGGCCTTAAGCACAGTCCCAGCAAGGCCAGTCCTAACTCTCTTACCTCAAACTAACGGACTATAGCACAACAGAAGGGGTTGAGGCCCAATAGTACAAAAAGGCCCCCCACAAGTACTACAAAGGATTATATTATCTGACTATTGCTTTAATTGAACCCCAATTATCTACAATTTTTAACGATACAAAATTGGTGAATCTAATTTTTATAGCTTCAAAAATAAAAATTATTTTATCTAATAAATTCAAATAATATAATTTTAATTATTATTCAATTATTAATTATTAGCATATATTTATGAAAGACTAAAAATTTTAGTCTTAATATTTACTGTAAGGACTAAAATTAGACCCACAGGCCAATGAAAATGGATGATTGTCCAACAAGCCCAAAGCAATATATTTGTTAAAGAGTGGATTTTGCAGGTAAAAGACTCAATGAATCAAGTATGGGCTACAGTAGATTGGATTCGTGTCAGATAAATAAGAAAACACAATTTGAAAGGAATAATCACTCCTTGGTCAAGTCCGAGGATGAAGTGTTCTTATATTCACTCAAGTTTATCTAAGTACAAGGTGTTCTTATTTTGCTTCTCCTCATTCTCCGATTCCATGCCCGTTTTTTATGGGAGTCTTTCTCTTATATAATCCTTCCATCCTTCATCCCAACCTTCCACTTGTTGACCTTATAGACGATCTCTTCGATGTTTGTCTCATCCAAAACCTCCTGGAAGCTTTATGAGTAGCTGTAAACTGAGATGCCATTGTTCAAATGTCATTTCCACATAAATGTGGCCATTTGGTTAGGTGCAGAGCATTTAATGTGGTGGTAGTAGTCTTCTTCTCAGATATTTCTGCCTTTGTTGTTGGCTACCTTTCTTGAAGCTTTTTCTTAAAAGACTGATTACCTTTTGTACAACATTCCTGAGGTGGCTGGGTTCCAACCTTCCACAATACTTTCCTGAGAAAGCTCGGCTCCTCGGGACCTACCATCAATTCGTTATTATCTTTCCTTGTCCTCGGCTTATTGATCCCAAAACTTAATAGACCTTGATACCATCCTCAAGCTTCTATATGTCATCGGGCACAGCCCACGAACCAACTCACTTACTCGGCCTGCTTACCCTCACATTTACTATAAAATCAATATTTTTATTATTTTTAGCAAAAAAATAAAATAAAGTTTTTGTATTTTTATTATAATCTTTAACTTTTTTATCTATTAATATTTTTGTATATGTAATTTTAATAATTAGATCTTATTGTTATGTATAACCTATATGTATGTATACTAGATTTTAATATATATATATATATATATATTATTTTAAACTATAATAAAATGAGATAATAAATAATTTTTGTAAATATTTTGGGCTAAATAAGTAAATGAAATAATATATTAAATCTCATTTACTAACTTGTCATGTGTTTTTTTCTCAAAAAGTAAACTAAAAATTGAAAAAAAAAAAAAAAACTAAGTAGATTAAGTGCTTAATTGGTAGATTTTTTAATAACATCTTATAAACCTATATTAGATAATTTAAATATGCTGCTAAATTGGAATATGATAAAGGAAATAACTTAACTCATAGCCATTATTTAATCACAAATTTTTAATTTTAATTTGTAATATACTCATACGCATTTTTTTTTTCATTTTCATTTTTATAACATTTTTTTAACACTTTTTAAAGTTCTAAACTTAAATGAAATGCATACATATTACATACCGTAAATTTTTTTGTCCTGCGTATTACTTAATACTTACTATGCTCCCCAATATGCACGTCCCCCACTTGTGATATCTCATTTTAGTTTAAATTTGGCATCTCATATCATGTAATAAAAGGTTTAAAAGTTAAAACTATAATTTAATCAATTTAATATATTTTAAAGATTTATTTCTATTTTTATAAAGTCTTTTTAAGATTAGTTAATGACATGTGTGGGGGCCTGAAGACCTAGGAATGATATAATGAGTTGTAGTTATCACTATTGAGGCATCATGAGCTCGAAGAAGGGATCTACTCGAGGATAGGATGAGAAGAGACAAAAGAATTCTAGGAAGTTTGGATAAGGAAGATAAGGTGTAGAGAGAGAATCATGGAAAGTAGGGGAAGTCTCCAGTGAGAGTTATCCTATTGCCTCTGCATTAAATGACTGTCAACAACTTTATTAACTGCATTGATGAGGAAGTGACCTGAACAGTGGAATTCACAACTAAGCAACTCATTCTACCACCTTCAACAGAAGTTTAAGGGAAGTGTCATAGTGAGAGCCTGGGTAATGGAGATGGAAGGCCAAGATGTAAAGGGCTGAGAAGTATATAAGGAAAATGAACTTCCAGGTGAGGGGAGAGAGAAACAAGGGTAAGAGAGTGTTGGGGGTGAAAAATTTTTCATTTCGACAAATGAGATTTATGTTGAGTTATGGGCCTAAACCGAAACTCGACAATGGGCTCGATGCACGGCCTAAAAGCTATCGGTAAAGATCCAAAGAATTCACTGTATCTTATGCCTTGGGCCTAGATTGAGACTGACAAGAATGACCCATAAACAATTCCTACAACAGACATGTCAGCATGATTAAAAAACATATTGCAAGAAATAGCCTAGCAGTAAGATATTTTTGCAATAAACTAGCCCTGCGGTAAAATGTTTCTGTAATAAAATGGCCCAACGGTAAAATGTCTTGGCAGTAAAGTAAGACAAAACAGAATAAACCTCCAGCTGTTAACTATTTCACAAATTAAGGAAAGTATCCACATTTTCAAACTCATCATCCATTAGCTCTGGAAAACAGTCTTCTAACATAATAATATGAGGGAAAATTTCTATAATGACAGTTACATCATAACCTTCAATAGTAAATGAGTAAATGAATATTATGGGCTCCATTATGACAAATAATGAGAAAAACTTAGCTAGCACAACAAGATCATCATGATACCAGGGCATGCTTATGGATGTGACACATGTAATGAGTAGTGAGGGCCATTTGTGAGTAGTATGAGTGATGAGGGAGAGTGTCCAGTAAAACTGTTGGGGCTTTCTGCTGGGAGTAGATAAGTGTTTATGAGTAGAGGTATGAGGGGTGTTTATGAGCTAGGAGCTAGAGAACTTAGTTTCTAAGCTTGAAGCTAAGAACTCAATGACTCAGATCTTTGCTAGAGCTTGGAGAAAGCTAATTGAAGAGGTTAAGGAGGAACCTCTTTCTATTAGTGTGTCTCTTAGTGTATATCCCTCCCCTCCCCCCCCCCCCCCCCAAGTGTTAATGAAGAGTTTCCATTTATAGTTAAGTTTTAGGGGGTAATTAGCAAATAATCTCTGCTAAATTTTTCTCAATTTTCAGAAAAATATTTAGAGAATCGTTCCTAGGATTTTAGCTAAGAGTGGTAAGCTCAACTTTTAAAAGGTTCTTGCTGTTTTGGGTAATAAAAGCTGTGATTCTGACTTAGCATTGAATGCTGATTGGCCTTAACTGATGGGATTAAAGCATGCATTAGGCTAATGATCTTGGTTATGCTACTGCTAGAATTAGAGCTCCCCAGGGCAGATTGTATCACCCTAAGCCAGGTGTCAATCTTGGAGCCCTTGCTAGGAACTCTGTTGGGATTCCTTTGGTGCCATCCAAACCACATTTCCTTAAGTTTCCCCATTTGGGGTTCATATGCTTGGTTCATGAACCACAGAGTACACGTTTTTTGTATGAAAATGAACTGATTTCAAGTTGTTTCAGGAGCTTTCATGGCCTGGTCATGGCTGCTCTTGACCGAATAGGCTGGAGAAGAAAGAAGCTGCATGAAGCTTCCCAACTTTTTGTTATGTTACTTCAGTTTGATGTCACATGAGAAATGATGGAATTTCAGCTTGTGAAGGAAGGGTTTAACCCCTAATGGACACGTGTCCTCTTCTGATCTGATTTGATAAGTTGGAACTTGATGGCAATGGGCTATAACTGTTAAGTTATGCTGAAATCTGGCTGGTCAGCTCACGTGAGCTTCAGCTGCTGGGATTTGTGTATGAGCTGGGCTAGCTTAGCTAGGCTTTGTAGTTGAGCTTCTTTGGGCTTGGTCATCCCTACAAAAATTAATGGTTTTGCCATGGGTAATATACATGGGCTTTTGTAATTAGTTGATTATGGAAAAATAAGCATAGTTCTCATAAATTTTGTAAAATGAATATTTTTTAGAGATGGATAATTTATATTTCCCATGAGTTAGGGACTTTAGTATATATTTTTGCCAAGAAATATTTTTGGGCTTTTGAGCATAATGTAATTGTTTTTGCCAAAATAGTATTTTGGGCTTTTATAAATAGTTGCCAAAATAGATTTGGATTTTCTAAAATAAGTGTCAAATTAGTATTTGGGCTTTGTAAAACAAGTGCCAAATTAGTATTTGAGTTTTGTAAAATAGTGCCAAAATAATATTTGATTTTTGTAAAATAAGTGCCAAATTAGTATTTGAGTTTTGTAAAATATGTGCCAAATTAATATTGGATTTTGTAAAAATATTGCCGTGTAGCAACGGGCTTTAGGGTGCTATGTAACAATGGACTTTTGATAGGTGCCGTGTAGTAACGGGCTTTAGAGGTGTCATGTAGCAATGGGCTTTAGAGAGAGTTTTGTTGGGCTTTTTGGGTTTTGCCCACAAGTTAAATGATTTGGGGCTTTTTTTGTGGAGGAAGTATAATTTATGGGGCCCAATTTTGTTAGCAATGTGATGACTATTTTTGTGAAAATCCAAGTTGGGTAATGTGTAAGATATAATGGGTAATATTTGTGAGAGGGCCCAAGGTAATTTATAGGGCTTATATGGAGAATATTTGTAGGAGCCCAAGTTGGGCAATAATATGGAGAATATTTTGGGTAATTTGTGAGAAATATTTATGTGGGCTCAAAATAGTTTATGGGCTTGTGTGAGTATATTTTAGTGAGTGAGCTAATGAAATTAGAATCAAAAAATTTGTACCTCAACAGAGAGAAACTAGAACAGGAGTATTGAGAGAAGAAAGTGAACAGTGTATCATTCTGTATAAGAATTGCCTCATTGGGCAAGCTTGTGATAAGCCTTATATATACGTAAACTTTGATTTGTAGTTATGCTCTTCCTATTTTTGTCCTCGAGCTAAGCCCCCTCTTTTTTTGTTTAACCCACTCTCTTACAAATATCTATTGATTTAGGCTTAATTGAGCTGCACAATCCTCACTATTCTAAGTGGGCTTGGACTGTTTGATTTTTGTGTTCTTACAACATGAAATACTTAATAACAACTGTAATGATTTAATTAGTTTAGTTAGCATATGTAGGTAGCATTTGGATTCGGCTGAAAACTCACACGTCTGGCATTTCAGTTTTTTTTTTTTTTTTTTTTTTTTTTCACACATTTCAGCTTTAGGGAACAACTAGCATTGTTCACGTACTATTTACGCACTATTCACGAGATCCACAGCCACTTTATTAAAAAAAAAAAAAAAAATTCCACGACATTATTCACACATTTGAAAATTATTTTTGTTACAATGTTTTCAATTTTCAGCAAAATAAGTTATATCTAAACGGATCCATAGTAAGCTAATATAACACTTAATGGACACATCATCTAAAAAATTGACTAAGGGACTAACGGTTAAAACAGTATAAAACTTCAAGGCGTAAAATTTAAATTCTAAAACTTAAAACTTCAAACGTATGAAATCCAAATACTCCAAAATTTCAAAGACATACTTTGCACTTTAGCATTTTTTTTTTAATAATATTTTGCTGATTTGACAATGCCACTTAGCGGTGTGAACGACTTGTGCAAAATAGATGGCTTTTGAACATAATCTAAAACATTCTCAGCTAAAAAAACATAATCTAAACATATTTACAACATTTCACAACATGTAAGATGACAGATTATGATTAGTATAATATCACTTTTACATTAGATCACCATTGACATCATTTTTATTGTTCACTAATCATAATCCATCACCTCAACAGCTGGAAAATAAAAAAATTATGAAATTTGTTATGCATCTAAGACTTAGTGAAGCCCATGTAGGTGTTCCATGCCTCCTAGCCAAAAACATGAAAAATTGGCAATATATTAATCTTACAACTAAATGAACAAGTAAAATATAATTCAGCAGATTTTGTGCCGAAAAAAAAAAAATCCAGCTACAACAAAATGGTGATATGATGGAATGAGGAGGGACTTCATAAAGCAGAGAAATGTCCTAACAGATTAAATTCCCTATGGGTCACTACTAGCCCAGCTTACGCTTCTTTAACTTTCTCATCCGTGCCTGCTGCTCCCTTTCCTCTTCTTCCTCTATCAAGCGAAGTTGTTCTTCATCTTCCTTCCTTGCAATTTTTGCACTGTTGAGGAACACATTAAAAAATTAAAATGTAACCAAGGCGGAGGAGGAGGAGGAAAAGCTCAGATATAAAACAGAAAATAATTTATGAGGGAAAGGGATGGAAGGAATCACAGTGAATATGATTTAATTAAAATGGAGTAAAGATATAAACAAAGTAAAACATTGCAAACCTTCTTTTCTCCTCTTTCATGATATCCTCAAAGTTTGCTTCCATATCGCTATCATCACCTTCATCACGATACCTGCCGGGATTGTACCTGCAAAATACACAAGTTCTCAATTCAGACATAAGACACAGATTTTATGTATATATATACATTATAATATTAATTCAACATCCAAAAACACCAAACTAGTTGCTGCAATTGGCAGTTCTGATTAACCCTAGGACAAAGTCAAACCCTCGTCAATTGGCAGTTATGTTCAACTCTAGGTCAATGTCAAACCCAGGTTTACCCCAATGTCCCAGTCCCTTAACCAAACAACAATTCAAATCAATTTCCCCAAACTGTTGTACAACTCTGACAAGAGATTTAATCATTACCTTTAACCAAGTTTAAAAAGCAGTTTTAACTTTTAACCAAGTAATTTTCTTTTTCATATAAACAACAATACACACTCCAGAAGAACCAAAAAAAAAAAAAATATATATATATATATATATATAGCATAGAAATGAATTAACCATTGCAAATGAACTTTTGAAATAAATTTCAGACTTCTTCACACCATTATATTATACCCAGTAAAAGAGAGTATTGAATAAGTAGAAGGGGGAAGAAAACTCTACCCGAACATTTGTCTGATTAAACTAATAGCATTTTCATCCTCATCCCCATCATCAGGATACCGTTTCACAGGCTTTTTCTTTGGGCGATGCTCTTGTGAAGTAGGATGTGATGGAATTTTCTTTTGTGGCTTGTTCATCTGTAAAAAATTCATCAAAGGGAGCATACATTATGAATCTACAAATAATTGCAGCATAATTTCCTAAAAACACTGTCAAGGCAAGTTAGTGGTGTGCAAGTGTGCATGTGAAAAGGAATAGGCAAAAACCTGTGGTTTAGACGATGTCATTGGCTGTTTTGGCAACATTTTAGACCTATTAGGTTCTTGTAATCCCTTTCTCGGTTCCAAACGCTGCTTTGAAATAGATGGGTGCACTTTTGAAGGGAGTGGTTTCTGCACACCAGCCATGGAATGTCTTGCAACTGGTGCAGAGGCCTTCTTCTCCATGGTTGCAACAGGCTTCTTCAAAGGCAAGCCTTTTGGCGCCAAGGGCCGGCCAGGCCCATTCCCATTATTGCTACCAAGCTGTTTCTTAGAATCTACAGAGGCTGAATTAGGTTTACTAACAGAAGTTGACTTGTTGGGCCCCGCTTTAGGATACAAGTGGCCGTTCATAGAAACCATTTTCCTTTCTTCACGACTGCCATGAACATGTCTGCCACTATTACTCAAAGGTTGCTTACTCTTCAATGGCACTTGAGATGACGCCGCCTCTTCAACATCAGCAAAAAACCTGTATAAGTTTCCTCAATGAAAATAGTATGATTTAAGCACGATAGACCAAAGTGCTAGATAGATCTAGTAAACCAGTAACACACCAGAATGTGGAACGGAGACTTTTCTAGGAGGAGGTTCTTTAGTAGGAATTGGGAGCTCTGTGTCCTCGGATAATAGGAAGGAGTAATCTCTTGTATGCTTAAGTTTTTGGACTTTAGTATTTAGCTGCATATAAAAAAATTATTTCATTGGTGAAAACAGTTCAAAAGCAATTGTCAATGTTCAAGACCAACACAAAACAGATTGCTCTATAAATACCTCACTTCTGACTTTGGGTAGCTGGTCACGTGATCCAGGTTTTGACCCTGTAGCAGCTGAAGAATTCTTCTTGTCCTGCAAGGGCAGGTAAGATCATCAAGATAAAAATTACATCTAATATAAAGTTGAAAGCAAAAACAGAAAACTTCAAAGCATTTGCATTCTGCAAATATTCCCAATGTCACAATCCATAACTCGTGGCAAAGGAATCGGAAAAGTGTCAAGGAGCAAGAAAGCCACCAAAAAACATCTAGGTAACATCTTGACCATGCAAGTCAACCTCTAGAATATGAGAGTATACAGAATCATTAAATCCCTGATCATTATTGATTTTAGTATAACAATCATTTTGAAAAACAAGATAAAAGTCAAAAATGTTCTTGTCCTTACAAGCTGAGTTGAGAGCACTATGAAGTAATTGCATAAAAAAGACTATTTGCTAATGCAAGTTATAAATAAACTGTTAGAAGAAAGGCATATTATGCAGCCAAGTAGGATACAAATTACTAGAAAGATAAAAATGGACATACAATTACACTTTGGATATTTCAGTTTATAATAGGTATAAATTATGTAAAAGCATGTTCATTCATGCTCTTGAAGAAACCAAATATTTTATTAATTATCCCAAATAAGTCAATATAACATAACTAGTTAAATGAACGCAGCAAATCACTTGGATGAGTGCCCCAGAGGTGGTCCCATCAAATGTGAGACAAACCCCTAAGTAAACATGCATAACAAAGATCAGATTTGAAGCATACAGGCTATAAAATATCAGAAAAGAGAGGCTTACAGTAGATACACCATGGTGGGATTTTGAAAATCTGGATGCCAAATGTGGGTTTTCTAACAACGACTTGCTTTCTTGTATTACTCTTTGAGCAATAACCGGTTGAGATGGGCCAAAGAAGGATCCATAACTGCAGAAACAAGCAAAAACACAAAAATAAAAACAAAAAAATTAGGAATCTATTTCACTTGTAAAATTCATTTTTTGATATCCAAAAGAAACATAAAAAAATTATTATTGTCATTATAAAAAATAAAATTAAAATTAAACCTAAACATCAAATAACATAAAACATGATAACCATATTATTTGAATGCAAACTCATACTATTGCCATACCAAATATTATCCTAATCAGTGGGACAGGGCAGACGTGAGGACATATCTCTCTTCAATTTTGCCCAATAGTGAAAATATAAATTTACCATCGTAATGTTACCAAACACAGCATTGTGTTAACAAACAAACATGTATGTCAACGAATGATGGATTATGGCCAAGGAAGAGGAGTGAAAGAGTTCCAACATACTCAACCATTATCCTGTCCACTGGCCACCAGTCTTGGTCCTAATTTCCAGAAAATTTCCAACTCAACAGTGGCTTGTCCAATCTAAACAGTCTTGTACTACACTCTCATCATGTGCATTACACATTGAAATAGTTGAACACATTTCACTCTGAAAATCACAGAATTTTGATCAAAATTCGCCGATTTTCGGTGTATTTTCATGTAGTTTCTGCTTTTTTCATTAAAAGGACGAATGAACTAAAAGAGTCCAATTTCAATAATTGCTGATCTCCTAATTAATACTGCAACCAAAATGTAGCCAAACTACGGGGGAAAACTTTCTGCCAGGAATGAAATCCATCGTTGTGATCAAATTAGATTGTGACAAATTGAGTTAGCAGGCCGTTTCCATTGAAGAGTCTAAAGTTGATCACATAAAAATAAAAAAAAATAAAAAAAAAAGGCAAAAAAACCAAAGAAAAAGAAGAAGAAGAGGGCTGTGACAAGCTAAAATAATTAAAAATGATTAGTTGTGTAATGTTAGAAGAAATAGGCACATCACTCACTTATCATATGGAAGTTTCTTCTTTTTGTCATTGGAACTGTTGTGAGAAGAACTCGTATCTTTCTTCATTTGCTTTCTGATTTGTTCTTTCAATCGTTGCCTCAATTCAAGGTATTCTATCTCCTCCTTAGTAGGCTTAGGATCTTCCTCTTCTTCTCCTTCATATTCTTCCTCCTCTCCTGCCTCTCCAACATCTTCCTCTAGCTCTTCACCTTCCTCCTCATACTCATCATAATCTTCCAGACCTCCATGTAATTCCTACATCAACCAAAACAGATATCAAATGCCTCTCACAAAAAAGTAAGAAAAAAATAATAATAATTCAACAAAGACCCAAGTCTGCTTACTTCTCTATCATATCCCCGCATCTCGATTTTGAATCGCCAATTAAATTGTTTAGACAATAAGCCAATCAACACTTAAATGTATTGAGCACCTGAAACCCCAGGAAAAAAAATAAAAAAATCAGGGAAACTTCTGAAAATTCAACGAGGACTAAAGTCAATTCAAGTTCTTTGGTTATAAAAAAAAAAAAAAAAAAAAAAGTTAATTCGAATTTTTAAAAATTATTATTTCATAAACGGAATGCAAAGAAGAAAGCTGAATCAGATTGCTTCCGTTTCGAAGAGAAAATCAAATTCATCAATCAGAGGACTAATATCCACAAACAAACATCTAATAAAGTTCAACAATTTATCAAATCCCAGATGGTCAGTTTAACAAAAAAAAAAAAAATCAGGTCACAGAGATTTACAAACGATGCGAACTTTACGATAAAATCTCTGTTTTTCCCAAAAGAAAAAAATCTTTTTATTCGAGAAGTAAATATTTTAATCGATTGCTAATTAATCGAATCGAGCCTTAGGTTTGATAATGAAAAAAAAAAAATCAACTTTATGCAATTTTGATCGAAAATCTCAAAAAATAAGAAATAGAAGAAGAAGAAGAAGAAAAAGAACCCTAATTTTCTGAAACGAAGTTCTAATTCAACCATCTGATGCAATCTGTATATTTTTTAATGAAAAAAAAGCAGAAATCGAATTCAAATCAATCGAAAATTTCAGATCCGATGCGGAATACTATAAATTACCTGAAATTAGGCCGAAAATCGGTGGATTTGGATCGAAATTTCGCGATTTTCACAGTGAAAAAACGCTAATCCGATGAAGGACGATTGGGGCACGCGAAGAGAGAGAACAAAGCGCGCTGAGATAAAGCAAAACTGAGCGAATGAGCGAATGGGGATGGCTTGTAAGGGTGAGGTTTGAGGAATAAAGAGAGAGAGTGGAAACGGAAGGACCCAGAGACAAAGCGGCGAGTTGCTAACGTGCACTGAGGAGCGTAGTACGCACACCCTGAGTCCCACTCCGAGTTTGAGTTGGAGTACCGAGTTTGTGTAGGACACATTTCTATTAATTTTTAATTTTTATTATTATTAAGGTTCAGCTTCGTTGGCAATTGGCTTGGCATAGGTGGAACCGTGGAAGAAAGAAAGGCAAGCATATCAGCCATTTTTAAAAACCCAATCATGTAATTATCATCTAACAAATGGTCCTCTTATGGAATAGATTGTTTTTTTTTTTTTTTTTAAGGAAATTACGGAATAGATTTTATTGCTTAATTAAGGTATGGCTCTATGTTCCTAATTTGATTTTCTTTATTTATTTTCTGAATGGATTAAATTATATTTATGCTAAATGTTTTTTTTTTTTTTGATATTATAGTTTCAGCCTATGGCGTTCACTTATGATGATTGTGCTATTATCATCGAACTAAGATATTAATCAGTTTTTTATGTAAACGAGAATTAAATTCTAGATCTCTTATTTAGCCATTAAAGAATTTACCAATTTAGTTTTCAATTAAATTATATTTATTTCACTTTTTATATTATACTTTTTTAAAAAATCTATTATTCTTTCCTTTTTAAGACACAGAATTGCTAGTTACAATTTTGCATTTAGCTTTTGCTAACATTTTGATGATATGACTAATGAATAATATGACTAATGAAAAAATATAGCATTTCAATAAAATTTCATTTCTATTGGTTCACAATTTGGGCAACCTTTTCAGGATGGGGAAGAGAGTGTACTACCTAAGTGTGGGTTATTATTATTATTATTATTATCATCATTATTATGTTGAAACCAATTACTTATCAACATTTTAGGGATTTTTTTGTCTGAAATAGAGAACTTTAGGCAATGACCTAAACCTAAAGTCGGCTTTGTATTATAACTTTTACCTTGTTGGATAATTTGCATAAACAATACATGCTCCAAAATGCATCCTAATTTTTAATTTTTTTTTTTAATTCAATAGTTGGAAGATTGGGGGATTTGAATAATAGATATCTCTATTATAAACACCAAGAAGTGCCAACCAATTGAGTTACAAGATTATTAGCTAAATTTGATTTATGTTTACAAATCTCATTAGATACTCGTTTCACTCATAATATGATATACAAAAATTTCAAATTGTATTAAGAACTAAAACCATTGGAATTGAATTAAATATGATGAAAGAGAAGTAAAATAAAAAAGGCAAAGATGCAAAATTCACCCTCTAAGTTTCATCACTTTTCATTTTAGTCCTCTAAGTTTGAGTTTTGTCATTTCGGTCCTTTAAGTTTCATTTATTCTCAATCAAGTCCTTCCTTAACAATCTGTTAAATGTTGTCGTTATCTACATTAAAAATGCCTTTTTGTCATGTTTAAAAAATTTTAATTTTAATTTATTATTTTAAGAAAAAGTTAATTTCAAAAAAAAAAAAAAAAAAAAACCTAGAAATTATACTAAGAAACAACAAACATCATTGAAGAACAAAATTGAATCCCTACCCCATACCCCAGCCCAATACCGAGAGATTGAGAAAGAGAACGGGAGATACCACAAAATCTCACCGGAATTGAAAATCATGAAACCCATTTTGTTGCTTTCAGAGAGATGAACTTAACACCCAAAATTGAAAATCATGAAACCCATTTTCCAAAATGCAAATTAGTTGCTTTTAAAGAGCTGAACTAAACATCCCAAAATTGAGTTTTGAAAACAAAAGGCAAAGTAGTTCCAAATAACAAAGTGGGGAAAGAAAGAATAGTAAACCGTTATTGGATCTCTTGGTCCTCACGCTCCTACTTCTTGCCGCCGATGAGTCGATTTCCAAGGCCCAGGTCGGCGTCGTGGGCACAGAGTTGTGGTGCGTGGCGAAGAACAACGCAGAGGACACAGCATTGCAGATGGCGCTGGATTGGGCCTGCGGGCCCTGCACAGCTGACTACAACCCAATACAGCAAGGCGAGCCCTGCTACAACGCGAGCGACATAGTGGTCACAGCGTCGTATGTGTTCAACGACTATTCTTTGAACCGCATTCAGTCCCAAAAACTCTCCTTTTTATTTTCTTTTATTTTTTTCTAATTGGGAATTTGAATGTTTGGAAGGTTATTAGATCTGATTTTTGTAAAACCTTTGTCTTTTTTTTCTTTTTCTTTGTCCTGTTAACACCCAAAGATCCGGCAGCCTAGAACTCCGTCGATGAATTCCAAGGAATCGGTGTCGATCTTCAAGAGTGGTTTTGCATTTCGAGTAGAGTACAGTGTAATATCTCTGTTTTTTAAGGGAGGGAGTTTATGATATCCAGAATTGAATTACGATGAGATTTTGTGGTATCTCCCGTTCTCTTTCTCAATCTCTCGTTATTGGGCTGGGGTATGGGGTAGGGATTCAATTTTGTTCTTCAATGATGTTCGTCGTTTCTCAGTATAATTTATGGGTTTTTTTTTTTTTTTTGATTGAAATTAACGTTTTCTTAAATTAATAAATTAAAATTAAAATTTTTAAAAATGACAACATTGCGTTTTTAATGTAGATAACGGCAACATTTAACAGATTGTTAAGGGAGGACTTGATTGAAAATAAATGAAACTTAAAGAACTAAAATGACAAAATTCAAACTTAGAGGACTTAAATGAAAAGTGATGAAACTTAGAGGGTGAGATTTGCATTTTTGCCAATAAAAAATTAACATAAGCAAAAATTAAATTTATAAATTGACTATAAAAATACCTCAATAGTTGTATAAATATTGATATTGTAGTCATTTACAACTAAAACCATCTTAAACAAATTTCACAGTCTTTTGTGACAAGCTCAATTCATGTTTCTTCTTTATCTTTCTTTCTTCTTTTTTAAATACAATAATTTGCAAATCAACTTGTACATATAATGCATGTCAAAAGCCAAATTATTTGCATGACAAGTTAAAAGGCAACTACCACGATTAAATAATGAGCTCAATTAACCATAACAATCATCTTTAAGCCAATAATTTTATATATCATATTTTTTTCTACTATCCATCATGTAACTCATGTCCTAATATCAGGGACAATCTGAGCAGCAATAGGTCCTTGATGAGTGACAGACTTGGTAGCCATCTCCTGAGTTAATGTGTCATTTTGGAATACACGAATCAAAAGGTTGACTCAAGGATGTCGCATACACGTTCTTTCCCTTTTATTTCCTCTCAGTTTTTCCATTAATATAAATTGTTATCCAATATATTAATTACAGCCAACTACTATTAATTTGATTTACTAATAAAACATCTCTCCCTTTTGTAGCTAAAACCATTTGATACTTTCACCTTAATAATTTCTCAACTGATTAACAAAGCCAAGTCTACTGCAATCCTCTACCCAACGTAAAAAGCATCCTAAACCGATTAAGAATTTATGATATAAAATACATTTTTTTTACAACATACCAAGGGCATCTCTATTTTACAAAGACCAGACCATACCCATTATATAGGTGGACCAAAAGCAATTGCATAATAGGGGGGACAATCAAAGAACATCAATTTATTCTGCCTCATTCTCATTTTTCCATTCTCAATCTCATACACTGAGCCTCTAAAAAAAACATAAAATATACATCCATCAATCCTCACTCTCTCCCTTCAAAACACATTCTTCTCATATTATTTTGTATAATATTTTAAATTTTTGGAGTTTTATCAAAAGCCCTCGTTGACAAAGATTATGACTCCACTTACTTGAATGTTTTTGTTTTTTCAAAGAGTTTCAACTTATGGTGTACTTATGAAGGACTTTAACGACGTAAGCACTAATATTCTCAATAAGTGCTCAATAGCATGTACACAGCAAAATATCCCACAGAACGCTGTTAAACAACTCATACAATGTCGCTGACATCTTCATTATGTCTACCACTAATTATATCCCGCAAAACTTCGTTAATTTTGTATTGTGAAAGCAACTCCCAACAAACTACTGTATAAGTTGTAAGCATTCTCTTATAAAAAAAAAGTTGTAAGCATCCAATTCACTATGTAGCATGCCAAATGAATATCAACATGCATTTTTATCATATGATCGATTTAATAGACATTTGGCTTTTTAGATTATTTTAATGAATCATATGATATAATACACGTGTGATTTTATGAACCACCATGTATTGGGTTGAAGATTCCTCCAACCTGGTTTGGCTCAAAGTTATGTCCTAAATCATAATTGTGGGGGATTGGTCCATACCCAAGGGCCACAATACTCATGACTTTAGGGTAATGAAGATAAATGGTTAAGCCCGGGCCAAGGAACTATGTTGCAGGCTAGATAAGCTTTTAATAAAAGGGAAAGCCCAAAAACTTAGCCAGTGGCTCCAAACTTCATTACAATTATTATCGAGTCATAGAAGTCAACCCACATTAGATCACTGCCATACAACGCCTCCCCCCGCCGAGAAATCCCAAGGAAGTACAATGACTCATTGGCATGATCGCTACCCTCAACTAATTCATCTCTAAATCGGTGGATAAGTGCAGATCTTTCTTTCAATTATTGAAAAAATTGAAGGATTTCTAGTGGACCGACGAATGTGGCCAGGCATTCTCAAAGTTGAAAGCTTACATGGCCAATGCTTATGTCCTATCATCGACCAGAGGAAGGTGAGACTATGTACATGTACTTAGTTGTGACCAAGAATGTTGTTAGCGCAGTCCTCATCAGGGTAAAATGTGTAAAACTTGTCACTTTTTTCTATTTTGCAATGACTAGTGTGAGTGCTATTACACGAGTTAAAATAAATTTTGGTTTTTTCTTTTTTGGTCAATGTGAAATGGTAGAAAAATGCTAAAGAGGCTGAAATTGATATGAGAAATTCTACGAACATTGAGATATTAGAAATTTACCTATTGTTTTATCTGTATATGATAGAAATTGAGATATTAGTAATTTACAATATAGAAAAAAGGTAGCATTACTGTGCATCAACGATTTCAAAACTTCAAAGAAACTTCAAAGAATAAATGTTGTTCTTCCAAATGCAAAGATATGCAAAGCCCATAAATTGTTTATATCAACTTACTTTTGAAAATAAACGCATGAACTAATCTAATACACAATAGTTTATAAAATTCATGAAATAATCTAATTCATGTGTCATTTTTTTTTTTTTTTGTGGAGAATACTAAGTATTTTAATACACATACATGGAAAGAGGAGAGAAGATCTTAATTCATGTGTCCTTTTGTATTTACACTTCAAGTGTGATAGTTACTTATCTTAAAAAGAAAAGAAAAGAAGAATTCCTCACAACTATAGTTATTACGGGGGTGTTTGGTAGGGCTGTCCATCCAATCCGAAGACCCGATCCACCCGAAGATTCCGACCGTATCCAACCCGAAAACCGGCCGACCCGATCAAGTCACCGGTCGGCGGCGGGTCATTTGTTCCAAAAACCGACTCCGGCGGGTCGGTCTCAGTTTTCCTCCCCAAAACCTGAAAAAACCCGATCCGACCGATATACTAAGATTTCCATCAAAAAATTTCCAGAATCCGACGAAAGTTTCCAGATTCCGGCGATATTTTCCAGATTCCGACACAAATTTCCAGATTCCGGCGTTAAATTTCCAGATTCCGACGTCAAATTTCTAGATTCCGGCAACAAACTTTCATATTTCGGCGACTTATCAAGTAGATCTAGTGATATTTCGTCCAAATCTAGTGAAATCTCACCGGATCTAGCGAGATCTTACCAGATCCGGTTAGATCTCTGCCGATTTGGCGTTTTTCTCCTGAAATCAACTATTTTGGCTGGTTTTTTCACAGTGGACGATTCCGACCGAACCGACCGTGTTTCCGGCGCAAAACCGACCGCACCGATCCGACTCCCTCGCTGGTCGACGGCGGGTAAGGATTTTCTCAACCCGATTCTATCGGGTTAGTCTCGGGTTGGGCACAAACCTAACCCGAACCGACCCGTGGACACCCCTAGTGTTTGGTATTGTATTTTGAACAACAGTTTTCAATATTTAAATAATATTACATGTATTTTCACACATTTTTTTTTCACTCACATGTATTTCCAAAAAATACAAACAACTTTACTAGGGCAAAGTTGGCTTTTTTTAAGAGTTCATAAGAGAATATAATGGAATGATAAAAAAGAAATGGAAGGCTAACTCATATCACTTCTTTCACTTTTTTTTTCCCTTTCTCCTTTTGCGTGTGTTAAATAACAAATCTTATATGACTACTGTTGGAGTATTAACTTAGGATGTGTATATTTTTTTCCCAATGGTTAGCTTGATTGGGTGATCTATTTTATTTTATTTATCTATTTATCTTATGAATTCTGAGGAGGTCAATCAACATATTCGGAACAAATTATTGAGCGACGATCAAATATACAAGTGTATATATACATATATAAAAACTTATAATCAGATTCATCAACCACAAATTAAAAGTGGCTGAATTTTAAAATAATAAAAGAATAACATAAAAACTTCATTATATAATAATAAATAATACTTCCTCTTTTAGATAACAAACACTATTTTGAAACATGTTTGCTATATATATATATATATATATTGAGAATGTGTTTGCTTATAATATTTATAAATAAAAAATAAAAACCATGCAAGGGGTCAACAATTAGTCTAGATACTGACTCCATTTGAGAACAACTTATTTAACTGAAACTGAAATTTTGTTACTTAAAATACTGTAAATAAAGCTAAAAGGTAACTGAAATAGTACCGTGTGACTCATGAATAGTATCAAAAAATGCAATAAAACCTATAAATAATAGGAAAAATGATCTAAATAGTAAAAAAAAAAAGGCTTTTTAAGCTAATGCCAAACACAACCTATATATATATATATATATATATTTTTTAAGTGTGTATATGTATATATATTTGTGGGGTCATGGGCCCAGATCATACAATTGGGTTTTGGGCTTAAGGCCCAAGTCGAGGATAAGGGGCCGTCTGAGGATGGATAAGTATAGCCAAGAAAACCCATGCTAGTGGATAAGGAAGACAATATTGAACATAATGACCTAGGAGTTTGTGCCGAAGATGAATTTGTCCTCGGCTAGCCAAGGCCAAGGTCCATAAAGGATGCCTGCTATCTAGAGGTGCGATCCATGAAATTCTGGAAATATGGATAAGTATTGCAGGAACAAAAGACAAAGAAAAATCCCAAAATATCTTGGGAAAAGTTACTATCACCGCATTGAATTCACCCCAGCTAACTTCCTGGCCGCATTAATGAGAAAGTGACTTCTGCACAGTATTATTGCAGCCTTACAACCACCCCAGAAGATTTCTAGAGGGGGATGATGGGACAAGTATCAGCATAAACCATCAACTATCCACGTGTAGGGTGGAGATGAAGGAAGATACGTGGTATAAATAAGGGTAGAGACCCCAGGGATCAGGGGGAGAAAAAGGAGAAGAGAAAGCACTGTAGCAATCTTAACAACTCCTGTAACCATTATCATCCAATATATACTAGAACAGAGCTCCTTAGATTGTACCGAGGACAAACTTTCTTGTACAAACTTGGT
The DNA here is from genome assembly GCF_932294415.1 of Quercus robur. Taxonomy (NCBI): domain Eukaryota; kingdom Viridiplantae; phylum Streptophyta; class Magnoliopsida; order Fagales; family Fagaceae; genus Quercus; species Quercus robur. Next base: position 16,235,297 of record NC_065539.1, read on the forward strand.
TCGTTTCTGTTTGATTGTCTTGAAAACTCATTATAACTGTTATCTCATTCACTAAAGCCTAGTTCTTCTACCCACTCTCTACAAATTTATTGTACTGGGTTCACTAGGTCAATATCCCATACATTTTGGACCTGAGCTGAAAATCGTGTCCCTACAATATTATATTATTTATTTTAAGAAACAAACACACACAAAGAAGAGGGAAATAGATTCTAACACAAAAACACATCACAACTTTACTCAAAAGTCATGTTAGCTTTTAGGACAAGACTTAGGTACAGTACTTAGATGTTGTTCCTTAGGTTCCTCTTTTAAGATTTTGCCATATGGATTTTTGTTCATGGGATGAAAGTATATTTTTTAATTAAGTACCTACATGGCTGAATCTTAAGAGAGGAACCTAAGAAATAGCACTTAAAGTACTGTACCTAAATTTTGTCTTAACTTTTAAGGGAGGGTAGGACCAGGGCCGGCCCAAGATTGTTTAAGGCCTAAGGTGAGAATTTTATAGGAGCCCATTTACATCTAAATATCACTTAAATAATATTTATTTAATTTTATTTAATTTCAAATCCATTATTAATTTTTACTAATTAATATGACTAATTCACTCAAAGTGAGCTAATGATAATTACTATATAGATTTTACAAATTGGCATATCACCAATAAAAGAAAAGTTATTCAAACATTTATTTTATTATATTATTTAAGTAACACCGATCATATTCCTGACACATCAATTTGTAAATTTTTTTCCTAAAATTTGTATTAACTTTAGCATTTTTCATACATTTAATGGTGAATGTGTTGTATTTTTATTATTTTTTTTTTCTTGTGGAGAAAATGCTAAACTTATTACAAATTTTACTACAAAAAGCTTACAAATTGATGTGTCAATGAGATAGCACTTCAACAAAAGAATAAATGAGTATTGAATTACTTCATTTGTGACACATAAAACTTGTAATATATTAGCATAACTCTAATATTTTAGGCGTTCTTAAGATTGAGATAAAATATACACTTAATTCACACTTTTTATTTTATTAAAAAAAAAAAGACAAAAATGTAAAACTAATCCTTTAACTCTCACCGTTTTTCATTTCAATCCTTTTTAACTTTCAGTTTTGTTATGTAAATCCTCTAACTTTCAATTTTTGTCAATGCAAGACTCCATTACAACTCAGTTAGTAGCTGCAGTTGGAACTCCTGAAGTTGGAACTCCCGACACGGTTTTACCTTCTTTTTTTCTTTTTAAATTCGGAATTAAAATAAAATAAGAAAAATCTGGAAAAAAAAAAAAAAAAAAAAGAAGAAGAAGAAGAAGAAGAAAAAAACATTAAGGGGAACGAACAAATACCAGCAGAGTCACCGCTTTTCCCAATCAACCAACCACATCAGCAGACCCCACCCTCCAAATCGGTCTCAATCTCAATATCTCAACAAATCGGTCTCAATTCTCTCAGCCCGACTTAGGGGCTGTTTGGCTTCACTTTTTTGATCACTCAATTTCCATCATTCATCACTCAATTTTTCACATTCGTTTGGCATCATCACCCAATTTTCATCACTCAATATTTTTCACTCTGTCAGCCGGTGCAACTTTTTCTCTCTCTTTTTTTTTTTTTTTGTTTTGTTTTGTTTTGTTTTGTTTTCAGTACCTAAACTCATCGAAGCTAAAAAAAAAAAAAAAAACCGAACTGAAGACCGAACCAGTGAAAAAAAAAAAAAAAAAAAAAACCCAAAACTGAAGACCGAACAAGTGAAAAAAAGAAAAAAAAAAGTCAAAAGGTGGTCAAAAGTTTCGGCTGTGGGTCCCTCCATGTGTGTTTATTTACGAAAATACCATTGAGTTATGAGTTATGGAAATTGAAAACAGCCAAAATGTGTTTTCAGTTTCCATAACTTATAACTCAAAAATCAGAGAATTGAGTAATGGAAACAGAGTTATCATTTGCCAAACAACCTTTTTGTTTTGGGTCCCACCATTTTTGAGTTATGATTTATAAAAACTGAGAATTGAGTTATAAAAATTTGCATTCCAAACAGTCTCAGAGTCTCTCTCTCCATTCATTTTGCATTTTTGTCAAAAAAAAAAAAAAAAAAAAAAGTTACCCACCATATTTTGGGGCCTTCTTATGTCAGGCGGCCTTAGGCCATGGCCTAGGCTTAGGTAGGACAAGTTACATGACTTGCTGCAATTTTCCATATCAACAACATTAAAAAAAATAGAAAAATAGAAAACACGCTCAAAAAAAAAAAATTATTCGACTGTCTCTCCATCGTTTCGCCCAACACACTCCACTGACACTACCTTCTCTCCCATAGCTTCCACCATTGCCAGTCTTCCTTGTTTTCCAGCGTGGTGGTTTTGGTAGTGTTTTCAAGGTACACTTGCTTTTCCTCTTTCTCTTTTCTCTGAATTTAAGTTTTGAGAGTAGCAGCGGCTGTTGGGCTGTTGCTTTTCTCTAATTCCTATGAATTGCGGTTGTTTTTCCTTACCTCTCTCCAACCCAAACCCAATTACTCAGCTTTTGTATTCTTATATATTAAAACTTTTTTTCGTCAATTTAATTGAATTGGGAAATTTAGCTATTTGTATTATAAATTTGAATGTCCCACTTTGATCCAAGTTTAAGCCGCCTCTCAACTCATGGGCATTAATGGGTTGTTAATTGTGCAGTGAGCCACATCAATCATCTCCCACATTGATGATTTGTGAAGCTTTTTATGTGATTTTCAAGATTTCTCTTTTAATTTATTTGGAGACCATTAGATAATTTAGCAATCAGTTAAGTGGCATTCCGCTTATATGGTTGCTTTTTTTTATATTTTTTGTGTGTCTTTGCAGAATGGAAACTGATGAAGGCAAATTGAATTCTGAACTAGATGAGAAAATTTACCAAATATACAAGGATTTTTTGACCAGGTAATCCATTTTTAAGTTTTTAATCTGTTTTTGTTTTTATATAATTTGATGATTTTGAATGGTAATACTCTTACTGTGTTAGGGTTACGAAGTTTGAGGAATTGGTGGCTGTAGGAGGCAGGTTACTTGCAGGCTTCCAGGAAGGGCTGGGTTAGTGTTCTCTCGAGTTTATGGTTTTATTTGTTTTACTAATGATGTTTCTTTTTACTATTCTCAATATTATTATTTTCTTAAATTTTCATGTAGAGTATCTTCGGCGACCCCCAATAGATAGGACATCTAAGTTGGTTGAGAATATTATCAAAGCTAATGAAACAAAGAGAGTTAAATCATATTTTGAAGCTGGCTGTATCAATACTCATGATGGTGTTCATAGTATAAGAAAGTGTAAGTGCAGTTGTTTTCTATTGCTATTATTATTTTCTTGTATCTTTGGAATTAGTTGAATAAATGGTGCTTTACATTCTATGTATTGCAAGTTTTTTTTTTTGGGTAACAAATTGCCTAGTTCATATATATATATTTATATTTGGGTATCTTTGGAGAGTGATTAATGCAATGGTAAGAAAAAGTGAGTTGATCCAAGTTGAGGAAATGAAAAAAAGTAGAGAAAGGCCCAAAATAACTTTAGTAGAAGTAACAAAAAAGTATTTGTCAATTAAGGAAGTAATAGAGAATATGACTTCATATAGAATAGAATGGAGGAAAAGAATACATGTGGCTGACCCTAACTAATCTGTTGAGGATCTATAGCCGACCCCAAAAATTTGGGATTAAGGCTTGTTGTTGTTGTTGTAGTAAGACTATCTCTCTGTTCCTTGGAATGTAAAGGCTTTAAACTCTTCTCCGTCAATCTTTTCCTCATTTTGTCACCCTCACACTTTTTTCTAGAAGGCGACCCGGCAAATTAATTCTGCTCTTGGTGTATTATTGGTTCATTTATGTGTCTCTGCCCCCCCTCCTCTGTGTGTGTTTGTGTAGATTTGCTATGATGTTTCAAGTTAACTTTGCATTTTGAAAATTTTACCCACAAATTTCTGGTCTAACTGCAATTATTGTTTGTATGCGGGAAAAATGTGCACACAGAAGTGCATACATGCCAACTTGGACTTCGCGACCACTTAAGTAAAGGTAACTACGCCTTCTGAAATTTCCCATTTCCTGTTCTTTTATCTTCTCAATCACAAAGTAAACTCTTCAAATACATTTATGAATCATTGATGCCTTAAAAGTGATATATGATCTTATATGTTCATAGCATTGGATTTTGCTTCTGTGCAGTGTCTGATGTTTATTAATGTTTGCACTGTGTACAATGCCACTACCACATTTTAATCATCTCTGGAATGGTGGAACTTTTAGTGGAATATCCACATATGCTAACCCATCCTGGAGAAATGGCTCAATGCCTAGTAAACTTGGCTGCATAATTTAACTTATATGTGCAACAAAAGTCGACATTTCCCCCTATTATGTGAACTTCTTTGAAAATTTGCTTACAGGAGGATGCATCGGGTTACGAGATTGGTATTCTTTCTATTTTACATTTTTCTAGAAAGTTTCATTTCACCTGAAAAATGAATAGAATAATTTCGGTTTTTTTTTTTGGTTAATTTTGAAAAGAAATTTCCTCATTTGTTCAAGCAAACATTTCTTAAGAAGTTAATGTTATTCCATTTTAATTGGGGTTGAGAGCTATTTATATGGAGATTTATGCTTTTCAAGGGCTGGAAACATTGCAGGTTGTCACTCCCCTTGTGTGTGGTCATGTGAGATAGACTAATATCTTTTAATAGTTTGAGGAGTGCCAATTGTCAATAGTCTTTGAACTTATCAAAAAAAAAATTGCCAATAGTCTTTGAGACAAATGGGACCTCTGCCCCCATAAGAATGGGGTGGTGCCATGATGGGTGAGGTCATAGATTCAAAAATCTTTTAAGATGGGTGAGTTAGTCACAAATTGGTGGGGAAAAAAGAAAATACATTACCTTTTATGAATAATGGAATTGCATATGTTATCTAGAAATACAGGCAGTGACAAGTTTCTCATTGTTTGTTCTGTTAACTTCCATTCCCTCCTCTTTTTTAGTGGCATGCTTTAGCATGGATTTATAACTTTATTATGTAGGCTTATGTGAAGGGCATGAATAAGGGTGTAAATTTCCCCTTGTCATTGTCTTTTGGAGGTTATTGTTTTTGGAAATTTAAGCTCCATTATTGTGGCTTTGAATTTATGTTTGAATTTGTAATGGGAATTGCAGCAAAAAGCATACTTAGTGGACTTGAATGCCTCCTGGAGGATGTAACTAGTGCAATGCAAAATGTGAATGGCACCTTATCACCAATTTGCATTGAAGATTTTGGTGATGGGTTGAATGAACAAGCAACTACTGATGACAAGGTAGGCACCCCCGCCCCCCTTTCTTTTCTCTTCCTTCATCTTCTTGTTTTCATTTAATAATTTGATGTTTTATATATACTCTATATTTTCTCATGTTTAAATTTGTGTAACTAATTTGTTTTGTCTTGCTGTAGTTCTTAATAATGTTCTTTGTTCAATTGTTATAAACTAGTGCCTTTTTTTTGTTGTTAAATTTTATTTTTATTTTTTGGCAAAATTATCCTATCTTCCACCCTTTCAAGCCTGATGAGTTAAGATAACAATACCTTCTTATTCAATTAGTTTGAACTTTCGAGGCACAAATGATCTCCATCTGTTTCTGATGTAGCAATCAAATATGTTTTAATTATTGAAGAAGATGATTGTGGCCTGGCAACTTCTCCTGCTATTCTGATGTTTTAATTATCAGTGAAGCATTTAAAGCCGTACTTGAGAAAATGAGAAATGTGACAATATATGCTATAACTCTTAGAATGGAATTTTTTGTTGGCACCCTAGATTCCATTTCCATGCCTGCAATCTGTATGCACTGCATGGAAACCTGGCTGTTAGGAACATTCCGTGTCTTTTCTTGTCAATAACTAGGTTTAATTCATGCTTCTCAATTTTCAACGTGTTAGCCAATTTTTGGTTTAGCCATGTGTGATGTAGTTAAAAAATCCCTAGAACTAAGAAATTCTTGGTTAAGATTCTATGTATTGCAAATTTATATTATTAACTTTTGGATTGCAAAACGCTTGTCTGGATCTGTATTTAAACATTAGCATGAAAAAACTTTTACAGAACTGTTTCATTCTCTCTCTCTCTCTCATATTGCTGACTGAATATTTAGTTATTTTACAACATTTAAATCCTAATGCAGATTTGGACACAACTAGTAGAAGAATCATTGCTTGGTATTTTGATTTGATGGATATGTTTGTTATGATTTTAATGCCTGTATGCTGACTTTTTCTTTAAAAGGAAGTAGCATCATCTCGAATTCAAAGACCTGAAGTAACTGATTTTGCTGCCCTGATGGGATTCATTTACAGCATGCTTAAACAAGACTACGTAATGCAGGTAGTGAGCTCCATATCTCCCTTCATGTCATTTCTCCAATCTGGATATACATTACAAACATCTGATATGGTTTGGGGTCTACACATATGAATATAATATCGTACCTTGTTGCAGGAAAAAATTGTTTCTGCTCTGAATTTCAAGTTATCATCAGGAGAGTTAGAGAGCTACTGCCTAATGTGGTCTTTGCGCCCCTTTCTAAATGATGAAATTATGCATCAAGCTTGGAAACTTATTCCTTAACTATCACGGGCTTTTGAGTGCCAATTTCTTAATTTAATTGACCATTACAGGCTTTCTTAGTACCAAGACAGACAAAACAACCTTTTCCAAATATATGATTTTCAATTGACTTTTGGTTATTGTTACATTTTCCACAGATTTGTTGTTTTATTGTTCCCATGATCAGAAGATTGGACCAGCTGCAAGGGTCTCAACTGTCAGCTTCTTATCCACACCAATCTTGTAGTTTGTGAATTTCTCAAAGTTATCCTTGAATGACCAGCCAACTTTAACAGTTTTTCATTGTAAGCATCCTTGTCTGACCACTGCATCGCATAAATAAAAATCATTATATCAACCTTTATAAATCACATGAACTAGGCAGAGTCCAAGCAATTGAAAAAAAAAAGGCGGGAGGGAGGGGAGTAAGGATAGCCAACTTACAGTATTCACTGGTTCCAGGATTTCTGAAGGCACCCCTCCACCTCTGTGGGAATCCCAAGCCTAAAACCTCAGTTTTCTTGTAATTTGCATTTGAGAGGCTGCCACTGTGTATGGCATCTATGATTTTCCTTGTGTGTACTGTAACTTAATTCGATCTCCAGAGCCATAGCTGCATGGAAAAAGAAAAAAGAAAAATTTTGATTCAAGTATTCTTATGGACGTTGATAAATGCTGTCGTTTGATGGGCAATATATCAAAATTTGCAATTATAAGATTCAAGACACACCTTCCACTTGACCACCTGGTGTTAACGCTGTCCTGGTTGCACCATGCTTCTGCATATTTTCAGCTAGCATGGCTGCATGCTTGGTTGGGTGCAACATTGTGAACGCTGCACCGAAGCAAGCTGAGAATGTTGCCTGTGGCTCCTTCACACCCTCTACTGTGGCCAGTTACCTATGTTTATAATCGCTATATTTAGTTACCAGTCACCACAACACTTTTCTAGTTTTTTAATAGTATGTGTATGTACTATATAGTCACCATAAAGATACTACTAATTTTGCAATGAATAAGTACATTGATAAAAAGATTTGTACCAGAGCAGTATAGCCACTAATGAAATGGTACATGCTCTGTGCCAGGCTTAGCTTGCTCACTGGAGGAGGAATGCACTCAATTGGGTAGGCTGCAAGGGTGTTCTCTGCAACAAGAAGAAACCTCAGCTAGGAGTGACTATCATATGTAGGTTGAAATGAGTTTTTCACACCATTCTTCTGGTTCGTCCACACACTAATTCATAAACATCCAGGAAAAAAAAGCCATCTTGATTTTTTTGGGGGCCAAAGAGTTACCCGGAACAACCCTTAGATTATTATTATTATTATTATTTTAGTTAAAGAATTACTTGGAATTGTCACTAGTAGATTAATCATGTTATTGAATACAGAGTGAGCATGACTAAGGTCCTAGAGATTATTCTGGTTTCTTCTCAACATTTATTAGTTAAAAAAAGCCCTGAGATCATAACCAAACAAGTATAATTTACCCGTGACTGAAATGTCATCGTAATTATGTAATATAAATCTTTTTATTATAATTATGTACTATATATATATATATATATCTATTACTATGTAATTTTTTTTTATGGGGCTATGTATTGTTGTTGAATGCAAAATACATTATATTTTCTATTGTATAAAACTTATAAAAATAGAAAACTCTTTTGAATAAAATATGCACAATTTAACCTATAAATTTTATATTATATTCTTATAAAATATAAAAATAATTATATTAGTGGGTTTGTGACTAATTTGTTTTAAAAGAGAGTCTATGAACACAACAAATTTTCACAATATTTTTATAATAAGCTTGTTCGAATCTTTTGACTTTTGAGTTATAGTGGGTTTATTTTTATTTTATTTTGACTTATGGTGATTTTTTTTTAGAATCACGATGAATTAATACCTAAACTTATTGCAAAAATAGTGTACTATTTCGTTGTGTTTGTAGAAGATTTTTGCATTGTCACCAACACGCAAGAGTTAATCACTACACTTATTAAAAAAAAAAATTGTTAGCAAGTCACCAGCTGAACATACACCAACAACACGTTTGGAATAATATTATCTTAACTTCTCTAAAATCTATCAAACACAGACTGTTATGAGGTTTCTTTTCCCTAAAAACAACTATCTAAATTCTAAAATATTATGAGTTCTATAAGATTTTCATTACTTTTTCTTTCAGAAACGAAAACAGCTTTTTGAATTTAATTAACAAAACAATCGGCTCCTCAAAATCTTGCACGTAATTGGTTGTCACCGCTAATATTTAGTAGTGCATGGGGTCGCGATCAGATTAAGTTTTTGGAAAATTATAATATGATCAATTCAAAGAGAACATTGCAAAAACTGTGGTGGTTTTAGATTGCTTATTTTTGTTGTGCAAAGGGGCCTCCAAATAACACCCTCACAAACAAGATTGCTTGTGAAAGCTATTATGAGTTTGAGAAAGATTTCATAAATAAATTAATAATAGGAACAAAGAAAACTTGAAAAAGAGAAATAGACATAACCACATATAAAATAGAACATCAAGGACTTACTAGTTTGGTCTTAGGCTTATGTCCACCAACAGCGACGAGAGACAATTTCACTAAATTAAAAATGGAAATTACAATTAAAAAGTTAATATAGAGACTTTCATAAAACCAAAATCTCAAATACACCCAATGAACTCTCTCTCACAAATAAAAATTATTAAAAAAATTTCTTTGCTGGCAAAGTAGGTTGGTATAGAAGTGTTATATAAAGGCTAGAAGGTAAAAAAATTTATGTGTAAGATATTATGTGAAAGAAAGTTTACTATAAAGAAACAAAACAATGGACACCCATTAATTAAGTTATAGTCCAAACTCTAAACAATCAGAATTTAAAGCAATTTTACCACCACACACTCTTGGTGTGATAATCACTCCACAAATATAAGTGCTTATGGGGAGTAGGTGGCAAGGGCAAAGGTTCAACTCTTCAGGAGAAAGTTTCACACACATATACACTTAGATTATTTTAGAGTAGAATTTCTATCTATTAAAAAAAAATTAAAGCAATTTTTTTTATTAAAACTATTTACTTATCTTATAATTTATTATTACTATTTATCTAATTATTTTGTTTTAATTATTTTTAAAAAAATAAATTAGCTTACATATAAATCTTCATCAAGCTTGTGCATTGCACGGGAATAATACTAGTATATAAACATTAGATGTCCTCACAAGAAATACCAAAAGATAGTTGAACTACAAGGTTCTTGTCTTTATAATTCAATCTTAAGTATATAATTATATATATATATATATATATATACAATTTTAAACATTTATACTTATATAAATATAGAATGTTATATATAGTTTAGACTTATCTTTGACAAGTCATGAAATTTTACTTACATAATCCCTGGAGCGTGCGAGAATTATGACATAAAATATAAAATCAACATAAAATTAAGGAAACTTTTTTTTTTGAGAGATAATTACAACATATTGCTAACCCCGCAGCTCGATCCCTTTCCCCCATAAACCCCCAAGTACTTTGTACATAGGGAGGTGCCAATTCAGTTACAAAACTTTTGACAAAGTAATGAAACTTCTTGAATGTAAATGAAACTTCTTGAATGTAAATGACACATAGATAATGATTACTTTATATGTATAATTTAGATAATGAGTACCTTTTTGTATTTTTTTTGGTAGATAGATATTTATCCAACGAGACAAAGTCAAGTACTATGTAGCCATGACTTCAGCACTTGGAATATTCAATTTTATATAGACATTCGGTTTTTTACACGCATCACTCTATGCAAAAACACACATCACTCTATGCATAAACGACGATATTTTTAGGTTTAGAAACCCCCTCGCTCACTCTGAATAATCCCAAATAGTCTTAAATCCACACATACAAAACCATAGTGCAAAGAAAGACAATAATAATAATGATAAAAATAAAAATAAGAAACACCAATCTTTCAACGAGCCACAAACGCACGATTTGGACGAAGTCATAAGCTACTCTTTCTTGGCGGTTTTCATGTTATCGTTGAAGAGCTGCTATGTGTACTTTATTCTTTGCCAATGCAGAGCTGACATGAATCCCACTTCTTAAACTATAGGCCCCCAAATAAATGCAAAGAAAATCTGTGGCGTACAAAGATACAAGCAGTCTATACGTTTGATCAAAGCTTAGCAAATACATATTCTTTGCTTTTGTTGGAAGAAAACTAATTAATCATACTTCCATGGAATAACTTCAACAATCTGACAAAGTCTAGCGAATTGCTTGAAAGGTTTGTTATTGAAATAATGAAACTGTCTCTGTTATGACCCACGGGCATAAGGAGCTAGAAGATGGACACGTGGAATTGGAAGCAGCCGCTGAGTTAGACAGTGGCTAAGTTATTGGACTTGTGATGTTGCCTTACGGAGTAGTTATTATTGTGTTAGGATAATTGTTATCAGGATAGGATAATTGTTATTTAAATTTGATTAAGTTGTTATTAGGATGAGGTCTATCTTGTGATAGAACCATAAGACTAGGAGTTATCTTGATTGATTGTATTTAAGCGTTGAGATAAATAAACAAAGGAGGCAGAATTTAACCCAAATACTCCTTCTTCCTTTAATTCTAGGAGGTTAGTCACCTCTAATACGACTAAAACCACTCTATCAACTGCAGATCACTGCAATTGGTATCAGAGCCATGACCACCATTCCGCCAAACACACGTTCAACCACCAATGATGACCGCCTGGCTGCCTTGGAGATTAGCACCCATTCCCTCAAACAGCAAACCGATTCTCACAGGGAAGAATTTGCCGGCATGAAGGGAGCCATGGAGGCTCTCACTGATGCCGTGGCCAAGATGAGTCGAGCTATGGAGAGCAGGGGAATTCGGGTAGATGAGAACCATAGCAACGATAATCGAGACCATGGTTCCATCAACCGGAACCGTGAAACTAGAGAAGGAAGCCGAGGAATTCACCAAGGCGGACTGCAGACCAGATTTGCACGTCTGGACTTTCCTCGTTTCAATGGGGACAACCCAACGGGTTGGATCTACAAAGCAGAGCAATTTTTTCATTACCAACGAACAGATGACAATGAAAAGGTGTTGCTGGCTTCTTTTCACTTGCAGGACGATGCCTTAGAATGGTATCAATGGTATGAACAATCCCAACCAAACGTGACATGGGAAGAGTTCACTCAGGCCTTATGCATTCGTTTTGGCCCTTCGGACTACGAAGATTTCGACGAGGCCCTCACGAAACTACAGCAAACGGGCACCGTGCGAGAATACCAAACGCAGTTTGAGCGTTTAGCAGCACGAGTACTCCAATGGCCACAACATGCGTTGGTCGGAAGCTATGTTGGCGGACTGAAAGAAGAGATACGCGCCGAGGTAAAACTCTTTCGGCCTACCACTCTGCTTCACGCAACAAGCTTGGCTCGGTTGCTAGAAGAAAAACTCTCCAAAATACGACGACCATTGTTTACGACATCCAAACCTTCACTGCTACCAAACCCACCATACAAACCTTCACTCCTACCGCCCCCACACCCATCAAGACCTCCACAACCATTAATCCCAGCAACAGACCTTCCACCAATCCAACATTCCGCAAATTGTCCTGGACAGAGATGCAAGCGCGACGGGAAAAAGGCTTATGCTACAACTGTGACGAGAGGTTTGGACCAGGACACCGATGCAAGAAGCAGCAATTATTCGTCTTAGAATTAATGGAGGAGACGGAAGAAAACTCAGGGGCGGTTGAGCTTGATCCTAAAGGCAAGCCACCACAAGCGGTACCGGAAATATCGCTCCATGCATTGTCTGGTGTGTCCACGCCCCGAACAATGCGAGTTACTGGCTTAGTCCGTGGAAGGCAGTTGCACATTCTTATCGACAGCGGCAGCACGCATAACTTCGTTAGCCTGAAGTTTGCCAAGCGCTTGGGCTGTCCGACAACTCCGACGCCGGCCTTCCAACTGATGGTAGCCAACGGTGAAAGGCTACGATGCGATGAATTCTATTTGGCAGTGCCCATGGAAATACAAGGCTACAAATTCAGGACCAACATGTATCCTATTGATTTACAAGGCTCGGATGTGGTTTTGGGTATACAATGGCTACAGAACCTTGGTCGTGTGCTGCATGATTGGAGTAAGCTTTCCATGGAATTTTCGGTCGACGACCATACGTTTGTGATACATGGGGACGAGATGGGAAAGGTAATTCCAGAATCCGCCCACTCCATTGCCCGGCTCGCATCGAATGGTATGAGATTCTGCATTATGACCATGTCGGGAGAAACCACCAACGCGCTCGCATCAGAGGCAAAGTCAGACCAATGCAACGAACTCGACGCACTGTTGAAGCAGTACCAACAGGTGTTTGATACACCAAAAACGTTGCCACCTCTCCGTACCCATGATCACCGTATTCCCTTAGAACCAGGGAGCGGGCCTGTGAGTGTTTGCCCCTACTGGTACCCCCACATCCAAAAGAACGAAATCGAGCGGGCTGTCAAGGAGATGCTCGCCACTGGGATTATACGTCCGAGTTTCAGTCCTTTTTCATCACCGGTACTCTTGGTTAAAAAAAAAGACGGTTCTTGGCGCTTTTGCGTGGACTATCGAGCACTCAATCGCGTCACTGTCAAGGACCGATACCCAATCCCAGCCATCGATGAGTTGCTTGACGAACTCCATGGTGCGACATTCTTCACTAAGCTGGATCTTAAGTCCGGATATCATCAAATCCGAGTGCAAACCGACGACATCCATAAGACCGCTTTTCACACCCATGACGGCCACTACGAATTCTTGGTCATGCCGTTTGGCCTCACCAATGCTCCGACGACATTCCAATCCTTGATGAACGATATTTTCCGAGCACTCTTGCGAAGGTACGTTCTTGTTTTTTTTTATGACATATTGGTTTATAGCAAAACTTGGGATGAGCATTTACTTCATTTAGACACGGTGCTGCACACCTTGCTGGACAATCAGTTATATGTAAACCATTCTAAGTGTTTAATTGCTCGGAAGGAGGTGGAGTACCTCGGCCATGTCATTAGTGTTACAGGTGTGGCTGCTGATTCGGCAAAAATTCGAAGCATGGAAACTTGGCCGACTCCAACAACTACCACCGCTCTTCGCGGATTCTTGGGGTTAACTGGTTACTACAGGAAATTCATCAAAAATTATGGCACCATTGCAGCACCACTCACCCAGTTATTAAGGAAAGATGGGTTCCGCTGGTCCGAAACAGCCGAGAAAGCGTTCCTCACGCTCAAGCGAGCAATGATCCAAGCACCTGTTCTTGCATTGCCGGACTTCGCCAAACAGTTTGTGGTTGAGTCTGATGCATCCGGGACTAGGCTAGGTGCAGTCCTAATGCAAGATGGGCGGCCCATAGCCTACTACAGCAAGGCGCTCTCGGGCCGAGCCTTAGTGCGTTCCACCTACGAGAAGGAATTGATGGCCATCGTATTATCGGTCCACCAATGGCGCAACTATCTGTTGGGATGGCGGTTCCGCATTAGAACGGATCATAAAAGTCTGAAATACCTACTAGAACAGCGCATCTCGACCTTGGACCAACAAAAATGGCTTGTGAAGTTGATGGGATACGACTACGAGATCGAGTACCGATCGGGTCGTGAGAACGTGGCAGCCAACGCCCTGTCACGGTTACATGGGGAGTTAACGGCTATATCTTGCCCACAGCCCACTTGGTTAGCCGAGAAGCCCACAACGATCCGCTCTTGATCACTATGAGGAATGACTTGCAAACCGGCACCAAGAGCATGCGCGGCTATGAAGCACGGGGTGGACAACTGTGGTACAAAGGCAGGCTGGTTTTGTCTTCAAACTCTCTGTACAAGGAAGCCATCATTCGTGAGTTCCACGATACACCCGTTGGGGGACATTCCGGAATTTTTCGCACCTTAAAAAGATTGGCTGCTAACTTCCATTGGGTCGGCATGAAGTGAGATGTTCAACATTACATTCAGCGATGTGATGTTTGTCAACGTAACAAGCACGATACGATGACACCGGCTGGGCTATTACAACCGCTGCCCATTCCGGACCGAGTTTGGGAAGATGTTTCAATGGATTTCATTGACGGGCTGCCGACGTCGAATGGCTTCTCTGTCATCTTGGTGGTGGTGGATCGCCTATCCAAGTATGGCCATTTCATAGCTCTTAAGCATCCTTATTTAGCAAAAGGGGTGGCGGAGACCTTTGTCAAAGAAGTGGTGCGGCTTCACGGCATGCCACGTTCCATCGTTTCTGATCGGGACCCTGTTTTCACTAGCTGGTTTTGGTCGGAATTCTTTCGCCTGCAAGGCTCTGAGTTGCGCATGAGCTCTGCTTACCACCCTCAAACGGATGGTCAGACAGAAGTCCTCAATCGTTGCTTAGAAACTTACCTACGTTGCTTTGCAAGCTCCAAGTAAAAACAGTGGCTCAAATGGCTGCCTTGGGCAGAATATTGGTACAACACAAGCTACCATACGGCCACTCGCATGACCCCCTTCGAAGCTGTTTATGGGCGGTCTCCGGCAACCATTCACTCGTATGTGCGTGGAGAGACGTTAGTGGCAGACGTTGAGCAATCCTTGCGCAGCCGAGATGAAATTCTTCGACTCCTGAAGGAAAGTTTGGTCACAGCTCAACAGAGGATGAAAATTAATGCCAATCGTCACCGCCGCGAGCTGGAGTTTGCGCCTGGTGACTTCGTCTATCTCCGGTTGCAGCCTTTTCGACAATTGTCGGTTCGAACCAGAGGAAACCATAAGCTATCTCCCCGTTTTTACGGGCCATACCAGGTGGTGGAACGCTTAGGGACGGTAGCCTATCGGATTGCACTTCCCGCCGATTCACGGGTTCACCCGGTCTTCCATGTCTCACAATTAAAAAAACAGTTGGGCTGCTCCGACTGTGCAGCGCAAGAACTTCCCCAAGTGCAAGACGACGGCAAGCTGCTGTTTGAACCCGCTGCTATACTGGATTTTCGCTGGAGCAAGGTAGGAAAGAAAGTGCTTCAGGAAGCCTTGGTGCACTGGACGGGTACAGCTTGCGAAGATGCTACGTGGGAGCCATTTTCGGAGTTACAGCAACAGTTCCTTCACTTAAATCTTGAGGACAAGATTCGTCTTCCAGAGGGTGGGAATGTTATGACCCACGGGCATAAGGAGCTAGAAGATGGACACGTGGAATTGGAAGTAGCCGCTGAGTCAGACAGTGGCTAAGTTATTGGACTTGTGATGTTGCCTTACGGAGTAGTTATTATTGTGTTAGGATAATTGTTATCAGGATAGGATAATTGTTATTTAAATTTGATTAAGTTGTTATTAGGATGAGGTCTATCTTGTGATAGAACCATAAGACTAGGAGTTATCTTGATTGATTGTATTTAAGCGTTGATATGAATAAACAAAGGAGGCAGAATTTAACCCAAATACTCCTTCTTCCTTTAATTCTAGGAGGTTAGTTACCTCTAATACGACTAAAACCACTCTATCAACTGCAGATCACTGCAGTCTCATTCTTAAAGTCGGCAATTTGGACAATCTTAAAGTCAGCAATTTGGACGAAGCTGATCTGCTCAAAATTAAGTCACATTTCTGGTTGGAAAATTTGACAATCATAGATTTTTTTTTCTATCAATAGTTTGACCAACATAGGAATACTTGGACTTATCTAAAAAGGATAAATCTTAATTTAAGTAACATAAAATTCAAAATGAACTAAGGCAAACCATTTTACATGTAAATTACTGGAACCACATGATTGCATCTAAGCCTAACTAATCCTTATTTCTATCAACCACAAACTCCCAGGATCAGTTTTGTTTGTTTGTCCAGCTCATGATTAGAAGATTGGACCAGCAGCAAGGATCTCCTCGGTCAGCTTGCCGTCCTTGCCAATCTTGTAGTTAGTGAAGGTCTCAAAGTTATTCTTGAACAGGCCAGCCAGCTTCAGCAGTGTAGCATTGTAAGCATTCTTGTCTGCCCACTGCAAGTCAAAATCAAATATCTCAGGAAATTGAAAAATGGAAGCACATGAACACAGAGAACGTTACCAAACAATGGTGAAAAGGGTGTGAAGGGTATTAAGTAGAAGGCACACTAACAGTGTTCATTGGTTCCAGAATTTCGGAAGGCACTCCCTCAACTTCAGTGGGGATCTCAAGTCCGAACACTTCGGTTTTCTTGTAGTTTGCCTCCAGGAGGCTGCCAGAGTGTATGGCATCAATGATTTTCCTTGTGTAAGGAAGCTTAATTCGATTCCCCGAGCCGTAGCTGCATCAAGGGTAAAAAAGAAGAAGGAAGAAATCAGCTTCATTGTGAAACTGGATTAATGGTGTAACTTAACTTCAATTAGCTCAGTATACAGTAATATACCTTCCACCAGACCAGCCAGTGTTGACAAGCCATCCTGTGGCACCATGCTTCATCATCTTCTCAGCCAGCATGGCTGCATACTTGGTAGGATGCAACATAATGAATGCTGCACCAAAGCAAGCTGAGAATGTCGCCTGTGGCTCCTTCACACCCTCTTCTGTGCCTGCTACCTAAAATTTTCATCAAGACGTTCAGTCAGCAATAAAGAAGTAGCCCAATAAGATTGTTTTAGATGCAGCTATCACATTTTCATTTTCCTAAATTAAGTAGAAAGTGTTCATATGCTCAAAATATTAATGAAGGGCCTAAGTCATGGACCCCCATTTATTACCAAATAAATTCATTTAAAGAAGAGAAGTACTTCAATAATGAGACATTTACCAGAGCAGTATAGCCACTGATGAAATGGTACATAGTCTGTGCCAAGCTCAGCTTGCTCACTGGTGGGAGGACACCAAATGCATCACATGCCAATAGTATGACATTCTTTGGATGTGGACCAACACATGGTATCTTTGCATTGGGGATATACTCAATTGGGTATGCAGCACGAGTGTTTTCTGATTCAACAAGAAGAGCAACCTCATGAAAAGTCGTCAACTTTAGTTAGATTCATATTTAAGCATATTACTTTGTGGTAAATAACTACATCCCATTCCATGTCAGCTTTCAGAAATGATAATTAATATTTAAATCAGATGTTACACTGATTTTACCAAGTCATAACCTTTTCCAATTCTTTGTCAACTTTGAGAACTGATATTTAATATTCATCATATTCAACTAAATTCAACCAATTAGAAGTATACCTGTGACTGATTTGTCAGAATAATCAACCTCTCGGGTATGCTCATCAAACACTACATTCTCCAGAACTGCCATTGACAATCAATTCAATTATTTTCATGATGACAAATCCATCCCAAAAATAAAAAACGAGGATAAATTAATAACTATGATTCTTTCAGTCATCTTCCACTTTTTCTATTACCTGTCCCGAATTTAATGGCATTCCAAATATCAGGCTCCTTCTCCCTTGAGAGATCAATGCACTTGGCATAGCAACCGCCTTCAATGTTTGACACACCATTCTCACTCCAACAGTGTTCATCATCTCCAATCAACAACCTATTGTGATCCGTAGATAGAGTTGTCTTTCCAGTACCTAATAATAAAAGAAATTTGAAAATAAAAACTCATGAGTGACAAACGTGAAGGAGAATTACGTTCTTGAGGGCATATGCCAAATCTTATTCTGTTACAGTTTTTAATAAGTTCTCAAGGACGGCGAGAAAGAGTTTTAAGGCACATATCATATGGCAGCGGTTGGAGCCACACCATGACCTGATCCAACGATACTATACCTGACAATCCAAAGAAGAGGGCAACATCTCCATCTTTTCCCATATTGCAGCCAGAATGTAAGGAGAGGATTTGACGCTTAGGCATGAGATAATGCATAACACTGAACAGACCCTTCTTCATTTCCCCGGCGTACTGGGTGCCGAGGATGACCATTTCCCTTCTAGCAAGATTAAGATCTATGCTAGTAGAGGACGTCATGTAGTGAGTGTAACGATTACATGGGAACTGGCCAGCATTGTATATAGTGAAGTCCGGAGTACCGAAATTCTCCAGCTCTTCAGGAGTGGGTCGGATACACCTGCACCCACCCAGTTATCCAATTGTACACTAAGCTAATAGACCATTACATTTTTTTTTTCTCATCGATTTCCCTCCATGGAATTCGGGCTAGGGATGATAGTTATTCAATATAGGATAAATTAGCATTATGTCAACGTTAAAGGAGACTTATCTGGCAGGCATAGACCTCTGTGGAAGGGACAACAGAGAAACAAAGAATGCTGTAATTGTTAATTATTCATGTTTACTTACATGTTGTGCATGAACAAGGAATGGTATGCTCTGGCAGAGACAATCCGGACTTTAATTTTGTTCTCTGGGTCCCAATTCAAGAATTGATCATTCACAAAGACCTGAAAATCATGAAATTCATCCCATCAGCAATTACAATTATTCCACCATCTCGAAAAGGATGGCCAAATAATATATAAATCATTGTCTTCGTAACCATATCTAAGACTTTTAGGAAGACATTTTGATTTATAGTTAGCAAGACATTAATTGAAATACATACTGCCTACTCTGTGTATGTATATGGAATCAAACACCCTTAATTTACTCTTCTTCTTTCTTTTTTTTTTTTTTTTTTTAGAGGATCAACGGATAGAATAATGCTAGAAATACTACAAATTTTACTAAATAAACTATACTCTTGGTGCCAAAGAATGTCAATTTGACATTTTGTCCATTGATCCCTAGACATCTATTCGACCTACTGGTGCCAATTAAGCTACAAGTAATGTGTCACAAATCATAAAAATGTAATTTAAACATTTATTTATTATGTTGTTGAAGTGCCATCAATCACATTTATTATTATATCAGTTTATCAGTTTGTAATAGTAAGTCTATTAAATAAATTCGGTACTAGTTTTAGCATTTTATATTTTTTTATGCTAAATGAATTGGTGAGGTTGAATAAGACACAAGTATTCTTAGCCCCCCACCATCAAAAAATAAAAATAAAGAGAATACGACACAAGTAAAAGAAATAAAGAGCAAGGAAGGACTAATAAATTAATTCTTTTTAGGACAAAGTTGATTCTATCAAGGGATAATGGATCTGAGGCCATTTGGCCAACTGCATAAAAAAAAAGACAAAATAGATACCATCACGGCATCACCAACATCACCCCATCTAAAAGGAAAAACAAAAATACAAGATAAACCACTTTCCTTTACCATTTTTTTATTTGATCAAAACGCGTAAAATTCATTGTAATATTTTTAAATTCAATAAATAAATAATAGACTGTTGTTCATGTAATTTTATAAGGAAAAGTGAGTTTTCAATAATGAAGACCAAAAAGCTAAGTATTAGAAAAGTAAATAAAGGTTGGAAGCTAAAAGAGAGTAGAAGTTAACCTTGTCCAAAGAATTTAAGTAATCGACAGCTCTTTCCCTGTTCACCATGAATGTGTGCTCGTCCATTTCAATGTTTGGTGAGCCCCTATCATAGACAATAGTAAGACATTAATTGTAGTTGTTAAAATGGAAAGGAAAAAAAAAAGGCTCATGCAGATAAAATTATAGACAAGGAGTGGGTGATGAGCAAGGACCACATACTTTCCCCACCAAAGATCATCCTCAGTTGTCTCATCCCTTACAACACGCTTATCTCTAGGAGATCGACCTGTCTTAGCTCCAGAAAGTGTTGCTAAGGCACCAGTCTCTGTGATGAATGACCCTTTCTCATACTTTATGGCCTGCTCATATAGCTCTGCACCACATGTCACAAAAGTTAAGATTTGTAGTTTAATTGGCATCTCTTCAAACGTCTCGGGTTGTCCCCATCTAAGGTTAAGTGTATTAGGATCTCATACAGAAAAATTGATTTTCCTGGTCCAGGATTTATTCTTCCATGTATGTTAATTGAAAAAAAATAACATACGAATGAATGATAATTGCTATAAGATGATATAAAGGAGTCTCGAAAATATGAAGAGGATTATAGACTTCTAGTGAAAAAAAATTAGATACCAATTTGACTTAAAGCTCAAAATTGCTTTTTGGATGAAGTGACGAGCTATCACCACCCATATCCTGCTTCTCAATTGGTGGATTTTTTATTTATTTATAGTATGGATTCAAAATAGTTAATTTCATTTTCAAACATGCTCACACAGTTCATAGCCGAACTGTCCAGTCACTCTTGACTCTCTTTCTTTCCTTTTCTGGGTTCTCAGAATGACTATTTATTCATGATAAATATATGTCGGTGACGAAATAAAACTGTGACAGATATTCGCAAATCTTGAACTACCCCCCCCCCAAAACATATACGAGTCACCCACAAGCTAGTGGGGTGCCTTTTCTTCGCCGACTATCATCTTATAGTGATTCATTAGTTAATTTGTCACCATCTTTTTTCATAATTATGGGTCCAGTACGGACTTAAATTATAATCCATTTTACGCAAAAAGATCATGTATTTTTTTAAGCACACATAAAGAAATTCAACTTAAGAACTAATCCCACAAAAGAAGAAAAACACCATTGACTTATATGATCAAAATAATACGTGTGTGAGTGCGCTACGTTTGTATAGGACCGAGTAATTCAAGGATCTCACTTTATTCATTAGTTATCTGTCAATTTAACATAAACTTGCTATTTTTTCTGTCACGATAAAGTCATAGCAAAATTACGCTACAAAAGATATAATCTTAAGATTTTTTTGATGAGATATTTTATAACAACAATTTTTACCACAATTTTTTTCACATGTTACTATGTTATTAGTGGCTCACATAAATCCACTACTTTTGTTTTCTCGACAAAACTATTACAATTATTTATTTATTAATTTTTATTATGAAAAACAAATCCATAAAATAATTGATAGGAAAGGAAAACGTTAGAGACATGTATCATGTATGTACATGTACCTGCAGGAGAGAGGTTGTAGAGGAAATGAGTGAACTTCAAGGAACTGTCGCTGACACTGATAGTCGGTGTGAAATGGTGTTCATGGGCGTGTGCTACGTGCTTTGGGGTCTCTGACTTCCTAGCTGGGTCACCTTTCACCACCTTGGGTCCAGTTTCTCTCGTAAGTGACGCCAAAGATGCACTGTTTCAAACAGTTAAACAAATGAGAAACCAAGCATATTTCCAACGTTTTCTTTCTTCCTGGAAATTTCCCACAACATCTTTTTATAACCATGATTATTTCTAAACCATGTTTGGAATATAAAAATACCACACCCATATTATTAGGGCCCCACACAAAGTGATATTTTAGTAATTTCATCGGATTCTCACGGGATCTGGTAACCTGTCGTTTCTATGGCTGTGCCACATCACCCAACATTACGTGGGTCCCACTTGTCAATAATCAAAATTAGTCCAGCGTAGACTCTACACCACCAGATCATACAATTTTTTTTTTTTTTAAGTCAAACGAAAATCAGAGGCACGGGCCCATTTATCACTGGGTCCCACTCCTGGTAAAAGTGCCACTTCCCCATCTCTTTTTCTCTGTTTCTTCTTAAATTTACTATATTAATTAATTTAGCTTTTAATTTTTAATTATTAAACAACAACATAAATATAATTATTGAAAGTAATACGCGTGGTGGTCGATAATTTTACCAACCGAGCTTACTGGAACTGATATACCTGATCGACTGGAGCTGCTGTTTCTGGCGCTCTTCGTCGGAGATGGTGCTAGCAAAGGCACCCTGGGTCCCCTTAATGGGGGTAGTGGGTGCGGACTTCTTTTTCTGCAGTGAGTGGAGCTCATCAATGGTCTGAGCCTTCACGGGGGGCGCACTGTCATCGTGGCAGATCCCGTTTTGCTTCTTATGCGTCTGGATCTTAGCCAGACCGTTCCGTGCCGTTCCATTCCCGAAACTGAACTCTCCGTTCGCGTGTCCGCTTCCGTTTCCTGCCATCTCTGCTGTACCCACAAAATAAAATAACAACAACAATAATAAGATACTGGTCAATCACAATCACAATATTTATGTTATTGTTTCTTAGATCAGCAACTTTAATTTTTGTCCCACTTTATATTGTCAGCAACTCAAGCGGAGGTTTTTTTTTTTTTTTTTTTTTTTTTTTTTTTAAGAAAAGAAATTCTGGGTTCCCCAAGACAAGAAAACCAACTTGGGTTTTCTCTAGGAATTAGCAAAAAACATTGGTTGTCAAATATTATGAAGCTGTGTTGGTTTAAGATCAAAATGACGGTCCAGCACATCATTTAAGTTCGGCATGCAACATGAATAGGGAAAGATTATCATCATAGCGAGACAATAATGAAAACTAAGAGAAATAAAAAAGGCTATAAATGAAGGAGAGAGAGAGGCTAGACCAGAGATTGCGAGCTTGAAACGAAAATGAAGAAGGAAAAGCGAAAGGCTAAAGGAAAATGAAATAGAAATAAAGGGTGGTGTTCATCAAAGGTGCAATAGTTTGAGTCTGAGAAAAGGAAAACGAGAAGGTGATGGGAAAATTAGAGGAGCAAGGGGTGCCTTTTAAAGGATTCACTGGGCTGGCCTGGCCCGTGCTTAACCAAGATTAAACCCTAGTGCTCCTAACCATGGTTAAATCCTATCTCTCCCCGAGTCAAGCTCCCAAAAGAGAAAAATTCCAAAAGCCAATAAACGAGAGAAGCTGAGCTCGGATATGGTCTGGGAATCCGATGCTTCTCATCCCACCATAGCTTCGTAGTCTTCATCAATCAACTTGCTACATTTTTTTTTTTAGTCCATCTACTAATACTAAATCAATATTTTCCTCCTTCTCAAAAAAAAATAAAAATAAAAAATACTAGAATTCATCCTAGCCCTTAAATTATGGTGGTTTTCATTTTAACTTTTTTGCTGTTCATTTTTGTAAATAGTCTAATTGTCCATAATATATTTTTATGTCTATAATTATAAAATTCTTATTATTGCATAATATTTTAGAGTTAGAGTTTGTTTAAATATAGCTTATTTTGCTAAAATTAAAATTTATTGCTAAAAATAATGTAACAAAATAATTTTTAAAACACAAAACACTGTTTACGCGTTTTTCACAAATAGACTAGTCCATAAACAGTATTGTGAGACAAAAAAATAAAGGGTAAAACGCGCAAAACTCCTCAAGCAAACGCACGCTTAGTATTTCATTAAATGACCATCCAATGAATGTTAAGTATTCAAACCATAGTGACAAAAATGAATGGTAGGATTAACACGATAGGATAGAATCAATTGTGAAAAGCTAAAAGAGAATAATCACAAATTTTTAACTACAAAAAATGTATGTTGAGATAAAGGTTTTAGTGACTTTGTTTATTAATCATGTTTTTGACTTTTGAGCCAAAAGATGAGCGGTTTTTTTAATACGAGAAAATGATTGGATAAGATTATCTATGTTTCGTGGTCTCACGCTCAGCTGATTTAATCTCTACATGCAAGTAGTGATACAAGCAAACGTAGCCCCCACACGTGTACAAAAAGTTTGAACTTTGTGCGTTACATTGAACCAAATTTTTTTTATTTTTTTTATTTTTTGGGGGTAAATAAACCAAATTTGAATTCATGTTCAGTTCCGGAACTACTGTCAAAAAGTGACTCAAGTGCCTTCAAAAACATGGACTTTTATACGTTGGTGGATTTATAGATCCCTCTCTTTTTTTTCCAGTGTGCACTGTGAGTCTGTGAACAATAATGCCTTGATATTTACCGCGTGATGATTTACACGTACCAGATCTTAAAATATGTGCATGGGAAAACTTATCTGCGTGTGGTCGCCGCAAGCTTATATGCATTACTATTGATGAAATTTGGGACCCACTAATTCATTATCGTGATTGATTATTAGCTAGCCGTCCATTTATTCTGAGCTTCTCACCTAAGCTAAAGTTCAGTTTAAGGTATTTTTACAAACCGCTTATTTGTTAAAAATTAAAAATTTATTGTTAAAAATATTTTAATAAAATATTTTTTAAATATGTGAATAGTATTATGGATCTAAATTTTGTTAGAAATTTGTGTTTGTATAACTTTTATGGGTTCATAAACAATAACCATGACAACCACAGACAAAATGCATAACACAGGATTGGGGATTGGACAAAATGCCAATCCAGACGCACGCTTAGGCTCTAGCAATAGTTCCAGAAAAATGATAAAGGATTGTATCACAATTTTTATTACGACTCATCACATGTTGAATTATTAATGGTGAAAAAAATTATGAGTCTAGTAGATTTGTATTTTCACCATTTAAAACTCGTCACATAATAAATTATAACAAAAATAATATAAAATGTTGTGCTACTAGCAGCGTGAATAATTCTGGCCCGGCCTGTAGCGTAAATTTTTGTTGTAGGAGAGTTTGTGTGTCCATTGATTTAAAGGGTTTTTCGTGCCACCACCACCTGTGATGATGAATCGGACGGTGGAGGTGAAGTGAATCCTTATCAAATGAAGGTAGTACATGATCGCATGGAAAATTGTGAAGATAATGTGGAAAAGCAAGTGATCTGTGTTTGACGGTAATTCCTTTACTTCACTGTCCTAGCCCCTAGGCTCCTAAAATCCACTTACACGGGTCCCTTTACACAATTTTCTAAATTACTCCGTCCACTTAATTTTATATTCCCTGCTCCATTTCTGTTTGTTTTGAATCTAATTTTTGAAAAGAATATTATTTAATATTTGTTTCTTAAAAAATATTTATAAGCTTTCAAGATAATTTTTATAAACTTTGAAAAAATTAGACCTGAACAAAATAAAACTTATGGATGTATTAAAAAGGTTAAAAAAACCTGTGGTGATCCGAGCCATTATTCCCGAATTTGACAATGTTTAAAAGTAAGGCATGTTTGGTAGAAAAGTTTGAATAATATTTTTTGAGTATTTTTTATTTACGTGTGGGTGAAAAGGGATGTTAAAATGTGTGTAAAGTTATTTAAAATATGAAAATGTGTATTTAAATCACACAACTAAACAAAAAGCCTTTTTCTTATTCCTATCCAAAAAAATAAAAGAAAAAGAAGAAGAAGAAAAACATTTTCTATTAAAGGGAAAAAAAAATTTTGAACCGAGCACTAAACTATACTTTGCTTACTCATGATAATTAAAAGTTTTGCCGAGGAGTCCAATTAATGAATGTGGTATATGATAGTCTTATCAAAACTCTAATGGTATACGTTGTATCGTTAAGTTCATATCAGAAATATCTTCTTTTTCTTTTTCTTTTTTAAAAAAGCCAATGAATAACTTTATATATATATATATATATATATAATATCATGGTCTTTTATTGAAACAAATAAAAATAATGAGAAGGAATTACAATCTCAATTATAAGTTTGTTTTGCCCAATTGCTATGCAAGAATCATAGGTCCATCATAACCATTGAAAACGAATCGTCATGGGCAAACTTGTTGGCTGTTGCCCCCATCAATAACAGTGTACATTTCTTTCTCAAAAAAAAAAAATAACAGTGTACATTTTTATGGGACGCTTGTGATTAACAATTGTAACATGGCTGGAAATCATGATGAGGTGTAAAACAAAAATATACGTGACGTACCTATTTTGTAAATTATCTCTTATCGAATTGTACCAAAAGTTAATGGATTCTGGATGACTTTTTTTTTCCTCTCCCCTTTTTACTTTTGGTTTGTTCGGTGGTTCGCAGAAATTGCTGTGATGTTTATGTGTGGATAATTGCTAAATTAGATCATTGCTGCATATAATTTGATTAGTCCAAAAGATGACTATAAAATTAAGTTTTCCACTCCTAAATTCATGTATTTTAAGACTTATGGTTCACCTTATTTTGAGGGAAGTTTTCTGTATACAGTTTGAAGAGTATTGTGATTTTAAGATGTCTTCGATCTTCAAGATTTTAGAATAATTATTTCAGTTCCAGAGAAACTCGGTCAGTGTTCTTTGTCCGAAAATTCAGTTTTTGAGACATTCGACATATTCAAAATTTGTCCTGGCACCATATATTAAATAATAATAATAATGATTTGGTTTGATGATAAAGAATAATAAATGTTAAATTTTATCTAATTTATTAAATAAGTAATATATGTTTTTTTTTAAACCTAAATAAATAGAGAAACTCTATAGATTAAAAAAAAATATATAAGAAATTTTATAAATGTGACAAATCATTAATTATAAGTAAAAAAAAAGTGATCTCAATTATAAGTTCATAAAAACGAATAAGAAACTTACCAACACGGTTATTAAAAATATTGTAAATTTATTATATCTTTTAGTATTGCTAACTTATTCTCCAATTTGGACAGTCTTTAAAAAATAAAAAATTAAATAAAAATCTTTTTTGGACAATGGTCTTTTCATTGGGAACACGTTATCCTTGGATCTGCACCGTCAATTCTCACATCTTGCAAAAGAATCAGATTCTGAGAGGTGGAGGTGGAGGTGGAGGTACTCCTTAAGGAGTAAAAGAAGAAGCCGAGGCGCATCAAAAAATAATAATAATAATTGTTTTGTTGTTGAGTGAAAAAAAGCAAGAAACGACGCGTCAATAGTGATTGCCTTCACATCGTTACGTCCACGTCAGCCGCTTATCGTTCGGTCATCCAGATTAAGTACAGCCCAAAACGAAGCGCCACGTCATTTGTCCTTGTCTTGAAACTATCCGAGGTTTAAGCATCCTAACTGTCACTCCCAAGAAATCCCGGCTACGACATCATCCAGGAACAACATAGTTTGTGTGGTTTTTTAAATAATTCCTTTCTTTAAATGGACGCAGATGTAAATTTCTTCGTCAAAAACTTGGACCCTCCTTCCACTTCCACAACCAGCATTAAAATAATAATAATGATAAAAAATTTTATGTTTTAATAATTAAAATTTTTTTGAACAAGTGTTTACTTTTTCTAAAGTTTTGGAAATTAGGAGGTGTTTGGTAGAGGAGTTTAAGTAATATTGTTTTGATATTTTTGATATATGCGTAGGTGAAAAAGTGTGTGAAAAAATGTGTGAAAAAATGTGTAATGTTGTTTAAAATCCTCAAAAGTGTGTTCAAAATAGGTTACCGAACGGGTCCATGGGTTACCAAATGGGCTCAAAAGTTGGTTTTAAATTTGAAACACTATTAAATGTTGTGAAATCCAATTCATTTCATTTATGGTAAAAAAACTGTAAAATAATTTGATCAATGCCCTTAGAAACTATTTTTATTTTATAGAAAAATGATAAAGCAATTAATTTTGTTGACAGTTTTTTATATTTCCTATAAAAATAATGTCAAAACTTTCCTAATATAATTTATTAACAATTACCTTAAAAGTACTGGTTAACATGACTCTTAAATTTAATATACGAATTAATTAGTTCTAAAAAAAATTATTTTTAGTTTTTAATGGTGAAAAAACAATCCTATGTCTCTGAGTGAGGTGAGAATCAAGCATATGTTGTTGTGGGAAATTATATACCATGAATTTTCATTTATTTATCAATTTGCTTGGATGGTTGAAGACGGATTCATGTAATAGATTCATAAACTACCTAATTTTTATTTTGAAAAAAACCCATTTGAAAAAGTAAGTAAATCATATCCCATTCCAATTAAAAAAAGATAAATTCTCTTAAAATGTTTGATTGAGCTGTAGATAAGCATGTTAATTCCATGCTTAAGTTTGATATATAAGATAAAGTCCTCACCAACCCAACTCTTCTGTCAAGAAAGCCTAGGCACATGGCTTCATGTCACTATCCATTTATTTTGGTTTGATGTTATCTGAAAGCCAATTTATTTTAAATGGTAAATTGGTAAGATGGCAAGCTGACACAATTTCTCTTTTTTCCGGCTCAACCACACAAATGTTGTCCAGAAGAGTAGAAGACCCTAGAGTGCAAAGCACACGAGCGGTCCATGCTTAGTCAAAGCTTAGACCCATAATTTCTTAATATATTCGACGAAAATCATATGTATGCTATTAGTGTATTTGGGGTGATAGTTTATGGAAATTTTGGCAAATATGCTTGAAACGTCTGAAAGACTTGGAAAATTGAAGCCTTATCTTTAAAGTTTGAAATTTAAAGGAAGTTGGGATTTGGACTCAATTCATTAAAAAAGTATATTCAAAGGGGAAACAAAATTGTCAAAAATGGCAAATATCGTCCATTTGGCAGATAAACTTACATTGTTAAGTATGTATTACCAGTTTGATAATTCAATTGTTACAATGGAGTAGGGAGATTTAAACTATGGATGTTTTTATTGGAAAAAAAATTAAAAAAAAAAAATTTTGCAGTGTCAACTGAGTTACAAGGTTCTTAACTAATATGGTATTACTATGTTAAATTATTAATTGTCCTAAAAGTTTAAACTATTGAAATATAGTCTACCTTTTAATATGTGAGGCCAAACACGTTGGAACTTAAATGGAAGATAGAGTGGAGGAGACAGGAATCAAATTCAGGACTTCCTGCTTTTATATTATGTTAAATTACCAATCGTCTAAAAAACTTAAACTATTGAGATATGGTAAATTAATTATTTTACCACATACTTCTAACATACTAATATTGAAATTCTTTAGTTTTTTTTTTTTTTTTTTCAAATAATTGTTACAACCATTGTTGTAGATTTTGTTTTGGCCTGAATGGTTGGTAAATATCATATCAGTAAGCAAACCATAATGAAAAACTCTTTCGCTCCTCCTTGAGTTAAATTTTGGTCAATTTCAAGTTATTTCAACCAATTTCAATTGGTTATTTCAGTTCATTCTGATCAAATTTTAGCTTGCTCCTCTCTTTTGTTAAATAAATACTATTCATAATAATGATATGTTGTTTTGATTGGATTATTATTATTTCATTGATGATGAGTAAAATATAAGTGTTAAATATTTATATATTAGCAAAAATCTCAAAACGATATATTGGATTTGACCAATACTGAAAAATTATGTTCCAGCAGAAAAATTGGAACGAACACCAAAACATAATTAACAACATTGATTATAACAAGCGGGAAAGAGGGGCTTGATTTTGAATACTAGTGCTTCTAATAACCGATATTAAGGGTTTCGTTTGAAAATAACTTATCTAATTTTTTACTAAAAATATTATTGATAAAAGCTAAATAAAATAAGTTGATTGAAATTTTTTTACTAGAAGTACTTTAGCAAAAAAAAAAAAAAAAAAAAAGAAAAGAAAAAAATAGAATGGGACCTATAATAAGCCAAAAAATACTTGGCCTTTTGAAAAAAAGTATAGCATGGGACCTGCATTTAGTTAATTATATTAGCTTTTTTTTACCAAAAGCATAATAGTAGGACTTGCAACAAAAATACTAAAGCAATTTTATTGTGGGACCCACAAATAGTAAGGGAAAAGAAATGCTAAAAACTAGTTAACACTATAAGAGCATTCCCATCAAGAGTTTAAAAAAATTTAGTACCCGTTTTTTTTTTTTTTTTTTTTTTTTTTTTTTTTTTTTTTTTTTAAGTGCATGAACAGTAAAATCACATGATTTTACTATGCAGAGACAAAAATCACTGTTCACACATTTAAAAATATTAAAAATGGGTCCCATGATACTATTCACACATTTAAAAATTATTTTGTTACAATGTTTTCAGTTTTTCAGTTTCAGGAAAAATAAGTTTAATCCAAACGGACCCTTAATATTTATCATCTCAAAAACCAACTTTATAGCATTTGACACATCACTTTACAATTCACCCTATATCAAAACTTCTATTTTTTTTACCACTTTATTTAAATATTCTTTTTTTTTTCATTTTTTATTCTCTCTCTCTCTCTCTCTCTCTCTCTCTCTCAAAACCCAATAGCTGTAGAAGACTAGAACCTTCTCCCTCTCTTTGATCTTCTGCTCTTAAATTCATGCTCCATGGTTGACCACCAAGCTCCGTCGGCCTAAAACACTTATCACCCTCTCTATCGGCCTAAAACACTTCTCACCCCTTTGAGCTCTCTCTCTCTCTCTCTCTCTCTAAAAATGAGCTACCTCCATGGCCGCAACTTTTCAAGCTTATCACCTCTAACCACAGCACTCAACAACCTCATTCTCTGCTCTATCTCTGAATTCAAACTTGATCCAATCCTATTTAGACTTTGATCCAAACGAGACAAAGCCTCCCCGTTCCACCACTGAACCCAGCCAACGCCAATGCCAATGCCAACCACCGCACACGATCTCAACAGTCGATTTGCAATGAGATTTTGAGGGTTTTTTAGTGGTTTGTTGCTGGGTTTTGGGGCTATTTTTGGTGGTGTGTACAAAGGGAGTTTTAGGATTGATTTTTTGGGTTTTGGAAGTTGTTTTTTTTGTGTTTTTTTTTTCTTGGTATTTTATGGGTATTTTCAGTGAGGTTTTGGGTTTTTTTTTTTTTTTTTTTTTTTTGTGCTGATTTTCTGGTTAGGTTTCTGTGTGATTGCAGTGGGGTTCTTTCTAAGTTTTTGTGTGATTGCAATAGGGTTCTTTCTGGTATTTTCTAGGTATTTTTTGGATTGCAGTGGTGAAAGAGTTGGTTGAGATGGTGAGAGGGAGAGGAAGAAGCTTGGGTGAGATGGTGTGACAGAGGAGAAATGAGAGAGGAGAGAGAAGAAACTTGGGAAGGAGACAAGCACGGAAGAGAGAGAAATAAATTAATAAAAAATGATTGCATGTTGCTACAATGCGGTATCAAAAATGAGAGCACACTGTTGCAAGATGACAAATTTTTTAACATATGGCATCTTTGATGGAGTAGGTTTTTGGGGTTATAAATGCTAAAAATAGCATTTTAGCATTTATAACACTCTTGATGTGAATGCTCTAAGAAAAAATGTTTATTACAACAACAAAAAATCATTGGAATAACATCAAAGTCATTGCAATAGTTGATGCAAGTTGTTACAATAATTTTGAGGTAATAAGTTTGTGCAACAAAAAATTTCATTGCAATAATCACTAGATATCTTTATAAAAATTTTGATGCAATGATATATTGATAAAAACTCAATAGTTCTTAATCAAGTAATGAAAATAATTACGGTAGTTATTTGAGGGAACTAGGCCTCCTAGAGTAGATTAGAGTAAAGAAGAGGAGAGAGTAGTAGGAAGAGCAAAGAGAAGGAAATTGCATATCATTCTTCAATGTCCTTGCTTACGATTCAGATTACTCTTTTATAGTAAAGCAATATGCTATACATTTAGTACATGTATGAATTCTGTTATACAATTAGTTACAACTCCTGAACTAACTAACTAACCACTAGTACAACTCTCACAACTCATTACTAACTAACTTCCTAAGCTAGCTAATGTAACAGTATGGTAAAACTCCTATCATATATATGTTGTTGCAATAAACAATTTATTGCAATGATATATTCATTGTAAGAAATAATTGTTTCATATTTCTCATTATAATAGATTGTAAAATAATTAATATCAAGTTATTGCAAAGATATATTAGTTTCATGTTTGTCATTGTAATAAATTATAAAATAATTGATATCAAATGATTACAATGATGTCTTTTTTGCAATAAAATATCACTTTGAAATTTTTGTTGTAATAGATTGCAAAAATAACTGTTATCAAGTTATTGTAACAATATCTTTATTTTAAGTTATTGCAATAAATTTTTCTAATGTAGGCCCAATAATTATAAGTTATTGCAACTAATTATTGTAAATGCGATAATTTACCACTATAAAACTATTATTGCAATGATTTTAAACTTATAGATGCAATATTGTGTCTAATACTACTATACTAATTGTGGGGCTGGAGAATTTGTGGTCCCGGCCCACTTTACATTATGGCCCAAGACCTAAGCCGAGAACGCATAATGAAAGCCCCAAAAAGGCCCAAGGATGTGGCCGAGAACGATCTCACACTGAGCATCCCATAGGACACCTAAAGAAAAAGGACGAGCTCAGTGCAGGAGCGGGTCAAGGGAAAAAGCTGTCAATACAGCAATAAAGAACCCTGCGTCTGACAAGTCCATGCCTTCGATCATCGATCATACTATCCAGCTTTTACAACTACTCCCAACCACTCCAGGTATGGGTTGATAGGACAAATCTCAATCCCAGAAAATGGAGCTGACACGTGGACACTAGAAGAGGGATAAACGCTAGTATAAAAGGGAAGGAGAACCAAAGGAGAGAGGGGGGGGGGGGGGAGGAATCTCCTCGGACAAGGTCTAAAAAACGGGAACCATTCATTGTTGCCACCAGAAGAAGATCTCGTTAAGCTCGTTAGGATTCGCCTTCATGTAAATTTCCATAAACACCATGGCTGACCATGGCTAAACCGCTGTCCGGTGACCAAGACCTAGCCTCACAAGCCCACTCTCTACAAATTGTATTGTTTGGGCCTTTAACGTGCGAACCCAACACTATTTTGTGGGTCGTTACAAATTGTGTCCCTACAATTGGCACCATCTGTGGGAAGGCTTGCGCGTTGGCACAGGTGGTGGCGGAGTCAAGCCTCTGTCAAACAAGGTCTGCGAAAGCTCCTCCATTTCCAACAACAAGCTGTTGTTGTCCCGACATAAATTTCCGCTAGGGGCTACACCTCGCAGTGTCAATGGCACGGGCAGCTCTAGAGGCTTCCAACATCAAGCTAACGCCCCCCACCTTGGTCGAGGGGCTAATCCTAAAAAAAAAAATGATATAAAAGAAAAACTACAAGTTTTGGACAGAACCAAGGCCTTGTATGGTCCTCAGACTCAAACCTATGGGGAAACCAACTACTTAAAGGAAAAACTACAAGTTTTGGACAGAACCAAGGCCTTGTATGGTCCTCGAACTCAAGCCTACGGGGAAACCAACTAGTTAAAGGAAAAACTACAAGTTTTGGACAGAACCAAGGCCTTGTATGGTCCTCGGACTTAAGCCTACGGGGAAACCAACTACTTAAAAGAAAAATTACAAGTTTTGGACAGAACCAAGGCCTTGTATGGTCCTCGGACTCAAGCCTATGGGGAAACCAACTACTTAAACGAAAAACTACAAGTTTTGGACAGAACCAAGGCCTTGTATGGTCCTCAGACTCAAGCCAAGTTTTGGACAGAACCAAGGCCTTGTATGGTCCTCGGACTTAAGCCTACGGGGAAACCAACTACTTAAAAGAAAAACTACAAGTTTTGGACAGAACTAAGGCCTTGTATGGTCCTCGGACTTAAGCCTACGGGGAAACCAACTACTTAAAAGAAAAACTACAAGTTTTGGACAGATCCAAGGCCTTGTATGGTCCTCGGACTCAAGCCTATGGGGAAACCAACTACTTAAACGAAAAACTACAAGTTTTGGACAGAACCAAGGTCTTGTATGGTCCTCAGACTCAAGCCTATGGGGAAACCAACTACTTAAAGGAAAAACTACAAGTTTTGGACAGAATCAAGGCCTTGTATGGTCTTCGGACTCAAGCCTATGGGGAAACCAACTACTTAAAGGAAAAACTACAAGTTTTGGACAGAACCAAGGCCTTGTATGGTCCTCGGACTCAAGCCTATGGGGAAACCAACTACTTAAACGAAAAACTACAAGTTTTGGACAGAACCAAGGCCTTGTATGGTCCTCGGACTCAAGCCTATGGGGAAACCAACTACTTAAAAGAAAAACTACAAGTTTTGGACAGAACCAAGGCCTTGTATGGTCCTCGGACTCAAGCCTATGGGAAAACCAACTACATAAAGGAAAAACTACAAGTTTTGGACAGAACCAAGGCCTTGTATGGTCCTCGGACTCAAGCCTACGGGGAAACCAACTACTACGGGGAAACCAACTAGTTAAAGGAAAAATTACAAGTTTTGGACAGAACCAAGGCCTTGTATGGTCCTCGGACTTAAGCCTACGGGGAAACCAACTACTTAAACGAAAAACTACAAGTTTTGGACAGAACCAAGGCCTTGTATGGTCCTTGGACTCAAGCCTATGGGGAAACCAACTACTTAAACGAAAAACTACAAGTTTTGGACAGAACCAAGGCCTTGTATGGTCCTCGGACTCAAGCCTATGGGGAAACCAACTACTTAAAAGAAAAACTACAAGTTTTGGACAGAACCAAGGCCTTGTATGGTCCTCGGACTCAAGCCTATGGGAAAACCAACTACATAAAGGAAAAACTACAAGTTTTGGACAGAACCAAGGCCTTGTATGGTCCTCGGACTCAAGCCTACGGGGAAACCAACTACTTAAAGGAAAAACTACAAGTTTTGGACAGAACCAAGGCCTTGTATGGTCCTCGGACTCAAGCCTATGGGGAAACCAACTACTTAAAAGAAAAACTACAAGTTTTGGACAGAATCAAGGCCTTGTATGGTCCTCGGACTCAAGCCTACGGGGAAACCAACTACTTAAAGGAAAAACTACAAGTTTTGGACAGAACCAAGGCCTTGTATGGTCCTCGGACTTAAGCCTATGGGGAAACCAACTACTTAAAGGAAAAACTACAAGTTTTGGATAGAATCAAGGCATTGTATGATCCTCGGACTCAAGCCTATGGGAAAACCAACTACTTAGAAGAAAAATACTGAGTTTTGGACACAACCCGGACATTGTATGGTCCCCGGACTCTGTCCCATGGAGGGGTTACCCATTAATAATTGGGTTAATCCCTAGACCGAATGAAAGTCTTGGTCTATCCTCGGATCCTCAATACCAAGGGAGCTAATGTGAATGTGTTGGGCCTCGGTACAACCATACCTCAGTCCTCGGATCAGAGGCCAAATGTTATCAAAAACACGGCCAAAGTTCCTCACTACTCGGCAACCCTCTCGGATGGTTTATTTTGGGTTTCTCATTCTCGGACGACTACCTCACGCGCATTACGGAGCACTCAGCTGTTATCTCGGTTAGTCTCATAAGTTTAATCTATTGTGGGTTGGTATTATTATATTTGATAGTCTCAATAAGTTCAAATTAATAGTTTTTTGTTACAAGGTTTCCTACCCCAAGTATCGTTAAATAAAAATACACATGAAATACATCCATTCACAAATTAATTACTGCAGAAAAGAAAAATATTTAGAATGAAACAGAATCATCTTTTATTAGGACAAAGAACTAGTACAACATACAACGTACAATGAAGGAGCTTAAGTAAGCCTATACTAAAAGCTAACTACATAAGCAAAGAGAAAAGATACAATGGATAGAAGAAGAAGTAGAAGAAGAGCTGCAGAGAAGAAAGATGCAGCAGTTCCAAAATGTTGTCTAAGGAAACCATTTCTCAATACTTTTACATGCCCATAACTCAGGCGGCAAAAGAACTTAACGTGGGATTAACACTTTTGAAGAAAAGGTGCAGGGAGCTGGGTATTCGTAGGTGGCCACACAGGAAGTTGATGAGCCTCCATATTAATAGCGCTCGCGATAAAGCGGATGGTGCTGATGACGAAAAATCCCACTGCTGTCGCATCAAAAATCTGACGCGACCAGTACCTGCTTCGGATTTTGACTGAAAGAGGCGAAGGAATCGCTCCCATCTTGTGAAAGCGGAGAGCTGTCTTGAGTCTCTGTCTTCCCTGCCCTGACCGCGCCATCCTAAGACTCGGAGAGACCCAGTGCTTCTGGAGCGGGTGTGGTTCCTTCACCCCCACTCGTGCCTCAAACATATTACTCTAAGGTTTGATTGCACTGGAGATGAAGACTAGGAGCACAGTTGAAGGATTAAAAATTTGAAAGGGCCGAAGGGTTTTGTACGTAAAGAAAGTAACCTTTTATCCTGCTTCTTATATAGAGGGCAAGTTGGAGGCATTTAATCTACGCAAGTTCCTAAGAAATGCTACAGACGAGACGGTTTTTGCTCAACTCCCAATGCCATCTGCAACCATAAAATTTGGATAGCCTCGTGAAGGGGACATATTAAAAACGCGCCTCGAGCACTGAAACGTCGAGGACGCCGCGTGAGTAAATCTAGAGGGATGTCTAATAATCCGGTGCACCTCCCATGCAAATGGAGAAACCCCGACATTAATGAAGTGCAGAGCTGGGCAAGCCATGGTTTGGGCCCGACATCACTAAAACCCTTCTCCCCAACCACGAGGTCGGACAGCAGGATTTTGAGGGGCTATTGTAGGGCTGGAGAATTTGTGGTCCCGGCCCACTTTACATTAGGGCCCAAGACCCAATCTAAGGAGACCTATTGCCGAGGACGCATAATGAAAGCCCCAAAAAGGCCCAAGGATGTGGCCGAGAATGATCTCACGCTGAGCATCCCATAGGACACCTAAAGAAAAAGGACGAGCTCAGTGCAGGAGCGGGTCAAGGGAAAAAGCTGTCAATATAGCAATAAAGAACCCTGCGTCTGACAGGTCCATGCCTTCGACCATACTATCCAGCTTTTACAACTACTCCCAACCACTCCAGGTATGGGCTGATAGGACAAATCTCAATCCCAGAAAATGGAGCTGACACGTGGACACTAGAAGAGGGGTAAACGCTAGTATAAAAGGGAAGGAGAACCAAAGGAGAGAGGGGGGGGGGGGGAGGAAGCTCCTTGGACAAAGTCTAAAAAACGGGAACCATTCATTGTTGCCACCAGAAGAAGATCTCGTTAAACTCGTTAGGATTCGCCTTCATGTAAATTTCCATAGACACCATGGCTGACCATGGCTAAACCGTTGTCCGGTGACCAAGGCCTAGCCTCACAAGCCCACTCTCTACAAATTGTATTGTTTGGGCCCTTAACGTGCGAACCCAACACTATTTTGTGGGTCGTTACAAATTGTGTCCCTACACTAATGTTGTTGTATTAACATTTGGTGTAATAGACTTATTTTGGTTTAGTGTATACAATCAAATATTGTTAGCTTGTTATATCTATTTAATTACATATTTTATACATAAGAAATAGTGTTGAGAAACAATTAGTTTGCATGAGATTAAAGAAGGGAGAAGAGAGAAATTAACATAAATAATTTATGTGATTGAGCAATATGCCTACGCAATGGAACGAGGGGCTAATAATACACCATATAGAAAAAATGGTTATAATAGTGCTTATATATATAACATAATCATGTACCTGTAAAAATTTCTAAAATGACCATATACCTCCAACTTATTATTCGACCTAGCAAAATAAACTCTAATTAAACATTCACGACCTTATAGGCTTCACTCTGCTAGTTATGTTTGCTCCACTATGCTCTATTCAACTCCTAAGGCATTTTGGCAAATGATGACTGATATGAGCCGTCTCTAATAGATAGGTTAATTCAATAGAGACCAAAGATTGTATCCCTTAGCTAGCTGGTGTTTTATTTAACTAAAATGCATTTGTGTATGATTAGATAAATTCAAAATCCAATTTATTTATACATCTTGCTTGATGTAGGATAGAATCAACTATTTAATTTTGGAATTTTTATATAATTTTTCGTTATTTTAGGTTTAGATTATTTATTTACTCGTTTTTAGATGCTTTTAATGCTTTTTAGGTCAAATTTGGTTCTTGTTATGATTAGGTATTAATTAGGACTTATTTTAGAATATATTTTCTTATCCATTAAGTTTTACGGAACCCTTAAATAAGTTCCTAAGTTTGTAAACATTTTTTGGGGAGTGATTATTATTAATTAAATTTAGAGTTTTTCTCAAACTTTTCTTTGGTTGATTTCAGACCTATCACCTTGTGGATTCGAGAAACTTGTCGGTGATTCGAGATTTACTACTAGAAACTAATAATTTAGTTTTTGTTCCATCAAATAGAGTATTGTGTGAACTTTTTTTAGGCTTCCATGACATCATTGCTAATATAATTAAAACTTATTAAAGCTCATTTTTTAAAAGCATAACTATGATTTTATCCACCTTGTTTTTTAAATAATAATTTTTTCTCAAATGGTGTATTATCATTGGTTGTATGTGTTAAAATGGTTAGTTTGGTGCTTCAAGAGATGGAACGAATCTCATATATATATATATATATATGTATGTATGTTATTGTTTAGGGGAAATGCTAACGAGTGCCCTTAGGGCATTGGTTAAGAATTCAATTAAAAAAAGTTTTTATGGGAAAAGAAAAAAGGCGAATATGCACTTTTGGTCTCTACATTTTGGGCCTATTTACAATTTGGTCTCTAAATTAATTTAGCTCCTAGGTCAGTCCCTGATTTTCAAAAATTGTTTTTAAAATAGTCACTACCGTCAACCCAGTGACAGAAAATGCTAAGGTGGCAAACGGAAGTGTCAAGTGGCATGTTAGATCTGATGTGGCTAATAAAATAATAATAAAAAATATTTGGCTTTAAAAAAATAACACATCAGCATTTTAATAATAAAAATCCATGTCAGAAAATTTAAAAATAAAATAAAAAAACAAAACCTTAAATCTCATTAAATTAAATAATTAAATTTGTATTTTTTTTAATTGCTTTTCATTGTTTTTTTGGAACAACATAAGAACATGTTCTTCCCTAACATAACTAACACAATCAAACTCAACAAATTCTAACACAATCAACACCAAATTCTAAAGCAAATCAAACCCATAAACTCAAAAAAAAAAAAAAAAAAAAAACAAACAAACAAACAAACAAACTAATCTCCAACAAACCCAAACCTAGAAATTTTCTTGGGAAACAGACAAAAAAAAAAAAAAAAAAAACCCAAAAAATTCAACAAAGACCCATGCCCAAATCTCCATAGCTTTTTCAGTTTAAATCTGGGTTTTGTTTGGATCCGTGATTGACTAAAGCTCCAACGGTGTTGGTGTTTTTGTTTGGGTCATCTTGCTTCAACGGAATCACGTCCATTGTTGCCCCACCAGCCACAACCACAAACCACAGCAGCCACACAACCCAACAACCTTCCTCTTCCACCACTTCTCAATCTGCAACCACCAACCACAGCCAAACAAAAAAAAAAAAAACCCATGAACCAAATCAGCCATGACCCACGGCCAAATCAGCCACGATCCATGGCAAAAAAAAAAAAAAAAACCCACAAAGCATGAACCAGTCGGACCCACGAATCGATCAAAACCATCAAAGCACAGTCACCCACGACCCGCAGCCAAACCGACAACGACACCATCAAGCACGACCTCACCCATGAATCTGACCACCACAAAGTTCAAACTCATATCATAGCCAACAAAAACCCACGAAATCAGACCCACGACCCACCGTAGCACAACCACAAAATCAGACCCATGAATCGCTAGAGCACAACCACGAAACCACCAAGAACAATCGCAAGTCACGGGAGTGAGAGAAGGGAAGTAGAAGGGTAGAGAGAGAAAGAAGAGTCGGAGTGCATAAGAGCTAGAGAGAGAGAGTGAGGGTCGAAGAGAAGAGAGGTTATGTGTGGAGAAGGGAAATTATAAGCCATGGGTTTGATTTACTGGATGTTTATGGGTTTGATTTCTTGGATTAATTGGGTTTGATTTGGGGAAAAACATGAAGCATATGAAGTTCATGTCCTCGGGAAGAAGAAGAACAATGTTCTTCTAAAAAAGTTTTTTCTTTTTTTGTTTTTGATTTTGAATTTTTTTAGTTTAATATTTTTAAAATTATTTTTATTTTTTTATTAATTAAAATGCTGACTTGTCATTAAAATGCTGACATGGATGCTAACGTGGTATTTATTAATGTTATTTTATTAGCCACGTCAAATCTAACATGCCACTTGGCACTTTTGTTTGCCAGCTCAGCATTTTCTGTCACTGGGTTGACGGTAGGGACTATTTTAAAAACGATTTTTTGAAAATCAGGGACTGACCTAGGAGCTAAATCAATTTAGGGACCAAATTGTAAATAGGCCCAAAATGTAGGGACCAAAAGTGCATTTTTGCCAAGAAAAAAATCAATTAATGTTTTGACGGCTTTTTTCATTTCCTATAAAAGTGATGTCAAAATTTTTCTAAAATGGATTATTAACGAGTGTCCTTAGGGCACTTGTTAGCATGACCCATTGTTTAGTGATCGATTTTTTGGTGTTGTTGTCTTGAAAGTTGAACCAAATTTAACACAACCCAAGCTTGATTTTTACATGCTAATGTAGGGACAAACCTATGTTTGGTCCCATGCTCCCTTCTTCCCCCTCTCCCTCAAATTTATTTATTTTTATAATAAATATCTACAGTAAAGTTTGTCTTCCTAAAAATTCAATTGGTATAAACTGATAAAATAAATAAATAAATATATATATATAAACTTAAAACATTAAAAAAGGGGTTTTTTTTTTTATACTTTTGTGTGCAGTTAAAATCCTTTAGTAAAAACCAACGGTGTCTTGGTCTAGTGGTGCCAGGGGCTAGACTTGGTAGGGAGAACTACGGTTCGATCCCCCGCAAGCCCGTTGGGAGGAGTTTAAAACCTTAACCCCGGGACCCGCTCCGAAACCGGATTAGTCGGCCCAGTGGGTTCGGATACCGGTTGGGAAACCAAAAAAAAAAAAAAAAATCCTTTAGTAAACTTTTTTTTCTTTCTTTCCTTAATCAGCATAAAACTAAGTTTTACCGTGCAATAAGAGGCTAGGGTATTTCAAGCAAAATTACTATATATATATATATATATATATGTGTGTGTATATATTACTTTTATTTTATAGTTTCTTGCTCATATATGTATATATATATATATGCATGTACAAGTTTTTTTTCCTTCAAAACTTTGATGGGATAGTAGTTGATCTAAAGAATACATATTTTTATTTATATATCATAATTTCTTTTTGATTTGTGTCAAGAGTACTGGTGACGAAAGAAGGTATTACTTGTACAAATTTTTCTATTTTCCAATTCGATCTGGGATGTCCCTAATAACTAAC
Source organism: Quercus robur (assembly GCF_932294415.1). NCBI lineage: Eukaryota > Viridiplantae > Streptophyta > Magnoliopsida > Fagales > Fagaceae > Quercus > Quercus robur. The sequence continues at coordinate 16,276,712 of NC_065539.1, forward strand.
GAATGCCAAGTTCTTTTCCTTGTTGAGATAGTCATTAAAAAATTAACAACCTATCAATTTGTTGTGATTGTATTTGTGTTTACTCTTTTGTTTATGCTAGAACTTGACAAGACAAACGTACATTTTCAATCATATATATTATTAAAAGTAGGTTTCATAACAATAAAAAATATGATTTTCTAAAAGATTATTTGATTTATTAATTGAATGAAGAGTCAAAAGGAAAATACTATGAATCTAGCCAGCACAGAATCAATGATAGATTATATTTTCAAAATTTAAAAGAATTCTAAAAATTATTTTTTGATAAATGATTGATTTGAATTATGTTAAAATACAACATTTTGTCTTTTTGGTTATATTTTATTAATAGGGAATGAATATTAAAATTTTTTTATAGTATATTTAGTCTAAGATCTAAGTAGTGGCGGCTCCAAAAAATTTGTTCAAAGTAGTTGTAGTTGCACGAATTTTCTGGCCCAAAGCGCAACACACAATAAATGTTTGTAGAGGATGGGTGAAAGAACTTAACCTCAGTGAACCTAGTCGGACTTAGGTATGGAGAAGGTTGTTGCAAGGATAAAAACACCAGAATGAATATTCCCCAGAAGCTTTTATTTCCTAAGTGATGAATACAGTTTTTCCGTCCTCTTCTTTGAGGGATTCTATTACATTATATAGCTCTATTATTCTTATCTGAACCTTACACTTGTTGATCATCTAAGTCCCCACTTGAGCACCTGTCCTATCAGACACCTTTATCATCCCCTTGTGAGTTGCAGTGGCCAAGGCAGTACTGTTCAAGGGTCTTTTCCTCATTAATGCAGCCAAGAGGGTGGTTGTGACACATTTAATGTGGCGGTAGTTGCTTTCCATGAGATATTTTGAGTTTTATTCTTTTTATATGCTTGGAGGATGAGCTGTAGTGGTAGGGGCGAGCTCTTGGCCTGGACTTCGTAGCGTCCGAGGAGATGTTACTCCTCGGACAGGTTTCTTTTACCATAGCTGGGCTTGGATAACGTTTTGGCTATGACTTCTCCTCGGACATGATGCTTTTCGGACGGGCCTGTGTTTAGGCAGCCCATTGTTTTGGGCCGGGCCCCACAATAGCCCCTCAAAACTCCGGTTTTTATCTCATTCCGAGGAGAAAGGCGGGGTTTTGACGTCAGTGGGAGGATGGAAGCAAAGAAGCCTTGGGGTGCGCGTGCGGGCAGTTACTTTTGGACGCGCTACAATTTACGAGGCGTGGCCATTTACTTCCGGAGGTTTCTTGTCCCCTTCATCCAACGGTGAGAAGTGGATCGAACGGCCATCATTACTTCTCGACTTTCTAGGCGAGGTCGATTTTTTCTCTCTCCTCCTGGCTATATAAGAAGTCGGATAGGCTCTTTTTTTTTTCTTTTTCTTTTATCCGCTCATCAGAACAGAGACCTCCAGAGAACTCCAGCGCCCAGAAATCCTTAAGCACACCCTTCCTTCAGACCTTCATCGTCATTTCTGCAAGGCGCCCTCCATAGAAGAGCTTTCCGATTTCCTCGTTGAGCATTTGAGAAGATACCTGTAAGTTCCGTTCGCTTTGTCCCTTTGATTTCCTCCTCGGACTTTATTTTTCCCTTGGTCTTTATTTACATTCTTCCAGTACAGCTCAGATGGGTAGATTCGAAAAATTAGTAAATACTCCGGCCGCTATGGAGGCTTTTAGGGCAAAATACCACATTCCCCCAGGTGTGGGGCTGCGGTACTATCCTCTTGAGGGAGTATTGACAGATAGACGCGAGGGAGAAGTTGTTATCCCCATGATTGCTTTCATAGAGGAAGGGATGACACTTCCCATGCGTAGGATCACAAGGGAGTACTTGTCAAACCATAGGCTGACGCCGCATCAGTGTGCCCCTAATATGTTCAAGATACTAGGCTGTGTAGACATCTTAGACGAGCGGATGAATCTAGGCCTTACTTGGCATGACGTGGCTTATCTGTATGAGTATCATCGCCTCGAGAGTGGAGGGCATTATCTCAAATCCCGATCCGAGGTGGTTAGACTGATCTCTTGTCTTCCAGTCTCCAATAAGACTGTGAAGAATGATTTTCTTATTGCTTCGGGGGAGTGGTTCGACGGTATTCATTGTCCGACCAGGGCAGGAAAACCAGGTGCGGCGTCTTTAGGACCAGTCCTTTTGGGGATAGGGTTTAGCATTGGGGGGTCGCTTTTCTGGCTTTCCTTACACTTGGAGAATTTCATGTGCTAACCCCACTTTTCTTGAACGTTTGCAGATAAATTTCACGTCGCTCCCCGGATAAACCTCGTGAATGTGCCGGCGCTAAACTATCTCCTGAGGTCGGAGATTTACGTCGCCGAGGACGGACAGCTACGTGCGGCTCATCTAGTTCTGGGCTATCAACCTCTAAGCCGCTCTTTTCAAGCTGTTGGTCACGCCATAAGGGCTGGCAGTCCGAGGTTGGCTAGGATTGACGTATCCATAAACGGGTTCCTAGCTCCACATGATCTTCCCCCAGTCGTTCTACCTGTTGTTCGGCATCCCCGTATAGCAGAGCAACTACCTCCGCCGGAAGAGCTTGGTGTTGCTGTTCCAGTTGAGGGGCACACCGAATCATCTCGTCTTTCCCTTGAGGAAGAAATAGACGAGTTTTATTTCGAGGAGGAAGTTCAGCAAGACCTCGTGGTTGAGCTTTCTGATCCTGAAGAAGAGCAGGACTGCAACTCCGTGGTCGCTGGTCCAATTATCATAACCTGCTCGGAAGACTCCTCGGACGAAGAAGGAGGTGATATGGGAAAGTCTCTGAGAGAGTTGATGTCCAGCCGAGGCAAGGGTCAGTCTTCGAAGGCGCCTGCCAAAGCTCAAACCCAGGACCCACCTCCAATCGCCCCTCAGGTCCCTACAGATCCTAGCCTCAAGGCTATCCCTGACCTGAAAAAGAAGAGGCAGGCTGACACCCTTGAGGAGGGCGAGCTGGTTACCCGGCCTACTAAGCAGCAAAAGGCTGCCAAGGGACAGAGGAGTAAGAGGGCAAACTCCTCTGAGAGCAAGGACGAGGAGAACCGTGCTGAGGTGCGCGTTACCCCGCGTACGTGGAGCCCTAAGTTGGAGTTGGATGGGGTCGCCATCCCCTACAACTCATCTATCCGAGAATACAATCGGGGCCGAGCAGGGTACGTGGCTGATGCCTTAGAGCAACCCCTACTGCTTCCTCGGGATATGGAGGCCTATAGGCGGTTCTCTCAGCCGGAGCTTTTCCTATCCCTTAAAAGGGATCTTGCGATGGTGAGTAATTCTTTTACTGTTTTATTAACTTACTTAACCCTGCTAAATTCTGAGCCGATTTTATTTCACTTGCAGATCACTCAGCAGGTATTTGTGGCTGAGGAATTTTGTCGTGATAGTCGGAGTCGGGCTGAGGCTGAGGCTCAGTCTTGGACGGAGATGGAGACAACCTTGGGGTCCCTCAAGCATGATCACCTTGGGCTTACTGAGAAGTTCAAGGAGTCGGAGAAACGGCGCAAAAGTGCTGAAGCTGGTCTGAAGAGTGTCGAGACTCAGGCGGAGGATCAGCGTAAAGAGCTGTATTCGACCCAGCTCAACCTCGCCACTGAGAAGCAGGCAGTGGTGGATCTCAAGACTGCTCTGCAAAGAGTCGAGAGTGAGCTGCGGAGGGCTAGAGAGGAGGCTCAGCTGATCCGGGAGGCTGCGGAGGCTGAAAAGAATGCTGCTCGCCAGCTTGGGGTCCAAGAAACGAAGGCCAGGCTGTCCGAGGAGATCCCTGAGGTTTGCAGGGATTACTGCAACATCTCATGGGCTCAGGCCCTTGATGCTGCAGGAGTTCCTGCAGACTCGGTGCTAAGACTGCCTGAGAACGTCTTTTACCCTCAGGAGATCCGAGAGAATCTTGACAGCGTCCAAGTAGCGTCTGAGCAGGACTTAACGGTGTCAAATGCCGTCCCCATGCCTGGCAACTCGAAGGATCCGGTTGCGGACCCTACCATCGAGGCTCCTCCTCCTCAGCCAGAGCAGAAAGAAGACCCTCCTGCCAAGGCTTAGATTTTAGGCTTTTGACTTTTATATCTCTTTTTTATGTTGTTGTTATATATGTGTTTATTGTTTTTAAACGAGAGTCGTCCTATTTTTGCACTTTTTGTACGTACCTCTCTTTTGTAGTGATCTTGGAACATTAATATAGAATATCTCCTTCATTTTCATGGATTTTTGTTAACACTATCCCTCCTTTCTTTCTTTTTTTAACGCTGATATCGACATAAACGGTCAAGGTGAGGAGGATGTTTTGTAGCGAATTTGAATGAGGGTCAACGGTGCTGGCCTGCGTACATGCCTTAAAACGCTTTCCCTTAGGCAATATTTTCCCAAATTATCATGAGCAATAATTTTCCCTAAGTCTGTGGTGTGAGGAGCCATGCAGGACTTAGGTTCTGTTTAAAACTATGAATGGTCGCCATAAGTAATAATTTCCCCTAAGTCTGTGGTCTGAGGACCATGCAGGACTTAGGTTCTGTTTAAAACTTGTATAAATTGTCATGAGTAATAATTTCCCCTAAGTCTGTGGTCCGAGGAGCCATGCAGTACTTAGGTTCTGTTTAAAACTATGAATAGTCGCCACAAGTAATAATTTCCCCTAAGTCTGTGGTCTGAGGATCCATGCAGGACTTAGATTCTGTTTAAAACTTGTATAAATTGTCATGAGTAATAATTTCCCCTAAGTCTGTGGTCCGAGGAGCCATGCAGTACTTAGGTTCTGTTTAAAACTATGAATAGTTGTAGATAGATCAGCAGATGAAGGATAATCACGAAACAAAACATGGGCGAAGCCATTTTCATTAATAACAATATCTTTTGAGGTTATTTACATTCCATGGCTGAGGTACAGTTTTTTCATCCAGATCTTCTAGGTAGTAAGCGCCTATCCCGGCCACGGATGTGACACGGTACGGTCCTTCCCAATTGGGCCCCAACTTACCCCAAGAGGGGTTTTTCGCGCTGCCGAGAATCTTTCTCATCACGAGATCACCTGGACCTAGAGGCCGCAGCTTGATGTTAGCATCATACCCTTGTCTCAGCTTCTGGTGGTAGTAGGCCATATGGATCATGGCTTTTTCCCTTCTTTCCTCGGCTAGGTCTAGACTTCTTCCCAATAACTCGTCGTTATCGCTTGGGGTAAACGAGCTAGACCTCAGTGTGGGGAAGTTGTTCTCGATTGGGAGCACGGCCTCAACCCCATATGTCATGGAAAAGGGGGTTTCACCGGTTGAACGCCGCGGCGTTGTACGATAGGTCCACAAGACGTGCGGGAGCTCTTCTACCCATCTTCCCTTTGCCTCATCTAATCTTTTCTTCAATCCGTTCACTATGACCTTGTTCACGGCCTCGACTTGCCCGTTTCCTTGGGGGTATGCGGGGGTGGAATATCGATTAATGATCCCGAATTCGCGGCAATACTCTCTAAAACTCTTACTGTCAAACTGAAGACCATTATCGAAAACGAGTGTACGTGGAGTTCCGAAGCGGGTGATAATGTTCTTCCAGATGAATTTCTGGGCATCCACGTCCCTAATGTTGGCCAAAGGTTCAGCCTCCACCCATTTGGTGAAGTAATCGGTTCCGACTATTATGTACTGCTTGTTCCCCGCAGCCTTGGGGGAAGGTCCGACAATATCAAGGCCCCATTGTGCGAACGGCCATGGGCTAGAGAGGGGCCAACGACCTTCCTCCGGTGTGACTTCCACAAATTCCTTCATGCAACTCTTCAAGTAGAGACTCGGACTCTTCTGGATGTACGCAGAGTAAGTACGGTCCAAAGTAGGAGCGCCGATATAGCTTGCGGTCCTCTGATAGCCAGAACCGAGGAGCATTTCTACGTAACTTCTCGGCCTCTAGTTTTTCTTCTGGTAAGATATCGTCTTGGAGGAAGTTCCTTATGGGGTCCATCCAGCTGGGACTTTGTCTAATCTGATGGACTCGGGCCGGGTTTTTACCAACGGGACTCACCTTGACTAGATCTTCAACTAGGATCATTCGTGGCAGATTATGAGCCGAGGACGTGGCAAGAGTGGCCAGCGAGTCTGCATGAGTGTTTGCACTTCGAGGAACGTGCGTCAGATTGAATGACTCAAAACTCGTCTGTAGGCGTTGGACCTGTCCTAGATACTCTTGCATCCTAGCGTCTCTGGCTTCCAGCTCACCCATCACTTGTCCGACGACCAATCTGGAGTCCGAGAATACTTCTACTACTCTTCCGCCCAATCTTTGAACCATTGTCATCCCTTGAAGTAAGGCCTCGTATTCGGCTTCATTGTTCGTAGCCGGAAATCCGAGCCTCAGCGACTTTTCAATGACGGCATCGTCTGGTGATATTAGAACTATCCCAACTCCAGATCCTCTCTAGTTGGCCGCGCCGTCCACGTAGACCTTCCAATGCAGGGCTCCCACCGCCGAAATGATACCAACCGGTTTTCCATCCATGTCTTTCTTCTTGGTTATTGTTTCTATTGAGGGTTCAGCAAATTCCGCTACCAGGTCTGCTAGGACCTGGCCCTTGATGGAGGATCTGGGCATATATTTAATGTCAAAGGCTCCCAAAAGCGCACTCCACATGGCGATCCTTCCTGTGTAATCAGCGTTTCGAAGCACTGCTCGAAAGGGAAGCTGAGTAAGAACGACAACCGTATGTGCCTGAAAGTAATGAGGGAGCTTCCGGGTGGCATGTACTACCGCCAGAATTGCCTTTTCTAGAGGTAAATATCGCACCTCGGCTTCGTGCAATGATTTGCTCACATAGTATACTGGTCGCTGCACCCCATTATCATCCCGTATAAGTACCAAGCTTACAGCATGGGGTGCTACAGCGATGTACGCGAACAACACCTCGTCTGCCTCAGGGCTGGACATGTTGGGGGGTCGTGACAGATATTCCTTAAGCTGCTGGAAAGCCCAAACGCACTCCTCTGACCACTCAAACCCTTTCCACTTATTTATCAGTAGGTAAAATGGTCGGCATCGATCCGCTGACCGCGATATAAATCGGTTTAATACTGCAATCATGCCCGTGAGCTTCTGTACTTCCTTCGGGTTCCGAGGAGCCTGTAAGCTGTTTATCGCTTTGATTTGATCGGGGCTTACTTCTATTCCCCTGTGAGTTACCATGTACCCTAGGAATCTTCCCGACCCCACTCCGAAGGAACATTTGGAAGCGGTCAACCGCAACCGGTGTTTTCTTAAGATAGCGAAGATTTCTTCAAGGTCTTTCACGTGCTCGGACACCCTTTTACTCTTCACAACCATATCATCTATGTAAACCTCAATGATCTTGCCCAGTTGTGGTTCGAACATCCGGGTCATCATCCTTTGGTAGGTTGAGCTTGCGTTCTTTAGCCCAAACGGCATCACCTTATAGTGGTAGTTTCCGAGGGGCGTCATGAAAGCCGTCTTCTCCTGGTCCTCAGGTGCAAGGGGAATCTGATGATAGCCCTGGAAGGCGTCTAGGAAGCTCATCCGAGGGTGACCCACGGTTGCATCCACCAACCTATCTATTCGTGGTAGGGGGAATGGGTCCTTTGGGCACGACTTGTTCAGATCCGTGAAGTCCACGCAGACCCTCCACTTTCCTGTCTTCTTCTTTACCACCACCATGTTTGCCAACCATTCGGGGTAAAAGACCTCTTTAATAGCCCCTGCTTTTTTCAGTTTTGCAACCTCGTCTCTCACGGCACTAGCGTGTTCCTTTGAAGGGCGTTGGGGAGGTTGCTTCTTTGGAATGGAAGACGGGTTGACGTTAAGGTGGTGACAAATAAGACCAGGATCAACCCCCGGGGCGTTATAGGCATCCCACGCAAACACGTTGACATTTCCTCTGAGAAATCTGATCAGTTCCTCTTTTTCTTGAGCAGGCAATTCGGAGCCGACCTGAAAAAACTTGTCCGGGTCGTTGTTGACAGCGATCTTTTCTAAACTTTCACACCTGATCTCCTCGGCTGGCTCCTCCCCTTGCCCTGCCGAGGAGACTGGTTGCTATAAGTTCTTTGGGGCCGAGGACTCAACAACGGGCCGATGTAGGATGGCGGCAACCATACACTTCCTGGATACGGCCTGATCTCCTCGGATCTCTTCTACTTGTCCTCTGGATGGATATTTTACTTTTTGGTGGAGTGTGGAGGTCACGGCTTCTAGGGCGTGGATCCATGGCCTGGCAACTATCGCGGTATAGGGGGAGTAAGCGTCGACCACGATAAAATTTACCTCCACCACCTCTGACCCAGTCTGCACGGGTAGCCGGATCTGCCCTTTCGGTGTAACCATCCTCCCTTCAAAGCTGAGAAAAGGGGAATCATAAGCTGCCAAGTCCTCCGGCTTGAGGTTCAGCCCCTTGTACAGATCAGGGTACATTATTTCTACCGCACTACCTGAGTCTACTAACACCCTTCTCACATCGAAGCCTCCAATTCTTAACGTAACCACCAAGGCATCGTCGTGAGGTTGAATAGTTCCCTTCTTATCCTCGTCCGAGAATCCCAGTATCAAAGAGCTTCGCTTTTTCGACCTTTTGGGTTCCTTGTGCCTGTCCTCGGAGTAGGGCCGATCTACAGCCAATATTCTGGGGATGGGTGGCCCAGTTCTTCCTGGTGTAGCGAGGATGACATGTATCGTTCCAGTAGGGGGTCTTAAGGACACATCCTTTCGAGACTCTGGTATTGCTTGACCGTGGTGTCCGCTTGAGGGGTGTAGAAGGTGACGTAACTTCCCTTCTCGGACTAGCTGATCTTGGTGATTCCACAGATTCCTGCAATCCTCAGTGGTATGCCCATGGTCCTGATGGTAGTGGCAGTATAGGTCCTGGTTACGCTTGGACGGGTCTCCGGCCATCTTCCCCGGCCATCTAAAGTAGGGCTCGTTTCTTACTTTCTCCAGCACCTGCTGTACTGGCTCCCTGAACACGGCATTCACTGTTTGTGCGTGGCTCTGTCCAGCCTGTCGCGAGAAATCTTTCCTCGGCTGGCTAGGGTTATACCGTTCTGATCTAAAGTCATGTGCTTTGAGGGGAACGACCTTCTCCTTTCCCTTTCCTTGCAGCTGATCTTCCTCCACCCTTTTGTACTTGTCGATCCTATCCATCAGCTGATGAACATCGGCAACTGGTTTTCCAGTGAGGGATTTTCTCAAGCCATGCTCGGTGGGGAGGCCGCTTTTGAACGTGCTGATAGCAACATCATCATGGTTGTCATCTAAGTCATTATACACCTCCCAATATCTATCCGAGTACGCTTTCAGGGTTTCCCCTTCGTGCATAGACAAGGATAATAATGAACTAAGGGGTCGAGGGACTCTGGTGTTTGTGATAAAACGGGAGCAGAAAGCCTGGGTGAGCTGCTTGTAGGAACCTATGGAATTTGTCTTCAAGCTGTTAAACCACCTCATCGCCAGTGATCCCAAACTGGATGGGAAGATCTTGCACATTAGGGCTTCGTTTTGGGAGTAGATTGCCATTTTCTGGTTAAACTGGCTCACGTGCTCTACCGGGTCTGCTCGGCCATTATAGATGACGAACGCCGGTTGGTTGAAGCGTCGAGGCAGCTTAGCCCCTTCAATTCTATATGTGAAGGGTGATCTTGAAACCTGGTCCAGCGCCTTCTTCATAACATCGTTCCCTGAACCTTTGCTGGATGGGTTTTCATATTTCCGCACAGGGCGGGGTTCCCTCTCGTAGGAAAAAGTCTCACTTGAGGGGGTCCTCGACCTCCGTCGGTAACTCACATCCTCCGCATTAGAAGACTCGTATGAGTCAGAGGGGGACCGTTTTCGCCGCACACGTCGTAACTCCCTTTTCAGGTCGTCTATCTCCCGCTGCATGGCCTGATGACTATTTCGCCTCTGGGACACGTGACTGCCTATTTGAGTGTGACTCTGGCTCGTCCGGACAGTATGCACACTTCCCTCACGATTCCCCATGCCGCCTGGGTTGGTGGGGTTATTTTGTCTCTGGGACTCAACGGGTTGTGTCTGTTGGGAGTTTGCCTGGTGGGGATTCTCCTGGTGCGGGCCTAGTTCTGCCATACTTTGACCGTTGTGCTAGCTGATGCTGTAGTTCTTCCCACAGACGGCGCCAATTGTAGTTGCACGAATTTCCTGGCCCAAAGCGCAACACACAATAAATGTTTGTAGAGGATGGGTGAAAGAACTTAGTCTCAGTGAACCTAGTCGGACTTAGGTATGGAGAAGGTTGTTGCAAGGATAAAAACACCAGAATGAATATTCCCCAGAAGCTTTTATTTCCTAAGTGATGAATACAGTTTTTCCGTCCTCTTCTTTGAGGGATTCTATTACATTATATAGCTCTATTATTCTTATCTGAACCTTACACTTGTTGATCATCTAAGCCCCCACTTGAGCACCTGTCCTATCAGACACCTTTATCATCCCCTTGTGAGTTGCAGTGGCAAGGCAGTACTGTTCAGGGGTCTTTTCCTCATTAATGCTGCCAAGAGGGTGGTTGTGACACATTTAATGTGGCAGTAGTTGCTTTCCATGAGATATTTTGGGTTTTATTCTTTTTATATGCTTGGAGGATGAGCTGCAGTGGTAGGGGCGAGCTCTTGGCCTGGACTTCGTAGCGTCCGAGGAGATGTTACTCCTCGGACAGGTTTCTTTTACCATAGCTGGGCTTGGATAACGTTTTGGCTATGACTTCTCCTCGGACATGATGCTTTTCGGACGGGCCTGTGTTTAGGCAGCCCATTGTTTTGGGCCGGGCCCCACAGTAGTCATTAAGAAATTTAAATTAAACAAAATTTCATAAAAATAAAATTTGAATATATTGACATAAAAAAAAATCGCAAATACATAAAGTTTTAAAATTTCATTCTACAAGTTTTTCATATTTTGAAATTGTTGTATGATAGCTTCATTATTAATGCTATCAACTATATTTTTTTTTTCAACATACACAGTCAACTAATCATTAAACTACTGATCTCCCTTTCAATTACCAACATCTTACCTAATAAGTAACAATATAAACAAAATGCATCATCCTTTTTTATGATATGTTCCAACCTATATTTCGTATTTTTTAAACTAATCAAGATTAAATTAATGTAGTACTCTACTAATTTCTTTAATAGGGAAATCATGGCAAAGAGGTTGACAAGAATATCTTTGTAAATATGCTCTTTTTATTTTCTCTCGATTATTAGGATGAAAAGATGACAACTTTTCTCATAGCCTAGGATCTAAAAGAAGATTATTCAAGTGAATATGAATTTGCTTAGAAAATAAATTTTGTAATAAAAGTAATTTCCTTATAAGAATTTTGTCCATAGTGATAACAAAAAAATAAAGGGTAAGTTACAAGTTCGTTCAACGTATTCAACTTAGGCATTAAACCGTTACATTAATCATGTTCGATAAAATATTGAGGTATTATTTTAGTGCATACGTGTATGTACAAGATGTATCACATAAATCCAATAAATTCATCTAAAGACTAAAGCAAGTACTAACTGACTAGCTATTGGAAAATATGCATTTTTTAAATAAAAAATAGCAATTTTAAAATGTCTTTTGTAAACATAATTTAAAATATCATAATTAAACATTTGATTTGGGTTTTTAGCCTAATTTGTTTGTTTGGACAATTTTTGAGAAATGCTATGTCCACAATATTTTCACAACAAATCTTAGTTAGCAATTGTTACTAGTTTTAATTTACATATCAATAAAAAAAAAAAATTCTGTCAGTAACAATCTGCCACTTAAGATTTGTTATAAAAGTGTTGAGAACATGTTGTGAACATAGTACTTCTTGCAATTTTTTGGTTCAATTTTCAATTGACCAAAATTTTGGAGAAGTCAAATTTTATTTTTAATGGACAAATTTTTATTTAGGATGTTCAAGTTTTTTTAGGGTGGTCAATTTTTTTTTTTTTAAGAGTGGTCAACAATCTATATTAATTTAGAATTTCTCATTGGCGCCGCCCCTGGATCTAAGGGTGTTTTTTGGGTCAAAAAGATGCATGCTTTGGTCCCAAAGTTTAAATTTTGATTGCATCCCTGAGCTAAATGAGATTTTTTTTTAGAATTTCTCTTTTTTAGGTATAAAATTTATTTAGTTTTCAAGTTTGAGGGTGGTCATGTGACCACCCTCAATTGTATATGGTGCCGCCCCTGAAATGGTAAGTTACATGTTCAATAAAATATTGAGGTATTATTTTAGTGCATACATATATGTACAAGATGTATCACATAAATCCAATAAATTTATCTAAAGATTAAAGCAAGTACGTACTAACTAACTAACTATTGGAAAATATGCATTTTTTTAATAAAAAAATAGCAATTTTAAAATGTCTTACCACCGCACACCCTTGGTACAGTGATTACTCCACAAGTATAAATGCTTGTGGGGTGTGGGGGGCAAGGGCCGGGATTCAAGTCTCCAGGAGGGAGCTTTACACACATATACACTTAGATTAGGCTAGAGTATAAATTTTATCTTGTATAAAAATAAAAAATAAAAAAAAGTCTTTTGTAAACATAATTTAAAATATCACAATTAAACATTTGATTTGGGCTTTTAGGATAATTTGGGCTTTTAGGATAATTTGTTTGTTTGGACAATTTTTAAGAAATATTACGTCCACAATATTTTCACAACAAATCCTAGTTAGCAATTGTTACTAGTTTTAATTTATATATATATATATATATTAAAATTTTTTTTCTACCGGTAACAATTTGTCATTTAAGATTTGTTATAAAAGTGTTGAGGATATGTTGTGAACATAGCACTTCTTGCAATTTTTTGGTTCAATCTTAATGGTTCAAAATTTTGGAGAAGTCAAAAAAAAAAAATTTTAATGGACAAATTTTTATTTAGGATGTTCAAGTTTTTTTTTAGGGTGGTCAAGTTTTTTTTTTTTTTTTTTTTTTTTTTTTTTTTTTTTTTTTATGGTGATCAACCATCTATATTAATTTAGAATTTCTCATTGGCGCCGCCCCTGGATCTAAGGGTGTTTTTTGGGTCAAAAAGATGCATGCTTTGGTCCCAAAGTTTAAATTTTGATTGCATCCCTGAGCTAAATGAGTTTTGACGCTAACCAGAAAGAGCTTAATTAGAACTATGGTTAAAAAAGAATCTTTTACTCGTTCTTCATTTCTTCGTGATCATCTAGATGATGGTGATGTAAACAACTGGGAAATTCAATTCAAGGCCAAAACTTCAAAGCCGCACATGACACGTTCACATGAGGGGCACCGTGAAAACTCAAACTAATTAAAGAAAAAGTGCTGCTGTGAAATGAAACTTTCCATGAATGCGAGCGATAAATTAAAAAGAGATTAGGTTTGGTCATGATTTCAACAGGAGTTGATGGATGATAGTAGGGGAGGGGATATGTGGTAGAGGCTAAATGCTTTTTTCCTTTATTACTTACCCTAATTAAGTGAGTCTTTGTGACATTGATGGGTCAATCAGCGTAGGGTTTACTTGATTCCAATGGTGGAGTGGCATGGCTTTGATTTGTCTGGTTCAGGGGGAGGTGGGTACTGCTTATATAAAGTAATTAAACAAAATTGTACTGGCTAGTGGGGGAATTCCAAGCTTGGTGGAGATTGACAATATCTCTATTGGAATTACATCTTTGGAGGACCCAATAATATAAACTAAATAAAAAGTTATATTGCTCTTGACCCAGAACCAGAAGACATAAAAGACATATTGGGAGAGTTTGGTGTGGTTGGTGCTAGTGCTAAGGTTGGCTTCTTGTATCTTAATTTTAAAGGAGTGTCACTTTTTTCTTGCTCATGCTGTGATTTGTAATTAAACTATAATATTCTATTTTTTAATCATTATGATAGAATTCCACAGTCTAAATTCCATAATGGTTGTTAAATTACCTGTAAGAAAAGAGACGTAAGATGTACTAGCACCGTGCAATTCACGAGTTTGACAGAAACTGATTGTCGAACCCAGTTCAATTTAAAAGGATTTTGTAAGAAGGATTAAAAATTAAAAGAGTTCAATTAAAATATATTTTGCTATTTATTTGATATCATTGTCAAGTAGGTTGTGTTGTGCAATTTAGTAAAGAGAAATAAAACAACAAACACACATGCACGTAACAATAATTTATGTGATTTGACAAGATATATAGCTTTAAAAAGTGGTATAAAAAAATAATAATAAAAGAAAATTTTGCAAAAGAGAGGGAGATGATGGCCATGGGCTGAGTATAGTTGAGATTTAACCCAATTGGGTTCTATCATAATTGAGTTCAGGTAAAATGGTTTTTTTTTTTTAATATTTATAAAAATATCGTTGTCAAAGCATGAATTGATTATCATGAATTAATTAATTTTTTTAAAATTTTTTGTGTATCATATGAATCATGATAAATTAACACTATTTTGTGTGTGTTATACCAGGTATATTTTTTATGAACTTGGCATAATCATTAGTATTACCGGTGGTAAAATAGCTTTTTACCACCTCAAACTCCAATTTAGTATCTAACATTAATGATGTCAAAGACAAATTTTTGGCAGTTCATCACTGAAGCAAGAAGGCATAAAAAAAAAAAATAATAATTTATGCCCTTTGTTGGGTTTTGTGGAGAGAAAGTGAGAAAGAAATTAATAAAAAAATAAATAGTATTTGGTTAATGGAAAAAAATAAAAAAATTAATATAGAGTATGTTTTGAAATTGTGTTTAAATAAATAAAATAACTTTTTGAGAAAAATACTAAAATGTTTAGCTCCACCAATGCGAGGCTTTTTAGTCTAGCATAGAAACCTGTCCTGTCATCAGAAGAAGTAATTAGGGCGGCCTAGACCAAATCAAGGATGCTTAAAGCTAGTTGAACTGTGATACAGCAATAGGGAGCTAATACATCATGTATTGTACAGGTGGTGAGAAATTGGAGAGGGAATTTGGGGACTCTAAAAAGTTATACTTGATTTGTGATATTGTCATTTCGTGACTTTCATGGACAAAAACTGTGAAAGCTAAAAAAGATAAAAGAATAGACAATCAAGCAAAAGGAACGAAGAGAAAGAAGACAACATAAACATATATTGAAAATGTGCACGTGTATTAAACCTATAATAATAATAATAATAAAAGACATTTTTTTCACTTGGTAGGCTCAATAAGATCTAATCAAACTTCATAAATTTTTAGTATAAATTTTTAAATTTAGGGTAAAATTATAATCTGATCTATTTGGTCAATTGGACAAACTCGTACCCTATCCATTTTTCGCATGTTGGGTTTCGTATTGACCCATTTTCCATAGGCCGCAAAGGCACAAATACCTCTAGGCCACGTTTTGCCTTTTGAATTTGGACGATTTGACGAATTTGGATCCATGTTTACTAGGTCAAAATAAATATTACAAACTATTAACGTTTTAACGTTTTAACTTCTTTTTTTAAAGAAGATTTTAACTTTAACTTCCTATTACAAAGAACTCTCTACTTTTTGTTAAATATTTTAGGGTTTTGTATATATATTTTTTTTTTTTGATACCGTTTTGTATATATATAATAGCACTTATTCTTATGTTATAAATGCATACAAGCTAGTTAAAATTTTTAACTAGATGGATAATGGCAAAAATATTCTACAAAAACCTCACCATCAGAAAAATGACAGTCTCGCTTGCGCAATGACGGTCAAATTGTGTAGACTTTAATGATCCGTGACATTGAATTTTGTCATGTTGAATAGTTGAATTTGAATGTTGAATTAAAATCAAAGTTAGAGACCATGGATGTTACTTAATTAATAAGCCATTCAAAGTCATGGACAGGTGCATTAGAGGAATCAATTCCCATATGGACCGTAACG
This sequence comes from Quercus robur, assembly GCF_932294415.1. Taxonomy (NCBI): domain Eukaryota; kingdom Viridiplantae; phylum Streptophyta; class Magnoliopsida; order Fagales; family Fagaceae; genus Quercus; species Quercus robur. The sequence goes on from NC_065539.1 coordinate 16,292,580, forward strand.
TTGACGAAGCTTCTTGTTTCAATGGCCCATTCCAACTTTCATATTTAACCATTAAAGTCCAGCCCACATCTTCTGTGAAAGACAGAAAAAGTGGGGGCTATTTAAGCGTTTACGAAACTTCTTGATACAATGGGTCCATTCAGCTCAAGTATTTTCAGTTGTCGTTTTGAGTTCACAGTCTTGTTTGGACGTTGTAGTATTTATTAAGGTTATGGTTTTTTTTTAGGTATATGTGGCATTTTTATTATTAATTCAATGATAATTACGCAATAATCAAATCCAATTCAACAAATGCGTGTTTCATTCGTGTAATGTTACATTACATTCTAATGATTCTTGTAATTCTAGATTCATGGAATCTCATTCTGAGAATATGACATTGCGGTGTTTAGTTGATTAGTTTCAATGTTACATTACCATCACATTCCAAGGATGTGACATTGCTTTATTTGCTTGGGTCAAAACATTCCTAGCAATCGTTACAATTTTTCCAATGAAATTCCAAAAATATCAATTTGAAATAAATGCACAAAATTTTATTTCATTTTTCTTTACTTTCTCACCAACCCAACAATTCTAATCCACCAAAAATAAAATAAATTTCATTCAGTTTCTTGCAATTTCTCACCAACCAAACAATTCATATTCAAGAGCAAATAACCACAAAACAATATTTCACTTTCTCAACAACCAAACGACTTAGATCCATAAGAAATAAACATAAAAGATTAAGGACCAAATCTACTCAATTTGAATTAAGTTTGATTGGCCCATGTGTGCATTGAGATTAAGTGTTCGTTTGGCAAAGATTATTTTTGCCAGCTTATTTTTGCTATTATTCTTAAGTCTCATTGCACTTTTTGGTACTATTCATGGGTCTCATTATACTATTTCAATTAACATTTACCTTTATCTACAATATTTTCAACAAAAAGTTTTTAGTTTCAGCAAAATAAGCGGATATCAAACGGACTTGGGATTTTGTTTCTCTCTCTTTCTCTCAATTTAGGTTTTAGGGTTTCAAAATGGGGATTTGATTTGGGTAGGCCCATTTCATTACAGGTCAAGAGGTGTGGCCATGGTTTGATCCATATCAAATTTCATTTATTTAATATTAAAATTGATGTCATGTCATTAAGAAGTGAGTAGTGTTACGGGTACTGTAACTTTTACTACATTAAGCTTACAAACTAATGTGTCAACAATCACAAAAAGATAATTCAAATATTCGGTTATAAGGTGATTGAAATCCAACAATTATAGTCATTATCACGTCAGTTTATAATCTTTATGTAGTAAAACTTATAGTACTATTAACATTTTTTCTAAAAAATTACAACATCATTATTTTGTTAGTAACGTAGATAATTAATATTAATGATTGTTAATAGAACGATCAATTCCCCTCATTTTAAAATTTGAGAGACCAATAGTCCTTAATAGGCAAACTTCAAAGTGCTAACGGTATATTTTGGCCATTATTAAATTTAATCAAAAGAAAACCAGGTCATGGATAAGAAAACAGAACAAGAATATCGTTTCCCTTTTATTTTATTATTTTTTTTTGTTTTGGTTTTGATTTTCTCTCTCTCTCTCTATTTTCTTTACTTAAAAGAATAAGAGGCCATACGTTGAAATATCATTTTCCTTCTTTTATGGCTGACATTATTTGGCCCCAAATGAAAAAAAAAAAAAAAAAAAAAAAAGAGCAAAACAAGACAAAACAAAGAAGCTGGAGCCCTGAAATTCTATACAATTATGAGATGCAGAGTGATCCAATCCAATCCCACCTCTCAAGAGATAGCCTAGATTTTTATGGACCCCTGCCCTACTCTGTCCAAAAAGAGAATTCCAGATTGGGACCAACAGCGGTGGTAAACTTTGTTCAATATAAATAATATTTTCACAATATTTTTATAACAAATTTTAAGTGATTGGTTATTACTGATTGTTATTATTGAGATAAAAAAAATAATCTTAATGTTAAGTTCAAATTTGAACTAATAACAACTAATCACTTATGATTTGTTGTAAAATTATTATAAAAATATTATGAACGTAAAACTTGTCGTATCTATATCACATTATCTTTATTATTATTTTAAGGCCACCCATACACACCGTAACACATGCACACTATTTAGATAGGTAGATATGCAGGATGTTCAAGACGGGACCTCTATAGTCCATACCAAAGAAAAGTTATACCAACTCCTCCAGAAAATATTATTGTTTCGAGAAGCGACATAATACCTTCCTTTCACGTCAGGGAACGGAGGCATTAATTGACCAAGGGGAGCAATGGCTCCCTTTTTTTATTTTTTATTTATTTATTTTTATTAATATATTAGTGTATATATATATATATATATATATTAAATTTAGTAATTTTATTCTATAAAATTACATTTTACTCTTTTAATAATATCTTTGATTTTTTTTAGAGTAACGTTACAGTTACAAACTTATCTACAACATTTTTATATACTGTTGAGATATAAATTCTTATTGATTCGCATATGAGCTTGTCACTTATATTACTTTTTTTTTTTTTTACCAATAATCACTCACTATATCAACAATATATCTCTAACACTTTTCTCATTTTAAAGGCCATTAAAAAAATTTATAGATCTAAAATTTAAAGCAACATATACTAGCCCAAAAACATTTGTGCAACAACAAAAATCACCAATAGCAAAGCTAAAAAAAATTAAATCTAATTAACCAATTTTACTCAAACAAACAACTAGCCCTTTAAAAAATTTTAAATAAAATAATTTTGCCTTTACCCAATAGGCGCACACATCAAAAAAAAAAAAAAAAAAAACCCCTTAGCAACTAAGAAGCCGTTGAGCTAGAAGTTAAAGTCGCCGCCCTTAACTCAAAATCCTAACTCCGTCCTTGTTTCACTTGGAAATGTTTAGGCAAAGTCAGAATTGCAAGGCTAATTAGATGCAATTAACACAAGCCTCTCTAATTCTTCTTTTAAATTCCCTGTAGAAAACTAAATCACTACTAGGCTTTGGGCACATCTGCACAAGATCAGGTCGACATAAATTTATGCGATGCTAAAAGTTGGAGTCTAGCGATTATATAATACTGAACTACGTTTGGTTACTACAAGTCAATTATCCCTGTAATAACTTATATTTTACAAAAAGTAACATAGAGTGATCAGATTTTTTTTTTTTGGTTAACTGGAATAAAGATCAAATAATATTTATTCACATATATACTTGTTTCAATTTCCTTCCTTGGTTAAAAAACAAATAGGGTAACATTATCCTGACTATGACATCATTCACAAACATCCAATTTCTTTAATAGTTGGGTATATATCGAGAGTGACTATCCAATACATTGTTAAATTGGTGGTAAGGAACATTACACAATGGTGGAGCTGGCCGATAGTACTATATTGCATAGTTGTGAAAGCTGTTATGCACTCTTCTTTTTCTTGTTTTCATCTAATCTCTTTTGCTATGCAAATATAGAAGTATTATTTACAGTATGGTGAGAGTGAAAATTTTTTGTTGAAAGTATTATCCATTTTTTTTTTTTTAAGAATACTAAGTATTTTTAACATGCACATAGAGAGAGTGGAGAAATTTTAAAAAAATAAAAAAAAATAAAAAAACTTACAGTGGTTTATATCCAAAAAGGCCTAACTTTTGGATACACAGCACAAGTTTTAAATCTCTTTTACTCACACTCATTTTCCAATGTGGGGACTCTTTAAAAAAAAAAAAAATTCCAATGTGAGATTAACCCATTATTTTTTCTTTTGAGAATACTAAGTATTTTTAATACACACACGGGGAGAGAGGAGAAGGTTTTTTTAAATAAACTTACAATGGTGTATATCCAAAAGGACCTAACTCTTGGATACACAACACAAACTTTAAACCTTTTTTACTCACACTCATTTTTCAATGTTGGATTAACCCACTATTTTTTCTTTTGAGAATACTAAGTATTTTTAACACACACACAGAGAGAGGGGAGAATATTTTTTTGAAGAAACTTACAATGGTGTATATCCAAAAGGGTCTAACTTTTGGTTTAATATGTTAAACTCTTTGAATGATTGTGGGTTCACATTAACTCAATTGATAAAATCTTTTACCTACTCAATAGTTTGTAAGTGATAATAAGAGTTTCTCTTCTAAAAACTTGTTGGTATCTTGGTTTTTTAATAAAGAGCAATTATCCGGAAAAAATATCATAGCCTCATAGGTTAAAATTATATCTTTAAAAGGAAAAAAAAAAAAAAAAAAAAAAAAAACTCTTTGAATGATTGAATTTTTATGATTTTATTTAAAATTTTGTGAACTACTATAAATTTATTTCAAAAATGTCTATATACTGAGTTGATTTTGTAGTTGTTCTAAATAATTGTAATGTGAATGAAAGTTTTGGTTTATATAATTATTTAAAATTATTTTGTTGAGACTGAAAATTTTTTGTTGAAAGTATTATAGATAAAGGTAAATGTTAGTTGGAATAGTACAGTGAGACCCATAAATAATACCAAAAAATGCAGTGGGACTCATGAATAGTAGTAAAAATAAGCTGAATAGTAAAATAAGTTAGCTAAACAAACATTTAGGGTCTGTTTGGATACAACTTATTTTGCTGAAAATTGAAAATACTGTAACAAATTAATTTTTAAATGTGTGAAAATTACTGTTCACTTTTTTTTTTTTATAATAATTTTTAATCTTTTTTATTTTTATTGTTCATATGTCTTAGTGCACTGTTCATGTCCCATGAACAGTGCACCAGGCGCTAGTCTTTAAAAAAAAAAAAAAAACAAACGTGGAGCTTAAAACGCGGATCCAAACCCACACTTAATCCTCCATTTTTTTTTTGAGAAAATAATCCTCCATTTATTTTGGTGGAAAATGGTTCTTGGAAAGTGTGTAAGGTCTTTTTGGAAAACAGTTGTGAATTATTGATTCGTGTTTTTGTTTGATTGTAAATTTTTTTTTTAATAATAAAAAAAAGCCCCACACATTGACCCGGCCTATTTGACCCTGCAAAATTCATGTTGTGGGGCACCCCTGGGTGCATTAGGGCTATCCACATTGTGGTACAATATTTTTACTGTTCATATGTCTTACAACACTGTTCATGTCCCGTGAACAATGCACCAGGCGCTAGTCTTTAAAAAAAAAAAAAAAAAAAAAAAAAACAAACGTGGGGCTTAAAACGCAGATCCAAACCCACACTTAATCCTCCATTTTTTTTAGAAAATAATCCTCCATTTATTTTGGTGGAAAATGGTTCTTGGAAAGTGTGTAAGGTCTTTTTGGAAAACAGTTGTGAATTATTGATTCGTGTTTTTGTTTGATTGTAACCTTTTTTTTTTTTTAATAATAAAAAAAGGCCCACACTTTGACCCGGCCTATTTGACCCTGCAAAATTCATGTTGTGGGGCACCCTTGGGTGCATTAGGGCTATCCACGTTGTGGTATAGTATTTTTGCAAAGCGCACAACTTGAATAAGATGACTCCTAAACTCGCAAGTGTGACCCGTTCGGAACTCATACCAACGCACCACGCGTTAGGGGGCTTATTTGACTGTGACCTTAAAAATAAATAAAAATGACATGTTCTGATGTTCCTACTAGTACAAATAATTAAATAATCATTAATAGTACTTCTAATAATTTTAAATAATTATATAAACCAAAACTTTCATTCACATTACAATTATTTAGAACAACTACAAAATCAACTCAGTATATAGACATTTTTGAAATAAATTTATAGTAGTTCACAAAATTTTAAATAAAATCATAAAAATTCAATCATTCAAAGAGTTTTTTTTTTTTTTTCCTTTTAAAGATATAATTTTAACCTATAAGGCTATAATATTTTTTCCGGATAATTGCTCTTTATTAAAAAACCAAGATACCAACAAGTTTTTAGAAGAGAAACTCTTATTATCACTTACAAACTATTGAGTAGGTAAAAGATTTTATCAATTGAGTTAATGTGAACCCACAATCATTCAAAGAGTTTAACATATTAAACCAAAAGTTAGATCCTTTTGGATATACACCATTGTAAGTTTCTTCAAAAAAATATTCTCCCCTCTCTCCGTGTGTGTGTGTTAAAAATACTTAGTATTCTCAAAAGAAAAAATAGTGGGTTAATCCAACATTGAAAAATGAGTGTGAGTAAAAAAGGTTTAAAGTTTGTGTTGTGTATCCAAGAGTTAGGTCCTTTTGGATATACACCATTGTAAGTTTCTTTAAAAAAATCTTCTCCTCTCTCCCCGTGTGTGTATTAAAAATACTTAGTATTCTCAAAAGAAAAAATAATGGGTTAATCCCACATTGGAATTTTTTTTTTTTTTTTTTTTTAAAGAGTCCCCACATTGGAAAATGAGTGTGAGTAAAAGAGATTTAAAACTTGTGCTGTGTATCCAAAAGTTAGGCCTTTTTGGATATAAACCACTGTAAGTTTTTTTATTTATTATTTTTTTTTTAAATTTCTCCACTCTCTCTATGTGCATGTTAAAAATACTTAGTATTCTTAAAAAAAAAAAAAAAAAAAAAAAGAAAAAAAGAAGAAGAAGAAGAAGAAGAAGAAGAAAGTTGACACACTCTTAAAATGGGTTCAAAGTTCATAGATAACATATCTTACGGACAAAATCACTAAACGCGTAGTGCTTGATTTGGGCTTTTTTGTCAGAAATGGGCCCATCCCTTTGATTAGAAAGTCACAAATTGGATGAACTGGGCCGGAAGTATTTATTTTATACTCGATACAATGACCCAAAGCAAGTCCAGCCCATGGTTTCCCTTAAAAATCTTTGATATATGAATTTGCAAATTTATTTCACGCTTTAAACTCGTTGAGGAACGTTGAAAGTTGAAGGCGGTCAAGGTCAAGCCCGGTTCTCCGATCTGAGCCGCCGGCGGCCGAGCCGAGCCCGACGAAGATGGACTACTACAACAAACTCGTCCTCGCTCCAATGGTTCGCGTTGTAAGTTCTCCAACTCTTTAAACTCTTTTTCTTTGTTTGGTTACCGAGAAAACTCAAAGTGAGAGAGAGAGAAAGCTCTTTTTGTGTTCAATATTTTTTTTTGAAATTTATTTGATTAGGAGGAGTTTTTCTCGTTAGGGAACGCTACCGTTAAGGTTACTAGCTGCTGATTATGGTGCAGATATCACATACGGGGAAGAGATTATTGACCATAAGTTTGTCAAATGCGAGCGAAGAGTCAATGGTAACGCTATTCTTCTTACAATTCATGGTTTTGATTTCAAATTTAGCTATTCATTGATCAAATTTTTAATTGCTTTTGTTCTAGGAAATTCTCGTGATAATTAAAATCAATTTTTTTTTTTTTTTTTTGAGAAGCAAAAGTTAAGTTACAAGGCTCTTAATTTTTTAATTATAATGGAATCATAATTTGCTTGTTTCTAATGGCTTAAATTAATCTTATGTGGAAACTGGAAAGATCAGAAGTAAAACTTGCTTGAGTGCTTACTAATAGAAAGGAAAATATAAATTTTTTGACTAAGTATTAAGTAATAGGGAATTTTATTAATCAAAGGAAGTTCTGATTAAAGAGCTTTGTAATGGGTCATAAAATCAACTAAATAGTTATAAAAACCTCTATAATGATGGTGCACTATTCAAATAAAGAACATTAAAATGATAGATTTGAGTTCAGTTACAGAAATCTCTACTACATCAGAATTTGTGACTATTATGTTCCCTCCAAATTTCCCACATAACACGATTACTATGCCTTCTATTCTATACATCCCTTTCCTACATGAGAGCACTTGCTAACATCTTATATGACATAACCCAATGCACCCCAAACACTGAGAAAAGAAAGGAGGACAAATCATGAGTTACTGAGGAATGAAAGTAGAAGACGATCCACAGGTTTCTCTGCTATCCTTACATATGAACACTAATTAACCAATACCTTATTCCTTTTACTAAGACTGTTTATAATCATTTTACCCAACAATATTCCACTAAAAAAATACTACTCTATTCGGTCCTTTGCTATTCCAAATACACTTTGATGCTGGACAAATTGAAAAATTTGTCTACATGTGCTTGTGGTTGGTACAGGTTTAGGAGGATTTGTGGATCTGGGTTTTAGAACTTTTTTTTTTTTTTTGGGGGGTGGGGGGGTTGTGGGGGGAATAGGTAAGAGAATAATTTATTAGAATGAAGCTAGATTTCAGAACTTTTAAAAAGAAGGCTTAGAGTTCAAGAATGAAAAGAGTTTTGTAGGGAAGAGGAAGATTTGGTTTAGGATTGAAAAGAGGTAAGAAGAAACAGAAATAAAGATTCTCCACAATCTTACACATTGCATGTGCACAGCACTCATGAACAATTAATGCATGTGAACAGTATCCATGAACATAGACTCTATTCATATGTAGATATTTTCCTATTTGTAATTCTTTAGGTTGCTTCATGTCTTTTTTCACGAAGTAGTCTCTTTTCAATAAAATATTTTTTACCTTTCAAAAAAATTAATGCATGTGAACAGTGGCAGAATATCAAAGAGAGAGAGAGAGAGAGAGAGAAGAAACGTGATTTGGGGTATGATGTCATTATTGATGGACATTTAAGTATATGTTTTTGATGGAAGTTGTGGAAGGAAGTTATTGAGTAATTCCTTCGTTTAGTTTTTTCATTTTGGAAAATTCAAGAAACTCATATATCTTTTTTCAATATTGCTCAGAACACATTGGGTCCACTGATTTTATTGAGAAGGGAACAGAGAATGTTGTTTTCAGAACCTGTAACGAAGAAAGAAACCGGGTGGTATTTCAGATAGGCACTTCTGATGCAGTGAGAGCTCTCACTGCTGCGCAAATGGTGTAAGTTAATTGCGGCTTTCATTTTCTTCTGTATTATGAGATTAGGATGATTTTAAAAAGAGTAATAACTCTAAATTTAAGAATTGTTTCTATAATTTTGGATATAAATTATAAGTTTTTTAGTTTGATTTACATGTCTGCTATGTAACATTTTGTTGCATTAGGTGCTATATGTTTTACAATGCAGCTCTGTCTACTTTTAGTTGGTTATCTACTTTTACGGGCTTGGAAAATATAGTTTGTCTAAAACTTAAGTATGTATTGCCTTGGAAATAAAATGGTTTCTCCCTCATTTGATGCAATGATTAAATTACTGATACAGTAATCATTCTTTTAGGTGTAAAGATGTAGCAGCTATAGACATCAATATGGGTTGCCCTAAGTCATTTTCCATTAGTGGGGGTATGGGTGCTGCACTATTGACTAAACCAGAGCTAATCCATGATGTATGCAATGCTTATCCTCTCAAATGCTTTTTTTTTTCTTTTCCCCAACTCTCAATGAAGAACTTTTGCCTTTTGTACTTGACTCCTCACCTTGCTCCTTTCAAAACCAGATTTTGACAACATTAAAGAGGAACTTGGACACCCCAGTAACATGTAAGATTCGGCTTTTAAAATCATCTCAGGATACAGTAGAACTAGCAAGGCGAATTGAGAAAACTGGTGTTTCTGCTCTTGCTGTCCATGGGAGGTAATTTTTTATTTAACCTGTTTCTCTTTCCCAGCCTCTATAGCTTTCATTATAACAGTTGTTTGGACTCTTGGAAGTTGTGGAAGGATGTATGGTTTCTCCCTCAGCAATTTGGACTCTTGTAGAAACATATGGAGTAGCAATTACACCATCTTCTACTTTCTCCCGAGTAATATGACAATCTACTTCAATATGCTTGGTTCGCTCATGGAACACAGGATTGGAGGCAATGTAAATTGCTGCTTGATAATCACAATGCATAATCATATGCAGCTTCACAACAAATCTTACTTCCTCAAGTAAATTCTTAATCCACATAAGCTTACATGATGTGTTTGCCATGGCTCTATACTCAGCCTCTGCACTAGACCTGGCAACAACAGTTTGTTTCTTACTTCTCCAAGTAATCAGATTTCCTCCCAGAAAAGTGCAATACCCAGTAGTGGATTTTCTATCTGACGATGATCCAGCCCAATTAGCATCAGTGTAGGCTTCTACCTGTAGGTGACCATTAGCTTTATACAAAAGACCACGGCCTGGATGTGCTTTGAGATACCTCACAATTCGAATAACTGCCTCCCAATGTGGAGGGCGAGGATCTTTCATAAACTGGCTCAAAACACTAACTGCAAATGATATATCTGGGCGAGTAATTGTGAGATAATTTAGTTTACCAACCAAATGACAATATCGCTTAGGATTAGATAACAACTCCCCCTGATCTTCATACAATTTGACATTAGGATCCATAGGAGTCTCCACTGGTTTAGATTCTAACAAGCCAGTTTCTTCCAAAATATCCAACACATACTTCCTCTGTGATAAACTAATGCCTTCTTTAGATTGTGCTACCTCAATACCCAAGAAATAATGAAGTTTACCCAGATCCTTAGTTCGAAAGGAGTTTTGAAGGTATCTTTTCAAATCATCAATACCCTACTTGTCATCTCCAGTTATTATAATATCATCAACATATACTCTCTACAAAATCTTTCCTCTATCAAAGGTATGAGAAAACACAGAGTGATCAGAGTGGCATCGTCGCAATCCAAACTTTAACACTACTTCATTGAATTTACCAAACCAAGCTCTAGGAGATTGCTTAAGACCATAGATGGCCTCATGCAACCTCCACACTTTTCCAGACTCCCCCTGAGCAACAAACCCAGGTGGTTGCTCCATATACACCTCTTCCTTCAATATGCCATTCAAGAAGGCATTTTTAACATCTAACTGAAATAATGGCCAACCCAAATTAGCAGCCAAGGAGATCAAAATCCGGACAGAAGAAATTTTAACAACAGGTGAGAATGTCTCAGCATAGTTAACACTGTATGTCTGGGTATACCCTTTGGCAACCAAGCGAGCCTTCAAACGCTCAATAGAACCATCAGGCAAATACTTCACAGTATACACCCAACGACAACCAACAGTAGTTTTCCTTGGAGGACGATTAACTAAAGACCAAGTAGCATTTTCAAACAGGGCAGACATTTCTGCCTCCATCGCAGATTTCCAACCAGAGATGGACATAGCCTCTTGGACAAACTTAGGAACAATAGTAGAATTCAAGGATGTGGTAAAGGCATGAAGAGATGAAGACAAGTGACCATAAGAGACAAACTAAGAGATAGGGTGAGAGGTACAAGAAAGCTTACCTTTGTGCAAAGCAATTGGAAGAGAGGCAGGATCAGGAGTTGGATCACTAGGTGGGGTAGAAGTCTCTGTTGGAGGTTTCTGCGACGACAATATACCTAGAGTGGTTTCTGAGGAGATTCAATAGGAGACACAGGTGGTAGGAGAGGAAGACAAGGTGGAGAAGTGTCACTAGCAACCGAAGGAGAGAAATAGGACTAAGATTCATCAAATGTGACATTAGCACTAATGAAACGATGCCGAAGAGTAGGTGAGTAACATCGGTATCCTTTCTTAGTACGAGAATACCCAAGAAAAACACATTTAATGGATCTAGGATCAAGTTTGTCACTCCCTGGACCTAAGATATGAACATAGCACACACAACCAAAGATCTTAGGAGGTAGATGAAACAAAGGTGCATCAGGGGAGAGCACAGTATAAGGGATCTGACCACCTAAAACAGTGGAAGGCATACAATTAATTAGGTGACAAGCAGTGAGAACAGCATCACTCCAATATGATTTGGGAACATGCATATGAAACTTTAAGGCACGAGTAACCTCTAACAAATGACGCATTTTGCGTTCAGCAACACCATTTTGTTGTGGAGTATGGGGGCATGAAGATTGGTGAATTATACCATGATCATCAAAAAATTGAGACAAAGATGTATGAAAATATTCACGAGTATTATCAGACTGAAAAATACAAAGTGAAGCATTAAACTGAGTCTTTATTTCCATATAAAATGATTTGAAAATTGAGTACAATTTAGACTGTTCTTTCATAAGATAAAGATAGGTGACTTTAGAATAATCATCAACAAAAATGACAAAATATCTAAATCCCAGCAATGAGGGAGTGTTTATTGGACCCCAAATATCAAAATGAACTAAATGAAAAGGACTACTAACATGACTCTCACACCTAGAGGCAAAAGGCACCCTATTGTGTTTACCCAATTGACATGCTTCACATTGTAAAGACTCAATTAGACGACACGACAGAACTAATGACTTCAAATTCTTGAGAGATGGATGACCAAGGCGACAATGATGCTAAAGAGGCGAGATAGACAAATGAGAAGCCACTAAACGGGAAGAACCACATCGATCCGAGTAATAAAGTCCATTGGTTTCATGCCCTCCACCAATAATCTTCCCCGTCTTGAGATCCTGAAAGATACAATGAGTGGATAAAAAAATGGCAGCACAATTCAAAATTTTAGCAAGCTTACTAATTGACAAAAGGTTAAAAGGAAAATCAGGAATATATAAGATAGAAGAGAGAGAAAGATTAGGACTAAGATTGGCAGTGCCCAAACCAGAAATTGTAGTGGCTGAGCCATTTGCCAATATAACATTGGGAAGACTACTAGATTGCTCAAGGTCAGAGAGTAAACTTGAGGTACCTGTCATATGATCAGTAGCACCTGAGTCAATGACCCAAGGGTCCTAAGTGGCAAGACAAGCAGTGGAAGTACCTTGTTGAGCCAAAGTGGTAGTAGAATCAAACCCAACAAAGTTGGAATGTTGAGACAAGAGGCGATTGTACTCTTCCTCAAGAATAAAGACTACTTTGGATGTTGGTAGAAGTGACTGTGAAGGCGGTTCTTGAACTTGAAAACTAGCTTGGTGAGCTGAGGGTTTACCATACAACTCCCAACAAAAGTCTACTTTGTGATTTTCACCATGACAATAAGTGCACTTACGAAGATCACGTCCTTTACCACGACCCCCTTGTTCACTACCACGGCCCCCTTGGTCATGACCTCCACGGCCTCGGCCCCCGCGACCTCGGCCTCTACGACCACCTCTATTACTCCCCATATAAGTGGTAAAGGCAGATTTATCACCAGAAGGTAATGCATCAGTATTGGAGGAAGAGAAATGGTCAGTACTTGAATCAGATAATGTGGCCTGTTGAAGTCTACCAAAAACTTCACTCAATAAGGGAGGTCTGGACTAACTAAAATTTGTGATTTTACTGGATTCAAACTTTTAGGCAATCCAGAGAGGAAGCGAGCAACATGCATAGAATCTCGTTGTTTCTTCATAATTTTAACATCAGAAGAGATAGGCTGATAAATATTGAGTTCTTCACATACACCCTTAAACTTGTTATAATAATCTTCCAAAGACATATCACTCAAACTCAAGGAGAAATAATTTTGATGAAGATCATAAATCCGCTTCAAATTGTTAACACCAGAGTAAAGTTCCTTGGCTTGTTCCCAAACAAGTTTAGCAGTCGGTAAGAAAACCAAACTACAACTGATCTTTGACTCCATGCTATTCCACAAACAACTCCTAATTTGTGCATCTTCGGCTCTCCAATCAACAAATTTAGGCTCCGTTTGGAAGCTCATAAGGGAATGGAATGGAATGATCATAAAAGAATAAAAAGGAATGGAATGGAATGTATTTAAGTAAGAGAAAGGAATGGAAAAAAAAATGGAATGGAATGAAATTAAGTAACTTTGATTGGATGTTTTAAAATAAAGGAATAGAAAGGAATGAAAATGAATGGAATGTAAGTAATCTTGTTTGGGAGCAACATGGAGGGAATGAAATAGAATCATTTTATGACAATATTACTATTAGACATTTATTTTAAAATAAATGGTTGAATATATAGGGGTATTTTGGGAGTTTTAGTAAAAAATCATTAAATCTAATTCCATTCCCTCCCATTCCTCCTAATTTCGGAGGGAATGGAAATTTGAGGTTTTAAGGGAATAGAGAGGAATAAGTGTTCCTTCTTACTCATTCCATTCCCTCCCACTTAAACTGCCAAACAAGGGAATGAGCTTTCCATTCCCTCCATTAAAACTCCCAAACAAGGGAAGGAAAGAATATTCTAAAATTATTCTTTTCATTCCTTTCCATTCTCTCCTTCCAAACGAGGCCTTAGGGTCTGTAGGTACAGGAGGTTGAGAGGTTCCTTAATCATGTTATCAAACTTCTTTCTACCAAGAAGAAAGACTTCAACTGCCTATGCCCACTGAGCATAATTACTACCATTTAGACGAATGAAGGTAATTGATAACATATCAAGAGATAAGAAATAATTAGGGGGTTGAGCACTGTCTTTGGACTTCATAATAGCAATCTGAAGAACAAACTAACACTAAAGAAATATGTTGAACTGAATTAAAAACAAACTCCAACCAACAACCAATGTACTTCAACCAATCAGCCACGCCAACGGCAACTCATCTATCAAAGAATCAACACCAAACTATTCCAAAAATAAGGCAGCAACAAATCCATATCAACACCAAAAAGAAATGCCCAATCCACCACTAAACATCAACCTAAGGCCGCCTGAACAGATAATCAAAGAATGTATTGAAGAAGAGAAGAAAAGTCAGACCATGGTTGAAAGTTGAAACCCTCAATTGAAAAACTCCAGCGGCGGCGCTAGGGTGCATAAGTGGCGGCGCGAGGACCGGCGAGTAAGCTAGGATGGGTCGCTGGAGGAGGGCGAGTAAAACTCTGCCTCTCTCGCGGTCAGGCGAAGTTGATCTGGTGTCGTGAGACCGGAGAGAGGGTCACCGGCGTTGGAAAAACTCCTTTAGCCACTAAATCGAGATTGTTGGAGGTCTCTATTAGGGTCGTCGGAGCTAATGAGTAAGGTAATGGTTGTTGGTGACGACAATATTGGTGGGTGGTGGTCGGAGGGTTAATGGCAGTGACGGGTTGGTGGCTCTGATACCATGTTGTTTACTGTGAAAGTGTTTTAGGGTTTGATAAGTCAACACATAAAATATTATTTATATATATAGTACATGATATTACTGTTTTGCCCCTATTACTCATAACAAACACATTGTCCAAGATTGTTTTTGTTTTTGTTTTTTTTTTTGGATAAGTACATTGTCCAAGATTAGTTTGGTTAATCATTCTGTTTTTTTTTTTTTTTTTAATAGGTGGTTTGGTTAAGCTTTCTGTTAGCTCTTTGGTATTATGAGATTTGAGATTAGCTTGATTTACTGTTACAGTTGCAGTCTATTTCCAATTCAAATAAATAAATTTTGCATCTCTCCAATCCCGTAGGATATAAAATAGTACTATCTCCTTAATAGCAAAAGTTAGAAGAAAAATAAAATTTCTAGTCTAAATAAGAAGGAAACAGTGATAAAATTATTATCACTCATAAAAAGAAGAGGAGGAAAAGAACTGAACCGTCAATGCATTCTTTTATAGGTGCTGAAATTGAAGTACAGTACAGGGAATATGTTCCAATCATGAATTAGGTCCATCTAGATTGGAAATGGGTTTTAACTGAGGGCTTAAAAGTGCAAGAATTAGAGAATCACGAAATTGAGGTGAACCAAGAGCAGTTGTGGAAACTAATAATGCTATGAGAAAAGTCTTGTAAAGTAAGACATTGGTGTTAATGGCCGTAATAGTATGTGTTTTGACAGGTGCTAGTAGGATGCAATTGTAGGTGAGGAAGCAGAACTTTCAACCATGGACTTGTTTGGCAGAAGACTTCCTGAGTGTTCTAAACTGCTTTTGATATTTAAAGACTTCAATCATGAGTGGTTGAGGAAAAGTGGTGTTAGCAATTGTAAAAGAAGTGTCTTTATGAAACATGAGGGTGTTAATGAATGATGCTAAAGAGAGGGACATAGATGTTAAAGAGAGAGACATGATGTGAAACAAAAAGAACAAAATTACACTGTAAGATTGTAACTACAGTGTTAAAAGGGATAATATTCCAAAAGAAGAAGAAGAAGAAGTGTTGATAGGGATAACAAACTAGTCTTTTAGTGTTTAGAGTATAAGTAACATGAGTACTCAATTTGCATTGCAACTTTGCAAGTTTACAAGCTAAAGAACTGATAGAAATCAATTCGAATGTGTTGAAGGCATCACTATGTTTATATTCATATGCTACCAGTATTCTTTCATGAGTTTGGGACCTATAACAAAGTTAAACATCAATGTTTTTCTTTTATTTAATTAATGGATTCATGTGTTCCTGTTCAATATATTTGCAGAAGAGTAGCAGATAGGCCCAGGGATCCAGCTAAGTGGAGTGAGATTGCTGATGTTGTAGCAGCCTTATCCATTCCAGTTATAGCAAATGGTGACATCTTCGAGTATGATGATTTTCAATGCATCAAAGATGCTACAGGTCATTACGAGTTTCTTAATTGATTGTAAATGATGTTCCTCAAAAATAATTAACTGCACAGTGAGCCCTTTAATTTGATCCTTTATGCATGGAGTAGAGATGCTGCTGTTATCCTTGTTTGATGTTTTTTTCTTACTTGCACTGCCCTTTCTATCTTTCTTTTCTCCTATCATATATGCCTCACATTTCCAAGGGCCTAATTGGTTAGAGTTTTTAACAACTCGTGTCGTTATCCATATTGGTTCATGATTTGTCAGCCAAATCTAAGATTATTAAAGGTTTTGGTTTCTTCTATAGTTGGAACCAGTATTGCTTTAGCCAACAATCCTAGAATTTTTTCTCAGCTGTGCAAATTCATTTTGGGGATGATTCTTCTGCTATTGATTCAGAGAGTCTGTCCATGCATTCATTGGATGAACTTATTTAGCTATTTTCATACCAAAATGTAATTTGTTGCTTTTTAAAACATCACCTTTTTCAAGGTACAACTGTACTTTTACACAATAAACAAATAGTGACAATTAGGTAGTTACAGTTGTTTGCCTATTGTCTCATTCATAAACTGATGAAATAAGCCTATCCAAATGCATACCATATAAGAAGTTCAATACCTTAAAGCAATAGGAAAGGGGTGTTATAAGCATAGGTAATTTCATGTGACAATAATGGTTACTCCATAACCCCACCAAATAAACCAAATAAGCATTGGGGGGGGGGGGGGGGTGGGTAAATTATGGTTTATTTGGTGTGTAGGCTTTTGTGAAGTCTGCTTATTCTATGATCATGAGATATTTGTGACTGTATCAATAAAGTGTACAAAGTCACAGTCACAAGGAAGATACTTGCATAATGGAAGAGTTCTAGCTAGAGTAGGTCTGTAAACAGAGTACTGCAAGAAAGTACTTTAGAGAAATGCGTCTGCTATGTGGTAAATACATTATTAAATTTCATGATATGCTACTTGTATCTTGGTTGGAGGTATTGGTTGGGCACTCTCTTCTTTTGTTTGGAATCTAGGCCCTTCATGCTTGTTGTGGACACTGTGGAGAGAGGAATCACTGTACATTTGAGGACGTGGCAGCCTTGGTGATTTGATTGAAGATCATTGTTTGAATGGTCTCATGTTTTGAGTCTTAGTGATACTTTGTTGTAAATTTCATTGAAGTCTATTTTAGATTGTAATTCACATTTTTTTGTAATTCTTTAGGCTGTCTTATTTATACATCTTGTCATCAATAAAAATATATTACTTTTTAAAAAAAGGCGATCATTTCTTGCAATTTGATAGAATCGTGCTCATTCAAAGGGATCTCACTTTGAAGGAAAAGCAGGGATAAAGAGAGCATTTGGTGTCATCCAAATCCTTCAGGCCAATTGTTGTTACATGTATATATGGAGTATGGATGTGTATTTGAGGGATGTTTCTGACTTTTTCATTTTAAAACTTGTATTCATGATATCTAGGATCCAATGCTAATGAATATTATAATTAATGATAGAATATACATACAATTTCTAAGTCATGCTGGTTTTCTTCAGGTGCCTCATCAGTGATGGTTGCAAGAGGAGCTCTTTGGAATGCTTCAATATTCTCTCCCAAAGGCAAAGTATCTCAGGAAGACGTCAAAAGAGAATATATTAGGAAGGTAATTTTGACAAAACATTGTATTTCCAGTTATTCTTAAATGAGTTTAAGCCAAGAGCCTTGTTGCTTAGTGGCATTGCTTGGTCTTCTTTATAAAGAGATCCGGGGACCAAATCACCCCTTCTCCACTAGTTATAACAATTGAATCATAAAAAAATCTTAAATGAGTTTTAAAAACTTATGATGAATTAGAAATGTCTATGATGTTTTCCTTTTTGAAATGAATAGAGTTGTCTGATATATATATATATATATATATATATATATAGATTTAAGTAGATATGCTATCCTCAAGGAAGTTTACTTTGGCCTTTACTCATTGAGGTAAAGCCATTTTTGTATCAGATGGCTTTCCGTGTGGTCCCCGGCCCAACCATCGGGGGTGTTCTAGGACTGGCAAATGAAGTTGCCCAAAGCTACCTCCATGTTATATGGCCCTACTAGCCTGCACTTCATCTTTTTGCCAAATACTTAAAAAAAAAAGAAACTCTTAGAAGCTCATAGAAAATTTTAGACCCAACTACCAACATACCCTTAATTCGTAGGATTGCAGAAATTACAGTTTTGCTCCTAAATTCAAAATTAACCATACTTATAAACACCCATATTAAAAACTGTTTTACCCTAAGATGCATATAAGTAGACCCTTAAAATCATGAATTTTACTTCAATTGGACTTCACACATTGGCCCCATTAAGTAAAATCATGAATAGGAGAATTTGTAGAGTAGTAGCAAATTATGCTTCCATTGCTGCATCACAATCATGTATCATGTATGCCATAATGCTTTCGCTGGGGCCTTTAAATAGGCTACCAAATTGCATCAAATAAGGAAGGAGAATCAGCTAATGAATAAATAACAATCAAATCCCATAAAATTCTTAAAATAAAGTAGAATGAAATGAAATGAAAATTGCAGAATAGCACAACATTAAATTGGCAACAATTATCATGCCAATGGATTCAGTCAGTCAAACTGGTGCATGCATCACTATTTATTAATTTAATTCTATATTTATGGATGTAGCATTAACCATCAGGCTAGATTTGTACTCTAGTAGGTTAGGTTGAAGTTTAGCTGAGCTAACTTGTTTGCACTTGTGACTTCAGAGCATCTTGTGGGACAATGACATTAAAAGCACAAAGCACACATTGAAGGAGATGATTATGCATTATTCATCCCTTGAACTCCCAGAAGGGAAGGCCGTGATCAAATCAGAATCCTTGGCAGATTTAGCGTAAGTTCAAATTAGTTTGGCACCCAACCAAAAGTGCTTCTATTTATACTTGCTTATTCCATGGTCCATATTTTTTTTACTTTGGAATTATCCTAAGGTTTATGCTAATCACTGGAATTCAGGAAATCCATTGAGCACCCTTACTTTATGTTGGGTATGGTTGTTTTATTCACCATTTTGATTGCGGCTTAATTTTTAGTTTCTGACTTTGATGGTCTTTTAGATACCAACCTTTTAGCTGTAAGACATGCATTTTACAGGAGCAACACAACACAAAAGACCATTAACAATGAAGATCAAATAAAGTATGAATAATGGGTGTGAATAAATATTTAATGTTATCATTATTCTATGTTGGGAGCAAGGGTTTTCCCCCCATTTTAATGCTTTTAAATATCTATGATTCTGGAGATAAATAACATGTTCTTGATATAATGAAAACAACAAATTGAGATATTTTAAAAAGCCCAAGCCATATGAGGAAAAAGAAAAAAGATCCTAAGAAATCTAATTCTTTCATTTTATCATCTAAAAATTATTTTTAGATTTTGAAGCTTCCAGAAACTAAAAACTTCATTAATCTTGCTCATTGTGGTTATTTAGTTATTCCTTTTGAGAGCTGATGTTGTTTTCTCTTACCTTTCAGGCAACTTTATGGGGAGGAAAAGTACTATAAGTTTGTCCATGAAAAAAGGTTATTGGCCAATGGGAGTAGATGAATCTTTATAGTTTTGTTCAAGGGTTTCAAGAGTTTGTTTGTCAACCAAACAGAGACTAGTTTGTGAGTTTTTCCTGCCTTTTTATTTTTATTTGCCACACAGTTATTTCCATATATCCTTCCCTACATTAGTAATATCATAGCCACTGAAGTTGCATAGGCATTTTTTAACTAGTTTATTTTATCAAAAAGGTAAACACTTATCTGGTCACAATCTCATTAACGGAAATTTGGTTCTCTTCTTGGAAGGAAATATTTTCTAGAGTAAATTAATGGGCTTAACCCCATAAAAAAAATAATTAAAAAAAAAAACCCCATATAATAGTTGCATAGGATCAGGTTGGATAATTTTTTTTCCTCTTTAGTTTGAAATCTGTTTTCATGAATAAGTCTGTTATCTGCATACATTTGAAATTGTATCATTTACTTATTCCTTCTACTTTCATTGTTTGGGATTTTCGTACAGTACCTCTAATGTCATTTATGTTGTGTATGCTAGAAGTCCATAATATCTTGCTATAATTCCTTCCTTGGGTACCTGTTTTTATTTTGAAGATGCACAAAATGTGTCTTGTGCAGATAATTGTGCAGTATTCTTTGTTTTAGAGACTTCGGAAGCAGAGATGCCCTGTAGGTTGGGTTAGCCAAAGCTATGGTGTTCTTGTCCCAAGTCCAGGGGCCTATAAAGCTGAACCAACATGGGGTTGTTGACGAGTTGTAGAACTAATTTTGTGCTCTTCAAAATTGCTGTGTTTATAAAATTCTGCTTAAATTTTAATTCCTTATATTGAGGGTTTTCAACATTTGGAGGGGTTGTATGATTAAGTTGGAAGTAATTGAGTGCCGTGTGTAGGTGTAGCATCAATTTTCCATGTTGACCTATGATGTAGGAGATTGAGATATACTTTTATGTTCAAGGAAAGGAAAATCATAATTTTTTAATAGCTACCGGAGAATCCATCAGAAATGAATGATAACAATAGCAAGTTAAAGCATTGAATCATGAAATTGCCATCTCCTTGAGGCCATTCGGAAGCCGTGTGCAGTTATTTCTGGAATGAGGCTGCTCATGACATTGGTAAAATGGTCCTTGTTTTGTGACTGTTTTTGGTTCTGTTTCTACTTGGTGTTTTCCTTCAAGGTTGTGCCAAACCTTGAGGAGTTTGGGTTGCTTTTAAATGGAACTTCTCTGTTAGCCAAAAAAAGAAGTAATTTATATATCCAGAGTAAATGACTTGTCTTTTCCAAGGCTTCCAATTCCTTATATCGAGGATTCAAGGGGCTTGTCATTTTCCCAAAGATTTTTACTTCCTCCAATTTATGTTAAAAGGCATAGTACAGGTCTTGCTACTACAGGTAGTTTACGTCTGTTACGGTGTTCCCGATTGAATCTTTGCAGCTCACTGTTGGCGAATCTCTTTTTTTTTTGGATGAACACACTGTTGAGGAATCCAAACTAGGCTGTAACTGTGGTATTATTTATGTACCTTGGGCTGGCCGGTCAGCCTAACTACTGCAGCTGAAAGTGACACACTCATTTAACATAATGATGTTCCAAAATTAAAAACCTTTACAAAACCAAGAGTTATTTCTTTAATAATCTTTTAGCTCAGTTGTTTATTGATCATTTTTTAACATATCTCTCTCTCTCTCTCTCTCCCGCTCTCTTTGTTTTTGTTTTTTGTTTCCTAGGTATAATTATACTTTAACAAACCTTTTGGCAATAAGGAATAAACTTTCTGTTTTTAGAGCTATAAACAAATAAGTAGTCAAAAGTTGCATTGAAATGTACTTTAGGTCATCTCTCTTTTCTCATGTTACAACTTTTCGTTAACATGGGCTTATACAGTGGAGTGAGACCCATGTGAATATTCTTCCTTATAATAACCCAGTCAATTCACAAGCATTTAAGAATTTCGTGATTCATAACTACAATAAGACAAAAGAGAAGTATATTTGGATTATCACTAGGACAGAGTTATGTAAGGCGAGTAAAATGGAAAAGAAAGAGAAGCTAGAGACACTGCGTGGGAGACAGGAACGAATAGTGGGGAGAGAAAATAGGGGGCAAGAAATTGTGGGTTGTAGTAGTTACTCAATACTCACATTAAAATAACCAAAACTTGTGTTTATTTGTAAAAATAAGAACACTAATGAGAAAAATTTAACTGGGTCTTTATTCTCTAATGAGGTTATTGGAATTTGGATCACATCAAGGGAGTTTCGCTTTCCAATAATGCACCTATATGGTATAAAGAATAATAATAAAAGAAAATAAATACTAGATTGAGAAGCAGATTACGACATATATCTAATCTCAAAAAGCCGCTAGTTCAACAAGAAATTTTCCTTATCGAGTTTTCATAAACAGGCCCTCACAGTGCTCACACCCTGTTCTCTTCTCTACAGTCTCCACACATTTAGACCAATGAAGAAGCTAAAAAGACAAGATACAATGATACATTCTATGCAATTGGCATATAAAGTATAATATAACCTAGCCAGATAAAACTATAAAAGTAGCAACTAAACAGAGTGGACTTGTTCATGTCGCAAAATCTCTAAGCCATGCATAGCGTCTACACACTCACTCTACAGGAGTATTTGCTTGAGTTCATCTTCATTCTCAATCAATTATAAGATCAACAGGTGATGGGCCTAGCCCATCTACAGTTCAACTGTCCAAATTCATCACTGACCAATGAATCTACAGCTACAGCTAGCTATACACCTTTACCCTATGTGTATATACTATATACAGTAGACTACTAAAATACATTTTGGTATTTAAAATTGGGTTATGCTAACGAGTGCTCTTAAGGTAATAGTTAACAATTCATTTTAGGAAAGTTTTGATACAACTTTTATGAAAAATGAAAAAAACTGTTAAAAATTTCTTTAAATGAATTGTTAACCATTACTCTAAGGACATCCGTTAGCATTTCCCTTTAAAATTTGGAACTATTTTATATTTGATTTTGTTTTCAAGTCATTCATTTTTTATTTAGTAAATTGACCGTTTTAACTTTTAACTATTTTGAGAAATTTATCTTTAAAATGATCTGGAACGCAAGAATTTTCAATATTATGCACCAAAAAAACATATTGTGGATGATTACATTACAAAAATGAATTGCATGACTAACATGAAAACAATATTAATCATGAAAAAATTTAAACGTAAATAGTCAAAATAAAAATTATTAGTCTTAAGGAAGAAAAAAGACAACAACATTATGAAAAGAGTAGATTTAGGGTCATTTAGTAAATACAAAAATATCTCTCTCTCTCTCCCTGTGTTTGTGTCTGTCACGACTCACAAGACATAAGTATTGTTTTGATATTGAGAGAGGCGTGCGTTTACTTCCCACCGAGGCTTCTTTTCTTTTCTCTCTTTCTCTCATTCCGCTGTTACACGCTTCAATTAACTTGTGCTTATAGCCTATTTCATTTTTCTCTACCGCGCTTCTTCGATTCTCTCTCTCTCTATTTCTGGTAACTCTCTGAATCTTGTATTGGATTTGTTGCATATTACAAACACAGTTTAATCAAATTTGGAAATTTCACTTTGCATTCTCCTCAAATCTCACATTTCTATGCTTCTTCGCTTTCTTTCAATTTTTTCCTTTTCTTTATTTCGCTTTTGGTTTTTTTTATAGATCTTTGAACCTTTAATGCTAGTATTACTGATCTGTTATTCCAATCAGTTTTTATTTTATTTTATTTAAATAGCTAACAGTAAATATTTGATGCATTTTTGGTTAACTCCTTCTGTTATTATTTCGGTGTCATAAAAATATAATTTTTTAAGACACGATTCAGTGCAAGGCAATTCTCACAACTATTTTTTGTCAGCTTATGAAATTTTCTTTTTAATATTCCAAATCCAAAATTTGAGTGAGTCTTTGAATTTTTTTTTTTTTGCTAATTTTATCTGTGTATTTTGACCATGAATCTGTTAGCTGTTGAATGCTTAATTTTTTTTTTTTTTTTTTTTTTTTTTTTTTGATTCTGCACTAATTTGACACCAAAATTTAAGATTTTTAATTGATGCAACCTGTGAGAGTAGTTAAAGTGGTTGATATGTCCATGGTTTAGTTGAAGGAAAGTAGCTATTAATAGTAATTTTCATTGATCTAGTTGATATTAGGATGATTTTTTTTTTAACGTTTGGGTAATTTTCAAGTATCTTTGAATTCCCAATATAAATTTAGTGTTTTTTTTTCCCCCTTTTTTCTTTCTTTTTTAGTTGTTAGTTAATGTCTAATTGATGAGAATTAGTTTTTATTTGAACTCCTGTTCTGCTTTTACAATTCTATTATGTATTGTGTGTATTTGCTTGTGGGAGCTTTCCCAGATTCTGTCTTTTTGTATGTGACTATGTGGAAAGCAAACAAAAGGGAAATTAAAAAGAATTTTAAAAATAAAATAAAAATTATTTGAAGTTGGGTGTTTTTAGTGATGATGGTTTAGATGCTTTAGGTTTCTATGGTTTCCAATTAATTTTTATGTAAAGTTCTATATTTGTGCCCAGAACCTTTATGATGGGTCATTCTTGTCAGAATAATATTACTAAACAAGAGCTATGTCCACAACAATTTTACAACTTTTTTACAGCAAATCATAGATGGTAAGTTGTTATTGGTTCTAATTTGAATTCACAACTTAAATTACTTTTTTGCCCATCTAGCAACTATAACTGCCAATAACAACCTACCACCTATATTTTGTTGTGAAAATGTTGTGGACTAGCATTTCTTTACTGAACAAAATGATTTGCTACTCTAAGATGTGGTTATTCTAGTACTAGGCAGTTACATCAGCATTTATTTTTCTTTAGTGTTGAGTGGAATCATTTTAGTTCTAAATTATAGTCATTGAAGTCAGTAATTCTTTGCATCTGAGTCATGGATGAATATATTGAGGTACCTTGCTGCTTGTGTGCCCTTTGGTCTGGGCAAGGGCATAAGGTTGTAATCAGGAACTGAATAAGTTTTTTGGAAGAGGAATGAAAAGTCTTAGGGGACATCAAAGTATTCATACTTTGATTGTCATTGAGCATTGCAATTAATATGTATTTTACAAGAACAAGTTTCGAATTACTGGCCCATTTTGTATGAGGCTTCAGTTAATTTAAATAGTAGTTTGATTGGATGAAGTCATACAATGTATTTGTGATGTATTTTTTTAATTATATATGGCAGTAGAACTTGGTAGAACAGTACTGAGAGGAGATCCTTGCAAATGAAAATGAATCATTTAATCATATTTTATGTTATCATCATCATCATTATTATTATTTTTTTTTAAAATAAGCTATCAGGTAATATACCTTTGTCTTGACCTAAAGTATACAATCAGTACGGAAGGGTGCCATACTGCCTGCTAATTATTAATGTCTAAGGGTAAGTATTAGAAGCCCCATTGTCATAAATAGCATTTGGAATGATTATGTTTGCTTACTGTGGCATCCATAATGAATCTTGTTGTTGCATGTTGGCTTGTTTTATTTTTTCATGAAATGATTGCCGTTTCAAATTTTTCTTCATTCATGACCACTTTTGTAGTGGGTTTTGTTCTGGGGGATGGATCTTTTCCTCTACAATATGATTTACATGATATATTTTATTGGAGGGGGGTTATAATAGTCACTATTTCCAATTAATTTTCGCTAGGACATTAATTGGAGATGGTGACTATCATTTGAGAGGGGAAATGATAGTCAATGTCTCCAATTAAATTGAGAATATCATTATTCATCTCCGTTGTGGTGGTAATGTCCTTGCATCTCTAGCAGTTACCTCCATCTTCTGAAATTTGCTTGAGCCATGCTTTAATTGGTAATTAATTCTCACATATTGATGCTGAGCTTATAAACAGTCAATTGGTTGGGGTTTAATAAATTATGGGCCCTCAAACAGGCATAATTTTGCTGGAATTACTTTTATGAGCTTGCTAGTTGTCCTCATTTAGTTACTATGTGAAGTAGATCCTGATCTGTACATTCAATTTTTCCCCCATCAACATTCTAGACTCATTAAACACCTTAAATTTACTGGGAATCCTTCTTGTTTTTAGGATCTCCAAAGTAACCACCAAAGATGCTATTTGTTAGCATTTTGATATATGTGGCGGGGCCTCTCTATTCTCTAATAAGTGTTGATTCCTTTGAATATCATAATAATAATAATAAATAAATAAAAAAAATTATAGACGTAATACATTTGCTGTTATAGTACGGTATGAACCCTTTTCCCTAACTAGATAGCTATTATTCCTATGTTTCTTCTATATGAATGTAACATGATAAGTAACATTTTCTGATGTTACATGATCTTTGCAATCAAATTATAAAAATATGAGACCTTGTCACTCTTTTCCAGGTGTTTCGTGGCACAAATTTGTCATACGGTGATTGACAATGGAGCTCAATACCATTAAAGATGCTTTTGATCGTGTGGCGAAGAAACAAAAGCTGTCCTGTTCAAAAACTCAAGAAGTAATTGACCAGATTATCCAAGAAATTGAAAAGGCATTAGAGAAAATACTGTCAGCCCATGATCCTGAGTCTGAACTTGATTATAAAACTGTCCTTTCTGATATTCGAACCACACTAAAAGATATTGCTCCACTCAGTCAGCAGGAAGGCACACAAAAGGAGCTGAACATAGCACTGAGCAAGTACTCCAAGCTTCTTGAGAAATCCTTCAATTCAGATATATCTAAGGCTTATCGAAATGTTGACTTTGATGTGCACACAGTGAACCAGATAATTGCCAGCCATTTCTACCGTCAGGGCCTGTTTGACCTGGGTGACTGCTTCATAAGCGAGGCCGAGGAACCGGAATCTGCTGCTGCAATGAAATCCCCATTTTTGGAAATGAATCAGATACTTGAAGCTATAAAGAGTCGGGACTTAGGGCCAGCACTGAATTGGGCAGCCAATAACTCGGAAAAACTTAAACAAAATGGATCTGACCTTGTTCTGCGACTTCACAGCATGCAGTTTTTAGAAATACTCCAGAAGGGAAACACAGATGAAGCTCTCAAGTATGCCAGAAGTCACCTAACTCCTTTTTCTTCCAACCACATGGCTGAACTCCAGAAGCTCATGGGCTGTCTTCTCTGGGCTGGAAAACTTGATCGTGCCCCATATTCTGCATTACTATCACCCACTAATTGGGATAAACTAGCTGAGGAGCTAACCAGGCAGTTCTGCAATCTTCTGGGGCACTCCTATGAGAGCCCATTGAGTGTGACTGTAGCAGCAGGGGTCCAGGGGTTGCCATCGCTTTTGAAGTTTATGAATGTGATGGCAGGGAAGAAGCTTGAATGGCTGTCTATGAAGCAGTTGCCTGTGCCAGTGGAGTTGGACAAGGAATTTCAGTTCCATTCCATCTTTGTGTGTCCGGTGTCCAAGGAGCAATCAACAGAGGATAACCCACCCATGTTGTTGTCCTGTGGCCACGTGCTGTGCAAGCAGTCTATAATGAAGATGTCCAAGAACCAGACAAAATCTTTCAAGTGCCCTTACTGTCCTAGTGATATTGAAGCAGCACAATGTAAACAACTCCATTTCTGATATATGTTCGGGGGTTGTATTTTACTCTTCTTCTTCTTCTTCCACTGTGATGAACTGAATCAAGTTGTGTAGAAACTAGCTGTGTTGTGTAGTTGGGGTGTGTGGGGATGGTGGCCAAAGCTGACAGGTCCGTTGTGATGTACTGTCCTTTGATGCATTTGTTGTAAATAGACATTCTTTCTCTGTTGCTAATGAAAAGTTACGTCAGTTCCTGAAAATTGTAGTAGAAGACAAGCTAAGGATACACCATGAAGGGGACATGTTGGTATATAAAGCCCAGTAACCCCTAGCTTCCTGAGAGATGGCATCTCTAACGCTCATGGGGATGGCAACCTATGTTGTCGTGGTCCTTATTTCAATCAAATGGGTTGGGTCTTGAATTTTTATGGTTCAATTTACCCAATTTAAGAAAAAGTCGAGGTCCACTTGGTGGATGTAAAGCCCTAGTGCCTCAAGTTTTTGCTTGGGGGATAAGGAAAAAGTCCAGGTAGTGGCCCACTACATAGCCTTATTTTCTTTTCTCTTTTCATTTTTTATTTTTTATTTTTTTGGTATGAACTGCAAATCTTTATTAAGAGAAACAGACTACATAACAGACATCGAACATGCCTCCATCCTTAGAACATCACTGAGACAAGAGAGGCAGTTGCTAACATCAAAAGAACCAATTGTCCTGTCATATAGACCATTTAACAAGAACATGGGCAGCCCCATTGGCTACTCTCGGAATCCAACAAAAAATGTCTATTTACATAGTCTGCAAGACAGATTATTTCTGAAATTATATTTTTGATCCTCCATGGGGTATCCACTCTTTTTTTTTTTTTTTTTTTTTTTGGGTAAATTACAAAATTAGTCTATATCATTTACACAATATCTCAATTTGGTCATTAACCTTTTAATTGTGCCCCTAGCCTTTTTAGTGTTGTGCCAATTTAACCTCTGTTGTAATCTCTTAGATGGAAAAAATTGATGTGTCGAATAGAATAATAAAAAAGCATTTTTCATGTCACATCATCTACTAAATGTATTGCCACATCAGATAAAAAAACCCAAATTAAAACTAAGACATATGAACACCAAGATCCCTAAAATCCCTAACTATCTCTCTCTGGTTAATCACCATTGTTGCAGCAAAAGTGGGAAAGTGGTTGATATTGGTTGAGCATCCTTTATTACAGTACTTAATTAATGTCATATCAAACTCAAATTTTTCCATTGACTTGCCATCTATAGTTTAGATTTATCAGCTCAAGGTTTCCACGAGCTTGTATGTGTTATCATGGAATTAGCTGGAAAACCTAATATTGCAAACTATTCTCAGTACTTTGTTTAATTGACCCACAAGGTGCATGGCGAAGGATGACGATTTATTATGGCAAATTGATCAAGATTTTTGAAGGTATCATTAATGAACAAGTACTAAGAACTTCATTAGAAGTTTCTAAGACAAGAAACGATTTACTTGATTCTTTCCTAAATCTCATTGAAGAAGATAATTTGGAATTAAGCTGCAACGGTTTCAAAGATATGCTTTTGGTAATTGAGAATTGACTACCTTTTTCTTCTATTTTTTTTTAATAACTGAGGTGGCAATATAGTGGGCAAATGATATGGCATGAAAAATAAGTTTTTATTATTTTGTTTGACACAAACTTTTTTCATCCAAAGAGTAATTGCAAAGACTAAATTAATAAAGAAATAAAAAGGTTGGGGACCAAATTGACACAATTGAAAAAAGTTAGGGACCAAATTGAGATATGGTGCAAATAACAGGAACCAACTTTGTAATTTGCTCTTTTTTTTTTTTTTTGGGGAAAAAATCATAGCCTTCTATTTGTTTGTAGCTTTCACTAAAGTTTATTTTTCCTTCCAGATTTCAGGGGGGATTTTGTCTTTTTTTTTTTTTGTTTTATACTTGTTACTTTATTTTTAGGTGTACTCTCCAAACTAAGTCTAGCTTGAATCCATCAATCATAATAGTATCTCTTGGATGAGTTGCCAGTTGCCATTTCTAATTCAGTTTTTTACCCTCCAGTAAACTGGAAAACAAACTTCTAATATTCTTGAGTGACGCACCCAAATAGACAAAGAACAAGGAGTAGAAGTTCTCAAATTCATGTATTATTATTCTATGTAGTTGTTTTCAGTATTTTGGCATCGGTAAGTCTAGCTTTTGCTGGGATATGGGAGATTAAAGTCAGAGGGCTGAGAACCTTTACTCGGCGGCCCAAAAATAAGAAAAAAGAAGACAACCTTTACTGAATATATATATATATATATATATGAACTTTAAAGTAATAATTGAGGAAAAAAAGGTTATTTCTTCTTTTCTTGGGATCATAATTATAAGACTTTTACTCTCATGTATGTCATACTTCCGAGTTTCTAGTGCATTCTTTTAACAACTTTCAGGCACTCCAATAATCCTCGACAACAACAATCATCTTCCTCAATTTTTTGGGATAATCATCATCTTCTTCAATTTACTTACTGAAAAAAACTTTTCTAATATTGCAAGGAGAGGAGTTATTAAGAACCTAGCTGCCTTAAGAGTTAAAAGTCTAATAATGATTATTGATTTCTTCTTCAATTTTTGTTTTTTAAGTTCCTTCTTGCATATTAAATAGTACCACTTATCACAGTTAATGTATTTTTAAAAGATTTCTTCTTCAATTTACTTACCAAAGAAAATTTGTCTCGTATTGTAAGGAGAGAATAAGAACTAAGGATAGAGGTTTATTTGGAACCTTACTTCCTTGAGTGTTAAAAATCTTAAAATTATGATTATTGATTAATGGATCCCATTGACGCCTCTCCTTTTTCAATTTACTTAAAAGGAAAAAGAATTGAGAAAAAGTGAAAACCCCTAATTTGTCACATCTTTTTAAAGGTGAGATAATCAGATAACAATGTCTAATTAGAATTTTGGAATCCGAAGTACTCTAATAACCCACGCTATGCACAGCCATTTGTTTTTCCCAACTTTCTTTTATTAACATAATTTTGCTTAAGTTTGGTTTTTTTTTTTTTTTTTTTTGGTGAATCAAGATTTTATTAAACAAAAATTGCATAATACAACAAGCTTCCTTCCTTATAACATCCTCAAAACAGGAAGAACACCTACCAAATAAAAAAGAACAAATGACTTTACAATTAAGAGACCATTTGGCTAAGGCGCCTCCCTAGGAGTCCAATAAATTGAGAAACTAAAATGAGAAGCCAACAAATTCTGAATATCAAAACAAAAATATCTAATTCTTTTTTTTTTTTGTTGGGGGTGGGGGGGGGGGGGGGGTGAGATCAATCAAAGCATCATGACAAACCATAGAATCGATCTCAATAGAAACAGCAACAACTGCCAAATTTTTTGCTAATAATAGAGCCCATTTAATAGCTTTAGCCTTAGCTTGGAGGGGGAGGGTGGTATTCACTTTTTGAGAGCAAGCAAACACTAACTCCTCTCTCCACCTTGCCATTGCAACTATTGAAGCAAAATTAGGGCCAACCGCAGCATCCACATTGATTTAATTTGAACATCGAGCTAGAGGAGACCAAGATTGCCTAGAAATAAGAGGGCTACCAGTAGAGACTTTTGATCTTTTGTGATTAGCCAACAATCTTAAGATATTGGCTTATCTTAAGATATAGGCTTCTAAAACATCAAACTCAAGCAACATGCCTTCAAAATGAATTTTGTTTCTCAACTTCCAAACTACATCACAGAGAATAGCACCAAAGAGCAAAAAATCTTTTATTTTTTTGTTCTAAGGACAGATCATCCCCAAAAGGGGGGAAAAATAAAAGTTGAATGAAATCAAGTTCAATGGAAAGACCCAATACTTTAATTCTCAACCCCCATTGACTCTTAAACCAAATTGCTTTAGTGCTTGGACACAGGACGAAAAGGTGAACAAAAGATTCATGCCCTAAATAGCCTAATATTGCAAACTATTTCTCAGTACTTTGTTTAATTGACCCACAAGGTGCACGGCAAAGGATGACGATTTATTATGGCAAATTGATCAAGATTTTTGAAGGTATCATTAATGAACAAGTACTGAGAACTTCATTAGAGGTTTCTAAGGCAAGAAATGATTTACTTGATTCCTTCCTAAATCTCATTGAAGAAGATAATTTGGAATTAATCTGCCACAGTTTCAAACATATGCTTCTGGTAATTGAGAATTGACTACTTTTTTTTTTTTTCCTTTTTTAATAACTGATGAGGCAATATAGTGGGCAAATGATATGGCATGAAAAAAGAAAAATAAGTTTTTATTATTTTGTTTGACACATCAACTCTTTCCATCCAAAGAGTAACGGCAGAAACTAAATTGACAAAGCAATTGAAAGGATGGGGACTAAATTGAGATATGGTGTAAATGATAGAAACTAACTTTGTAATTTACCGTTTGTTTTTTTCTTTTTTTTCTTTTTTTTGGGAAAAAATCATAGCCTTCTATTTGTTTGTAGTTTTCACTAAAGTTTATTTTTCCTTCCAGATTTCGGGGGAATTTTGTCTTTTTATTTTGTTTTATACTTGTTACTTTACTTTTAGGTGAACTCTCCAAACTAAGTCTAGCTTGAATCCATCAATCATAATAGTAATCTCTTATGTTGCCAGTTGCCATTTCCAATTCAGTTTTTTCCCCTCCACCTTTAAACTGGAAAACAAACTTCTAATAATCTTGAGTGACGCACCCAAATAGACAATGAACAAGGAGTAGAAGTTCTCAAATTCATGTAATATTATTCTATGTAGTTGTTTTCAGTATTTTGGCACTGGTAAGTCTAGCTCTTGCCAGGGATATGGGAGATTAAAGTCAGAGGGCTGCGAACCTTTACTCGGCCCAAAAATAAGAAAAAAGAAAACCTTTACTGTGAAAAAAAAAATTATATATATATATATTTATATATGTATAGGAACTTTAGAGTAATAATTGAGGAAAATAAGGTTTTTTCTTCTTTTCTTGGGATCATAATTATAAGACTTTTACTCTCATGTATGTCATACTTTCGAGTTTCTAGTGCATTCTTTACAACTTTCAGGCTCTCCAACAAATCCTCGACAACAACAATCATGTTCCTCAATTTTTTTTTGGATAATCATCATCTTCTTCAATTTACTTACTGAAAAAAGCTTGTCTAATATTGCAAGGAGAGAAGAGTTATTAAGAACCTAGCTGCCTTAAGAGTTAAAGTCTTATAATAATGATTATTGATTTCTTCTTCAGTTTTTGTTTTTTGAGTTCCTTCTTGTATATTAAATAGTACCACTTATCACAGTAACAATTAATATTTTTAAAAGATTTCTTCTTCAATTTACTTACCAAAGAAAACTTGTCTCGTATTGTAAGGAGAGAATAAGAACTAAGGATGGAGGTTTATTTGGAACCTTACTTCCTTGAGAGTTAAAAACATTAAAATTATGATTATTGATTAATGGATCTCATTGATGCCTCTTCTTTTCCAATTTACTTAAAAAGAAAAAGAATTGAGAAAAAGTGAAAACCTCTAATTTGTTGCATCTTTTTAGAGGTGACATAATTAGATAACAATGCCTAATTAGAATTTAGGAATCCGAAGTACTCTAATAACCCACGCTATGCACAGCCATTTGTTTTCCCAACTTTCTTTTATTAACATAATTTTGCTTAAGTTTGGATTTTTTTTTTTTTGGTGAATCAAGATTTTATTAAACAAAAATTGCATAATACAACAAGCTTCCTTCCTTATAACATCCTCAAAACAAGCAGAACACACCCAATAAAAAAAAAACAAATGACTTTACAATTAAGAGACCATTTGGCTAAGGTGCCTCCTTAGGAATCCAATAAATTGAGAAACTAAAGTTAGAAGCCAACAAATTCTGAATATTAGAACAAAAATATCTTTTTTTTTTTTTTTTGTGGGGGGGTGGGGAGGCACTTGGATCAATCAAAGCATCATGACAAACCATAGAATTGGTCTCAATAGAAACAACAACAACCGCCAAATTTTTGCTAATAACAGAGTCCATTTAATAGCTTTAGCCTTAGCTTGGAGAGGGAGGGTGGTATTCACTCCTTGAGAGCAAGCAAACGCTAACTTCTCTCTCCAACCTCTAGCCAACCACTGCAACTACTGAAGCAAAATTAGGGCCAACCGTAGCATCCACATTGATTTTATTTGAACATTGAGCTAGAGGAGACCAAGATTGCCTAGAAATAAGAGGGCTACCAGCGGAGACTTTTGATCTTTTGTGATTAGCCAACAATCTTAAGATATTGGCTTCTAAAACATCAAACTCAAGCAACATGCCTTCAAAATGAATTTCGTTTCTCAACTTCCAAACTACATCACAAAGAATGGCACCAAAAAGCAAAAAATATTTTATTTTTTTGTTCTAGGGACATATCTTCCCCAAAAGTGGGGAAAATAAAAGTTGAATGAAATCAAGTTCAATGGAAAGACCCAATACTTCCATTCTCAACCCCCATTGACTCTTAAACCAAATTGCTTTAGTGCCTGGACGCAGGACGAAAAGGTGAACAAAAGATTCATGCCCTAAATTACAAAGTGGGCACCTTGTGTCAGCACCATCTATAAACCTGCTTAAATTTTCCTTTGTTGGTAAACATCTAGTCACCATTCTCCAGACAAGCATCTTAAGCCTATCATGCAAATGAGATTTCCAAATACTACACACAGTGGCAAGAGGTGAGAGAAGGATAGGTCCTCTACAAATCCAATATGCAGATTTAACATTAAACTCACCAGCTTTAATAGGAGTCCAAATCCAATGTCTTCAAAACAATCAGGAGAGATAGGGATCTTAAGAATAGACTCAATGGTTGCATTCTCAAACCACTACCTTAATTTATTAATGTCCCAGCTCAATGATTAGAATTAAGAAGTTGAGAAACCAATAAAACTTCATTTGAATTCACTCCATCTTTGGGCTTGGGAATAAAATTTGGGAGGTCCGGAACCCAAGGATCTTCCCAAATCCTAATAGAATTGCCACTCCCCACTGAAATGCAAGCTGCCTTTGCAATCAAATGCAGAGCCTACCAAACTTTTTCAAACAGGAGAGGCATTGGTGGGAGCTTGATGCCTTAGTTAAGTTTGATTGATTCCAGTGATAAAATTTACATATAGTTTTATTGGGTTGTGGATTTCCTTTTAATAATAATATAAATTTCATTAACTATTGAGATTTAGAGGAAATATAGATCTAAAATTCATTTTTAATTAACTTAATTATATACTTGAAAATCATAATTTCTTATTTGTAAGTTTGAATGGTAGTGTTGTTAAATTATCACAATAACATTTAACTTTTACCATGAATCGCTGTAGTCAATTCTCTAATACTAAGTATATATCTAATGAATATTTTCCCTATACCTCTAGATATTTCTTGTAAAAACACCAGCCCCTTTGGTTCATAATGAAATTATTTAAATCTTTGTTGATATCATATATTATTCTCATTGTGCAAATAAAAAAATTGTGTATGAAAGAGCCATGCTAAAAAAATCTTATCATATCTATCAATAATGTGTTGCATATAATACACCTTAAAAAAGTCTCATTTTTTTATATAGATATAACAAAATTTGATATTTCTGTGTATAATAAAGCATATCCTATCTATCAATAGTGTATTGCATGTAATATACCTTAAGAAAGTCTCTAAATAATTTTTTTTTTTTTTTTTTTTATACAGATATAATAGAATTTGATATTTCTATGTCTAAAACATGAAGAAACTAACAAAAAAAGTCAAACACTTCCATTTCTATTATTATTATTTTATATATATAAAAAAGAAGATATAGGCAGATTACATTTCATCTGCTACTCTTTTTCTCGAACTTTCACTTTGAAAAAATCAAATGGAAGAAAGATATGATGTCGTTTATAGGATGCACAAATTTAAATAATAGTACATAAAGTTGGGCACTCATGAACACCACTAAAAAGGCACTAAAAGTGTTGCGCAATTTAAGGAAAACATCGGCATCTGCAAAAGTTAGAGTGAAGAAGAGAGGTACCTTCCCACACCCAAAAGATAAAAAACAATCGAAGTGTCTCCGCCAGACTCTAAACCTTTTTTGAGCTTAAGTTACTGTCACCCTTTTATCTCTTTCACGCAGATTTATAAGCTTCAAAAGTTTTTCCAACGCCTAAAAGTTTTTCAGTTTTCTTCATTCTTCACAAACGTTTTACCAAAGTCATAACCTGAAAAAGGAGCAAACAAGAAAAAAGTGAAAGCCTTTTTTTTATGAATAATCCATTCCAAGTGATATCAAACATATATTATCATGGGGTTGAACATTGTTCAAAGTGGTGCAATTTATGATATTGACTATTTGATCAGTTTTTTTTTTTTTTTTTTTTTTTTTGCTTGGGATAGAGATGTGAAGCTACCTAGCTATTATTTGTTAAGTTTGGCTTACTGAATTGTGGTTTTAAAAACAACTTGGCAAAAAAATTGATTCGGATTTCAGACTTTTATGGATTAAGCAGGAAAGTTGACAAAAGGGTTTGAACATTAAAAGCATCACAAGTGGTCCAAATCTGAATTCGATAATGGACCTTATTTAGTTGGATTGAACTGTAATGTAATGATTCAGCCAATGAATTGAGGATTTTGATGAAGGTTTAGAAACATTAGGACATAAGGATAATGATCATTAATTTGAAAGGAAATTTCCAAACAATTTCAATGACTTACTAATAAAAGTTGAAGAAATTAGTATGACAAATCGAAAAGGACGTATCAAATTCAGGGTTGCAATTATCGCACATCAAATCACAAAACTTAAATACGGTGTTGAAAATTATGGCAACACTGTAGTAATTTGAGTGACAAGCTAATAATATATAATGTAAACAATTCTAAATCAGTGGATGGATAGGCAAGTAGGTTGCAAATTGCAATGCATTTTTTCTTTTTTCTTTTTTCTTTTTTTGTACTTACTCTGACAATGACGCCGCAATACAAGCAAATTCTTAGAAGCTTACAAAAATTCTCTCAAAAGAAAATGTCTGACTAAGCCTAGTATAGTAGATTTTATCGTTGGTGACCTAGTGGGATGCATGATGATACATATTTTTTTTTTCAATTTCAGATCATATACATTTTGTTAAGGTACATTACATATCTTGGAACCAACATGGGCAGGTCTTTCTGACTAGTACACACAGACAAAAAAAATGATCAAACAATCAACATCTCAGCTATGTTCAGTGAATCAGTACCAATACTTAATAGGTTATGTGTCGTGGCATGAAACTTTAAAGAATGTGATTTCGGTAGCAAGCAACAAAATCATTTACTACTTTTTAAAAGCATTTACTATAAATAATTATAGCAAAGTCCACCAGCCGAAATTTTTTAAAAATGAATCCTAACAAACCCTTAAAAAAATCATCCTTAAAAAAATCCAGAAGCATTTGGCATCATCTTGTGTCCTCACCTCCCAACCACAACCACTTCGGCGTTAAACCTACCAAAACCACTTACAGCTAATATAAACATACAAAATTTGGACCCATTCATCATTTGCACCTATTTCCAATTTACACATTCTATCAAATTGGACCCAAAAACCAAGCAAAGAAGATACAATAATTCAAAGATACTGAATTATAAATATAGCTATGTCCCTACCAATTCGTCCATATTTTTAGTCCCTTTGTTTTAAGATTTTAAACTAAAATATTGCTCTTTATCGGTTTTTGCATCCAAAAGAAAGGACATAGATTATAGCTCTAAACCAATCCAGCTTATTATATGACTTGTTTAAAAAAGTTATTTAACCAAATTACACGTAAATAATCTTTTCAATTACCACGTCAGATGACGGATTATAAAAAAAAAAAAAAAAATCTAAATTGCACCGTAGGTCGTAGCTAAGCTTTAAGAAAAAAGATAATGAAAAAAAAGAAAGAAAGAAAGAGATAATGAAAAAAAGGAATAGAGTAGAGACAAATCAGAGAGCTTCAGAATTCACAGCCCAATCAAATTGAATATGGGGTTCCCTTTCACTATCCTATCACTTTCCACGGCTGAAAAGGGCCAAGCCGTCGGGTACTTCTTGTCGCTATCATGGATCTGGGGCCCTATTCAATCATACCCCACCTCTCTCTCTCTCTCTCTCTCTACTTTTTTTTTTTTTTTTTTGGGTTTTTCCAACATTATTTAATTTTATATTTATATATAATTTGACTGATTTCTCCGTATTGCTACAAAATTAATAAAAATAAAAATTAAAAATTAAGGGAACCCAAAAAAAAAAAAAAAACAACTAAAATCTTGCATTTTCAAAGCCGTGCAAATCGCTGACTCTATTCATTGACTTCCTCATGATAGCCACTTTAGCCAATCTCTCAGCGGCTCTCCAAGCCGACGTCGGCGTAAGCGGCTCCGGCTTCTCTTCCACACGTTCGTTTCCTCTTTGCCTTTGGTTTTGCAGCTGACTCAGTCTTCGCTTGTGCAGCTCGGCTAGCTCCGCTTCCAAGCCGCGAATATACTCATCAGCCGACTCGGAGTTCGACTGCATCAACAAGGCTCGAGCCGAGGTCAACAGGTGGTGAGCTCCTGACAAATTGTTGTGCTCCGCTAAGCGCCGAGACTCAGCCACGGCGCGAGTGGTGACGTGGAGATTCCTCAGCCGTTGGATGCTCGGAGATGAAGATCGAACGGGCTGTGGACGAGGTACGAGGAGTGCCTGTTCTTTGCAAAACACTAGTTCCTGCGAGGTTGGGTCTTTGTAAGAAGGCCGTACGGTTAAAACATAGTGGGGCCCAATCGAGGAAGCTGGTAATTTCACTTTCAGTTTCAACTCCACCAGTAATTCTCTTTCTTCCTCGGCGTACAGATCACCAAGTTTAACCGAACCCGACCCGAGAGCAGCCGGTCGACCCGTTAGTGAATAAACCGCAGCAATCTCAGCCGGGGCGGACCCGGAAGCGAACCCGAGTTGAATTCTAAGATCCTGGACCACAACACTTAACAAACCACCAACACATTTAGCAAACACGTCCTCGTGGTCCCACGCGCCGAAACTCACGGTGTGGACAGGGATTTGAGAGAGGCGCGTGGAGGACACGACGGGAGAGCTGCGCTTGTGATTGACCGAATGATCAGATCCACTCTCGTTCGATAGAAGCATTATGCTCGCAACTGGGTTCCTCTCTCGGCGATCTTCAAGAACCTTCGCAGCCTTTTTGAGCGCGTCGTTAGCACACGCGCCCTGCCCAACGCAGCACAGCGCGTCGACCATCTTCCTCGCGGATCTACGACCGTTAGTTGTCATCCTCGTTAACGGCAACAACCGCTTCGAAGCGGCTGAGAACGCAACGATAGAGAGACGGTCAGTGGCACAGAGCGACGATACAACCAAACGCAAAGCTCGTTTCATCATCACCAGCTTAGGCCCACTCATGTTTGTACTGACATCAACCACGGTCACTAAATCAATCGGAGCTCGACGCGCCGAGCAAGACGACGTCCTTCCACACGGAGCTTTCAGCTTCAAAACGACAGCGTACGACTCGTAATTCTTTCCAACAGCAACCACAGCGGCCTCTGGCAACAAACTCACATCCACGTGTCTGAAAACATCAGTAGGAGTGGAATTAACGAAAAAGCCCTGGAACTCGACGGTGTCGTTTTGGTCTTCTTCGTTTTCGTCAGCCGATTCCGGTATGGGATTGAAGCGAGCACCGGAAGTGGGAGACATCAATGGCTCATCGTCGTTGTATACTCTCAACGTCTTGGTTTTGACGTCTCTGACTTTGTTATTGTCATTATGCTCTGATTGGCTAACTGGGTTCTGGTGGAAAGCAAGCAAAGGTAGTTCCTTCCAGTTAGTGGTGCAAACAGGGCAAACCAAAAGTCGGTGCTTTTTGATGTGGGAAGAAATGCAATTGAAGTGGAAAGTGTGAGAGCACTCGGCGGTGAAAATGGCTGTTCCTTGACCTGACTTCACGCTCTGTAAACAGATTCCACATCTACTCTGCAAAAATATAATGGAGTAACAAACAAAAGAAAATTAGAAAGATAAAGAGCAAAAACGTCACGGAAAAAGTGATAAGAATAGAGAAAGATTGATGACTCAGTTGAAGGGACTGAGAGAAACAGGAAAAAAGATGCTTACTTTGGAGAGTCTTAACGTAGCTTTGAGGAGTGAGAAGCTGGAGGGTGATCTGGGGGAAGGAGGATTGGAGAGCTGGAACAATCTTGGGCTGTTGTTTTTCATTGGAGTAGTTGCGGTTTTGCATTGGAGTTTTGGGCTATTGGGTACCGATGAAGTGGGTGTTGCGGTGTTGGTGAGGGAGGTTCGGCACCGGAGACTTGGGCTTGAGACTGGTTGAGATTGCAAGCGAGGTGTTGATGGGTTGGAGAAAAATCCAAACTTGGAGCTGATTCTGGGGCTCCGATTGCTATTCTCGCAATGCTGGTTTTGAGGCTTCTCTGTTGATATTACTTTGTTGGTTTCTCTATCTTTGGGGATGGATGTGCAGAACGCTCTTCTCCAACCAGTCACCATTTTGGTTTGGTTTTTTTTTTTTTTTTTCTTTCTCTTTTGGTTTCACAATCTCAAAGCTTCTATCTGAGTTTCTGATCCACAAAGGGGGGTTTTAGAAAAGGGAAATTGATATAGGTTGTTTTATGAAGAGGACAAAAGGGGAGGTTGAGGTTGGGCATGGAATTGATTAAAAGGACAAAAGAAATGGATGAGATACAGACACCCTTTTCATCCTCCTCTTTTCCATGTATCTATTTTCTCTGCTTCTTTACAAATAAGCTGGTGTATTATTTCTGTTTTCCTCTTTCGAAAGCCCCAAAAAGAGCTCTGCTATGAAAAGGCCTCACTGTTCCTGCTAAGCTGAAATCGCTCTCTCTCTCTCTCAGAAGATAAAGATATGAAATGATATGATATGTGCAAAATGCAATAGAAGAATACAGACACCCTTTTACCGTATGGGAATTTTATATGTATTAAATTGAAAGTGGTATTGGGATTAGCAAATTGGTAACCGGCATGTGTAGGTTGCTACCTACTGTAACAAGTCAACGGGACTGACTCTTGGAATTGGGTTTCACTGTCCCGTTCCCACGTTATGGTCACCGACCCATCTCTCTCTCTGTGTGCAATGAGATTTGTAAAATCTTGTTGGTGACCTTGTGGGAGGGCACATTAGACTCACACTTTCGCCTTACTCTTCGCCACCTTTCCCTTTTCTCACAAAGCGAATTTCCTTTTTCTGATATAAATATTTTTTTAATTTTTAACATATGCATGTAGTTACTGACACATGACCGATGAGAATTCAATGCGCAATGCAAATTTTAGCTGACTCAGCAGAGTGAACTCTGAAGTCTTTTTTTTTTTTTTTTTTTTTTTGGAGAAACAGTGAACTCTGAAGTCTGATCCTTCTGATCTTGTCCGTTCATGGTGGGGTCCATTCCGTTGCAAAGTGAAATTCATGGCGCAGGAGTGAGAGGCATCATCAAAGTATGCTCTTCTTTTTTGATAGGGTAGTTTGGTCATTTTGGTTTTGATGGTGATGGATAATTACTCCATTAATAGGGTCGTTTAATTAATACATATAGGAAACGGCCATTATTATTCGTATTTATTTTTTTTGGGATCTTTGTGTACAATCCCTAGAGAGTAACAGTACAGCAACATCTACCCAGAACCCATGCCAACCCATAGTTGTGGGGTAAGGCATATCATTCAATGTAATATAAATTAATACATATTCATTTTTTAGTTTTAATAAAAATTAATAAAGAATAAGTTCACATATTTATACATATTTTTCAATGTAATAAAAATGAATAAATATTATCATTAAAAAAATATTTATTTACTAGTTTTAATACATTTTCTTCTTTTCCCCCCAAAAAAATACATTTTCTTTAAAAAATACATTTCAATAAATGCACATATTAAAAAATTATTGTAGGGACACGAATCTCTAGCGGCCCAACAACGATGCTGGGCTCGCCTACAGAAAATCCCTTACAATAACATTTGTAGAGAGTGGGCTTGAAAGGCCATCGTTGGGTCACAGGGCGCTAGTTCAGACCGGGCTTTAGATGAACCAAGACAAGAAAAGGCTTTAGTTTGGATATTCAGGCCTTACACCTTTGTATCTTGAGAGATTTGGCTCCTCGGATCATGTCCGAGGAGCACTAATGTTTTCTCCGGTTACCCAACGGTGGGTTTTTCGGGGTGATGCGCATATATTCTCCGGGCATTCTCCCTCCTGAAGTTTTTTCTCAGGAAGTGAGATGGGATCCCCTTCCTTATTAGTTTACCTTTCCTTTTATACTAGCCTACGTTTGTTGTCCCTCGTCCACGTGTAAGGTCGATTTTTCCAAGACAGATATCTGTCCCATCAATCTAATCCCGAAATTGTTGGAGATGATCAATAAAGCCTAAAAATCCGGCTCTGTTGGGTGCAGTGTCATATGAGTGAAGGGTATTAAGGACAACTGCCCCAAGATATTTTCTGATCTCTCAAGTTAGCTTGTATTCCACTCTAATCCGGGAGACTTTGGGTCTGCCGAGGACTAAGCTGTCCTCGGCTGTATCTTCGGGTCACTTTGGGCTTCCTATTTTTGGACTTAGGCCCTGACCTCCTTTAGTTTGGGGCCTGTGGACTCCCCATAAGCGAGCGAGCCGGGCCCCTAAACTATTGGGCCCCACATTAGCCCCTCAAAACCTGGCTGTCCAACATCATGGTTGGAAAGGTGGGTTTTGATAATATCAAGCCTTCATTGCGGTTCGTTTAATTCAGCCCTTGATCAACGTTGGCGACCCTTCACCTCCCCGAGGGATGTACCGGTCTATAAGCTGTTTTCCTGAATTTGCGTACGTTGCCATTATGCCGTCTGGTTATCCGCAGCGTGTCTTTAATATTTTCCCATTTACGAGACCTCCCAGATCTAACAGTTACTGATGGCGTGGGGGAACGAAACGGCGCATTCTTCTCTGCAGATTTCCCTGGGGATCTGAATGCAGCATATACCCTTTTCTTCGTCCCCTATATAAAGAAAGAAGACAGAAGGTGATTTTCTCATATCAGAATCCCTCAGGCTCTTCTCAGAGTTCACTTCTTCAATCTGGTTATTCCCTATCCGATAATATATCCCCCATAGTAATCAGCCATGAACAAACCCTTCCTTTCCCAGAAACGCCATGTCCTAACAAAACTTGAAATAGCTCGGTCGGGGCAAGGATGGCGGAGACTCAAGATCTACCTCACCATTCTTTTAGCCAAAATCCGAAGCAGGGACTCGTCACACCCCACTTCCGGTGTGACTGAGTCGAAAACCTCCCTTGTCATCTTCATCCGCTCTCTCATGAGCATATCTAATATGGCTCCAGTGTGTTAAGAGTTAGGATTGAGGCAGGGACTAACTGCCCCGGCTTCTTCCTCTCTTCGTTCACTGGCGCCATCCTTTACTTTTCTTTCTTCTTCTTTCCACCACCAGCTCCATCCTGGTGTTTTTCTTTTT
Organism: Quercus robur; assembly: GCF_932294415.1. Taxonomy (NCBI): domain Eukaryota; kingdom Viridiplantae; phylum Streptophyta; class Magnoliopsida; order Fagales; family Fagaceae; genus Quercus; species Quercus robur. The sequence goes on from NC_065539.1 coordinate 16,335,643, forward strand.
CCCTCTTTTGCTCCTTTTACTTTCTTTTCATTACTTCCCTCTTCTTCTTCTCCTTCCTGCTCATGTCTTCCATCTTCTTTTTCCTTTGCACTCCTCAGCGACAAGAGCTTGCTGAAGTGCTTCCATGTGTTCCAATTCTTCTTCCTTCTCCTTCATCTTTTCTATATAAGGTTCTTCTCCTGATATGAGCAGTACTGAGGCAGAGATTTCAAAGAGACTTTGAAGGCGAGTTTAAAGGACACCTGACGGTTTACTTATCTGTATTACGGATGTTATTACTGCTTCGGCAGTTCATTTTTTGTATAGGCTTGTTTAAGCCCTTCCTTGTACGTTGTAATAAAATTTTTTTTATATTAATAAAAGTTACTGTTATTCTATTTCGCATGTTCTGTTTATATGTTTTAATAAATTTGCAAGCTCTGCTCGGCACAGTAGTATAGCATTGGAATCAATAACAACTAAGGCCAAAATACTCGCTAATAAAAAGACGCCATAATAACTTTAACCAAATTATTATTCGACATAACAATCCGACCAGTTAAGAACGAGACTTACCTTAAAATTAGTCGAGGTGGGGACTAAATGTTCGATAAGGTGTAAGAAGTAGTTATCCGAGGACATGTCACCTTCCCAATGAATAGTTTCCTTAAGCTAACGATCGTCAGTTTGTTTCGCCGTCTTCTTAACACACTGGCCTTAACATTTCACGATATTTGAGCCGAGAAACTTCTCCATCCGAGTAGTTGGTTTCCCAAGAGTCCTGAGTCCGAGGACTTCACACAGCCTGGGTTTTGTTTAGGGCTTATACTTTTTCTTTTCGGTGCTGGGTTTCCCCATAGGCTTGAGTCCGAGGACCATGCAAGTCCTAGGTTCTGTCTAGGACTTATAGGATATTCCCTTTTTTTTTTTTTTTTATGTTCCTGGTTTCCCTCTAGGCTTGAGTCCGAGGACCATGCAAGTCCTAGGTTCTGTCCAAGACTTATAAGATATCTTTTTTGTACTTGGTTTCCCCCTAGGCTTGAGTCCGAGGACCATGCAAGCCCTAGGTTCTGTCCAAGACCTGTAAGATATCTTTTTTGTACTTGGTTTCCCTATAGGCTTGGGTCCGAGGACGATGCAAGTCCTAGGTTCTGTCCAAGACTCCCTTTCATCAGGCATTTCCCAAGGCGCCGAGCAGGGGTTGTCCTCGGCAACGGCCATTTCTCGGCGGGGGCCGCAGTCCCTGGGCCCTCACGCAGAGCGGGCCTGGACCGCGAATTCAATTTCCCCACGAATTAAGAGATATTTCTGCATCCTCTGGCCACGCAATACTCTCTGACGTCCCAATGATCGAGGTGCGCCTTTACGAGGCTTCTTTAATCTTGTGGTTGCAGTTGGCGTTGGAAGTTGAAACAGAACCATTTTATCTGTAGCGTTCCTTGGGACGCTGCGTGAGTTGACTGCCATCACCTTGTCTTTTCAAATAAATGGGAGGGAGAAAAAGTTGCTTTATATATGCGCATAAATCCTTCAGTTTTCTCCCACATCACAGCTTCCATATCTGGAGCTCTCCTCCCTTAGCATAACATGTTTAAGGCAAGGGTTGGGAAGAAAGAACTTTCTCCGCCGCTGATACGCCGTGCCTTCATGAGACTCAGCATAGTACGGTATGGGCACAGGAAGCATAAGTTCAGGAGAGTACTCCATTTCGTCCTGGGGGGTAAGGGGTCTCTCCCTCTTTCAGTCAAAATCCGAAGCAAGTTCTGTTCATGCCAGAATTTTGGTATGTCAGAAGAAAGATTTTCCGCCATCAGCGCCTCTGCTTTGCAGCAGATGTATATTTAGAGAAAGCCCCTCAACCTCCAACTCCCTACACCTTTCCTTCAACGGTGTCAGGCTCAAGTTGGGTCTCTTTTGCTGTTTGAGTTGTGGGCATGTGAAAGCATTGAGGAAGAACAAGGTCTTGGAGCTGTAGCCAACCTCTCCTCTGATCTACTTCCTCAGCTTTATTTTATTCTCTTGTATCTTCCTTTCTTCTTGGTTATGTAGTGAGTTTTGACACAAACTGATTCCTGCTTTTTCATTGTACGCTGTACTATTTCTTTGTTTTAGTAAGAATGGAAATTTCTTTACTTGTTTTGAACACTGTTTCTTTGAAAACACTATTTCGTGAATGGGTGTGCCCTATGTGTGCGTTTCTTCAAGAATATTTAGAGCAAAATAGCTTGAAACATAATTTAACTAACTCCAATTTACCAATACTACCAGGCATTATATCGATAATTCATAACAAATTAAACTTAAGAAACTAACCGGGATATCAGTTGGATATTCTGTGATAAGCGCGTGAATATCGTCCAAGGCTGATGATCTCTAAACAATCCATCTGAGCAATCGACTGGGAGATAGGGAACTCCGATGATGCTTTTGTGTACTTGGTTTCCCCACAGGCTTGGGTCCGAGGACCATGCAAGGCCTTGGTTCTGTCCAAAACTTGTAAGATTTCTTGTTTGTACTTGGTTTCCCCAGAGGCTTGGGTCCGAGGACCATGCAAGGCCTTGGTTCTGTCCAAAACTTGTAAGATTTCTTGTTTGCACTTGGTTTCCCCTGAGGCTTGGGTCCGAGGACCATGCAAGACCTTGGTTCTGTCCAAAACTTGTAAGATTTCTTTTTTGTACTTGGTTTCCCCATAGGCTTGGGTCCGAGGACCATGCAAGGCCTTGGTTCTGTCCAAAACTTGTAAGATTTCTTGTTTGTACTTGGTTTCCTCATAGGCTTGGGTCCGAGGACCATGCAAGGCCTTGGTTCTGTCCAAAACTTGTAAGATTTCTTGTTTGAACTTGGTTTCCCCAGAGGCTTGGGTCCGAGGACCATGCAAGGCCTTGGTTCTGTCCAAAACTTGTAAGATTTCTTGTTTGTACTTGGTTTCCCCATAGGCTTGGGTCCGAGGACCATGCAAGGCCTTGGTTCTATCCAAAACTTGTAAGATTTCTTTTTAAGTAGTCTTTTCTCTATAGTTATTTATTTTTCGAAGGTTAGCCCCTGGGCCAGGGAGGGGAGAGTTGGCCTGAGGCCGGAAGCCCCTGGAGCTGCCCGCGCCATTAGCGGTGCAAGGCGTAGCCCCTAGCAGAAGTTTATGGCGGAACAACAACCGCACGTCTCCGGAGATGAGAAAGACTCGTGAATCTCTGCTTGCTAGAGAGCTGACTTATGCGCCACTCGCGCCAACGCGCAAGCCCTCCCACAGACGGCGCCAATTGTAGGGACACGAATCTCTAGCGGCCCAACAACGATGCTGGGCTCGCTTACAGAAAATCCCTTACAATAACATTTGTAGAGAGTGGGCTTGAAAGGCCATCGTTGGGTCACAGGGCGCTAGTTCAGGCCGGGCTTTAGATGAACCAAGACAAGAAAAGGCTTTAGTTTGGATATTCAGGCCTTACACCTTTGTATCTTGAGAGATTTGGCTCCTCGGATCATGTCTGAGGAGCACTAATGTTTTCTCCGGTTACCCGACGGTGGGTTTTTCGGGGTGATGCGCATATATTCTCCGGGCATTCTCCCTCTTGAAGTTTTTTCTCAAGAAGTGAGATGGGATCCCCTTCCTTATTAGTTTACCTTTCCTTTTATACTAGCCTACGTTTGTTGTCCCTCGTCCACGTGTAGGGTCGATCTTTCCAGGACAGATATCTGTCCCATCAATCTAATCCCGAAATTGTTGGAGATGATCAATAAAGCCTAAAAATCCGGCTCTGTTGGGTGCAGTGTCATATGAGTGAAGGGTATTAAGGACAACTGCCCCAAGATATTTTCTGATCTCTTAAGTTATCTTGTATTCCACTCTAATCCGGGAGACTTTGGGTCTGCCGAGGACTAAGCTGTCATCGGCTGTATCTTCGGGTCACTTTGGGCTTCCTATTTTTGGACTTGGGCCCTGACCTCCTTTAGTTTGGGGCCTGTGGACTCCCTATAAACGAGCGAGCCGGGCCCCTAAACTATTAGACCCCACAATTATAAATATTCAATTATAAATATGCTATAAAAAAAATTAGTCTACATGCATACAATAAATTATTGTGATTGTGTGTAATCTTGTTTTCCTACAAAATGTTTCTAAAAAAGGTGAGCTCCATTTCAATTTTATTCTATTAATGTTCTAACAAATCTCTTGAATTTGGTTGTGTATGGTTTCTTTTCTTTTTTTCGATAGAGTTGTGTATGGTTTCTATTAAATATTAAGTAATAATTCTAAATTCATTTTGATTATATTCAATCATCAAGGGGTCAGTCAAAAGCTCTAAATCAACTAATTAAAAAGCAAAGTGAGTGTAATTCTTGTGATCCTTTTATTAATTTTGTAGGGATAAAGGGCCCAGATATGGTATTGGGTCGTGGGCCATGCCTGAGGACATCAAATAGTCCGAGAATAGGTAAATACTAATGAAGTCATTTAGATTAATGGTTCGTGGAAGAAGTCTAGTCATAAGAAACTGGAAATGTTGTCTGAGGAGAAGTACCTTCTCGGCTAAACGAGGTAGAGGTCAAAGGTCCGACCCTTCATCAAGAACAAGGCAACGAGTAATCATGCTGGCAAGGATAAACATCAGATAATGATAAAACAAAAGAGAGTTGGGAAATATCTGAGAAGAAAGCTGCTACCATCGCATTGAATGCACTGCAACTAACTCCCTAGCCACATTAATGTGAAGGAGATACCTAAACAGTAACATTTAACCTTACAGCTACCCCCAAAGATTTCAGGAAGGTACTGATAAGACAAGTATCAAAACCAGCAATCTGATCTACACGTGGAATGCTGAGATGAAGTAAGGAGGGGGAATATAAAGAAGAAAAATCTCATTACAAAGGGATCATTAGATAATTTGTAGAAAAACCACTATACAATTAAGAACTGTAATTTTGGCTAAGTCTAAGAGAAATATATAAGAACAACCTTCCTCGGACTTTTCCGAGGGGGATTTTCCTTACCCAAAACTATTTGTTTTATGCTTTCTAATAACAACTATCCTATTGTGATCATTAGACATCTAACTCATTGAAAATTCAGTTTCAAGCTCATTCTCTATAAATTCATTGTTTTGAGCTCTTTTGGCCATTGATATTTGTTTTGGGCTTTGAGAGCAAATCGCACCCTTACAAATTCCTTGCTCAATATAGGATTAATTGTCTAAGATGATTTTAATTTTCATATTATCGGTCGTTATGACTATAGGCATATCAATTCTACTACCAATGTATTTTTTACCTTTTCCACATGTTGACTTTTCTAAAGGTCCTATTTTTTTTTATTTGACTTCATGTTCAATAGGATATGGTTCAATAATGTCTCAATCAAAGGAACTTCAAATCTATCGATAGAAATGCTACTATGTTGAATTTTTAGGAAAATGCAGTACCAACTATAGATGGAAAGTAAAAACGTTGCAAGTTAAGAGATTTATGAAACTACAAGTTTGCAAGCAAGTTAGGTTTTTTTAGATATATATCATTATTCAGGGATGGAACTAGGATTCATATCGGGAGGGCAAAGCTTAAAACCAAAAAAAATCTTATGAAAATAAAAACTAACATTTATTTCATATTTAACAAAATACTACATACAAAATAATTGTTTTTTAAACATTTCATATTATAAAGCACATCAACAAAGTATAACATACAAAATAAGTGTTTCTTATTTTGTACGTTATTTTTGTTTAGTCCATATTTATTTATTTATTTTTTTAGTTAAAGGGGCATGAATTTTATTTATTTATTTATTTTCTTGTAGGTCAATATCTAAATATTTTAGAGGAGAAGAGACAAATATATATATATATATATATAAAGGCAAATCTTAATTTTTTTTATACTAGTTTTTTTTTAATGGTTGGGGGGGGGGGGGGGGGGGGGGCAATGGCCCCCCTCTGCCCTAGTGTAGGTCCGTCCCTGCTATTATTAGTTTTTTTAAGAGTTTCTCCCTCTTTTCGTATGTATGTGCTAAAAATACTTAGTATTCTTAAAATAAATAAAAAAAGGTTATATAGATGAGAAATATAAATGGTAATTGAAGTAAGGACTTGTAAGATATATTGAGTTAATAATTATAAACTTGCTATGAATCTAGTAAATCTTCATAAACATGAAATAGTAATGATTGCAAGTGTGTGTATATATATATATATATATATTACTTGCATTTAATAACTTATAATAATCCTAAAAACTAGAAAGCAAATACAATAACAAGAGAGAAGTCGTTGTTGATTAGTTTATGATTTGAGTTGGGTGTCCTTGAAAATCAGGTCCTCTATTTATAATCGAGATCTCTAACGGTTGTCGAATGTTGTTAGGAATTATTGACAGTTCTTTATCTCCACCTCTCACCTTCTCCTAGAACTTTAACAACATTTTCCTCCATTCCAAATGTGCTACTGAAACATGGTAATCGCCATCATTCCTTTATTAACACGTTTAAATTGTGTTTTCAGTATTGCCAATTTATACGTGTCACATACCTATATTGCCATTTGTGTTCCATTGGTGAATTAATAAATAAATAAATAAATAAAAACTTATCTAACATATTTCGCTGTTCCTTTTCCTTTTTAATGTTGTTATATTCCATTTGTTTAAGAGATTGGTTTGACATATCATGGTTTTCCTTTATGTGTGTTGTTCTAAAAGTAGGACACAACAATCTCATATTATTCTCAAATTAGCATAAAAGAGTTTAATTAAATATTGTAGTGAGCCAATATGTAAATTGCTATATTTAGAATTATTGTAAAATTTTCGTGATATTTTGTTGTGTCACGGGCATTACTAGTTTGTCTAATTATGAGATTATCACATAATTGGAGAAGGAGCCGAGATGCCAAGCCCATCATCTAACTCTTTTAACAAAGATTATAGAGGGAATCGAAGAGATGGGATGGTAGGCCTCTAAACAAAATAAACTACTACTATAAAGAAACATTTTTTTTGGTTGAAGAGAGAGGGCACTACCAAGAAACTGCTACTAGTACATTTTTGCTCTGCCTATCAATTATCGTCAGCAATAATTATATTCTAACGGCAGGCCTTGACCAGCAAAAAATTGGTCGATAACGGCTTGCAGATTTCGTGCTCAAAGAGAGTGCTTATCCTAAAAATTATTTTCATGGATTATCATTTGTCCTTTGTGGTGGGCCATTTATTATTGCATGCAAGTGTGGTTTCTTTTTTTTGGCTACATACATGCAAGGGCGGCTTCTGTCATTTAATGCGTTGAGTTCAAACTCCGTCTAACAAATAAGGGTGAATTCTTATCCAAAAAAAAAAAAAAAAAAGGTAATGAAGATAAGAGTGAAAAAAAAAAAAGGAAAAAAAAAAATTGGAATAACCCTGCGGTTATCATTATTTTAAAGATTTTGTTAATGAATTAATGTCTTAAAAGTATTTGTTTATGAAATTTTTTTTTTAAAAAAAATTTGTATGAGAAAAAAAAAACTAATATTTTTTATATTTTTTTTTATTACAAATAATAGTCTTACAAATTGACGTGTCAATGTTGGTTCATGTTTAAATTTTAAGCGTTATTTTGATTGTGGGATGCCTTGATGGCCTTTTTTAATCTTCCAATTTTATGATTTGAATTATTTTTTGTTTTTTTTTTTTAAGTGTAAAGCCCTTTAGGCTCCATTCTACCTCAACAAAGAAAACTTTTACAACATTGATGATGATTCTTTGTACAGATGGTAATTAAGTTAACTATTGTATATCAATTATATATTATGAGATGAAAGCCAAGTAATAACTACATCGATAAAGGGAATATCCTAACTATGCTATGAGGTGACTAATGAAATAGAGGTATCTATTACGAAATAATGATTTTTTTTTTTTTTTTTGAGAAACACGAAATAATGAAATTCAGAATAACAAGGTCATTATCAAGCAAGAAAAGAAAGGATAAAACTAGAAATTTAATTAAGAAAAATACAATTTATAAAGTTACATTAATAATACTACCAAAATAATAATAATAATAATAATAATAATCACCGTATACCTTTAGTGCGATGGTCACTTTACAAGTATAAGTGGTTGTGAAATGTGGGATGTGGGGGTTCTAGGGACATGATTTTAACAACCCAAGAATGACGTTGGGCTCGTATGTAAAGGGCCCTAACAATATGATTTGTAGAGAGTGGGCTTGAAAGGCAGGACCTTGGGCACAGGTGAGCGGTTTAGTCGTAGTTTTTATGGGAGCTTATATATGGACGGACTTGGGCTTGACCAGCTAAGCCCTCCACTAGTGCGGGTTGTAGGACTTAAGTCCTCGGACAGCGTCCGAGGAGCCTTGTATCCTTCCTTTTCTCCCTTTTGCAGGGATTTCCCTCCTCCTGGGCCGGAGGATCTCTTTCTCCTTCGCTTTCTTTTTCTTTTATACTAGTGTTCACTTCCCCTTTTAGTGTCTATGTGTAAGTTTTTACTTTTTGGGGTGCAGACCTGTCCTGTCAATCCATACCTAGAGTGGTTGGGGGTCGTTGAAAAAGTTAAGTGGCATGGTTTGGAGCATGGGCTTGTCAGATGCTGGATTCTGTATTACGGTGTTGGCAGCTTTCTCCTTTGTCCTGCCCCTGTACCGAGTTTGTCCTTTTCTTCGGGCACTTTGTGAGGTGCTGAGCATAAGATTGTCCTCGGCCATATCCTTGTGCCTTTTTTTTGAGCCTTCATCATGCGTCCTCGGCAATAACTCTCCTCGGCTCAAGCCCTGGGCCCTAACGTAGAGTGGGCCTGGGCCACGAATTCTCTGGCCCCACAATAGCCCCTCAAAATCCTGCTGCCCAACTTTTAGTTGGGGAGAAGGGTTTTGGTGATGTTGGGCCCACATCATGGCCTGCTCAAATTCTGTACTTTACTGATGATTGCGTTTTTCCATTTGCATGTGAGACGTGCCGAACTGAGAGGCCTCCCTTTAGTTTTTACTCACGCGGTGTCCTCTGACGTTTCAGTGTTCGAGGCGCGCCTTCACGAGAATCTTCAAATCTTACGGTTGCAGATGATGTTGGAAATCGATCCAAAACCATCTTGTCCGTAGCGTTCCTTGGAAACTCGTATAAATTAAATGCCACCATCTTGCCCTCTCTATAAGTAGGATAGGAGGTTATTCCCCTTGCACATAACCCTTCGGCTCCCTTCAAAATCATACTCCTTTAGCCACAATCACAGTCTCCATATCCAGCGCTATCCACCCTTAGTGCAATATGTTTGAGGCACGGGTAAGGGTGAAGGGACTACATCCGCCACAGAGGCACCGGACCCCTCCGAAACACAAGGTGGTGCGGTTTGGACAGGGGAGGCACAGACTCAAGATGATCTTTCATCTTGATAAGGTGGGGATGGTATCTCTACCTCTTTCAGTCAAAATCCGAAGCAGGTACTGATCGCATCAGATTTTTGATGTGTCAGAAGTAAGGTTCTCCGCCATCAGCGCTGTTTGCTCTATCGCAGGCGTGGTTAACATGGAGGCTCATCAACTTCCGGTTCCCTGCACCTTTTCTTCAACGGTGCTAGCCTCAAGTTGGGCTCCCTGCACCTTTTCTTCAACGGTGCTAGCCCCAAGTTGGGTTCTTTTGCTGCCTGAGTTGTAGGCATGTAAAAGTATTGAGGAATGGTCTCCTTGGATAACATTTTGGAACGGCAACATCCCTCTTCTCTGCACCTCTTCTTCGGCTTTTTCTTCACTCCCTTGTATCTTTTCTTTTAACTTATGTAGTTAGTTTTTAGTATAAGCTTATTCAAGCTCTTTCATTGTACGTTGTACTATTTCTTTTTCCTAATAAAAGATGAATTTGTTCCTTCTAAATACCTTTCTTTTCTGCGGCAATTACTTTGTGAATGGGTATGCTACATGTGTATTTTCCTTTAATGACACTTAGAGCAGGAAACCTTGAAACAGAATCCTACTAATTTGAACTTATCGACATTATCAAGTATAATAATGCCAACTTCCAATAGATTAAACTCATGAAACTAAACGAGATAACAGCTGAGTGCTCCGTAATGTATGCGAGGCGACCATCCGAGAACGATAAACTCTAAATAAACCATCCGAGAGGGTTGCCGAGCAGTGAAGGGCTTTGGCCGTGTTTTTGATAATACTTGACCCTATAACAGTCGCATCAGTTCTCTTGGTATTGAGGATCCGAGGGTAGACTGGGGATTCCACTCAGTCTAGGGGTTAACCCAACTATCGATGGGTAACTCCTCTCCGGGGTAGATTTTAAAGGCCATATAATGTCCAGGTTGTGTCCAAACCCTGTAGTTTTTCTTCTAAGTCGTTGATTTCCCCAAAGGCTTGAGTCCGAGGACCATACAAGGCCTTGGTTCTGTCCAAAACTTGTAATTTTTCTTCTAAGTAGTTGGTTTCCCCAAAGGCTTGAGTCCGAGGACCATACAAGGCCTTGGTTCTGTCCAAAACTTGTAGTTCTTCTTCTAAGTAGTTGGTTTCCTCAGAGGCTTGAGTCCGAGGACCATACAAGGCCTTGGTTCTGTCCAAAACTTGTATTTTTTCTTCTAAGTAGTTGGTTTCCCCAGAGGCTTGAGTCCGAGGACCATACAAGGCCTTGGTTCTGTCCAAAACTTGTAGTTTTTCTTCTAAGTAGTTGGTTTCCCCAGAGGCTTGAGTCCGAGGACCATACAAGGCCTTGGTTCTGTCCAAAACTTGTTGTTTTTCTTCTAAGTAGTTGGTTTCCCCAGAGGCTTGAGTCCGAGGACCATACAAGGCCTTGGTTCTGTCCAAAACTTGTAGTTCTTCTTCTAAGTAGTTAGTTTTCCCAGAGGCTTAAGTCCGAGGAGAGGACCATATAAGGCCTTGGTTCTGTCCAAAACTTGTAGTTTTTCTTCTAAGTAGTTGGTTTCCCCAGAGGTTTAAGTCCGAGGACCATACAAGGCCTTAGTTCCGTCCAAAACTTGTAGTTCTTCTTCTAAGTAGTTGGTTTCCCTAGAGGCTTGAGTCCGAGGACCATACAAGGCTTTGGTTTTGTCCAAAACTTGTAATTCTTCTTCTAAGTAGTTGGTTTCCCCAGAGGCTTGAGTCCGAGGACCATACAAGGTCTTGGTTCTGTCCAAAACTTGTAGTTCTTCTTCTAAGTAGTTGGTTTCCCCAGAGGCTTGAGTCTGAGGACCATACAAGGCCTTGGTTCTGTCCAAAACTTGTAGTTTTTCTTTTAAGTAGTTAGTTTCCTCAGAGGCTTGAGTTCGAGGACCATACAAGGCCTTGGTTCTGTCCAAAACTTGTAGTTTTTCTTCTAAGTAGTTGGTTTCCCTAGAGGCTTGAGTCCGAGGACCATACAAGGCCTTGGTTCTGTCTAAAACTTGTAGTTCTTCTTCTAAGTAGTTAGTTTTCCCAGAGGCTTGAGTCCGAGGAGAGGACCATATAAGGCCTTGGTTCTGTCCAAAACTTGTAATTTTTCTTCTAAGTAGTTGGTTTCCCCAGAGGCTTGAGTCCGAGGACCATACAAGGCCTTGGTTTTGTCCAAAACTTGTAGTTCTTCTTCTAAGTAGTTGGTTTCCCCAGAGGCTTGAGTCCGAGGACCATACAAGGCATTGGTTCTGTCCAAAACTTGTAGTTTTTCTTCTAAGTAGTTGGTTTCCCTAGAGGCTTGAGTCCGAGGACCATACAAGGCCTTGGTTCTGTCCAAAACTTGTAGTTTTTCTTCTAAGTAGTTGGTTTCCCCAGAGGCTTGAGTCCGAGGACCATACAAGGCCTTGGTTCTGTCCAAAACTTGTAGTTTTTCTTCTAAGTCGTTGGTTTCCCCAGAGGCTTGAGTCCGAGGACCATACAAGGTCTTGGTTCTGTCCAAAACTTGTAGTTCTTCTTCTAAGTAGTTGGTTTCCCCAGAGGCTTGAGTCCGAAGACCATACAAGGCCTTGGTTCTGTCCAAAACTTGTAGTTGTTTATTTATTTATTTATTTTTCGAAGGTTAGCCCCTCAACCAAGGTGGGGGTAGTTAGCTTGATGTTAGAAGCCCCTAGAATTGCCTGTGCCATTGGCACTGCGAGGCATAGCCCCTAGCGGAGATTTATGTCGGAGCAACAACAGCATGTCGTTGGGAATGGAGGAACCTTTGCAGACCTTTGCTTGATAGAGGCTCAACTCCACCGCCACCTGTGCCAACGCGCAACTTTCCCACAGACGGCGCCAATTGTAGGGACACGATTTTAACGACTCAAGAATGACGTTGGGCTCGTATGTAAAGGGCCCTAACAATATGATTTGTAGAGAGTAGGCTTGAAAGGTAAGACCTTGGGCTCAGGTGAGCGGTTTAGTCGTAGTTTTTATGGGAGCTTATATATGGACGGATTTGGCTTGACCAGCTAAGCCCTCCATTAGTGCGGGTTGTAGGACTTAAGTCCTCGGACAGCATCCGAAGAGCCTTGTATCCTCTCTTTTCTCCCTTTTGCAGGGATTTCCCTCCTCCTGGGCCGTAGGATCTCTTTCTCCTTCGCTTTCTTTTTCTTTTATACTAGTGTTCACTTCCCCTTTTAGTGTCCACGTGTAAGTTTTTACTTTTTGGGGTGCAGACAATCCATACCTAGAGTGGTTGGGGGTCGTTGGAAAAGTTAAGTGGCATGGTTTGGAGCATGGGCTTGTCAGATGCTGGATTCTGTATTACGGTGTTGGTAGTTTTCTCCCTTGTCCTGCCCCTGTACTGAGTTTGTCCTTTTCTTCGGGCACTTTGTGAGGTGCTGAGCATAAGATTGTCCTCGGCCATATCCTTGTGCCTTTTTTTTTAGTCTTCATTATGCGTCCTCGGCAATAGCTCTCCTCGGCTTAGGCCTTGGGCCCTAACGTAGAGTGGGCCTGGGCCACGAATTCTCTGGCCCCACAGGGGTAAAGGCTGGTATTCAAGTCTCCAAAAAAGAATTTCATGGATATAAATACTTAGGTTAGACTATAGTAGAATTTCTATCTTATATTAAAAAATAAAAAATAAACTAGTGAGTTATTTTGGTTGTGTTGCTAATGATATGAGTATTTATTTATATTTGAGGCATCAATGGTTATCTAATAATACGTAAATTGTCAAAAACACTTTTCACTGAATTATCATTAGTCATTAACTGTTAATTTAAATTATAGTAATTATAGCAATCACATGCTCCACTTTTTATATTTTAAATACTGCTGTCAAATTATTATCACGTTCAAATGCTAAGCTACATTGTGTTGATATTCATTTACACGTGTAATCTCTCTTTAATGCCACTTGCTCTTTAATTATAATACTAACTAGCATGTAGTCTGTGCTTACGCACAGAAATATTAACAATTGTGATGATAAGATGTTTATCTTAGTAGATTCAATTTCCACATTGAGCATTATGAATGGAAGTAACTTAACACCAACATTTAAAAATCAAATTGGACACATAGCACAAAATTAAACTACAATTAGAAATTAATTTGATTCAATTTGAATTCTAAAATTGAACTTCAACTTAATATAATATATATGATTATATTTTTGTCACTTTTAACAAATTAACAAAATCTTAATCCAGACACACTAAAAACTATTAAAAAATAAGAACTAATCATTGAGCTTGGAATCTTCTTGGAGGCGCCAATGAAGCTCTAATGTATGAGAGTGTGAAGCAAGGAAGAGTGGGATTGAACATTGTGTTTGAACCCGACCTTGCTCTAAAAAATCCGTAAGGAGGAGGAGAGGGCAGTGTGTGGATCTAGTTGGTAGAGGTTGAGAGAGGAGGAGACATGGGATGAAGATATGGAATTAGGAGGAGATGATGTTTTACTTTTATAGTCTTTCTCGTTGGACTCCTTAGTTCTGGTTGTGGGATTAGAAGAGCTCCAGACTCTATTGAGATCACCCATAAAAGTGTGCAGGTGAGATGTTCTTGCTTAGGCCAATGAGTATTACTATTGTGGTTTTCTTGGCTTCCGTGTTAAATGTTAATGCATCATTGATTTGGGCACAAAAATTAGAAAATTTAGATAAGATACATGACACAAAATTGGAGTCCAATTTATAATCTCCATGAAAGTGTGCAGGTAAGATGTTTTTGCTTAGGCCAATGAGCATTATAATTGTGGTTTTATTGGCTTCCGTGTTAAATGTTAATGCATCATTTATTTGGGCACAAAAATTAGAAAATTTAGATAAGATACATGACACAAAATTAAAGTCAAATTTATAATCTAATTAATTTTTTTTTTGAGTTTTGGTTAGGACAAGTGGCGCAAAATTGAGAATCCAATTGAAATCTAATTGGATTTTCTCTCTGCTTCACCTATTATTATATATATAGATTATAATACTAATAGCCAACTTTTCAGCAAAAGACAAGAAAGCAGTAAACAAATTAAGTTATAGAAAAATGCTAAAGCTAAAGTAGTGATGAATTTGTAACGTTTCAAAAACAAAATATTCTAGTCGGTGCACAAGAAAGTTTGACAAAAATATTTATATATGATACTGATACATGTTTAATTCATAAAAATATCAACAAATAAAAAGTCAAATTAAAAAATTTGTAGAAAATAAGTTACCGAATTTAGTTAGTTGTTTAGATTTTAGAGAATATCTAACCTAATTTAATGATTTTTTTTTTAATGAATTAGATTGCTTTATACAAAAGGCGGTGACTTATTTTAGAACTATATGGAGTTCTAAAATCAAATTTTTTAAAAATAAATTTAAATGATGACATGGAATAATATAAGCTTTTAAATGCTAACGTGGAAATATTAGCATAAGAGTATTGTAAGTCTTGTCTTCCATGTCACCACAGTAAATGTTAATCTTATACTCCAATTTTAAAAGTATTGCTAGTATTATGAGTCTTGTTTTTCTACTCTCTTTTTCTCATTCTTTATGTCTTTTGTATGTATCATCTCAAAAAAATAAAGGTAGTCACAGGTGGAATTATCTTATACTGACTGATTTCGCTCCGGCAGCAGCCACCACAGTAAATGCAGTGCCTCCTCTCAAAAAGAAATCCTGTCTTTAGAGGCAACAAAACATGAAATAATTTAGTTTCTCAAAAATAAAAAACATGAAATAATTTAGGAGGCATAGCAGTCGCCATTACTGCTTTTGGAATAGGAGTCAATAATTTAGGACGAAGATGGTTTTATGTCAATAATATATTAGTATCTCCTAAGCAAGCACTAGCACACATCTAACCCCTAAAAAGACTATTGTGAATCGGTTGGGAGTCGAGACATTACACTTATTTATTTTTCTGTTGTACTTTACTGTTTTTTTTTTTTTTTCTTCGCGCATCTAACTCTAGGCCTTTAAGGAAGGCATGTTGTGTGTCCATGCGGCACTTTAAATGTGATAATGGACTACGCTACAGAGAGAGCCCTCTTCCATATTCCAAATTCCACCAACTCAATTAATGGCACATTTACAATTTTACAGCTCTACACTTTCTTTAGCTCAAAAGAAAAAGAAAAAGAAAAGGAAAAAGGAAAATATTATGGTTACTATTAATTTTATTATAAAATATTTATAAATTCATTTTATTATAAACTATTTATAAATTAATGTTGTAATGAATGTGATTGGTATTATATCAATAATAAAATAAATAAATTTATGAATTATCTTTTTATGATTTTTTTACCTGAAAATTACTTTTTATAATTGGTGACAAGTTTTTTTTTTTTTTTCTTCTTTCTCTCTCTCTTTAGAATAGGTAACACATTAGATTGTTAAGCTTACATATAAATTTTTAATATCCATGGCGTCGCTAAAAATAGTATTACTTTACTACATTAAATTTAAGGACACTAAATTTATAATTTTCATTCATTTAGATGAGTAATTATTTAGTATTTTTGGAGTAAAGTAACATAGTACTTCCTCCATTCATATGATAGTGGGTTCTACTAATAAAATTCATGGTGGGTAGGGGCAACTCCACATTGTGTCTAGGGTGGTCACCCTGACTTGGAAAAAATAATTATATATAAATTTTGAAAATTTTATATTTTTTAAACCTTAAAAAAAATTTATGACCAACCTCAATTTTTTTAGACCTAGCATAATTAAAATTTTGACAAAGTTTGGCAACAAATTTTATTGTAGTCTTGTAGATTAAGATTACAACTCCACTTAATTTTTTTTTTTTTTATTGGATGTGAATTTTGACAAATAAAAATCAATAGCTATGTTATCAATGAAATGTTTAAATTTTGAGTTTTTGAAGTCTAAAATTATGCATAAAAAATAAGTTTATGAATCGAATAATTAACAACATCTGATTGGCATGAAATTTTATATGTGTTTTGAAAACAAAAAGAACATGCAATTCAATGGTAAGATTTTCAAAATATGTAACCATGTTAATTTATTTAGTGAAAGTTGTAGCATTGGATTACAATTAAGTTTGTAGCCAAACTTCGGTCCCCTTAACCATATATTAGGTATTTACAAACAAAAAGAAAAGGCAAAAATAAAATTTTTATTAAACTAAAATTTTGAAAGAGGTGTTGCTTACAGTAGTGATAATAAGACTATTATGCAATAATTTCAAAATAATAAAACCCGTAGAAGGAATTTGCAAGACTTTTATATATTTGCATTTTTTTTTTTTTGTTGATGTATGAAGTTATATTTTTATTAGATTTTATATAATTTAAGATTCTCAATAAACAACTTGAAAAAAAAATTCTTGAAGCCACCACTGATGGTGGGATATTATGGGAGTAACTAATAATTTTTTTTTCCTATGTTGATGAATGCCATTCCAAATGGTTTATCCCAGAGAAACAAAACAAACACAAAAAGAGATACCAATGATTACGAATTCTCCCAAAATTGAGTTTCTTCAAATGCAAATTTATAGTTTCCAAAGTTGTAAGTACTTAGACATAATGAAAGTTTATTAGCATCCCCATGGGTATACTACCCTTCAAATTTGGGCCCATTTAGCTCTGCATAATGGGGCTTAAGATATTTAGCAACATTTGTTATTTGTCTAACAAACAATTTTTCTATGTAGTTTTTTCTAATGATTTTAAAAACCAAATCAAACAAGTTAATTCAATCGATTCAACTGTGAGTCAAGATTTAAACTTGTCAAGCCCACATTACAAAAATGCAAAAATGCAAAAATGCAAAAATGCAAAAAAAAAAAAAAAAAAAAAAAAACCCAAATGGGTTAAAACTAGTCAAACAATTTAACCATCAAAACTGGCTTCTGATTCTTGATTTTGACCCATTTTTTTACTTATAAATATATATATATATATATATATATATATATTTATATATATATATATATTAGGCTAACACAAAAGCAAACTGAAATTAAAATAAAAAATGTTGAGCCCACACAAAAGTAAGCCAATAATTGAACTAGCTTAGCATTAATGTTTGAAATTTTGAAGTTTGGTAATTATGGAAGAGGATGTATAGTATTTCATTTTTTAACTAGTTTGTAATTTCATGCATATGTATGGATATATTTAAAATATATACATTAAAATGTATAGTATAATTCTTACATATATAATTTAAATATTATTGATAATCATTTCCATATATTTTTTTTAACTCTTTAAAAAGTCTTGTAAGAATATTATTAGGTAGAAAATGTAAATAGTCAATTTTTTTTAAAAAAAAAAATTTATGTTCATTAATTCTAGACTCTTTGATGGAAATTTATGATGTGGTCCCACATTTGATTCCAAAATTAAAAAATAAAACTCTCTAAAAACAAATAATTTATGATACATGGTGCAAAATTGGACTTCAATTGTAGAATCTAATTAGATTTTTTCTAAGTTTTACCTATTAATATATGTGTGTGTGGGGGGACTTAATGTCTTTCTTACTAAACAGGTTATACATTGAAAAAAAAAAAAAATATATATATATATATATATATAAAGAATGTTTTTACTTATAAATTAGTCCTTTTTTTTCGCTTCATTTATCATTCTTAGAAGCAAATGTCCCGGAATGAAAATTTACAAGATTAACAAAAGATTAAATTTGTACAAAAATTTTGGATGACAGTCAAATTTTCTCAAAAAAGATAACAGTCAATAATTTCTCTCTCTTACAAAAAGTCAATAATCTATATATATATATATAAAACCGAAGCCTTTGCTGGCACCACAATTTTCCACGTCAGTATAAAAAATAAAAAATCAATTTTCCACGTCAACATAAAAAAATAAAAAATCAATTTTCCACGTCAGCATAAAAAATAAAAAATAAATAAAAATTATAACTCCTCAAAACCCTAGCAACCTTACCCCTCTCTCAAGTTAAGAAATATAAAACCACGGTTTCTGCAAACTCTCTCTTTCTCCAAACGTAAGAAGCCCTAAAGCATTCAAGATCTACAAAACCCTAGCAACCTTACCCCTCTCTCAAGTTAAGAAATATAAAGCCACGGTTTCTGCAAACTCTCTCTCTCCAGACGTAGGAAGCCCTAAAGCATTCAAGATCTACAATGCACGGTATAGATTTTAACTTATAAAGTTCAGCTTTTGTAAGGTTAGTTTGTTTATATATTTAGTCCTTATGTTTAGGTTTAGGTTTTAAGAGATTTATATATTATTACTATGTGGCTGAATTTCCCGTGACATCAGTTTTATGTTTTTTTTTTTTTTTTAATTTGTTTTGTGGAAGGTTAGTTTGTTTACATAAGTTCTTTATCTCAAAAATAAGGCTTTTATTTCTACTGCAAGAACTATTTAGGTATGTATCCCTTGCAAGCACACATGAACTTAAATTGTCTTTTAATATATGCATGCTTTATTATTTTCTAATAGTTTTCCCGTGCATCGCACGGGTTAGCGACTAGTTAAAGTTAAGCATGTGCTCTCCTTCTCCCTCAACTAGACCACGTTATAATTGTTATATTAGTGTAAAATTTATATTTGTTTTTAACCCTAACATGACCTATTTATTAAACTGGCCAATCGTATTGACTTGTTTATTAGATTTTATTAAAATAAAAAAATATATATGAAAAAAACACAAAAAAAAATGTAAGGACTAGATTTGGGTCCCTAGCCCAAAAGATGAATGAACTTAGGTCCAAGAAACCTAATACAATGAATTTGTAGAGAGTGGGTTGGAAAACTGGGCTTTAATGAATCGGACAACAAGTAAAGTGGATTCAGATAACAAGAAAATGAAGATAGTTTGGTTTAATCTAAAGAAAATCGTCATCGACACAGTCCGAGGAGATCAGTTCTTATATATTTCTCTTAAGTTTGATTACAAGTTTAATTCCTGATTGCTATAGTATTTTTCTCTTAATTTCCCGATCCCTTTCCCTCAAGGTCTCCTTTCTATTTTATACTATCTTCTTCATTCATCTTTACCCTCCACGTGTAAACTAGATTGCTAGTGTTGATTCCTGTCTCATTAGCACATTCTTGAAGTATTTGAGGAGTAGCTGTAAGGCTGAAAGATATTGTTCAGGTATCACTTCTTCAATAATGCGGCCAGAGAGTTATTTACAAAGCATTTAATACGATAGTAGCAGCTTTCCCTTTAGATATTTCATGGCCTCCCTTTGTCTTGTTCCTTCTGGATATTTATCCTCATCAGTGGAACCGTCCAGAACGTTACTCTTGATGTCAGACCACATCTTCTGACCTCGACTTTGCCTAGTCAAGGAAGCATTCATCCTCGGATCACTTCCCTGGAACATAACGCTTAAATCCCTTCCTTTATTTATTAGTGCTGACCTCTATCCCATGTCTATCCATCCTCAGACCTATGAGGTGTTCTCGAACTGGGCCCCTAGCACGATACATTCTACTGGGCTTAATATCCTTACAATAATATATTTTTAATATAAAATTCAGAATTAACGAGTAATTGCATCATAAATAATCATTCAAAACTAGTACTATAACAAAAAACGTTTATTACAAAAAAAAAAAAAAAATCATTGCAATAACATTAAAGTCATTGCAATAGTTTATGTGAAGTATTGCAATAAAATTTGAGGAAATAGGTTTGTACTACAAAAAAAATTTGTTGTTGCAATAAACAATTTACTATATTTATACCTTAAATATTTTAATGACAATTTTGATATAATACTATATTTGCCGTTGCAATAAACAATTTATTATTTCGAATATCTTGTAGCAATAGGTTATTATTTGCTTTTCATCATCAATTCCAGTGCATGTGTGTGCACATTTTAGTTTCAAATTCTAAAACTATAAATTAAAATTGCCATCTTTCTCTTTAACTCTCACACACACAGATACAACATTCTCTTCCTTTTCTTTCTCTCTGAAAAGCCCATTTGCATAACATTCTCCATACTCAACCTAAACCTTCTTTCACTTCCTCTGTTACTTCCAACCAAACAACAATGTGCATTAGATAGTAATCTCAGGTGATGATATCATGAAGGCTTTGGTTTTTTTTTTTTTTGATTCGGTTCTCAAATGTGCATTAGATAGTAAAGTGATTAAAAAAAAAAAAAAATACGTAGCTCATTTCTGTTGGCTGTTGATGAAAATGTTTCTTAGTTGCAGACCTTTTACTGCTCTTTTAGTTCTTTCTCTCTGGTTGTTGCTTAGTTGTGGTTCATGCTATGGTGTCCAAAGTGATATAGATTGCTTGAAAGCTATTAAGAATGCACTTGACGATCCTTACAATCACTTGACCGTTCCATGGAATTTTAGCAACAACACTAAAGGTTTCATCTGTCAATTTATCGGGATCAAGTGTTGGCACCATGATGAGAACAAGGTTATAAATATCCGACTTTCGAGTATGGGTTTCAAGGGCCAATTTCCTGGTGCCATTAAGACATTACAACAAAAATTGTTTATTACAGCAAAAAAAATCGTTACAATAACATCAAAGTCATTGCAATAATTTATGCGAAGTGTTGCAATAAAATTTGAGGTATAGGTCTATGCTACAAAAAAAATTTGTTGCAATAAACCTTAAATATTTTAATGACAATTTTGATGTAATAATATATTTGTTGTTGCAATAAACAATTTACTACTTCGAATATCTTGTAGCAATAGGCTATTATTTCATGAATTTTATTACAATAAATTGCAAAGAATTGAAAAATATAACTTGGGTCAAATTATTGCAACGGTATCTTTATTGTAATAAATAATTGTTTAATATTTTTTATTATAATAGATTGTAAAATAATTGGAATTAGATCATTGTAATAATATATTCATTGTAACTCTATGTTTGTCATTACAATAGATTGTAATATAATTTATATTTTAGTTATTGCAATGTTATATTTGTTGCAATAAGTTGTCTCTTTGAAATTTCTATTGTAATATATTGCAAAATAATTAGTATCAAGTTTTTACAATGGTTTCTTCAATTTAAGTTATTAAAAAAAATTTGATTCTTTCAATTTATGTTATTGCAAAAAATTTTCTAAATTCAATTTAGTATTAAAGCCTCTATTGCAACTAAAAATTATAAATTATTGCAACTAATTATTATTGATATAATAATTTACTACTTTTAAGTTACTGTTGTAATGACTTTTAATTTTTAGCTGTGATATTATGTCTAATACCACTATACTAATTTTGTGGTATTAACACTTGATGTAATAGACTTATTTTGGTGTAGTGTAAAACATATCTCAATATCGCAAATAATCAATTGCATTATGTCAAATAAAGTAAAATACAACAACTAGTAAGTTTATATACCTAGGGTTTGAAGTGTACATTAGTAAAATGTCATTTAATTTAACGGGTTCCATAGGTTGAGCACTAACCCACCTCGTTTATTAAACGGATTAGTCACATTAACCCGAATATGACACGAACCCATTAATACTCTGTTTGAATGTTTAAAAAATGAGGGGAAGTAAAGTAAAGGGAATGAGAGTAATTTAATTAACTTATTTGGAAGTTTTTTTAAGGAATGAGGGGAGGGGTTTCAACTACCTCTAACCTCTCATTTTTAATTTCCCAAAATTGGAGAGATTTGGAGGGAGAGTAGAGTGCATAAATTATTGACTAAATAAATTACCTAATTTACCCTTATTATATTAACAAAATTACAATGTTTTGTAACGTTAAAAAAAAAAAAAAAAAAAATCTGTAACCCACAAATTTCTCTCAAGCTCTCTTAACTCTCTCAGCTCTGTTTAGAATTTTGTTGTTTTGTTTTTGTTTGTTTTAGCTGAAATAACCAGAAATCGCTGCTCAACTTGAATTTGGAAGAAAATTGAGTTTTTTTTTTTTTTTTTTTTTTTTTTTTTTTTTTCTCAGTAACCATTCAGTGCGTTAGTATTGTCTTTGTTTGAATTTGTTTGTTGTCTTTTGTATTTTCTTTCAACATTGTCTAGTTGCTGTGTACAGAGAAGACAAAAGTGATTTGAGTTTGATTGCGTGATTTCCCCGCCCTTTCCCATTGTTTGGGTAGTGAGAAAATCAAGGAATTTGAATTGATGGAAGTTATTGTTTTGGTTTGATGTGAAGTGGTATCTATTTTCTGCAATAACTAAATTCAATATTTTGTTGATTTTTTCAATAAACAAACAAACCAAACATTTTTTTTCTTATTTTAATTATTATCAATTAAGGATGGTTTTTTTTAGTATAATAAAAAAGCAAAAAAAATATTTAATCATAGACCAATGTTAATTATTTAATTCACATAAAAAAAATTATAAAAAAAAAATATTGCATGTTATAGTCATAATTATTTAATCTAACAAATTAATCATAAACAAATGTTACAAGTCAATTTTCAAATAGGAGTAAATTTGTCTATTTAAATCATTTCTTCTCATTTCCATCCTAATTTTTAAAATATTCAAACAACAGGAAGGGTTAATTACTCTATTTCCCTTACTAATTTTAAAAATATCCAAACAAGATGGATGATAACCAATCTCATCTACTCTCATCCCCTCTACTCTTCTCCCTCTCTAAACTTACAAACATGTCATAAGTCTCAACTCATAACTTGCTAATTTCGTGTCAGGTCGAGTTGAGTTTGTAAGTCGTGTTCAATTTTACTACCCTTACTTATATTAGAAAACTATTTTTAAAAAAAATTATGAAAAAAGAAAAGGTGACTAATATTTTTAACCATTTTTTAATTTTTCATAAAAATAAATTATTAGGCAGAACCTATGGGCATATAAAACGCTGTTAGCTTAGCCGACGCCTGACAACATCTGGAAATGCCCAAGCCGGACGGCGTTAGTCAATTCTAACCTTTTCAGTTTTCAGCTCGAAACTCGTTGTTATTACTACTTACTACGGTCATCATCAACGTCACGGTAAAATTTTCTCTCAATGTAATTAGTGCCAAATAATTTTGGTTTAACCTCGTTAAGTGGGTCCCAAAACCCATTTTTTACTGCTTTGTTTTTCTTCTCCCGGTTGACTATGTTCTTTTTGAATCTTTTCATTTCTGATTGTCAGTTTAACGGGTTACCGGTCGAGAATGTCCCTTTTTTTTATTTTTCCTTATTTATTCATTTTCTCACTTCTATGTTTTGGGTCAATTCTGTCCCATGTGGCACGTGACTTTTTCCTACTTAGAAGCCTAGGGCTATGGTTGCTGATCAGGGTAATAAATGCACGTCAGTGCCTTTTTTTTTAAATTACCGAGGTACCCTGTTTGTGCTGTTATTTTAATTTTACTAATTTAATTTTCCAAATCATATGGAGGTTAAAAAATTGGAAACATCACCTACTTTTTGATGAATGGAAACATCACCTACTATGTACTCCCATGTGTTTTTTTTATCAACACTATCCCATGTGTTTTGCTCTATAAAATATGCCTCTCGCAAACTTGCTCTATACAATATGCCTCTCACAAAGAGATGAGGGACTCGTGCCTAGAGAGCCCACATATCAATGAGAGGCCTACCGTCTACCCCATGTAACGGGCACAAAAAATAATTTTCCCTACTCTATAGTCTATTGAGAATGTTTTATTTGAAAAATGCTATAATCATAATATTTTGACAACACTTTCATAATAAGTCTCAGTTATCAAGTTGTTACAGGTTTTTAATTTAAATCCGTTATTGAAATTATTTTTTTGCCCACTAGTATAAACAAGTAATAACTTGACATATAAGATTTGTTTTGAAAATATTACATTTTTCAATCAAGAAAAGTATATATAATTGATTGAATAAATTTTATTACAATCATTTCATTAGATAAGGAAAATTAAAAAAAAAAAATTATTCATTTTCAAATTATAACCTAAGTAAATGAACTTACATGACTTTGATCTCCTAGTTACCCAAAAAAAAAAAAAAAAAAAAATTACAATGTATAAGTACTAATTTAAAAGTTCAAATGCTAAGTGATGAGATGGAAAATTGTTAAGCACTCACCTCACTCAATTTGAAATAAGTTTCTTAGAAATTAATGACCAATTATAATCTCATGCATTACAATTAATAAATGAGGACAAGAAAATGACATATGGTATTGAAATAGAATAAAACCTGAAATCTACAATAAGAATGTTAGTCCACATGGAATAAGTCTAAAATAGGAGCAGCAATTATTATCACCCAAAACTATAATAACAGCTGATCATGACTAGGATATTCATGGGATTAATTGATTCATAAACATTACGCCAGATTTGAATAGCACCTTTCGACATTCCCTAGGATTACCCTAAATTCGTTCATCATGTGAAATCCATGGGATTATCTACGGAAATAGGACAATCATGCACGATATCACAAATGTGAGTGTGAATAAATCTTAATCATATATTGAGCAAAATAATAATAATAAATCTTAATCATATGATCATGCTTCTCATGATTTATGATGTTTCAATCCTAAGAATCATTAATCAACCCATGAAATCATTTCTAACACACAATAATGTAACTAGTATGTTAAAATAACAAACCAAGAAAATTAATTTCAAATATTACATGCAGCATCTCTTCAAATAAAGAGCTTGAGGATGGATTACTTCAATGATTGATAAGCGAGGGTGTGAAATCAAAGATGTTAAGATGAGTCATTGTGTTGGTAAGGGGGGATTAACCCTCCCTGGGCTCATTTTAATAGGGTTTCAAAGAGTGTGTTATGTGTATTATAATGTGTTCAACTCTCTCTTATAAGTTACAGTATTTTTTAAGTGGAGTTTGTGATGTATTTTTTGTCTCAGAACTTAAAATTTCATGCCCTCGCCCCCCCCCCCCCCTCCCCTCCCCCCTCTTTGTGTTTGTGTCTATTTGTTTGTTTTTAAAAATTGGGGGGAGGGGGGTAATTATCTCACATTGCTTAATAGAGTATGTTGTGTATAGAATAACTTGTCATACACTCCCTTAAAATGTATCATGACTTTTGAGTGAAGTTTATAATATGCCTTTATATTAGAATCACATCACATCTCTCCTCTACGTGCATGTTTGTTTCTATAAGTAAAATAAAGAAAAGGAAAACAAAATACACTTTTAGGTTTTAATGTTCTTATTTTTTCTTTGGCCCCCCGGCATAAATTACTGTTTTTGCCATTGACTATTCCTATCATGTCCCCTCTTTGGGTCAAGATAATCTATGCGAGGCATGCAAGGGCAGCCATCTCAAATGAGGTGACTTTGGTATTATTGAGATAGAGATGAATGAGAAAGAGGATGTGTAATCATGAGAGTGCTAAATAGAGAGAAAGTAAAGTGTTTTGGAGAATATAATAAAATATGTACTAAATAAATAAATTAAAATTAAAACAGGAATAAAAAAGATTAAATTATGTTACAAATAATATAAGTATATATTAAATAAATCCCCACAACATATATACACGTTAGGGGTTGGGTAAGCAAATCTCGTTTTTTTCTCATGACCTCTTTAAAATGGAAAAAACTTTTATGAGACAGAACGGATAAAACAAAACAAATAATTTTTACTATCTCTAATAGTGTGAGATATTATGGCTAAAGAACCTTTCCCCTTTTTTTTTTTATTTTTTTTTATGAACCCTTTCCCCACAATTCATAATCATGCGTTGGAAGGGACAAAAAATTTCTCCCATTGATGATGAAGTTTGACCAAAGTATCACTCACTGACTTTACATTTGAAAAATGATTGTACAAAAATATATTGCTATGATTTAAAAAACGCATATAATAAAGATTTCAACCGTACCATCAAAACCAACCCCAATTTCCTTAGTTTTGACTATATAATAAATATTTGAAAAATATCCAATTCATGCTAGTTGTGGGATCAAGCAAAAGATTTTTATAATCTTTCAATGGATACAGGATATCCATTCAGAACTCCTTGTTTGGACTGATGACAATTTGACAACAACAAAATTTTACCCTTCAATTTCATTTCCTGAAAGACTACAAAATAGTTTTTTATTTTTATGGGCCGAGACAAATGTGCCTTTAAAACAAGTAGGATCCGATAAATCGTGCACAGTGGCTATGCATATGATATAAGAAGTGTCATTAAATGAATAAAGTTGAAAGTAGTTTTTATTCAGCAAAAAAAAAAAAAGAATAAAGTTGAAAAAGTACCACCTTCCCACATGGAATTCGTACAATCCATACGATAGATGATAGATCCATAAAGAGATGTAATTTTTCAAACACCTAGTTGAGCTGAGCTTGAGGAAAGCCTACACAGTATCATAGAAAGAAAAGTCTTCGCTCGCTGCAATCACAATGAGTTGCATTTCGAAGAGTATCTTTCTTGTTGTTACCCCCGAGGAATCCCAATTCCCAGTACTTGTTTTCAATGCAATGCCAATGCATGAAATGAAGAATTCAAATTAACTACGGATCCAAAGGTCGACCCAGTGTACTGGTCTATGAGTCTATCTATCTAGCTAGCAATTGGTCAGAATGGGATTTGGGTTTAACCCAACCAGATTCGTATTACAATTAGGTTCATGTCTAAAAGTAGATTAATCGATTAAAATAAAAAAATAATATGAAACATGATAAAATATTATCAAATCTACCAATTAGTAGATGGTCTTCCACAAGATTAATACAATTTAGAATTATTCAAGTAAAATAACTTGACCAAAAAAAAAAAAAAGTCAAATAATTTGACCAAATAACTAGAACTAGACCAGCTGGGACCTTGTAATTTTTTTTTATAATTATATATAAAATTAAAATATAAGATTTAAAATTTTGGGTTAAAAAATTGTACCGTACCTAGTCTCTACAATTAAAAATTAGCCTCCACATATGAGTCTATCTATCTAGCTAGCAATTGGTCAGAATGGGATTTGGGTTTAAACCAACCAGATTCGTATTACAATTAGGTTCATGTCTAAAAGTAGATTAATCGATTAAAATAAAAAAATAATATGAAACATGATAAAATATTATCAAATCTACCAATTAGTAGATGGTCTTCCACAAGATTAATACAATTTAGAATTATTCAAGTAAAATAACTTGACCAAAAAAAAAAAAAGTCAAATAACTTGACCAAATAACTAGAACTGGACCAGCTGGGACCTTGTAATTTTTTTTTTATAGTTATATATAAAATTAAAATATAAGATTTAAAATTTTGGGTTAAAAAATTGTACCGTACCTAGTCTCTACAATTAAAAATTAGCCTCCACAAATTGAAAGTAGATCCAAAGAACTCCAAAAAAAAAAAAAAAAAAAAATGGCCACCTAACCCAAATTCGTGGTCAATGGCCTTCTCCCAAACTTAGTTTACCCTCCAAACTTTAATCATAAATAATTTTAGGGATTTTAAAGAACGTGAAACTCCATTTTGATAGAGTATAAATGTATCAAGAAATAGTTATTTTGTATCTTTTCTTTTATTTACAATTTGTTAATATTATATGTAGACTAGTTTTATTTTTCTTATATTTATTTACTTTTGCATTTTAATATACCTTTTATCCTTGGATGATCAAAAAAAATTTAAGACCCGTTTGGTAAGGCATTTCAAGCAATTTTTTGAGCATTTTAAACACACTTAAATTTTTTCACCTACATGTATATCAAAAACACCCAAACAACATTATTCAAACTCCTCTACCAAATACCCCCAATTATTTTGGCCCTCAAAACATAGAATCCAAGTTCATCGTATGGTGAATCAAAAAATATCTTTTGTAGAATGTCATAATTGCATGATATATGAATACTCTATAAAATTTATTAAAAAATTACAATTAGAAGGTATATATCTTACAAATTTGGGATATATTCAATTAATAATATGCAATAAAATTTAAGCATTTGAATTGGATATATCAATTGGAAATGCTATTTATTATATATATATATATATATATATGTATATATTATCAAAAATAGTTCATACTAAAATATATTGTTTTGGTTATGGTTTCGTGATTCTCATGGATAAAAAACATGAAAAAAATTAAAGAGAGGAGAGAGAAGAGACAATCAAACAAAAGAGATGATGAGAAAAAAGACAATAAATCATTTTTTTATTAAAAAAATGTGAACACGTGTTGTAAGCCTATTCCAAAAAAAAAAAAAAACCAATAAAAGAAGCTACATTTTTATTGGCTTGATGGGCTTAACAAGATCCAGCACTATCTCATAATAATTTACATTGGAGTTTAAATTCTATAAGAATGGTGTGTAAAATCTATATTTTATATTATCTAATAAGTGATTGCTACATCAGCATTTTACTTAAAATTTAATACATCCTACCATACCTAATAACATCTCAATAAATTCTCAATTTGGTTAGATTTATGTATGTGTATTAGAATTGATTGAGTGTAATTGTATTTATTCTTAAATATGAGATAAGATGATGTGATATGTTGGGATTGGAGGAGTAAAACATGAGTTTTACACCACATCCTTATAGAATTTAATCTCTTTACATTGACCCAAAATAAATTCACATGTTTATAAATGAAACAATACACATCGATATAGCACGTACATACACATATTGTACGATACATGGTCAGCCCTAATACACCTATATAATACACATCCTTTTGCTCAGTTCTGTATTTATATAGTTATATATCGTGTATTCTACCATACTAATAATCATGCACAAAATAATATTTCAATCAGTAGGTGGTCTATCACACTATCAATACAACTCATAATTGTTCACAATTTTTTTTTTCTTCGAGAAATAAGCTGGTCTTAAACCTTCTAACCGACTCCAAAGACCACATTGAAGGTTTAGGCTCTACAACAACTTACTGAGATTGGCTTTGTAGCTTCAACTTATTGATCACCAAACATTAACACCATTGTATATTAGATATTCTGTATTTCTCTCTTTGTAGAACATGACAAAACCTCTCTAAATCTCTACTGAGTCATGCTATAATTAATAGGGGTGGAAATTCGTGTTCTTGTGTCGGATTTGTGTCTTGTCAACTAATAAGTATTTGACTATATGGATCAGCACTAACTTGACTCAAGCCAATCAAATCCTAACAAGAATTCTAAGCTTGTTTTCAATTAAATTTCTTTCATGCAAAAACTCAATAATTAATGCTCTGCAGTTAAACTCGTTTTCTATAAAAATAGTTAACACAACTCCACAACTAAAAGTTTTACAACTACCAATTTCACTTTTTTCTAATCCACTCCAAATTGTGAAATGTTCAACTCCTGTAGAATGGTGAAATGTTGTAACATATGGCTTGATAGAAGATATTCCATATACCACAGCTCTGGTGCAAGTGCTAGCCAAGACCCAAGAGTCAGACCAACCCCCCTAAAGGCTAAAGACAGATGCTAATGATGGGCTAACCATATTGCTTGCCTTCACATGACCAACTGCAAAGAATGCATGAACAGACATAATTATAACTAAAAGAGTTATTAATGAATTTTGTTCTATTTTTATTTGAAGTGTATGATTAGTTAGCTTCATTGAGATTCGTTTGAACAGCCATTGAAACAAGATAGAGTCACATGGATCAGCAATATAGGGAGGAAGGGGATAATTAGTCCCACAAATTGTTAATGAAGAGGACTAATTATAATAAATTAATAATCATACAATGTGATAGAAATTGAGAGACTTCCCCTCTTGGTTGGTGGTTGTGTTGTTGACATTATTGGAGCACATGCATGCGAACTCATAACTGCTAGGATCCCCTCCAGCCTACCATAATTAGTCTCACTTCTATTTCACTTTCACTTCCATTATGGTTTAAAAGTTTATAATGGAATGGGATGTACATTGAGTTATCATATATATATATATATATATTGTGGGATCATTTTTTGCTTTAAGGAAACTCATGTTTATCCTTAGGCAATTTTCGCTTGTCCCACATTGGAAAGATGACCTTCCCCTTTCTAGCTTATAACCAAACTAGTGGTACTCTTTCTAATTAACTCATCCCTTATAAGCTAGAAAGGGGAAGGCCATCTTTCCAATGTAGGATAAGCAAAAATTGCCTAAGGATAAACATGAGTTTCCTTAGAGCAAAAAATGCTCTCACATATATATATATATATATATACACATATACACACAAAGATATACATATTATTTATTTCTACAATTGGAAAATACACATAAGGATGTGTCATTTGAAGCATGTAGAAATCTAGAACTATCTAGGATTTCCAAGGAAAGAGTGGTTCAAAGGATCTAACAATGTTTTTGTCATCCTAAACCCTTTTTTTTTTAATCACTGTGCTTGACTGATATGACTTTCTTTTTTACTCTTTCTCAATATTAGATTAACTCAATATCTTGTTGATATTTCCCTTTATCATAAAATCAGTTTATCAGAGTTTTTTTGTTTAACTATTATCTTATTTTGTTTAAGTGCAACTTATTAAAACCTCACTTTTTAAGTATATATATACTTTAATCCACTTTCAACCAAAAAAAAAAAAAAACATATATAATGATGTTCAATAGACACATGATATTAAGCAATACCGGAGTCAAGTTAGGGGGTGGGGACACTGGGGAATGCCTCCTAATCTTGCCGACAATTAGATTTATAGTATGTTAAATCCTGGACCAACTAGGGGTTACAATAGGTATGAAAGTAAGATTAAAATTACCTTGTTTATACTTTAAGTAAGATAATATGTAATAAACTTGGATTAGACTTATATAATAAAATTAAAAGAGTAACGTTAAGACACAACAAATGCTTCAACAATTTCACAACACTTTTTATAATAACCTACCACCTCATATATGGGTCCATCACAATATGAAATTTAAAATTTTTTAATACTAACTTGAGAATGTTATGAAATTGTCACGAACTTTTGTTTTGTCCTAGACGTTATTCTAATTAAAAACTTAACTACAATTGTACCCTAATATCTCCAACTTCATTTACCCCCAATTGGGCAAGAAGAATTAATTATTTTGCTGAAGTCTAGCAAATTTTTTTCTTAATTTATCCAACTCTTCTTAAAATGTATACTCCTCCTTTTATATAATTGTGAATTTCACTAATTAAATTCATGGTGTGACTCATGATTTATGTGAGGGGGAGAAGTATGGATTCATTGTACTCCCGTATTCAATAATTTTTCCTTAAGATAACCCTCAACATCTTTCTCCTTTTGTATGATTTATGGAAAATTATTAGGTACTCCCCGAATATTATAAATGCGTATTTTATCTTCTCACATGAATGATTGATCCTATCATAAATTTAATTAGTAGGACCTACCATTCATGTAAGAGGAGGAAGTACGCATTTATGGTATTCTGAAGTACATAATAATTTCCTATGATTTTTTTTTGTTGAATAATAATTTCCCATGATTTATGCACTGTACCTGTCCATCAATCACTGGCTAGAAGTTTCATAAGCATTGCTATAAAATTTATAGGTAAAAGACTGTGTACTTCCAAAATATCTAACAATTTTCCAAATTTATAGTAGAGTGATGTGAACAATGAACAGGACGACAATTTGTTGGCTTCCAAATTTCCGATGTTACATATCAATTACTAGCTGAGCTAGCAGTTTCATATTCATGTACTGCCAGAATTTTTTTCTAGAAAGATGTACAGAACGGTCGGCAATCATTTAAGAAACAGTATTATATGTCAATTTATTGGCTTCTAAGTATCCAACGTAAGAGCATTTACATCACTTGTCATAAAAATTTATGTTTATTTTAATATCGGAATTTACATTTTTTTTAATTTTAAATAATTATTTTTTTCAAAAATACTCACTTTAAATTATTTATTCTAACAATATTGTAGGGACATGATTTACGGTCCAAGCCCAAGATGTATGAGATCTTGGTCCAATGAGCTCAGTACAATAAATTTGTAAAAAGTGGGTCAAATAATTAGGTCCTAATGAGTTGGACAACGGTTAGTACTGAATTAAATAACAATCAAACACAAATAAGAGGTTATGATATCAATGGACTTTTAGTTCGAGGAGGTCACACTTTTATAAATTGATTACAATTGGATACAAAAACAATTTAAATTGCTACAATATTTTCTCTCTATTTTCCGATCATTTTCTCATGGAGGGTCTCTCACATTATATAGTTCGTTTTGGATCATCTTGATCTACACTTATTGATCATTTAAGCCCTTACTTGAGTATCTATCCCATCAGACACCCTTTTTGGCTTTCTGTGAGTTGTGGTAACCAAGGCAGCACTGTTCAAAGGTCTTTTCCACATAAATGTGGCAAGAAAAGTAGCTGCAGTGCATTTAATACAGTAGTAGCAGGTTTTCCTTAGATATTTTTGGGTTTCCTTCCTTCTCGTATGTTCATGAGGCACGTCCCTCTCATTGGAGCTTCTTAGAGAGTCATTCTAATTGCTGGAATAGATACTTGAGCTGCATTCATCATATCCAAGGAGGAGTTCCTTCTCAGACCACCTTCCATTCATTCCTTACTTATGAGACTTTAAATTGGAACTCGCAATAACTATTTGTTCCTCCTCGGATCATTCAACGTCTTCGGACAAAGCGCAAGACCCAATATTTGATTCTAGCCCTTATCCCTACAACAATAATTGAACTTTTTTTTGAGGGAGAATGCTATAACACGTTTCGGTATAATGAAACTGAAGGAACAGAGAAATGTTTAAATCAGGTAGTTACAATGATCAAATGCTAGGGACTGCCAAAGCTTTTCTGACAAGACTGCGATGTAACGTGAATAAATTGATACTGACCTTCCTAGATACCAAAATGTTCAAATGGGGTGGTGGGACAAACACGTGTAATCGCTGCTAAAGAACACGAAATACAGTTAAAGATACGCAGCCAAGCAATGGTTTGTGTTCTCTGAGTTAAGAATGGGGCAATGTGGCAGCGTAGGGCACATAAGTGAAGCAATAATGGAGTTAATGAGAGTGAGACTACGCTGTCTCTGTCGACTAATTAACTACAAGGAATTCAAGGAGGACTGTTTTAAACAATGTTGTTCGTCAGGCACCATCGGTCATAAAGACAGTTAACCAGTTCTCGACTGTATGTTTTGTTCTAGGAATACCATACAAGCTGAGTAAACTTAGGGAATTATTGCAAATTTACAGCTGCCTCTGCCTGTTGTGGCTGTGTGGATTTAAGGCAATGTTCTTTGAAATTTTATTGCTTATCTATACTGTTATACTAAGTTGCTTTATGAAAATTTGATTAACAAAGAAATTATTAAAAATTGGAATGAACGGAGGGAGACAAGAAGAAAGTAAATAAAGGGGATGGTAGCTGAAATATGATACTAAAATTTAGTACATTATGATATTTTTATCCTCTTCTTTTCCTTCTTTTTCTCCATTCAAACATAGGGTGAGAAGACATTTTCCCTCTTTCACCTTCTTTACAATAAGTGAGAGAAGAGAATCCAAACCCAAGTTATCTTTTAGGAAAAACTGGACAACATCATTAAGTTATAAGGTTCTCAATCAGAAAATATATTTTTTTTCTTTTGAAATTGGTAAATAGCATTTTATGATGAAATTTTAATTTTCATATATAAAATATATATTAGAGTCCATCATTTCAAATAAGTTATTATTCACTATTCGGTGGAATAAGATTTTACATATTTAGAACCAAATAGATTTGTCAAAATTACATCTTATCTACGAAATGATATTCATTCATTTTAAAACAAATGGATTAATCCTCTTCCAATAGCATAATTAACCACTTGAACAATCTCTACATCTCTCAAAATTTCACATTCATAGAAGACAACAAATAAACCCAAAAATATGGTGATCTTGTCGCAAAAACATGTCACCAAACGCCATTATTTTATTCTTACCCATAATCCTCCTTTTTGATTTGTATTCCAATTTCTTTTTCGAAATCTAAAACTTTCCCACCACCCATCCTAGGATCAGACAAAGCATATGAGAGGTTCTGGCGAGATAAGTACAAAGTTTATAGATGGGAGAACGCAAAACCCAATGATGAAATGTCATATTCAAGGCATTGGCAATAACATACTGGCTTATTGCGTCACAGGTATTTTGGAAAAATGACACTTATGCCAGCTAAAGAACGATTTCAAATGGTCCATTTTAGTTGTTTATACTTTATATTGCCCTAAAAAGGATCAAGGTAAAGAGTTAAAAAGAAAGTGCTTAGACATCGCCTCTTTTTCAAGGCTCTAATAATGTTATATCAAGAATTTGGATTCTCTACTCAACTCACTCTATCATACCTGCAATTGGAAGCATTAACAAGTCTCTTATTTGTCACCTTGTTAATTTTAAAAACACCAACACATCATACACAAGTATATGATGAAATCTCATTTTCATGATGGCAGCACATTCTACATGACAAATGAATGAAGGTAGATTCAATGCTACATGAAAATTGTCATATAAGCGTGACATGTGTTCGGACGTAACTTAATATTTTGGATTTGGCTTTGCGAGAATCCTATGTTTTTAGTTTTAGTACATTGAACTTGACACAAACATGACATTGTTTAACAATCTCATATTCCTTCTGTGCATTGGATTGTACAAGCATGAAACCTCTTGATTATACTTACAGCAATAATCAGTTAATTACTGAGTATGGCACGCAATATGGCGATTTAAAGATTGAAAGCTGAAGAATTTGAAATTTGGGGATTCGATTAGTTATTAAAGAGCCAATTTTGATATATACATGAAATTTTAATTCCACCATCAGTCTATATAATCGGCCTATGAAGAGCATTACACTCTGCATCATCACATAAATTATATCACAGCAAGTCTGAAGCAGATTACCGGCAGAAAATGATGCGCATATGATATGATGAAGCGGGAGTTAGTATTCATAGCACGAAATCGAATGGAAGAATTGCTTCAAATCCTAAATTGATATTCCTAACCACACTACTTCATATGAATCAAAAATTACAACAATCACACCCTTACACAGTTACACCTTCGATCTCTTCACCAAATTATTTAATGATTAGTTTATTACCACTAACCCCACCAACACCAACTCTCTGTTTTCTCTTTTCCACTATATCTATTATTACTCTTTGACACCAATCCAATTTCCCTCAAAACTGTGTATTTTCAAAGCTTACATCCACATTATAGAAACATAATCCAATATATTAAGGTTGGTACAAACTTCACAAACCCAATTGCCTCATCAGAGTTCAGAGTTGAAAATATGCAAGGTCAGGAATCGGATATGGCTTCTCTTTAACATATATAATCTTGATTATTAACACAACATTGCAATCATTTATGGGTATAGTTAACAACTGCCCTAAGTGAACAAATTAAAGATTAATAAATACTCAATTATGAGCCGTAATGCACACTTTTCAAAAAATAAAATACACGTGTTAATGATTTATTAATTTACACGCACAAATTCATTGCGGTTATATGTGATTTTTTGGATATATGTATACAATTTGATATGATTTTTTGAATGCATCTTAACCACGGCCCTTAGGCTTAGGGCATTCGATAACAAAATCCTTTATTAAAATAAAAATTCAACACAATAAGATTTTAAACCTATGGTATCCGTTTCATAGTAATTATTCTTTATTATTAAGTTAAAACACCCATTATTATTATTTTTATTATTATTTTGTGTAAATGAGATTTGAACTCTAATCCCCCCAAATTTTAGTAAAGAACCCCAAATGGCCTAAAAAGCAAAAAGAATATGTATGAAATCGTCAATGAACAAAAATCTAGAGCTCTTATTCAAAATTGTCTTGATTCATCCTCTCGTGATGAGGAATTACCAAAACATTTGACTTTTCACCCCTTCCGTTATGAGGATGCGAATACAAATGATTTCTTTTTTTTCTTTTTCGGATTAGAATAAGGAATAATAAAAAGTACTTAACTCATATTTAATTGGTTTGATTATTTTATGAATCAATTTGACATTACTAATTAAAAATTTCAAATTCGATCTATAGACATAATTTCGAATTTTCTTGAGCTTCAAATTGCTCGAATTGAATTATTTGATCTATCTCCCCCCCCCCCCCCCCCCCCTGGGGGGCCGGGCGGTCTATCAAGCAGTAACCACCTTTTTTTTTTCTTCTATTGTTTTGTTAAAGCTAATGCATTGCCACTCGCAAGTGTCATCTAGTTCAACTCGCTCTGGATAAGACATCTCCGCCGTCATAGTGGGTACTGTTTTCCTTAGGATGCTACTATTGTTTTTAGATAAAAGTAATATAATACAGTAGAGAAGAGAACAGTGTTTTCAAAGTACTCCTGGGTTGAGATTTTTTGATTCCTACGGCAGCGACACCATCATGTGCCATCCAACTTTACATGATTGAAATAAAAACAAATATGATCATCCATAGAATCCAGAATAAGCGACGAAAGCCATGTCGAAGTACTCTAATTTTTATGGATCATTTATTGCGGTTTGTCATGATTAAAGCTTGCACT
Source organism: Quercus robur (assembly GCF_932294415.1). Classification (NCBI taxonomy): domain Eukaryota; kingdom Viridiplantae; phylum Streptophyta; class Magnoliopsida; order Fagales; family Fagaceae; genus Quercus; species Quercus robur. The sequence goes on from NC_065539.1 coordinate 16,372,481, forward strand.
AACAAATGAAAAACTAAAGCCAATACCACACATCACAGGGCCAATAGCAATAGTATAAATTTGCCAAAGAAAAATGTCAAAATAGGAGATTGGAAAAGTCAAGAAGTATAATAATCAGGTTTATGTAATTGTCACATCTTACATAATGATACACGAAGAACAGTCGTGAGAAACTGAGAGGTTAGGTGGAGAAGTGTACCAACACGTTGGAATCACACATAATTCAACGTCAAGATACTTTGTACCAAGAGCAAAATCATAAGGTTGACAAGCCAATAACTCTAGAATTATTGCTTCCACTAACAAAGATCCTCTTTAGAAAGAAAATACACCAAATACTTGCAAGTGGGTTATCCATGCACTGGAAGTCAACATATGCATCATATGGGTTTTAAATGTGCTTCACAGTTACAGTTGGGTCTGATCTCATCTCATCACCAGCAAACAAAACTGAATCTTGCGTATCAAGCACAGTTTATGTACGATCTTTATACCATTAAAGCTGTAAAATAAGGTACTTTTTTTTAAAAAAATCACAGATTGGCGAACATCATATCAAGCTCAGTAAGGTTGAAAGGGATTTGATAATAGAGGCCAAACATTTCAAACGGGGGGTATTGTCATTTGTCATATGTTACTTATAGTATAGATTGGTGAACATGATATTGCGTACCATTTGTGAAGTTTCTACTTTCAGATCTTTCGAGATTTTATCCAAAAAGTCATTGATCTGTTATTTGATTCGAGGGATTGGATTAGCAAACGTTCCTTGGATATTTAAAACATGCTCTTGTTATGTTTGAAACATGGTCTCATTATGTTTGATGTGGACGTTATAGAAGGAAGGAATTCATCACACGTCGGTGACTTAATTTTTTTATTGATAAAACGTCGGTGACTTAATTGATAACATTGTTTATTAGATCTTTCTTTGATAGTGCGTGGGGTGGGGTTTAAACTTTAAAAGTAGTAATTATATCGTTGAATTTATGCCCTTCTCTATACTAAATTTTTCTTTGGAATCTTTTTGTTTTCATTATACATGTACTGATGTAAACGAAGTTGAGGTGGTGAGGAATACTGGAATAACATATTCTATTATATAAATAAATAAAGCAAGTAATTTTTTTTTTTTTTTTTACAATCAATGATAATAAAAACAACAAATTTCATAATTGTTGAGGTTGCAAGTTGTTATTGGTGTACAAAAAATTTAATGTTAATAGTAGTCTCATGTGTAAGTGATATTTATAATATACGGTAAGGACCAGATTTGAATCCCTAGTCCAACGGATAGATGGACTGAGGCCCAAAAAACCCAAAACAATGAATTTGTAGAGAATGAGTTGGAGAACTAGGCTCTAATGAATCGGACAAACACAAAAGTAGATTTTCATGACAAGAATATGTAAATGAATAGGTTTATAATGAAGAAAATTGTAATCGGCAAAGTCCAAGGAGGTCTATCTCTTCTATATATATATATATATATATATATATATATCTTTCAGATTTGACTACAAAGTCAGTTCTTGGTGCCACAGTAATTTTCTTTTCATCTCTCGATCCCCCTTTTCGTCGTGGGTTTCTTCTATTATATAGTTTCCTTTAAATGATCTTGGCCTTTCACTTGTTGATCATCCAAGTCTCTAATTAAGTGTCTGTCCCATCGGACACTTCCCTCAGGCTTCTTTGTGCGTTGGGGCAGCCAATATAGCCCTGTTCAGGGGTCTTCTCCACATTAATGCAGTCAGAAAGTTAGCTGCAGAGCCTTTAATGCGGTGGTAGCGGCTTTCTTCCTAGATATTTTAGGACTCCCCTTTATACTTTGTTTCTGCAATGCTTATCCGTGCCTACAGAATTTCCGAGAACGTCCCTCTAGATGGCAGACCACCTACTCGGATCTCGGCTTTGTTTACCCGAGGTGATATTCATCCTCGGCCTACACTTTTGTGCCATTGTGACCAAAACTGATCTTGTCATCCACTAACACGGACTCCCTTGATAGTGTTTACCCCTTCTCGGACGATCTCTAATCCTCGGCTTGGGTCTTAGGCCCAGTACATATAGTGATAGTGAGCTCCTGGGCCCAATATCCCTACATATACCATCTCAACAAGTAGTAGAAAATTGTTTGTAAAATTTGTTGTTTTAACTATTGTTTTACAAAATCTGTGTTGTGTGTACTGTGAATGTGCATAACCATGTTTTCAGCCAATTCAGTCTTAAATGTGTTTTCATGTCATTCAGTTGGATTGGGAGAATGATATTCTGCAACTATGACCTTCACGTGTTATTCATTTAAAAAAAAAAAAAAAACAACAACAACAACAACAACAAAGCAAAACAACTTCCAGAGCAATGATACTATGAATAAAAAATTTAAGCACCCTCCCCAAAAAAAAAGACTTGTTCTTGCTTTATTTAATAGCTCTAATATGATACCAAATGCATAAATGTTTTACCAATCCAATAAAGAAATTCATTGACCCACTCTTCCCCTATCACTCCAAACATACTTGAGAATAAATATCATATTACTATAATTCAGGTACAAGAAAGAGGGGAAGCTGCGGCTATATTTATTTTTTCGAAGTCCAGGCTTTCCAGCACATTCGATTGCCCCCACTGGGCATAATGTAGCTCGGCCCATGCCATTTTAGCATACACGAAAATCCAGACCAAATAAGCACTCAAGTCGTTAATTGTAATTTTTAGGCATCAAAATTGAGATTGCTACTCATAAACTTAGAAATCACTCGATCAGAAAGGTGGAAAAAGAAAATGCTAAATTACATTGCCCTTTCAAGAAGTTAATGCTTAAGAACTGATGGCTACAATGCTTCTTTTAAGACAGTTAATAAATAATGGTAAGGACTACAACCTCTTTTACCTAAGGGGAACAATCTGAACATAAGTGGCATAGAAAAAGCTAAATTTTATTACAAATTTTACGATAAAAGGCTTTTAAATGGGCATGACAATAAATGTGATTGGTGTTACTTTAACAAATTTTAAATAAATGTTTGAACTACTTTGTGATCGATGACATATCAATTTGTAAATCTTATATAGTAAAATTTTGGTCACTCATGTAGCATACCTTTGTTGGGTGGAAGTGTGAAGGAAAGTGGCTTTTATCAAAGAATTTGTTGGGCAGCCACAAAGCTATTCAGTAACATCTTTCCTCTGCATTGGAATTATATTCAATCATTTAATCGCACCTCATTTTTTCCCCAAAAGAATAACAAAGTTATTACTATGATCAGTTTTTGTAATTAACATAAATATAATCCCTCCATTCTAATTGGTTTATCCTAAATATCTTTTTGGGACATCCCACAATAGATGTCTACCTTCCATTATTAGTAAAAACAAGAACCAAAAAAGGAGAGGCAGTTCAGGAAAGTGAAAATCCATATTGTCATGTAGAAGCAATAAATGATGTAGTGTTATAAAGTTGGAATTACGAAAGGGAAGAACAAAGCAGGACAAAGGAGCATATGATAGAACAAATTATGAATGCTTATCAACAAAAATTAGGAATCACAGGAGGAAATCCATAAGCAGGATTGGAATAAGTAACATCTGGAGCATAGCACTGCCATATAGTTCTTTAGAAAATTTAGGTACAAAATTTATACTCCATGATTCAAAAAATCGCAAAAAGATCTTTAACAAACTTCATAGCACCCTAAACGTCATTCGATTCCAAACATCAACTATACACCTGAGAATAATATCATGCTATATACTTAGCAAGTGCTATACAGACTACAAAAGTTTTGGCAGATTAATACAGTCCAGTGGCAGAATGGAATAGACAATTATCTTCTACTGGTAGTGTACTCGTATGATTGTTTCCAGCCCCTTGTATATTCACTAACAGTTTCTCTGAATCACTATCATCAGAAGCTGGTTTGTCACCAACAGAAATTTTAACAATCAAAGACTTCATTACAAAGTCAGCATCACTAGAAGCCCCTGTTAACAATCAAACATAAAACATAAATTTGTCGGTACTCCAGAGGAAAATACTGCAATTGATACAAATTAGTGCCTACTCTCCATTTTACTGGAAAGAAACTGTAAGCAATATTTTAAAAAGAGAGCAGTCCAGCAACTAAAAATTTTCTTTCATTCAAGTAAAATTTGAGAATTTTTAGGCAAAGTGATTCCCTCTCCCTCTCTCTCCAAAAACATGTTTAATAAAGCATTATCAATGCATCTTTTTTAAGAACTATAAAGACTATTTTATACTAACAAGGGGGAAAATCTGAACATATGTGACACACCTTTGTTGGTGGAGCTGTCAACAAGACAGGCTTTTGTGAAAGATTCTGTTGGGCTGCCAGGAAGCCATCCAGAAATCTTTCTCCCCTACATTAATATTATGTTCAAACATAAGTTCACAACATCGTTTTCTTTATCCAATTGAATAACAAAGATATACAATCATCAATATCATTTAATAAACATAAACATTACTCCCTCCGTTCCATTTTATTTATCCTTTATGCATTTTTTGGTACGTCCCACAATGCAAGTCTGCATTCCAATATTGGTAATGTAGAAGCAATAAATGGTATAATATTAGAAAGATGGAGCTACAAAAGGGAAGAGAAAATAGGATAGAGGGAACATATAATAGAACAAATTATGAAAGTCTAAAACATACTAAGAGATCATGCTTATCAACATAAAATATGAATCACATTAGGGGAAAGAATTAAGGGGGCAAGGGAAGGAGAAACTCCATAACCAAGGTATTTGAAGGTATAAAAATATGAGCATGGCATAAATTAGAAGGCTTCTGAAAAGCAAGGTATTTATACCATATATATGCCATCATCCTAACAACTAAAAATAGAGAATTAAATGCCACTCTCGGTTGCATAAATCCTAATTTTGTACAGTTATTACCTTCTAAGCCTAATATTTTTAAAAGATATCAGTTTATACTCTATTCTACACTACCATAAATAAAACCCCATACTACTAAGAGAGAGCCAGAAAAAGTGTGTGCACTGCAGTAAAGAAAAAAAAAAAGGAGACACAGAGCACATCAATCATACCTTTTTGGCTGCTGTACCATGCAAGATGTCAAGCATAGACTCTACACTCACAGTCATAGATGCATGCTGGAACTGCAAACGGGCCGGGGGAGTCCATTAGTATGAAAATAATATCAACGAAGAAATCAAAGTGTGACTTCATACATAATTACATATCGAGTAACATGTATGAACAATTTAAAGTTTGGGGTTTAATTTATGGGTATATTGGAATGTAATTCTGCTGAGAAATACACACCTAAAATCAGGGCATTTTTAAAACTTAAAAGGATCTATAAGACTTTTTAGTAGAAGAGTACTAACCTCATAACATATGCTAAGCGCGTGCTCAAAAACTTTTAATTTTATTTTATTTTTTAAAAAAAAATTTAATGACTAAAATTAATCATCTTAAACCTTTTAAGGACAATAAAAGTGCAATACATAACTTCAAATACTAACAATGTATTTTGGTTGTAAGGATGCGTTTTGGACCCTGTATCCAAAAAGTATGATTGGATCCAAGCCCAATAAGTCCAATACAATGAATTTGTAGAGAGTGGGTTGAAAAACTAGACTCTAATGAATGGGATAACAGTTAGAATGGATTTTAAAAGATAATCAAACAGAAATGGACTAGAGTTATTGAAATAAATTTGTCTCGGCACAATCCAAGGAGGTTTGTTCTAGTATATATTGATTGAAAATGGTTATAGATGTGGTTCAAGCTGCTACAGTGCTTTCTCTTACAAATTTTCGATCCCCCTCTCTCATTACTTCCTTCTTCTTTTATACTCTTTTCTGTTTTCATCTCTACCCTCCACGTGCAGTCTAGATGTGGTCTTAATATTTGTCCCATCAGCACCTTCCTAATGTCTTTAAGTAGTAGCTATAAGGCTAAAAGTCACTGTTCAGGTATCACCTCCACATTAATGTGGCCAGAGAGTTAGTTGCAAAGCAATTAATGTAGTGATAGCAGCTTTCTACTTAGATATTTTAGGACTCCCCTCTATCCTTTGTTTTTGCAATGCTTATCCATGCCAATAGAATTTCTTGGAACATCCCCCCTAAACAGTAGACTACCTCTACGGACCTTGGCTTGGGTTAGCCGAGGAGGCACTCATCCTTGGCCTAACCTCCGGGCCATTGTGATCAAAACTAACTTCTTCATTCACTAATATGGGCTCTCTTGACAATATTTATCCTTCCTCAGACGACCTCTTATTCTCGGCTTGGACCTAAAGGCCCAATATATACATAGATAATGAGCTCCTGGGCCTAATACCCCTACATTGGTCATAATAAAACTAAATTTGTTGTCTTTTGAAAAATCAAATAATAATAAATAACCAAAAAAAAAAAACTTCTAGTCCTAGGTTTTTGGGGTATTCCATTTGAAAACCTTTTAACTTCAATCTTTCACATTTTAAATTTGATATAATTTTCACAAGGCTGGACGTGTTATGCTTTTCAGTCACAAATAGAGCAATGTGTGCGTACGCTTTGGTTGATATGTATACAAGAAAAGAAATATTTAAGAAAAAATGAAATATAATTTTGGTTGTTTCAAGGGAAACAAGGCCTCCAAAGTCCAACATCCAAAACACATTTGTGCGTTCCAAACTTTTGGAGTAAAAATGTTGATCTCTTTATTCAATAATACGTGGGTGTAGATATTAAGTTCAGGCCAAGATAGTTTGAGGTCTAAGGCAAAAATTTAAAAGGGGTCTTTTACATTTAAATATCACTTAAATAATATTTAATTTTTTATTATATATATTTTTTATTTCAAATCTATTATTAATTCATACTTATTAATATGACTCATTCATCCAAAGTGAACTAATGATATTTACTATATAGGTTTTATAAACTAGCATATCACCAATTAAAAAAAAGTTATTCATATATTCATTTATTATACTGTTTAAGTGATACTAATCAAATTACTGCCGCATCAATTTATAAGTTTTTTGTCGTAAAATTTGTATTAACTTTAGCATTTTTTATTCACTTAATGGAGATTAGGTTGCATTTCTATTAATCTATATTTCTTTTATTGGAGAAATACTAAACTTACTATAAATTTTATTATAAAAAACTTACAAACTGATGTGGCAATGAAGTGATACTTCAACAAAAAAATAAATGAGTATTGAATTACTTCATATGATTAGTGACATATCAATTTATAGGACTTATGTAATAAAACTTGTAATATACTACCATAACTCTAATATTTTAGACCTTGGGAAAAAAAATGTACACCTAACTCACATTTTTTCTTTAATTAACCAAAAAAAAACCTTACTGCCCCTATACTTAGGGGCCTTAGGCCACGGCCTAAATGGCCTAGGCCTAGGGCCGGCCCTGATTAAGTTATCAATTGATTACATTGACCGATAAAATACAACAATGTTATTCAATTGATTATGCAAATGTGGACAAATCAATACATCTTGGATGCGGATGATTTCAATTTTTTTTAAGCCACTTTTGAGCACACACGTTTATGGTTAAGAGTTTTGAGTGCCATGTTTTTACTCTATAGCTAAAAGTCATGTAATTCAATTAACTTTTTTAATTGTTTACAATGCAGATATATATCAAATCACCCTTACTTAACTACCAAATTATCAACAAAAAATTACATCACTCTATATGTAATTAACAATCATATATGAGGTATCATGTCTTTACCCTAGCTCCATTTGTAGTTCTCCTAAAAAGACATCCTTGACGTGAACAAATTGAAGACCTTTCTAGCTCCCAACTCTCTAGAAAAAATGTCTCTAAACATTTTTCTAGCCTCATCTATTGTTCAATCTCAAGAACTCAACCCCAAAAACATATTTCTTTTGGCTGGGCAAGGCAACATAGCTGGGCTTGGTGGGATTAACAACAACACGTGGGACATGAAGATCCCCCCAAAAAGCAATCCTAGCCCTTTTATTCTACGACTTAATTCCAACAATACCTAGGTTGTAACTCATGAGTCATGAGTCTCTTCACAAAGACATTGACACAACGAGGATCTGTGGAGTTGGACTGGGCATGCCTTTTGCTCATGAGGTTTTGGCAAAGGATCCCAACTTTGGGGTGATTGGTCTTGTGCCCTGTGCCATTGGAGGGACTATGATCACTAAATGGGCCAAGGGGACTACTCATTACAAAGATTTGGTGGACAGAGCAAATGCTTCCTTGAGGAGTGGTGGCAATATCAAAGTACTTCTATGGTATAAGGGCAATCTAATATTCAGAATCAAACAGATGCCAAATTATATTAGGAAAGACTCTATAAGTTCTTCACTGACATTAGGAGTGATCTAAACTCTCCTAATCTCCCTATAATGCATGCACTATACTAAAATAAGTCTATAATATCATGTGTTAATACAACAAAATATATATATATATATATAATATATGATATTAGACAAAATATCGCATCTACAAGTTAAAATTGTTGCAATAGTCATCTAAAAGTGTTAAATTATTGCATCAACAATAATAAATTGCAATAACTTATAATTTTCGATTGCAATAGAAGCTTTAATACATTAAGAAAAATTGTTGCAATAACTTAAAATGAAGAAATTGTTGCAATAAAGTAATACAAATTATTTTGCAATCTATTGCAATGGAAATTTCAAACTATTAGTTTATTGCAACGAAGTTATCATTGCAATAATTTGATATTAATTCTTTTAGAATCACTTACAATGATAAACACGAAATTGCCACGAAGATATTTTTGCAATAACATAATATCAATTATTTTATAGTTTATTACAATGACAAAATGAAGTAATTATCCATTACAACGAAGGTATCATTACAATAATTTGATCCAGCTTATTTCGGTCAATTATTTGCAATTTATTGTAATAAGATTCATGAATTAATAGCCTATTGCTACAAATAATTTAAAGTAGTATATATATATATATATATATATAACGCATGGATACATTTAAAATTAAATACAATTTTTATTATAAAAATATAAATAATTAGTGAAATTAATAATAAAAAATAGCATGTAACACATGCATATGTATGAATACATTTAAAATTAAACACAATTTTTATCATAAAAATATAAATTATTTGATAAATTATTTTTAAAAAAAAATTAAACGTAATTAGTCACATATTAAAATTCTTACCTAAATTTATACTACTTTTAATCATTTTTAAATTTTTTTTAATAAGATAGAATGTGTGGTTGATTTTTATTGTGTGGTAATTTTTATTGAGTATATGTGATTGATTTAAAAAAAAAAAATTATAGTTCATTAATATTAGATTCTTAGTATTTTGCACTTATGAACTCACTTGGCACAAAAATTAAATAATTTAAGTGGGCATATAGGGAAAATTATTAGGTACTCCCGAAGTACCATAAATGCATACTTCCTTCTCTCACATAAATGGTAGGTCTCACCATGAATTTAATTAATAGGACCCACCATTCATGTGAGAAGAGGGAGTACGCATTTATGATACTCTTGGAGTACACAATAATTTCTCGGACATATAACACAAGTTTAATTGGATAATTATGGTGTGGTCCCCACATAAATTTAGACACATGGCTCAAAATTATATTCTAATTTCAAATTCTAATTGAATTTCCTCTGAACTTTACCTATTAATATATATTAGCTTATAACCCTATGCATATGTATAGATATACTTAAAAGATATACATTAAGATACATAATATAATTCTTACATATATAATTTAAATATTATTGATAGTTATTCTTCTATTTTTTTAACTCTTTAAAAAATCTTGTAAGAATGTTATTAGGCAGAAAATATAAATTGTCCATTTTTTAAATATATTTATGTTCATTAATTCTTAAAAGATACACATTAAGATGCATAATATAATTCTTACATATATAATTTAAATATTATTGATAGTCATTCTTATATTTTTTTAACTCTTTAAAAAGTCTTGTAAGAACGTTATTAGGTAGAAAATATAAATTGCCCATTTTTTAAATATTTTTATGTTCATTAATTCTAGACTTCTTGGTTTCTGTACACAATAACTCACTTGAATAGATATGGTTCCACATTTGATTCCAAAATTAAGAAATAAAACTCTCTCTAAAAATAAATTATTTAGGACATATGGCACAAAATTGGACTTCAATTGTAGAAACTAATTGGATTATATATATATATATATATATAAATGACTTATATATTTGAATTGTTTTTAGTTATACAAAAAAAAAAAAAAAGGCTCATAAATATAAAGTTGTGGGCTACTTTTTTGTTGTCCCAGGGAAACTGTTTGTGTACTCCCTAGGATACTTTTGCAGTCCCATATCGAAGATAACTCCCCCCACTTGCTGCCTTATAAGCTGTGAAGTTGAAGGAGTAGTGTACCCTAATTAACTGACGGTACACTACTCCTTCAACTTTACAGCTTATAAGGCAGCAAGTGGGGGAAGTTATCTTTGATGTGGGACTGCAAAAGTATCTCAGAGAGTATGCAAACAGGTTCCCTAGGACAACAAAAAAGTAGCCCACAGATATTATAGCACAATTGGTATGTTAGAAGATAATTTTATATTAAGATGCTACATTTTATATTTGATGGTTGTTATACCAATACAATTTATTCCTTTCGTTATAAGAATTACTTATTTGGTTATAATAATTATATATATTCTACAAGTTTTAACATAAAACCGTGCAACGCGCGGACATTACATATCATATACTATATAATAAAAATTGGACTTAGAAGTTATGGTTGTGTCACGTGGCTTCACTAAACTGTAGAAATTTTATTAGATTTTTAAAAATATATATAATTTTTTTTTGGTTTCACACTAATTGTTCATATCAACATTAATTAAAAAAAAAAAATCATAGTACGCGTGTACAATTACTAATATCAACCTTTAATTCTATTTTTTATTTTTTTTTTAAACACCTCATGGATAGCAAAATTATAATTGTTCTTATTGATTTTTTCAATACGTCTCTATCCATTTTTAGATAAATACAAAAACTTAGTTGTTGTTATCTTTTATTTAAGTTACATATGATTCTTAATTAAACCGTGCATCGCACGAGCATATCACTAGTATTATATAAAACATATACCATATTATGAGCTATATTATCCAAGCTTATATTCAATTTTTAGGCAATTTTAAGTTAGATAATATTATTTAGCAATTAATTTTTTTTAAAATGTTTTATAATTATCTTCTTCGAAGATAATTTTAAGAATTATCTAAAACATATTTAAAAATTGTCAACGTTATCAACAATATGACTTAATCCAATGTGTGCTTCCTCGTGATTATTGAAGTTTAGTCTAATACAATTATGTATTATGACATGTCTTTAATTAAAATTAGATGAATGTTAACAAGCACCGTAATGTATTCATCCTCAAACTTATTTAAGTTTAGTCTAATACAATTATGACATGTCTTTAATTAAATTAAGAATAGGGCTGATGCTTAATGGCAAGACGTGGGGCCTCAGGTAGTGAGTAATGACGATGATGCAGACAACTCAATTGGTGTACCCAGAGTTTCCATCTGCCCCATATTTCAGGTTCGCCTTTTAACCCATTTTCCAAACCAATTTCAACATGGACAGGTAGACTTAGAACTTGGGACAATGTTTGGGCCTAATCTGGGCCCACTTTTCCTCTAGAAGCACTGAAACTTTCACAGAAGATTTCACAGACTCTCATAGTGTTGCCATTCACTTAAAAGGACATTGCATGAGTCTAACACTTTAGTGCGCTGAATCCGATACGATACACTCTAGTGCATTGAATTTGATAATTGATAAAATACGGACTCATGTTATTAAGTGTTCGCTTATGTTATCATGTGTTTGCATTGTGTCAAGTCTAGTGTGTAGGAGTATTGGACCTAAGTTTTTACCCTTTCAAACAAAAAGCAAGCAAAGAAGTAAAAATGCTTACTTTTTTATAGGAAAAAAAAATGCTTAGTTGGTAAAGAGTAAACAACCAAAGTTGGAATTTTATTATTATTATTATTAGGGAAAATTACAGATTACCCACCTGTGGTTTAGCCCGAATTTAACTTACCTACCCGTGGTTTCATTTTTGACACTTTACTCACCCGTGGTTTCATTTTTGACACTTTACTCACCCGTGGTTCATTCCGTTTATGCTCTATAACCCACCTCTAATTTTTTCATTACTCTAACAAGTTTCATCAAAGAATCAAATAAGAAATCAAATCAAACACTCCTCTCCCACGCACTCTCTCACACTTGCTCACCCACCTGAGTTACTCAATGGTGCTTTTGAAAGGTTTTCATAGCCTTTTTATAAAGAACTGTTGGGGTTTGGTGGACATCGAAGTTCATTCCCACTCAGGGAGTGTTTTTCTGCAGTGTCCATCAACCCCTCCTTTGTGTTTAAAACTGAACTTTTCATGATTGATGCAAGAACAAGGTATGTTGTATCTATAATGAAGTAAACTGTTTATTGTTACATAGGCAAAAATATTAGGAATAAAGATAAAATATATTCTAGGTTTGTACTGTTTACTGTTACGTAGGCAAAAATGTTAGGAATAAAGATAAAAAAAAATATTTTGGGTTTGATAAAAAAATTCTCTCTTCTTTTTTTTAATTGTTCATGTTTGGGTTTTCATCATGCAAGAAAACTGAGGAAGAAGGAGACCTACAAATTCTTGGTTTTAAGCGTTACCAACCTGTTCATGTTTGGGAACACTTTTGGTCTTCTTCTTTGTTTATTTGATTTAGGGATTGGGTTTCTTTTGGTTGTTGGGGTTTGAAATATGGGATTTGAGGCATGGTTACTGACGGATCTGTGGGTTTGGATGTGTGTGGGTGTGTTGATGTTTGTATTTTGACTTGGGTTTTGGGGTTGTATTTTGATAGATTTGTGGTTTGTACTTTGATGGTATTGCTTGATTTGATTTGTATTAGTTTTCTGGGTGTATGTTCTTCGTGTTTGTGGATGTTCTTCATGTTTGTGAATTGTGAGAAACTAATACCATATTTTAATCTTGTTTTTCTTTTGTTTTTTTTTTTTTTTCCCCTTGTTTTGGGAGGAGAGAGACATAAAATGGGTGTAAAAAGACTTATTTACCCCTCTTTTCTAATAAAGGTGGGTAACAGAGACTAAACGAAAGTAACCTCAGGTGGGTAAAGTGTCAAAAAATGAAACCACGAGTAGGTAAGTTAAATTCGAGCTAAACCACAGGTAGTTAATCTGTAATTATCTCTTATTATTATGTCAAATTAGGAGGTTTGGTATGATGGATATTGGGACAAATAAGAAAGTAATAATGTTTCAATCAACCCATATATCCATTGTTTTTGATAAATGGGATCCATATATTTTGGGTGCAGGATATAATAAAGGACCTACGTGTGGCAGCAGATGGATTTTCATATGAGCTAGAAGCCATAAGTGAATGGCTATCAACAGATTCAGTGTGCAAACAAGAGGAAAACAAAACTTTAAAAAGGCAAGGTTTTCAGACCCAGACCGGATCGGGAGGTCGGACCATGAAAATCGATTTTTAAGCATAAAGAACCGGATTTTTTGTTCATTCCGTAAACCCCTAAAACCGGGGCTGGACCGCACAAACCGGTGGCAAGAACCGTGAACTCCTTAGCATTTTTTTTTTTTTTTTTATAAAAACAACTTAACACAATTTTATTCTACTTAATTAAATTATCCATCTCTTACAAGGAATAAAAAAAATTATAATTAAAATCTTTCAAAGATATTCAACTTTACTTCAAAAATTAATCATAAATTTTAATGTTTTCATGGTTATTATTTTATTTTATTAACTTTCTTATTTAATTATTAAATATATGCTTGAAAATCATTAAATTTCCCTCACATATATAGATATATTGTCAATTTTGCTAGTTTTATAAATTTAATATTTATATTTAGGCTTTAATTAATTATTAAATTAATTATAACGTCATCACGGTTCGACCCCGGTTCGACCTCAAAAACCTTAAACCTCTCCTTTTTACGGTTCAATGAACGGTCCGAGTCTGAAAACCTTGAAAAAAAAGGTACAAAAATAGCTCTTAGAAAGAATATTTTACTATTGATATAACTAGCTAAATCTTGCGATGTAACTTATTATTAATTTTCTCCAATATTTTAATTAGTTTACTAAGAATCTTGTAGCTTAATTGGTTGGCACCTCAATTTCCAATAGAGACATTCATGATTCATATCCCCCAACTATCGATGTATAAATCTTTAGTTATTTTATAGACAAAACAAAAATCACACTATATATATATATATATGTGTGTGTGTGTGTGTGTGTGTGTGTGCACGCACACGCGCGTGTGTGTTCACAAATTGAAAATTGCATGATACAGTGATTAATAATAGATAAGTATGTTTCATGCCTACTAAAAAATGCACATATCCTTCAATTATTGCTTCTCATATAAATCGTAGAAAAATTATATTAAAATTTCATTATGCTATAACAAAATAAATATATTTATTCTATTACACACACACACACACACACACACATATATATATATATATTACATGTGACTGAAAGGAGTTAGGAAGTTTAGCTTTTGTGTCCATTGCTGTCAAAGCGCAACTAACCTTAAGTAAGAATGTCATATTCTAAATTTATTATTATTATTCCAACTAAAAATTATCTCTTATATAGGATTTATAAAATAATCATATAAATTCATTTGATATAAATAATTAATGCACAACTATAGATAATTAATATAAGCATTTACTCTATTGGCTAATTTAATGAACTAATACTTTGATATAAATGCAAACTTTGTTGATTTAGAATTCTAAATAAAGAGAACTTCAAGGAATGCACCACATGGCACAACCTTGCACTCTTTAACATGAGGTTGTAAGCACCAAATTTCTCAATTGTAGAAAATCAAACAAATTGAAAAAAAAAAAAAAAAGTGTTCCACAAATATATTTTTGTATTAATCAAGTAGTGAGCACAATCTCTATTTTTGATTATTTTACAAAAAGTGCTCCTCTGATTCTATCTTCTTTATGGTCTTGACTCAAACGCAAAATTTTCTTCAATTTGGTTGGAAGATGGATCAAATGGTCTTTGGCTTTGAGAGATTTGTTGTCCTTCAAGTTCTTCGAATGTTTTTCAAGTTCTTCAAAGATCCTCGAGATATAATTTCTCCTAAGCTTGAGCTTCCTGAAAATTTGGTGGTAAAAATGAGAGAGGATGTCCTCTATTTATAGTGGTTTCAAAGAATAAGCTCCACTTTGAATTGATATGCTTGAAAATATGTAGTAGACTCTTGTGGTCCAAATGACACGTGGAAAATTTCAATATGCTAATGTAATATCAATTTGGATGACACATATCATGATTTGATTTAATGACATATTAATTTGTAATTTGTCATTAAATTTCGATGTGGCATTTCGTAATTGGCTTGACAAATTTTTGCCTATTACAGAGGTCTCTGCTTTTGTACATACATACATATATAGATTAGGCAAATGTTAACAAGCACCGTGCGGCATTTGTACCGTGCGGCATTTGTTAAGGTTGAACTAATATGGTTCCACTTAATTAAAAAACTGGAAAAATTACATTTTACCACCCTAAACTATACTCCAATTTACACTTTGGACTCTAAACAATTCAAATGCACGTTTTGCACCCTAAACTATAATCTTTGTTACACTATGCACCCCGATGTTAAATTTACTGTTATGTTTGAAGGAAATTTATAGCATGTGACTAGCACATGAGTTTTGCTAGGTGGCACAAAGTTAAAAGACAAAAACACCCTCTTCTCAATCAAACAAAAACAAAATCCTCTTTCTTTATTTTTTACCAATCTCTCTCTCACGTAGCAGTAGCTCCTCTCCCCAAATCCTGCTGAATGTGTAACTTAAATCCTCAAAACAAAATCATCAATGGCACCACCATTGTTGGACTGAATCACCAAAAAAAAAAAAAAATTCATAATGGACACCGATAAGTCATATGAGAATTCAGGTAGAACAAAAATGCAATAGGAAAAACCTAAACATAGATCATAGGAATGCTCTTTTTAGTCATTGTAAAGAAACAACGTGGGAAATGCAAATTCTAGTGATCATGAGTGGAGAAATCAATTGATCAACTACGGATTGGATTAGCTAGGCATTGTGAATATCCTCCTTTTTGGATTTGTCCTGAATTTAAATTTGAAGCACAAGGTATTTTTATTCAGTGAATTTAGAGCTTCTACTTTGATATATTTTATACTCTCCTCTCACTCTTTAATTAATCACATAAAAATGGCATTATCAGTTTGTTAAAGTTTAATGTAATAGAGCTTTTCTACTTTGATAAATTTTAAGGATGATTTTGTTTTGGTGATTTAGGGTTACAAGTTCAACAGGATTTGGGGAAAGTAAGAGAGAGAGTTGGGTAAAAAAAAAAAAAAAGTCTTTTTTTTTAATTGATTGGGAAGAGGGTGTTTTTGTCTTTTAACTTTGTGTTATCTAAGCAAAACTCATATGCAAGTCACATACTATAAATTTCCATCCAACATCTCAGTGAATTTAACGTTAAGGCGCAAAGTGTAACAAAAGTCATAGTTTAGAGTGCAAAACATGCATTCGAATCATTTATGGTACAAAGTGTAATCTGGGGTATAGTTTAGGAGTAGTAAAATGTAATTTCCTCAAAAAATTTGGATAAAAGGAAGAAAAAGACATAAAACTGGCCCCACAACTTATGTTAATATTTTTTTCTCCTCATGAAGCTGGCCCTACGGCCCATAAAGCTACTAAAAAAATGACATAAAGCTGCCGTTAACAAGCACCTTACGGTGTCCGTTAACACAACCCTTAATATTAATTCCTCATGGAAGCAATAAAAAATAATTGTTCATAATCAAATGTGACTAACCTTAATATGGGAAATACATCTTATCAAACTTGATTTGGCTACAACTTCAATGCAATGGCCTGATTGGAGCCCATGACATATCATTTTGATCCCCAGGACTTCTAAATTTGCTTTATGTGAGAGTTTTGGAAATCCAATAGTCAGGATTACAAATTTGCCCTTGATTTGTGAAATGACAGTTTTGCCCCGAAATGATGTTAAACAAAATTTGCAACATCTTCAGATATGTTTGGAAACAGCAACAAGAAATTAAAAACTTTTCTAATCCCTTATTTAAAAAACTATTAAAAACCAAAGATATTTATTAATGGTCTATTGGAGTTGGAGAGTGCCTCCTACTGAAAGTTGCCAGCGATCAACTGTTGTGCATATTACAATTACAATAATCTTTGTGCAATCCAATAAAGTTGTGAAAATACAAATGCACAAAAACCTAAAACAGCATTAGAACTAAGCTTTTAAAGGTTAATTGGTAGAGGCTCTTGTGGTTCCAAAGTATCCTCTAATAGGAAGGATTACCTCATGATACCACTTTTCCACAGCATGTGAGACCTAAACATATTGTAGAGAGATATCTATCTGAAGATACTTTTTCCTATTTATAGGATAATTGGCAATACTCAATAGGTTAACAATTAAAAACAAATTTCCTTAAGGGGGTATCGCTTTTGGCCCCTCTGTGTTTTATGTAATCTAAGAGCATAGGCAGTGAGCAATTCTTCATCGAATATTCCTTTCGAAGAAGAATTTGGAAGACTGTCTAAAGCTGGAGCGACTTGGGAAGAGCTTGAAATCTTTATTTTGTACGCTTGCTATGTGATATACCAGCTATCATATTTGGCAACCAAAGAAAGCAATTATTCACCCTAGAAGGATCAGCTCAGAAGAAAGCATTTTGAAAGTATTCAAATAGGAAGTTAAGAATCCAGTAGAAACTAATGAAATGTTCTGTAATTCTACCCAATATAGAGCAATATGTGTATGCTGGGCATTTCCCAGTCAGTACGTGTAACATTGGGTTTAATTTTCATAAGATTCAATTCTAAAGGCTCTGTTATTTGTGAAATCGAGAATGTTGAGCTTTGGGCGTTGTATAAGTTGTTGTACATCGTAGTTTGTAAAGCGGAGGTCTGGATGTACTATGGTTTTGGTATGAACTTCTCACTCTATGTTTCGTCCACCTTCCTTGACCACTTAAATTTCACACTAGAACTTGACAGCCACGAAGCAGTCAAGAGTTTCAGAGACTATCTAGTTCCTATTCCTTGATTTCTCCATGGCCCTGGGAGCTAAGAAACAAACAAGAAGTACATAGTTTAGTATAAAAACATAGACAACATTCCTTGATAGGGAATATTTTCACTAGTTAGAAAATTTTTTCTAACACCCTAGAGTCTTCGATTACCAAAAGCATCATGAGCTTACCAAAAGAATTTTCAGTCACCAAAAGTATCGTCGATCACAAGGGGTCGTCAGGTACCCTCCCTAACACTGTGCTACATGCTTCACCTTGACAGTCGGCATGCATCAATTGGTCGTCATGTACCATTTAGAAGTCGCCAGGGACCTAATGGTCATCAAGTACCTTCCCTAACACCGCTCAACACGTTCCGCCCTGACAGTCGTCACGTATCAATGGATCGTCAAGTAACAAGAAGTCGTCAGGTACCTTCCCTGACACTGCGCGACACGGTCCGCCCTGACGGTAGTCATGTATCAAGGGGTCGTCAGGTACCAAGGGGTCGTCAGGTACCCAATAGTCGTCAGGTACCTTCCCTGACACCACACGACACGGTCCGCCCTGACGGTTGTCACGTATCAATGGGACGTCAGGTACCAAGGGGTCATCAGGTACCCAACGGTCGTCAAGTACTCTTACTGACACTTCGTGACACGCTTCGCCCTGACGGTCGTCATGTATCAATTGGTCGTCATGTACCAAGGGGTCGTCAGGTACCCAACAGTCATCAAGTACCTTCCCTGACACCGCGTGACACGTTCTGCCCTGACAGTCGTCACGTACCCAACGGTCGCCAGGTACCTTCCCTAACACCGCACGACACGCTCCACCCTAACGGTTGTCACGTATCATTAGGTCGTTAGGTACCTTTCCTAACACCGCGTGACACGTTCTACCTTGATGGTCATCACGTATCAATGGGTCATCATGTACCAAGGGGTCGTCAAGTACCCAATGGTTGTCAAGTACCCTCCCTGACACAACGCAACACACTCTGCCCTGACGGTCATCACGTATCAATTGGTCATCACGTATCAATTGGTCATCATGTACCAAGGGGTCGTCAGGTACCCAACAGTCAACAAGTACCTTCCCTAACACCACGTGGCATGCTCCGCTGTGACGGTTGTCACATATCAATGGGTCGTCAAGTACCAAGGAGTCGTCAGGGACCCAGAGATCGTCAGGTACCTTGACACTGCTCGACATGCTCCGCCTTAACGGTTGATAGGGATAATCCCATAGCAATTTGCTAAGCTAATGATAAAGTGACAGTGACACCTAGAGACGATCCGAATAGCCTGATAGGCAAAGACCTGGTAGACGGAGTCTTATCTTGAACGGAAAGTTAAGAGACGGACGAAACCTTTAAAGTGGACGAACTTTTTAAGATGGACGAACCCGACAGAGATGGGTGGCAAAGCCACGTGGCACCCATATGACCTGAGTAGTCTCCAAGGAACCTAATATGGGAATGCCTTGCATTCTACGTTCCACCGTAATCTGAGGGATCCCTACAAGGAAAGAATCCCACAATATATGGATGCTGGAAAAGATCTTCTCCATAAGGAAATGTCCTTTCCATCAAGAAATTGGGGTCAATACACTACTATAAAAATCCCCAAAGCCCTCACAAATCAAGGTACGTGAATTCTCTCTAGCTTTTGCACTATTGAGTTTTTAGAGATTCTTCCATCACTGACTTAAGCTTCGGAGGGTCTTTGGCTAGTACCACACCGGTGCCCTTTGATTGGTTCTTCTCTTTCGTTCTTCAAGTGCACCCATTGACACGTGTGTGGATGATCAATTCACTGACGATTTTTGTGCATCATCATTCCCAATTTAAAATCTGTAATCACTAATGAAGAGATAAACTCATGGAATATATCATGTAGAATGCATAGTTGTGAACTTGAGACCACCAATAACATGAAATAAGGCCACCTAGTTGAAGCAGTCATTCCTAATTTGCATGCACGCATGTAGGAGTTATTCATCCCAAATAGCCAAAACTAACAGAATATAATTCATCATTAAATAATGACTCTTGCAACTGCGCCTCAAACCCTAAAAGCTTCAGTTCTAACTTATTTAAATTTGCACATATGCCACACTATTCATATTGTAGAATCTACCACAGTGAGCCAAACAAAAGAGTAATAATGTAGAACCCATGGAATTATAAATGTTGGACCATCTGATTCTAAGATTCTTAGGTTTATGTTCAAAAATATTTCCACTGATATAATGTAGCACTAATCCTAAGGCAAATTTTGAGAATTATTGTTGAATTTTCCCTCTCTTTTTAATTTTCAACATCCCCCTCCCCAAAAAAAGGCCCTAGGGTTCCAAGTGACTGGCCAACATCCAGGCTAACAATTACACATCAAGATTTTGTGGATAATAATCGATATTTGATGCTCTCATACAAAAAATATACTCTGCACACCTAAGCCAATGGCATCAGAGCCCTTCATGATCTTCAGTCTCTTGCATGAGTCAACAAACATCCTGTAAAAAACCAAATTTCAGTCAGATTAGAAATGTAATCTAGAGCATGATGGAATAATATTCAGGTCATCAACAATAAACAATGCAGTTTATTCAACACAGATTATTATGTAGTAATTTTCAATTAAAGTAAAATTATAATTGAGGCCAAGTAATTTGTGTGTACTAGTTCAAATGTGGGAACTGGAAACACAAGCCCGGCCCATAAGTCTTACACAATGCTAAAATTACCAAGCACACTAAATTCTCCATTTCATGGTCTAGGTTTCGTCAAAGCAAGATATTAGAACAATAAGCTAATATTAATTTGGAGTAATCAACTCCATACACCCCATGAACTAAAAAATTTACAACATTATCAACCATAAATGTTCAAGCATTCTAATTGTTACAACACCCAACTCATTCAAGACTTTCAAACTAGCTACTTCATAATAAAAATTCAAAGGCCATAAGGTTTTAATAAGTCATGTTTTTTTAGCAAAGTTGAAAACTTGAGCACTAAATTTAATAAGTAACTACATGTTTAAATACATTTGTACGTACAATCATGCCTAAGAACTTGGGCACTTAGTAAATAATGTTGAAACTCCTGTATACAGAGTTCTTCCAAGTTTTCACCATGTAAAACTAGACATTTGAACAACAGTATTCATTTAGGTGTATGAATTCATCTAGATCTTATTCTCTTTTTACTGACAAAAGGAGTTGGTAGGCTAATATTGTGGCTGGGATATACTATCATCAAATGTCATGTCTTTATTTATAGCTTTCCAGTCTTAGAATGATTGTGCATGATCTTTAGTTCCATTTGAACTGCAAACTGAAATAACATATGACTAGTATCTGGGTTGAAACTTAAAACACCAAGTATTGGCTTGTGACTTTTGTATACAGAATCTATATCTTTCCAATATTCTATTTCACATGTTTACAAGGGCCAATCAAATACAGCATATAATATTTTACTGATATTTAGACAACATGTCAGTTGATTGTTCTCTTACACTTCTTATATGTCCATAGTTTGAACTCTGAGAAAAGGATTATACAGTGCACTCATAACAATGTTATATACATGTATGCATGTCGGGTTGTGCATATTTACCTTTATTTTGCATGGAAAAAGTTTATGAACATCATATTTTGAGCATAGGTCTTTATTCCAAACATAAAGCATAAAATTGTCTGTACTCTAATGGAAAATACTGCGATTGATACAAATTAGTGCACACCCTCTCATTTTACTAGAAAGAAACTGTAAGACTTATTAGAACAAATTATGAAAGACTAAAACAAATGACATCCTTTTCACTAAGTTATCGTGCCTATCAACTAAAATTATGAATCACATTAGGGGAAATAAGTTCTTGACTTATCCAAATCCAAAAATATATAAATAAATAAACAAACTACACTTACAGAATCACCATACCTTCAGATCATCATGAATCCTTCTAACAAGAGCTTGGCTTGAATTCTGCAAAAGATTTTTATGAAAGTAAACCATATTAGAGGAAACCAGGCTCCAAGAAGGAAAAAAAAGGGGGTGCAAGACTGCAAGTGGCTAGGGACAGAAGACATTGGAAGCAAACAAGTGAAAGTGGAATGCCTGTACTGACATGAGATATTGATATATTAACTGCTTCATCCTCTTCAGAATATAAGCCAATTAATATAGTTAGAACCATATAACAGCACTGCATAGTAAAAACAGAGAGAGAGAGAGAGAGAGAGAGAGAGAGAGGCAAAAGAACTTAGCAAAATGGCAACTACCATATGACCAACAATTTAAGCAAAGAGGCCAACACAGTTTCACTTCAAGAAAAGAATAAGCTGTAAAATCATTTGATAACAATCTTGGGCCTGCAAAGGGGCTGCCTGCTAAAGTTTGGGGTCTTTGGATGTTACAGTTTCAAATTTTGGATTTTACAATTAAAGTTATACTCCGTTTAAGTGCCACATAGCTTGCAATGATGTTACGCGGCATAATTTTATTGGGCGGAACTAAACATGCGTGACAAGCTTGAATCCAAAGACTCCAAAACTTTAGGTGTATAGTTTGCAGTTTAACATATCAAAAATCATATCAAATTTAGTTCACATCCAAGTGTTATAACTTCATACATAATTACTTACAGAAGAAAAATGTGATGCACGCACATTAATAATGATCTCAGGCAACACGTCTAAAAGACACAAGCTACAGACTCGATCTATTGGAGCCCTTAAGGATGCCATTTGTAAAAATAAATTACCAAAGCAAGTACGTAAGTCGTACCTCCATGGATTTCATCTCATCCAGCTCTCTTTTAGAATCCAAGGGCAATGTTACGTTCTCCTCCGAAGATTTCATTGCATCCCCCACCTCTTCAGCTTCCCTAACCCGTCTTTTCTTCACTGCAACCTGACAAAAAAGGAATAATTTGATTATTGAACAATGAAATCAGAATCCATGCAGATTACTGAGATTAGAGAGAATCTAAACATATTTTTACTTTTTCACTCATTCTGCTAGCACCAGACTCAACAACACGGTCAAGATTTACATGGTCTGCCTTAATGCTAAGGCCTAAGGGGAGCAGAACATTTTGTACAATTGAAGCGGAAGCGGTAGATTGGAATTCCCATAAAATCCTGCAAATGCAAAAGCAAAACTGAGCTTCACTAAACAATATTGCATTTGCATATATATTCACATGAAGAAAGCAGACCTCGCCGATAACCTGTTACCTGCTCCTTGCGAGAAAGGATGGTTTTGCCGCGGCGGCTGTAATAGGACTAGGAGCAAATGGAGATCGAGGACACAACTGAATTGCAAAGGCAATCTTAATCTTGGGGAAGGAAAGGGAAAATAACTAGACTTTTTAGTTTCAGTTTCAGTTTTAAAGGCGGCTTCATTGGCTATGAGAATGCCATGCTCATGCAACCAAAGTTTCGTAATTCATACAATTTTAGTTTTTGACATGGTCATCAGAACCGTTAATTGATCCGGCTGAAGGAATTGGTTCAATCAGTGATTTATTGGTTCAACTATAGGTTTATTAATTAATTAAATAATATTATATTTTATAACTATAAAAAGCAACTAAAATAAAATAAAACTCCATTTAGGTAAATTAATAAATCTCTCTAAAAGAAAAGATAAATTTTAAATAAATTATAATCAAAAACAATTATAACAATAAAAACAATTTTACATCATATAAAATAAAGTTTGAGAAAATAAAAGAATAAACATATCATTTATGTAAATCATTTAATAACTAATTTATATAATCCAAAAGTCTTAAAACATGTCATAGAAGTTCAAAATAAATCTTAAGCTTGATCATTAAGGGAATGGCTTGTGTCCAGTGGCACTGGCCACTAGACACAAGCTCCCCCCTATCATTAAACCCTATAGCAAAACAAAATTATTTAAATCTCTAAATACAACTATTGATTAAAATCAGGTGTTATCATTGTAATATTGGTGGCTTGTGTTCCATGCAAAAACCAATTGGTGCCAAAGTCCACCAAAATTTAGAGTGTAGAAATTATTCCATTTTTGTCTTTTTATTTTTTTAAGTTCATTACTATATCTCTTCAATCCCAACTCTCAACTCTCATCTCATGGACCGCCAACTCTACTACAAAACAACTCTTACTTTATCTCTTTAGTCTTTAATCTTTATTACTTTATGTCTTTATCAGTTTATCTTTTTAAGCTTTAGCAGTTCAGTAATTTAGTTCAAACTTCAAAGTTTAGTGACTTTAGTTTAGTCTTCTTTCACAGTATCACACATTATTCTTACTTCAGAGTTTAGTAACTTTAATTTAGTCTTCTTTCACAGTTTCACACATTATTCTTCCTTTTATCCGTGAGTCAAGAAAAATTAATCAGTACAATCCATTAGCTTACATGGTTTGAAATTGAGACATTGCACATCTAGTATTTTATATCAAATCATTCTAGATAATCCTTTGGTTCATGAATTTTACAGTTTTAACCAATGGTTTGGTACATGTTTAACAACACTACTTTTGACTTTCGAGTAATGTTTATTTTACGCATTCCCAAAAGCAACTAAGATTATGACTTTAGCTGCTTTTGATTCCGGTTGTAAATAACGTTGGGCTATGTGGAGCTGACTTTGTGTTCAATTCCGTTTATCACCAAACCTGACTTGAAAGCTTGACGATTTTAAATGGAATATTCTGAGACTTCCATGAGGTCACCGGAAAAATCTCTAGCTTGCTTTTAGCCCAATTTGGACCCACTTTGGGTATTTATTGTCGGTTCAAAATTAGAGTTTCTAGTATCATTGTACTGTGGCTTTTTTTTTTTTTTTTTGGGTTAAATCATTGTATTGTAGCTACCTCTTATTTTCTCCCTAACATAGTAAAAATTGCTGCAACTCCTAGACTTGGGCATATTGTCAATCCATGTAAATCTTATGTCATTTGATTTTATTTTATTTTTGGCAAAAAAAAATTTCTCCATTTTCACATCTCGCAGGTTCTAGGAATTATTTTCGCATCTCAAGGGTTCTAGGAATTAGGTTTAATTCCTAACAATAAGTACTTTTAACCCATTATCACGTGTCGCTAAAAATGCATAAGCAGATCCAAGTGTTCTTTAACCATAGACGGATTCATCAAATACAGAGCCACCTCAAACAACCAGGTTTTTGTAAGGATTATGATATTAACTCCACGATACTAATTTATAATAGCTTTACGAGGTTTTAATAATCAGACTTCGACACACAGAGGCAAACTTTTTGAGGCAATCAAAACATAGATACTCTAAAAACAAGATGTGCATCTGACCATGACCTACGATCAAGCCCAGGCCATCCTATCGTTTTTCATTCCTTGATATAGAACTGTTTCGTCCACCTTCCTCACCCGCTTGAATTTCACACTTGAACTCGGCAGCCACAAAGCAGTCAAGAGTTTCAGAGACTAGCTAGTTCCTATTCCTTGATTTCTCCATGGCCCTGGGAGCTAAGGAACAAACAAGAAGTAAATAGTTTAGTACTGAGACATAGCCATCATTCCCAATTTTAAATCTGTAATCGCTAATGAAGAGATAAACTCAAGGAATAATCATGTAGAACGCATAGTTGTGAACTTGAGACCACCAATAACATGAAATAAGGCCACCTAGTGAAGCAGTCATTTCTAATTTGCATGCACACATGTAGGAGTTATTCATCTCAACCAGACAAAACTCAGATGTTATAATTTATCATTAAATAATGACTCTTGCAACTGCACACCAAACCCTAAAAGCTTCAGTTCTAACTTATTTAACTTTGCACACATGCCACACTGTTCATGGTGTAGGAATCTACCAATCAGTAGACCAAACAAAAAAGTAATAATGTCAAACTCATGGACTTACAAATGTTGGACCATCTGATTCTAAAATTCTAAAGTTTATGTTCAAACACATCTCCACTGATATAATAGCACTAATCCCAAGGCAAAATTTGAGAATTCTGGTCAAATTTTCCCTATCATTTTAATTTTCAACATCCACCCAACCCCACCCCCAGACCCAAAAAAAAAACCCTTAGGCTTCTAAGTAATTGGCCATCATCCAGGCTAACAATTACACATCAAGATTTTGTGGATAATAACCATATTTGATGCACTCATACAAAAAATATACATACCTAAGCCAATGGCATCAGAGCCCTTCATGATCTTCAGTCTCTTGCAAGAGTCAATAAACATCCTGTAACAAGCCAAGTTTTCAGTCATATTAGAAATGTAATCTACAGCTTGATGGAATAATATTCAAGTCATCAACAATAGACAATGCAGTTCATTCAAGACAGATTATTATGCAGACATTTCCAATTAATGCAAATTATAATTCAGGCTAAGTAATTTGTGTGTACTAGTTCAAATGTGGGAACTGGAAACACTAGCCCTGTCCATAAGTCTTATACAATGCCAAAATTACCAAGCACACTAAGTTCTCCATTTCATGGTCTAGGTTTTGCAAAGCAAGATATTAGAACAAGAAGCTAATATTAACTTGGAGCAATCAACTCCATATACCCCATGTACCTAAAAAATTTACAATATTATCAACCATAAATGTTCATGCATTCTAATTGTTACAACTTCCAACTTACTCAAGCTACTTCACAATAAAAATTCGAAGGCCATAAGGTTTTAATAAGTCATTTTTTTTTTTTTAACAGCGATGAAAACTTGAGCACTAAATTTAATAAGCAATGACATGTTTAAATATAAATGTACAATCATTCCTAACAACTTGGGCACATAGTAAATAATGTTGAAACTTCTTTATACAGAGTCCTTCCAAGTTTTCACCACATAAGACTAACATTTGAATAACAGTATTCATTTAGATGTATGAATTCATCTAGATCTTATACTCTTTTTACTAACAAAAGGAGGTGTTAGGCTAATATTATGACTGGGATACACTATCATCAAATGACATGTCTTTATTTATAGCTTTCCAGTCTTGGAATGATTGTACATGATCTTTAGTTCCATGTGAACTGCAAAAACATAAGACCGCTATCTAGGATGAAACTTAAACGCCGAAGTATTGGCTTGTGACATTTGTATACAGAATCCATATCTTTTATACATTATATTTCACATGTTTACGGGGGCCAATCAAATGCAGCATATAATATTTTGCTGATATTTGGACAACATGTCAGTTGATTGTTCTCTTACACTTCTGATACATCTATAGTTTAAACTCTGAAAAAGGATGTAAAAGTGCCCTTAACAATATTATATGCATGTATGCACAGGTTGTGCATATTTACCTGGGGGGAAAAAGACTTTCTTACCCACATCATTTATGATTTTATTATTTATTTATTTGTGTAAATGAGAAGACAATAATAGAAAATGAGGTTAGATGACACATAAAAATGAATGGATCAATACTTACTCCCATGGAACATCCCCTACAAGCATCCAGTCACCGTCTTTATCCTCGTATGTAAGAACATATTCTGATCCATGCAGAAGATCCCTTAACTTGCTCTCACTAAGCATTTCCCTCCCTGGAGCTCCTTGGGATCCACATTGACCTGATGTCAAAATAAAACGTAGTAACTCAATCCAGGCAAAAATGAAGTGTGCTCCTAATTCTCTAAATAAGGATGATACTCTCAAATATTTAAAAATTGTAAAAACATATATATATAAAAAAATCAACAGCATATTGCCAATAAAATGAGGCTAAAATAATATCCCACCTAAGGTGAAACAGCTGAACATCTTCTCCAGAGCAGTTGACAGTTCTTGATATGTAGCGTATGTTCTCAGATCTACCTTCCTCAGATAGGGAGCACCATCCATGCTGACCTTCACAAAAAGAGCACCAGGACCTGGTTTCCCATCAACTTCATCATTGTTCTTTGAAGTGGTAGCCAATGAATTCTTCCTAAATGATCTGATTGGAGGCCAACCAACAACCTGTGCCCTGTCATAGATGAAAGTTAGAAATCACTTAAAAAAAGAGAACGACACCCATTATTCTCATGTAATCTCTGTTATAACTAAGAAATTGAGGACCCTCTTTGTAGCATAGTTCACTTACTTAGGAGCTGGAGCACTGCTGTTGTTGTTGTTCGAAGCAGTCTTAGGGTTGTGGCTAGTACCATTGGTGCCACGAGGACGTTCCTGCTGCAACACCTTTGTGGGCAGCTCTTTCATTATGGCTGGCTGAGCCCCAGAAGACCTGGGCGATAGCGCAACATTCATCCCTGAATTACCAGAAAACTTCCCTTGCCCCACAGACTGTGGAGCTTCAGAATCAGATGCCGTCTGAAACATCCAATTTCCTTCAGTATACACGGAGCTTTTCACCTCTGAAAACCCATCCATGGTATCAGAGAAACCTCTCTTGTTACCTGAAACAACATTCTTCTGTGATGACGAGTAGATTCCCTCTTTTGAAGGAAGTAAAGGAAATAGCGGTTTCTCATCAAGTTTCCCTGATTTCAGCAAGCAGAGCTCTGACTCTCGTTCTGGTGATTGGGATCCAGGAAGGCCAAGCCTCAACTCTGTTGCCCTCAAGTTAAGATTGTTCTTTTTCTCTTCCAACAAGCTCGAGACTGCAGAGCTGTCTACGGAAGAACAATCCGAAAGTCCCAGGTAATTACGTTCTTTTAACCCAGAGCCACTTTGGGATATACAGTCCATAGTGGGTGAAGAAGACACCAGAGAGACATTGCTCTGCCCCCCTTCCTCCTCAGCACTCAACAGGGGAGGAGACATCGGACTCTCAACTTTTTCAACCGGTAAAATCTGGAAGAGAAAAAACCCACCTTAAAACAACATATTTAAGCACCAAAAAAATACAATTTAAGACCAAAACATGAAAACCCAATTGTCATTTAAAAGAGTCAACTTGTAATTCTCCATAACAAAAGACAAATCTGTCAAGCATATCTACTGACTCTTGCAAATGATACAGAACATATAATATTAATCAATGAATACAGCAACAAAAACTAAAAAGCCCCAGATCACAAACCGTCGCTGGTTCTTATGTCCAATATGAAATCAATCAAAACCACTATAGTACAATTTAATAGCTGGTTCACACCCAAAAAATCAGTTGAATTTTCCTCTAATAAGAGACAAGAAAATTACTAGTATTTAAGATGATTAAACAATGGCTAACGGTAGGTTACAATGAAAATGATATAAACATTAAATAACTAAAAAGAAAAGAAAAAAATCATAAATTTTAAAAATATATTTCTATCTGCTCACTTATTACAAACAAGAAGTAAAAATCATAATAAAAAAAGAATATCCCAACAGAACTAATCAGATTCTCCCCCAAATACGAAAATTTTGAACAAAATACAACAAATAGGCTCCAAGGCTTAAACATCACACATATATGATGAGATAATAAGGTGATTAAATAAGCACAATAACTTTCGAAAAATAATAAAATTTATCAAATTCAACTGCTCTTTTTTTCTGCATGAGCTGAGTTTTCCTGAAAAATATATAAAAAAGCTGATACAGAATTAGTTAACTTCTCTTTTCTTTTTCTTTTTTTGCTTTTTTCATTTCCTCGATTTTCTCGGCAACCAAACAGAATAAAGGAAAAGAAAAGCAGATCACAACACACTCACACACACCAAAAAAAAAAAAAAACCCTCAAGAAGATCTATGACAAGCAGGACAAAAAAGTGGAACAAAGACTCCTCAGAAGCTTAGTGTAAATTAGGAACACAAAAAAATTACGAAGTAAAACCAGTAAGAAAAGGAAAAAGTTTATAAGCTCGGGATATTTATAAAAAATAAAAGAATAAAACAAAGTCTCAACCAAAGAGAAAGTGATAAATTCAGCTTAGACTCACACAAGATGAAGATCTCAAGAGGAACACAGACTCGGGTCTCAAAAAAAAAGGAAGCTCAAGCATATAATCAACTAGCTAGCTACAAACCAAAAATTAGTAATTTAAAAAAAAAAAAAAAAAAAAAAAGCTAAAGCTGAATATCCAACAAACGTACCTGAGCTTTTATGTGGATCAGACAGTTGAAATTCTGTAACGAAAAAAATGCACGAAACGTAGAGATTGAAACGCAGAAGCAAGAAAGAGAGAGAGAGAAGAGAAAAGCTCAGGGACCTTCCATTAAGCAGAAAGCAACAAAAAGCTTTAGGCTGTGTGTTCACCGAGAAACCCGAAGCTCTGTACAAATTAAAAATACGGAAAGTGGCAAAACGGCAAATAGTGCAAAAGTTAGGCCTCTTTTTCTTTTCTTTTCTTTTCTTTTTTCCCATTTTTTAAACGGATACCCTTGCTGTACTTTTATGGATCATTTAAAAAAAAAAAGTATTGATGCTGTACTTTTATGATAAATTAGTCTCATCTCACCCGTTTTGGAGTGGGATAAGATTTGTTCTTTGTTCAGTATTATTATTTTTTTTATAAATTTGAATAAATCTGTTTTGAAAATATGGATGGGTAGAAAAGTGTTTTATTTTGTAAAAATTTTAAATTGAATTTGAGATATATTTTTATTAGATTGTTCTTAAGTTTTTTCTTGTACCTAAGATTTATCAGTATTTTTAAACTATATAAAAATTCAATTTGTGGGTTTCGATTAACTCATCTGGTAAAATCTCTGATGGTTGTATAAGAGATCTGGATCCAATCTCTGCTTATACTAAAAACTGATTGGTGTTTTTGTCTAATGATAATAAAACTATTATTAAGAGTGGACGTCATAAGTTGAAACTTTCTAAAAATAAATTAATCTAAAAAATAAATCTTTTAATAAATAGTATAGAAATTTTTAAAAAAAATCAATAAAAACATTTATTAAATTCAATATCCTTAACATCCGTTAACTTTTTTTTTTTTTTTTTTATGTACAATTTCAGAAATGATGAACGGTTTGTTTGATAATATTAAGACAGGATGGCAACTTGATCGAACGGCTCTGATTGAAAGTTAGGAATGATCAGTGCCGTGAATTTGGGGTGTACGGAAAAGTAAAATGTTTGTGGCTTTTGTAAGAGACTTTTTTTTTAAATTTATATTTTTTGAAGTTCGGGATTGAGGAGGAGAAAAAAGATGTACGAAACATATATAGTTGCTGATTCCGGCATTGTCTAATTTCTAGTTCGCGCTAAAATCCGCTGGTCTGTTGGTGAAAAGTCGAATTTGCACTGGTTTGCATTAAAATGACAAGTTTGCCCTGTGTTCGTTATGATTTTTGGTTATTCCTCTTGTTATACTAGTTGCTATTTCCGTAAAAGTGTAGGGGCATTGCGTAATTAGGGAAAGTAAAATCGCCTAACCTTGCCAAAGAAACAGATTTCTAACTATAAAGCTCACATGCGTTAGTGGACGCCTGTCACTGTTTTGGAGGTTTGAAATGAGACCAGCAAGATTTTCTTGTCACCTAAAAATTAAAAACAGTTATTAATTTATAAGTATTGATATGTCACACAGTGATTTATTGCTAGTCAACTTACGCATACCATTCACAATCCCTTTCTTTTTTTTTCTTTTTTTTTTTATAGTATATTACTTTTGTGAAACTTACATTTGGGTGGAATCTACGTGATATGAGCAAGAGGAAGCATATGACATATGTACAATACGTCTTCTCCTGTCCAAGACATGACCCCTTATCCAAGGGTGTGTGTTCAACCCACCATCCTGACTCAACTTTGGGTTAGGTTTTCATGGTTTGATGGGTTAGTTGGGTTAAGCTAGATTATCATTAGTATTATTTTTTGAAGTTCGGGTTGACTTGGGTTTAGGTTTGCAAAATTTTTAACTTACGTACGCAACCCACGCTTTTAAAAATATATGTGCATTAATTTTAAATTTTTTAGTTTCATTTATTTCAAATTTTCATACTTTGTGTAAATACATTTGTTTGATTTATTTGGTATTTTAAGACTTAGTTTAATAGAAAAGAGTAGATATTCTACTTAATTGTATAAATTATAACAATTTATTGAATAATGAATTTAAATACTTTAATGTAAACTCGATTTCTTTATTAGACATGACAAAATGAACTCGACCCGGCAACTTAACCCAACTCAACCAAAATTGAAGATTCCTCAACCTGAAGAGGTTAAGCTAGATTGAAAAGTACCTAAACATAATCCAGTCTAACCAATACAATATACATACTCCCTCGCATATAATATATTTTGTCGCTTAAACTCAAATTATTGAAGTAACAAATTATGATTAAGAGATCAAAAAGTGGAAGTGCTAAGTCCCCAAAAATGTGATGTTAAACCCATCATGATTTAATCCAAAAATAAATAAATCTCGAAACTTTTGATTTTCCCAATGATTTTGTTAAAAACACTGAAAGGTGTCAAATGACACTTTTTTTTTTTTTGGTTGATAAGAGATGACACTTTTCTTTTTTTAAGAAATAGTAATACTTATTAGAATACACAAACACGAAAGTAATATATAGAGTTTTTTAAATAGATTTATAATATATTATATAATCAGAGTACCTCTACAAAATGGTTTAATCTTTATAGTAGCAACCTGAAGTTATAAGGACCGAAATTATAAAGTACACAATTAAGTTAACTAAGTTTAGCATTTTTTTTAAGCATAGTATATATTTTTTTGCTAAAAGCATAGTATATATTTGGTTAAGAGAAATTTAGCAAAGTACGGGATTCTTTTATTATTTTCATAATTATCCAGTATTTTTGGTCCAAAATATCCCAACGTCTCCTTGATATTTTTGGTTCTATAATGCCTGGAGATTACGAAAACACCTTATGGTAGCGTATACTGTGGATTTGTACATGTAAAAAGGAAACGGTATTGAGTGTAAACTTCATCTACCTTTCCTTAAAGACGTGAGTTTCAACTATATAATAATGGCAAGTACAGTATAATCAACATTTTTGAAGACGTGAAAACCAGCAGCAAAGTGGTGGTTGCAGAAATTATAATTGGAAAGACGAAAAAAAAAAAAAAAAAAAAAAAACCAGGTTTTTGTTTGGTCAAACATATCAAATTCAAGTATTCAACCACGCCAGAGTCCCAGTCCTGACTCATAAATTAAATCCATTGCCTCAATTACCAAAATGTCCCTAAACATTTGCAGTATTCAATGATCGATAAAAAGCGAATTATTTCTTTTGCAAGCAAATTTTGTATTCAACGTGATGCTAAGTGCTAACTGCTTTCCTCTCAAAAATAATAATAATAAGTGCT
Organism: Quercus robur; assembly: GCF_932294415.1. Taxonomy (NCBI): domain Eukaryota; kingdom Viridiplantae; phylum Streptophyta; class Magnoliopsida; order Fagales; family Fagaceae; genus Quercus; species Quercus robur. The sequence continues at coordinate 16,405,965 of NC_065539.1, forward strand.
AACTGCTAAATGCTATATATAAACATAATTATTATTTTTTCATTATATTTAAAATTTGACACATTAATTTTTTAAAAATATATATCATAAAATTTATTATACTAATTTGACACTTTGATCCGTGCAAAATTATATTCACATATCAATTTGTAAGTTTTTTTTGGGAATAAATTTGGCAAATGACAATAGCTCTACCACTGCCACCTTTCACTGATTGCACAAAGTTCGGTACCAGTACTCGAAGTTGCATTGTTTTGGCAATTTTTGGCCTTTAAAAATTGCAAGATACCACAATTCAACTCTCTATAATCACTCTAAAAACAGGTCTATAAAGTGTGATGCTAAATGTCATAAAAGTTTTTAGTGTGTCTTCTTCATTACCAATTGGTTTTGAGGTAAAATGGCATAGCTCACGATCCGACAAATGGTATCAAAACCAAGGTCATTGATTCAAGTTACGGGAGTGTCATTGTGAGGGAGGAATTGTTAAGGGGCCAGAATTCGACTCTCTACAACCACTCTAAGAACAAATCTGATTTAAATGTTAAGGGAACAAGATCCGTGCAAAATTATTTTCACATATCAATTTGTACTTTTTTTTGGGAATAAATTTGACAAATGACAATAACTCTACTATTGCCACCTTTATCTTATTGCACAATGTCTGGTACCAGTACTCCAGTTGGATTGTTTTGGCAATTTTTGGCCTTTAAAAATTGTCGGGTACCACAATTTAACTCCCTAAAACCATTCTAAAAATAGGCCCGTGGAGTGTGATGTCAAATATCATAAAATTTTTGAGTGTGTCTTACTTATCACCAATTGGTTTTAAGGTAAAATGGCACAAATCACGGTTCAACAAATAGTATCAAAGCCAAGGTCATTAATTCAAGTCACGAGAGTGTCATTGCGAGGGAGGAATTGTTAAGGACCATAATTCGACTCTCTACAACCATTCTAAAAACAAGTATGATTTGAGTGTTAAGGGAACAGGATCCGTTCAAAATTATATTCAAATATCAATTTGTACTTTTTTTTGGGAATAAATTTGACAAATGACAATAACTCTACTATTGCCACCTTTATCTTATTGCACAATGTCTGGTACCAGTACTCCAGTTGGATTGTTTTGGCAATTTTTGGCCTTTAAAAATTGTCGGGTACCACAATTTAACTCCCTAAAACCATTCTAAAAATAGGCCCGTGGAGTGTGATGTCAAATATCATAAAGGTTTTTAGTGTGTCTTACTTATCACCAATTGGTTTTAAGGTAAAATGGCACAGCTCACTGTGCAACAAATGGTATCAAAGTCAAGGTCATTAATTCAAGTCATAAGAGTGTCATTGTGAGGGAGGAATTGTTAAGGACTAGAATTCGACTCTCTACAACCACTCTAAAAACAAGTCTGATTTGAGTGTTAAGGGAGGAATTGTTAAGAGACCAGAATTTGTGCAAAATTATATTCACAGATCAATTTGTACGTTTTTTTGGAAATAAATTTTACAAATGACAATAGCTCTACCACTGCCACCCTTCTCTTATTACACAATGTCTGATACCAGTACTCTAGGTTGGATTGTTTTGGCAATTTTTGGCCTTTAAAAATTGTCAGATACCACAATTCAACTCTCTATAACCACTCTAAAAACAGGTCCGTAAAGTGTGATGCCAAATGCCATAAAATTTGTTAGTGTGTCTTCCTCATTTGGTTTTGAGATAAAATGGTATAGCTCACGATCCGACAAATGGTATCAAAGCCAAGGTCATTGATTCAAGTCACAGGAGTGTCATTGTGAGGGAGGAATTGTTAAGGGGCCAGAATTCGACTCTCTATAACCACTCTAAAAATAAGTCTGATTTGAGTGTTAAGGGAGGAATTGTTAAGGGAACAGAATCCGTGCAAAATTATATTCACATATCAATTTGTACGTTTTTTTTGGAATAAATTTGACAAATGACAATAGCTCTACCACTGCCACCTTTCTCTTATTGCACAATGTCTAGTACCAATACTCCAATTTGGACTGTTTTGACAATTTTTGGCCTTTAAAAGTTGTCGAATATCACAATTTAACTCTCTATAACCACTCTAAAAACAGACTCGTGGAGTGTGATGTCAAATATATAAAAGTTTTTAGTGTGTCTTACTCATCACCAATTAGTTTTAAGGTAAAATGACACAGCTCACGGTCTGACAAATGGTATCAAAGTCAATGTCATTGATTCAAGTCATGGGAGTGTCATTGTAAAGTAGGAATTGTTAAGGGTCTAAAATTCAACTCTCTACAACCACTCTAAAAACAAGCCTGATTTGAGTGTGCATTTCTCATCACAAATTGGTCTTGAGGTAGAATGACATAACTCATGGTTTGACAAAAATAAATAAATAAAAAGTACTAATTTTCAAACAAAAAACATTATTATTTTTTTATATTTTTATTTGATATAAGTTTAAAAATTTAACTGCTGAATTGTATAATTTTATTATATTCTCTATTTTAACAAAATAAAAAAAAAAATCAAAAGTTAATAAATATGTCATTAATCATTTTTTGTAATCTAAAATTATATATATAAAAATAAGATCAGTAATTGAATAGTAAATAATATTCAATTTAAATAAAATTTGATAGGTATATTAATAACATACAAAATTTAACATTAAATTTTCAAATTTCACAATAAAAAGATATAAAAGAATTTTTTTTGAAAATTATTTTAGAGAGAATTTGGAGAGAAAGCAGAAGCAGAAGAATGAGAATCGAGAAGCAAAGAGAGATGGAGTGGTTGTAAAGTAACGTAAGGAGCATTTAATGAAAGAGTTTTTATATTATATATAAGATTAGAAAAAAGAGAGAAGAGGGGACAGAGGAAAACAGGGGGAAGAATTGTGATTGGGGGACAAGAAAGCGGCACATTAAGTCGGTTTGCCGGGTGGTGACTGGGACATCTAACCTCCTCACTCTCTCTCTTCTCACTTTTTTCCCTTTTCCATCATTACCCCTTCTCTCTCTCTCTCTCTCTTTCTTTAATTCGATTTTTCAAAGTCAAAAATATATATTTTTTGGTATAACTTTGGTCTCTCCTTCGCATCATTAAACTGTCACTAGTCTTGCACGCTTGGTTACAATGTCTCTTCTCTTCATCTTACATTACATGCATGCCACTGCTGCCCACATGTCCATCCCATCATTCATGACTCTCGCTCGCATCACCCCACGTCACTTTGTAACCTAGAACATTAGAACAGAAATACGACTTTCAACTTTAGGACTTCACGAGATTCTCTCTAAAAAAAATAATGGACTGTTAACTCGTACATGTATGTAATAAATTCTCTGATTCAAATTATGTTAAAATGTAAGTATTTATTTCTCTTCTCCTTTGACTAAACCTTTATAAGGGATAGCTTCTAGAATTTCAAAGAAAAATTCAACAAGTGACCTTCTTAATTAAAACTTGACATTAAAGTTATGAATTCCTATTAACATAACTGCTAGAATACTCCCTCCGTCCCACTTTGTTTGTCCTTTATTCCATTTTGGAATGTCCCAAAATATTTTCCTGTTTCTAAAAATAAAAGTCATTAATTTACTAATGTTCCTATTATACCCATATTTTATTAATAATTTAATTTTTTGATAAATTTATTTAAGGGTAGTTTTGGAAACTTATACATTTTTAAAAGGTAGACAAGACAATAAATGATGTTCCCTTAAAAAGTTTGACTTTTCAAACAGGACAAACAAAATGGGACGGAGGGAGTATTTTATAGTTGAATAATTAATATAAATCAAATCACATATGTTATAATTTTTTTGTTTTTTGTTTTTTTTGTTTAATAAGGAATATAGAACAAATCACGTATATTAATGTATTTCTCTCCTTAATTATTTGACTAACCTAAACCCCTCCCCCAATAAATACTAAACCTTATGGGGAATACGTTCTAAAATTTCAAAAAAAAATTCAATAAATGACCTTCATATCAAAAATTGATATTGAAGTTGTGACTTGTGAGTTCTTATTAACACAACTACTAGAATCCTTTATTGTTGAAAGAGGACATAGATCAAATCACATATGTTATAAGTTCATATTTTATCATATTTATTAAAAAAAAGAGTAATGTTAGTATTTTGTTATATACAAATAAGATATTGAGGAATTGCTTATTAGTAAAATCATAATTATTGACGTTGGTATTTTCCCCATAAAATGATATTTTGCTACGATAAAAAAAGAAGTAATGTTGATTATTCAAGAATCAAAGTCAATTTACTTTAGAAAAAAAGAATATTTCAATGAACTTCTATTTTAATTTACTATTATAATATGCATCTATATCTGATCATTAGGGTTATATTAGCAACCAAAAAATAAATAAAAAATGGTAGTGTTTTATTTTATTTTTCTATTTTAAATAGTGACTCTCCATGTATGCTATATCAAATTCAAATAGAGAAAAAAATAATTCCATTCAATAAATAGAAAGAATTCCCCTCTGGGTAAAATCCTACTTACTAAACCAACCTTTTTTTTAATTCTTTTAATTATTCTTCTTGCATTGTATAATGCAAACTGCAACAAAAATTGTGATTTTAGTAGTAGACAACACCTCTTTTAGTTTTGAGTAGGTGGAATCATTTTATGCACATTCTTATAGAGTTGTTCAAAAATTTGCCTATGATTTTTTTCAATTGATACTTCAATATAGAAAGGTCTTATCTATCCGCCATACATTTAGTTTAGATGCAATTTGAATGCCTTTATATAGGTTGTGTTAATTATACTTTTCTTACATAAAACAAACTCTTTTTCCTTGATAATATAGTTGGCAAGGTTTCTATTAAGAACAAGAGCTAATGTTTGTTGCCATCATTGTACATGTAACGATACTCATATGAAAGTATATAAAATCATTTTTCTAAGACAACTATCCTTTGTCAATTCCTTTCTCACGTTATTGACAAAGTCCTAACAAAGGATAATAACATTCAATTTCATCATTCAACTTGACGTTTCTCATGGTTGAGAAATTAGATAAACCATTGAATGTTAATGAAGACAATCGAACTTAGAGAATTCATGGTAAGAATCTTGCCTTCAAATTTGGACGAACCCATTGGGTTCTTCCTAAAGTACTTTTAATTGAATTAACTTTAATTTTGAATGAGTTTATTTTATTTTAAATATCCCTTACCCTACAAAAAGACAATGTGTTTTAGTACTATATTCGGATTTGGTAAAGTCTAAGGATAAAATTCAGTCTATAATGTTATACTTTTTTTTTTTTGGATGAATATTTTAAAATGTTATACATGTCTATGGATGATAATGGTATGTATGGTATAATGTAGGATGAAAGTGACGGTGGCCAAAAGAATAGTATTAAAAAAATGAAAACTGTGGGGAACTTTGCTTTAGAGCCACAGACAATGCGGTGTTGTGCCACGACAATGGGACCCATCTCAATGCCGGGAGGCCTCCGCTTTTGCCGGTTAACTTTGATTTAATTAAACCCAAGTTTACTTAACTTAACAAGGGTCACAATTAATTAACCACAGTTTAGGAACTATTAGTCAGCCAATTGATCAAATAATGTGATGGTTCCCAAAGCAGAGCCGTCGGATTAGAGTCCGAGTCAGACACCTTTCTTAGTCTGTTTAAACCAATGAAAAGTCGACACGTCTCTATTTTTTGTCTGGAAAACTTTGACAGTGATAATGGCACGTGGACGCAGATTGATAGTGAAAGGGCCTTGGGCCTTGAAGGTCAATAAGCCTTACAAAGTAGGGGCCCACTCTATCAGGCTCTCGTGTCTCGTCTAATACTTACTCACGTGTGAAAGATATGTATTTGTATATTTGTATGTTAATTGTTATTATTATGTGCCATTGTCTTCTACCATTTTTTTTTTTTTTTTTGAGAAAAATGTCTTCTACCACTTGACTTTACGATTCGGGGAAATTAGAATATACTTGAGCACTATATAATAATCTATTTTTGTTTTCACAAAAACAGAAAAAAGGAAAACGAATAAAAATCTCTTTTTACATTGATCGGCATCTACCTCTACTAACAGGAATTCACGTTAGAAATTCGTATATTCTACCCATAGTTTTCACTTTTCAAGAAAAGTACTTTCTGTTTTTCTTTTCTTTTTTGCAAAAAGTTATATATATAAATAAAAAGAACTTGTAAGTGTAACTAAAGTCTAATTACCATAATTTGGATGATACATTTGCCTAAAGAAGTTTGTGATGATTTAAGAACATTGAAAAGGAAATTTCATCTTAGCAAAACGAATTTGACTTTATGTTTATAAAATCTATAGTATAATATTGAAAAAAAACCAAACCACACACTAGTTAGCTAGCTAGGCTCTAAAACCAAGAACTTTAACAGCATCAGGAAACTCAATCGGCAATAGAACCCCATTAAAGTTACATTTAAGTCTTTACTGTTACATTTAGACAATTTGGGGGATGTATTAAAGTTACATTTAAGGGTTCATTTAACTGCTTAGCAAAAAAACAGGGGGTTCATTTAATCAAGCGTCAACAATTAAATTATGATACCTACAAATCCAACACAAAAACAAAGTTAGAGACATTGCGGGCAGAATTTGACAAATTCAAAACTATTATTTACTTTCTTTGTATTTCATAACACCGACAACAACAGTGACCTATACTAAACCTTGTTGCCTTTTAATATCTATACTACTATTTAAGGGACTTCCTCAGTTTGGATTCTTCATTTTTTTTGTTCAAAAATAACCCTACACTTCTATGTTTAAGTAGAGATAAAACTAAAGGACAATTTGGTAAAAGTACAACTTTAACTTCCACTAAAACGTTGCCTAAAAAATATGATCACTCTCCTGTTGATTTTTAAATTGCCTTATCCACTTATCAATTAGATTAAAAAGGAAAAAAAAAAAAAAAAAACATAGAGCCTTTTCTTCAGAGAGAAACCCATCACTACATTTCTTTTCTGTTTTCATTTTGTAGTTTGAAGATTGAAAATGGGTTTTACTGTTTGAGTGTCGTTGCTTAAAGGATGAAAATTTTTCAAGAACCTAGAAGAGATCCCAAGGGTTAGGCTGGAACCGACTTTGTGGTTGAGTCCACTACTGTTTTTAGCAAAAGGAAAAGGTTGCTGCCCATTTGAAGGTTTGCCTTTTCTTTTTTATTCAGTTGTAGGAAACTGTGTGTTATGCATCAAAAAATGTGTTTGTGTTTTAATATCATATGGGGTTGTAAAATTTGGGCTTTTTTTAGTTTTCTAATAAAATTCAATTGGGTTTGTTTTTGAAATTCTTTTTGTAATTTTGTGATATTAATTGACAGTACAAGAACAATAATACACCTTCCTTTTTCTATGTCTTCTCTTTTCCTTAAAAATTGAATTCTTCATAGTCATCCTTAGTCTCCAACAATGGAGATTCTGTTTTGAGGCACCGAGTCACCATCAGTGGAGATTAAGAAAGTGGTTTGCAATAAGTGTATCTCTCTCACTCTGAGTATGATATTTTTTTTTTTTTTAGTTATAGTAATGGGTTTTCATAGGTGCATTTTGTGAACAGATATGTACCTTTCTTATTTGTTTTTAATTTTATGTTATTATTGGCTCCTTGGATTACTACTTGCTATTTGTAATTGAAAGCTCGGATACATTATATCTCTTGGGTTCTCCTCTATGATTCACTTGGGTATGTATACTTTTTTTCCCTTTGGAGACATGGCTATTGTATGTCCACAGCGTTACAACTCGAGTTTTGCTCCACATCAAACAACTCATCACATGGGTATTATGTATTCATCTTCCAAGCTAGATTAGAAATTGTTTTTTACATTTACAATGGGGCTACCCATCATATGATGAGCAATCTGGCTGCATTTGTCTCATCCTCTCTGTACCAAGGCAAAAGTGTTGTCTTCACCGATGACCACACCTCACTCTCTATTTCAAACATTTGTACGATCTCTTTATCATCTCGTTCTGGCAATATTCCTCATCTCAATGATGCTATGTTGCTTCCTAAAGTCAGTCTCTCAAAAGATTTGATTAGTTGGACAACTTTTTGATGATCACCAAAGCTATGCCATCTTTACTTCGACTTCCTCTATGTTGTCAAGGATCTAAAATGAAAGTTATTCCACACAATATCCCATTGGATGAGTACCTTTTTCCCCTTAATATTTTGTTTAGATTTTTATATCCATTATATTCATTGGATTTGGTATTTTACATTTTTTGTTTGAATGGGTGGGAATTTGTGGAACAAACTGTTTCGTCAACATGGTTTTTAGTAGGGTGTTTTTTTTTTTTTTTTTGCTAGCACTAATTGAAGACATATTGTAGTTTGGTTAATATTTTGTTATTCATTTTCATTATTCCTATTTTTTTCATGACTTTTGTTTACTCTAACTATAATCTATCTAATAATAGATTTGGGTTTAAACATTTGGAAGTTTTGTTGCAAGTGAAATAATTTTTTGGTATAAATATTATCACACCCCCTTGATATTTTATGATTTGAAAATTTCTTCGAATTATGATGAATGAACACTATTAATCTTTATACAAAAAATAGAAGAGTCTCTGAGCATGCGCGTGAGTGCGTGCTCAGAGGTTAGTTAACTACTAAGATTTTTATTCATACGTGTGCTCAGAGGCTAGTTAACTACTAAGGTTTTTATTCTTTATGAGCCATTAAGTAATTTGTGCCTTGAGCATGCATGCTAAAGTGTGGTGTCCAGTCCTGTAATAACTCACTAACTTGCATATTTCTCTTGTAATCAATATATAAATTAGAAATCACCAACTTCGCTCCAAAAAAAAAAAAAAAGGCCCATATAAATTACCACCTTGGTTGCAGTTTGGAGGTCCATGCAAGATAAGTCCAATTTGGCAGAACTTGTCCAGCATTTTGCTTTTTGCAGATGTTAGAACTTGTATTGTGCCCGTGACTCAAGCCCAATTTCACATCCAGAGAACCAAACAATCGGGCTTTATCAACTTCCCGTGGGCTTTATCATCATAAACTACATTTATTTTATTTATAAAGTAAGGTCTTCAAAATCAAGTGGTTACATTCTCTCTTTGTGTCAACTGTCAATTTTTTTTTTTTTTTTTTTTTTTTTTTGAGAAAGAAAACTAGAAACTTTATCCAGAAATAGGCAAATCCCAAAATTATGTAACTTTATATAGTATGGAGTGGTTTTAGATAAAACCCAAAATATTTAATTAAAATTATGAAAACTTTAAATTGTTCCAATTCACATTTTCAAAGAGTCACTATAAAGTATAAACTACTGGATATACAGTGGCGGAGCCATGAATTATTTTCAGAGGGGGCCAAGCCTCAAGCTAAAATATAATCTCAAGTTTCAAACTCTCTCTGGTTCAAACCTCCCTTCTTTCACATCTATTAACAAAAAAATTTATATTTAACAATAAATTAATATAAATACTCAAACCCTTATTATAATATATAAATATCAAATAAACAATACATATTATAAAATAAAACCCTTGTGATGAAGATTCAAAACTAAATATAAAAGAAAAGTGCAAGCTCTAAAAACAAAAACAAAAAAACACATACCCAATTACAAAACATATACACGACTCCAGTCTAGAAAATAGATAGCACTGTTTAATGTTTATTTAATTAATTTTTCTGAATCAAAACAGTAGCACTAATATTTTTTTTTTTGGTGTACAGGAAGATAAAGTTAAACTAGGCAGCCAGAGAGGCTAAGTTAGCAGCAACTTGTCTACAAAATCTTTCCTCAATCTCATCCGCATATACTTTATCAGAAACATCAACAGATGGGGGACTATCAAAAATAACAAATTCCTCGTGAGCATGACATCCATTCTTAGCTATAGCATCTGCACATTTATTTGCTTCTCGAAACACATGCTTCATCTTGGTATGAGGAATCAATTCCAGTACAGTAGCACTAATATCGAAACTAGAAACAAAATAATGTAATATAATATTAGCAATGCAAGCTAGAAAAAACTAATTTTATGCAGTTTAGATAAACACGTTATCTCAAGGGAGTAGCCAACATCAGTCGTCTAGTGGAGGCTGGAAGCACAAGGGATTTTTTTATTTATTAATGGTTTTCTTTTTTAGTTGATAATGTTGTTGATATCGGATTTGTTAAAGTTGTTTATCTCTATTTGAAGGGGTTATTGGCTATGAATGGGCTATTTTCTTGAGTTATTTGTTTCATTTTTTAAAAAAGTATCTCTAATATTTGAGGAAGCTGGAGGCCCAAATGAATTTTAAGAGAAGAGTTATTAGACCAGGGGGGCCAAGAAGTGTATTTACAGGTAATTCATGATAATATTTAGTTTTAGTAGTACTATTAGATGGAATTTTGAAAAGCCAAGGGGGGCCATGGCCCCCCTACTCCCCCCCCCCCCTAGCTCTGCTCCTATATAAACATAAATTTACATAAATTGTACCGAAACCCATCTAAAAAAAAAAAATTGCTTGTAAAATTATAAAGCCTTTAGTTCGAGTTGTGAAATTATATAATCATGTCATTATTGTCAGTTAAATATTCACAATAAAATTACATATTATATAAATTCATATCCAAATTATATAAGTTATTATATAATAAAAGTTGTGTCTTACCACATGCTGAGGTTGTGCTAAATGCTAACTGGATACTCTCTCTCTCTCTCTCTCTCATATTTTCTCCTTATGTTATGTTATGAACCATAAGTACATTAAAAAAAATTAACATAGTTGCTATAAATGAAACTCTATTACCAAAGTTTTAAAAAGTGTAAAAATTACAACCCTGATTAAAATTATAGCACTAATAATTTCAAGAAATTTTATTATTTAATTTGTATGTCTGGATAATATACTATAAGATTGATTTAGTAATAAAATTTTGGTTTACATGCCTGCACTATGTATATAAGAGAATTCACATTAGCTCGTGCAAAAAGTATTATCTATTTTAGCATGAATTTATTTTTTCTATTTTACACACTTATTTTTCAAAATACCTTACATCAGATTATTTACTTTACACTACATTTGATTAAATTATCAATTTTTCTTATTTTTTAATTGTTTATTTTTCTTCACACATGACAATCACCATCCACCATCTTCTTTCATCGTTGGGATATATGAAAAAAAAGGAATAAAAAACTAAATACAAAATAAATTGTGTCAGTGTAAATTTACACAATTATTATGACAAATTTTTAAATTTACATAATTATGAATTTACCAATGTGGGTCATTTTTAGACAAAAATATGTAAATTTTATGCATTTTCTATTATATATCCATTGATGTGAGTGCTCTAACTAAATGCAAGTATAATAAGTTGTGCCACATAATTTTTCCACGTGACTCATTAGAACCACATTAACATAATTCACTTTAAATAAAGCTAATATTACCTAAGCTTTAAAAATTTTAAATATGATTAAAATTTAATTATTAAAAGCTTCAAGAAACTTATAAAGAGTTTTTTTTTTTTTTTATTATTCTATTTATTTTATAATCTATTATAATATTTGGTTTTAAATAAATACTTGGTCTTACACGATTTGCATTTGTTAGATAACTGTTCAAAGGATTTTTTTTCCCCTTTCTACACTTGTCACATGGCCCAATCTTGGGTAAAAATGACTAAATAGAAAATGAGCTAAACAAAATTATTCCACTCCACGGGTTGAGAACATTCTCTTCACTCCATTTAAAGATTTTTGGGCCTACATCTATCACACAAAAAAGGGCTAATAAACCCACCGATGTTACACTAGACCAAAAGACCCCAAAATCCCATAGCCTAGTCAGCCAGGCCCACAAGCCCATTATTTTCCTTACATGGGGTAGGTTATCCAACGCTGGCCCAAGCCCCAAAGCTACTTCAGCGGGGTAAAACTTGTCTCATTTGTGGCGGGTCAGGTAGGTTAACCCAGTCTCTGCCCCATTTATTAAGTTGTTATGTAAGTAAAACTTGTCTGATTTGTGGTGGGTCGGGTTTAAATTGCCATCTTACAATAATAAAAAACTATTTATTTGTTAGTTAAAATTAAGTGTTTATCTAAAAATGAAAAAAGGGCGCGGCGCGGAGGGGTCTGGTGGGGGACAATGGCAATTACCAAATAGGAGCATATGCTGATATGCATTGCACTAAAGTCTTATCAGGTAGGCAAAAAGTACAAGAGGTTGGATTTTCCAATCTTATAAACCAAATCAAATCCATGGGCTGGAAAGGTTCCGTTACCAAAGGCATCTAGATTTTACTTTTATCTAAAAATGAACAAAAAGAACCATAAGAATCATATGCAGAAATGCCTTGGCCAATTAAAAATTCTTTCACATCTATTTTGTGTTACGAACCCCTAAGATTGAAACCGTTAGGAATATAAAATATTTTGCTTCCAAGCTTACTCATCATCTTTTTTTTCAAATTAAACTGGTATACACTATACATAGTTACTTGTGAGTTCTAGAATTAGTGAGTGAGGGTGACTACATTTTGGACATACACAGTGTATATCACGAAAGTGTTGTAAGAAAAAAAAAAAAAAGAGTACAGTAACCATTTTTGCTTGTTTCTTTTTTAAAATGGAGGGTATATATTCTTCTTTTTTTGCTTTTGATATGTTAAAGAGGATAAGAACAATAGGAAGCTACGATGAAGTTGCACATGAGAGGTGGGGTATAATCAGCATTTAGAGCATAAGGAAGCACTATAAGTGCCCTTCTTGGGCAGCAAGCCAATCTCAGTGGGGCTGGTTGGTTGGTTGGACGACTAAGACATAAGAAGGTGCCCAAGGTTTTGAAAATGACGTGCATTTCGTTTCATGCCTGTTTTTTTCTACAGCTAGAAGAAAATGTTAATTAAGTAATGAGCTTAATCATGGTTTTCCAAATTTTCTTTTGTTGATCTAATTAGGTCAAAATATTCCTTTTGAGCCGAGTTTTTGCGTACAATTCACTAGTAGTAGCATACTATCTTCATCAAATCCTCTCTCAATTTTTTTTGGAAATAAAAATAATTAAAGACTGTAACTTATCCAGTTACCTTTCAATTATTATTTGTCAATAAAGTTGATCGTAACCTTTTAATTGTTTTTTTTTTTTTTTTTTTTATCAACTAAAATTTCTTCCATTGTTTTTCAGTATTTTACCACGAGAAGTGTAAGGTGCAATCAAATTCTTGATTGGCCATTACATAAAGATGCAATGCAAGTGGCTAAATTAAAAGGCCACCTATATTATTAAAGTTAGCTTAAGAAAAAGTATTAGTTAATTCGCATGGCTAATCATAAAAATGGGGCTCCACATCGCAAAGAAATATCGACAAAAATAAATTTGTATGATTTGATTCAAGAGGGGTGTTTATGTTAAAATACAGGAGAGCATTTCGATTTTCAAACTTTGAAATCCCCACGGCATATATTCTTGGTTAGCAAGCCTTTATGTTGCTATCAGTCACAATTGAGACTGGACCTACGTGAATTTCAAGTTTTTTTAGACATTTGCATGCCAAAATGGGGATATATTCCTTTCGCTTAAACTTTTTAACAAAATGTCTCATGTCAGAAACTATTTAGAGATATGCCCCTATTTTAAACTCGATTTTCTAAAAATCGAGTTTCAATGAAAAATTCGATTTGGCAAAAATTGAGTTATAGGCAATCAAACTTATAAAAAATAAAAATAATAAAAATCCTGCATGGAACTCGAGTTTTATGCAAGATTTTTCAAACCACTCGATTTTCGGCAAATCGAGTTTTTCATTGAAACTCGAGTTTTAGAAAATTGAGTTTCAAAACAGGATCATATTTTTAAATAATTTTAGACAAGAAGCATTTTATTGGAAAGTTTCGAGGAAGGGAATATTTTGTCATTTTGGCCGACATTTGCACATTTTTACACTAGCGAAGTGAAGTAGTAGAAATAGCACATTAGCTGTACTCCAGGTCAAGGCGTGTGTACTTTGCTTGGAGGATAAAGGTAAATCTAAAGTATCTTCTTCTTTTAGTCGGTTGCAATGTATAGTGAGAGTCCCTCTCTACAAGGGCTTTTCCACAACTAACTCCCTGTTCCCAATTGACCAATTTCTGTTCTTATCAGAGATTTTAATTTGTACGACATTTCCTCTCCTTCACATGGCTATTGAGTGCCATGTAACGTACAAGCATTTAATTCTCTACTTGGGCCGCCGAATGCGGCTTCATGTTGTCACTTCCACGTTCAAATGCCGACTTTTAAAATTGGAGGTTAAATTTGGTCTAGTACTTCACACATGTTAACCTCTCAAGGCGGTTTGGAAGGTTGGACTTCAAAATAGTTTGGAACTAAATTTTGTCTAAAATATAAAATTTTGTGTTTTTTTAAAAATTGGTGCATTATTATTATTGTTATTATTGTTGAAGTGAAATTCGGCCAATTAATTTATTTGAGAAGAGACATCAAAATTTTACTTGGTACATCTTCCTAAATTGTGTAAGGTTATGTTCTTGGTTGGTCTACCCCTTTCATAACTTTTATTTTTTTATTTTTTTGAGAAGAAAACCTATGGGGGGGGGGATGAGGACCCAAGTGGCTAATAGAGTTCATATAGTGGTGGCCTCCAGGAGCATAGGCAAATTGTCCTCGGAGGGTATGCACGTAACTCCTCCCTGGACTGCCCCAACAATAATTGATGAGGATGCCGAGGACATCTGCTTAACCTCGGATGGTCGAGGGGCAAAGTCAGAGGGTGCGTGGGGCTACCTGAGAGGGAACAAGGGTAACTTGGTATTGAATAAGGAAGAGAAGAAAGAGGAAGTACAAGATGGTCGTCCCCTCTGCATTAGATGCACTGTAACCACTTAGCTGGCCACATTAATGGGGAAATGACCTTGAATAGTGTTACCACAGCTGACACTCAAGTGTAAAAACCTTTTAGTAAGGTCTTGATGGGACGAGTATCAAGATAGTTTGATCATGGCCTTCCAAATGTAAGATTCGGATGCATCTTTGCTAAGATATATAAAGCCAAGAAGCACTAGGATCAAGGGGGAGAAAAAATAGGAAAAATATCATAAACAAGGAGAGGAGTGATAAATCATTTGTAACACCATGCTCGGACTAAACCCGAGAACCAACACTTAGTCCTTTTTCATCGATTTCCTACTTGAATGTTAATCACTACGATAGTAGGGTTTTTATTTTATTTTATTTATACTAGATTTACATTTTTATTGCATTATGACGGGTACTAAAGGGTTGATCTCGCATCCCATTTCTAAAAATTGAATTGTGTGAGCAAATAATAACTGAAGCCAGAATCGAATCAAATTCGCGCTAATCTCTTTTTGCCTTGCACAAAACATATGAACTTTATTGCACAAAAATTAGCCGTAATTAGCTGAAAAAATAGAATGTAGGTGTAGAGGAACATCCTCCAGCCACATCTATAAACCTTTAATATTTTTAATATATTTAATTAAGTTGTGAGTTACAGAATTACCTCATTTTTGGTTGAAGAGAGAGAAATGCTATTAAAACGTCACTTTTCCGACCGCTAAATTAAGAAGACTAAAAGAAGTCCAAGTCATAAAGGTAGAGATAAAAACATGAGGCCCGTGTCTCACGGCAGGAGAGGGTTAAATCAGAAGACAAGTTTAATCTTTTCAGAATTTTAATTCCACACGGCACATTTTCTAGGCTATCATCTATTTATATTTCAACGGCCCACCAACACCTCCGTTTTACACACGGCTAGATTGCTGCCTCTTAACCTCTTCACACCCTATTATTGCATTAACTAAACCATTTCCTTCATTTATTCTCATGTTGTTGAAATAGCACTGTTACGAGATTGCTTTTGTGAAAATTCAAACTTGATAAACTGCTTAATGATTACTCTTCTATGTATACAATTTAGGAACGCCAATCTTACATACATAATCACAAATAGGTTATTTTAGAAAGAAGCAAAGCCCTCAAACTCTTATTACTTGGAGATCTAATATATGCACCAAATATGCAAATACTTCTGTGGAGCTCTTTTAGTCACCACATCGTGATAAGCATGCGTTACGGTGTAGCAAACCAAATCCAACTGACCCAAAAAAGAAGAAGAAAAAGCAGCCATTTTAATTAGTAACTTGCCAGCTAATGGGGCATTTTTTCAAAATCCATATCATGCATTCACATATGGACTACAGGCTACAGCCACTGTTTTTTCCTGCATTTTGTTCCCATAATATTTCCATTATTCCATCTCTCCTTTCTGCTTCTCTGCATATTCTAATCAAATCTGTCTACGAACATACCCAAATTCACATCTAATCTCACAACATTCTTGCAATTAGATTCATTGCTTACATATGTTTTAGAATTATTATATTCTAATTCATTTCTTTCATTATTCCCCGCAAAGAAAACAGCAGCAAAAAAAAGCAAAGTTGAAAAAGCAGAACTTGCCACTTACGTGGTCCCCCACCCTTATTCCGTACCATGGCCCCGTTCGTACCTTTACACGTACTCTATTCTCTTTCTCAATTTTATAAATTCCCACTTCCCTGTCCATTCTCACACTGCCTCAAACTCACTCCCCATTTTCTCAAAAATAGTTTATAGTTTTAACCTCTTCCTCCTCTTAACACATGAGAGAAGGAACACTATCAATTACAAGATATGGAGAGTCAGGATCTTTCACCACCCCAGGTGGACGCATCTCGTCCGTCCCTGGGATTCCCTCTGGGCACAGCCCTCCTCTTGATCATCATCTTCAGCTTGAGTGGTATCTTCTCTTGCTGCTATCACTGGGACAAGTTCAAAGCACTCCGAGATTCTTTCTCTCAAGATCACCAGCCCAATGATCCTGAGTCTGATATCGAATCTTCACCCTCAAAACCTAACCCCATAAGCACGGTATTAATTTCTCCTCCTTTTTTTTAGAGTTTTGTAGCTCATCTAGTTAATAAACGTTAAGTTAAAACCTCATCTCTCTGGCTATCAAATTATGAAAAAAGAAAAGAAAAAGAGAACCCACAAAACAAATATAACATGATAAGTAAGAACTTTCAGTAATTACTTGTTTTTGTTTATACTAATTGTTTTTTTTTGTTTGTTTTGGGAAACAGGGTTTGAAGCAAAATCAAAGCCAAAGCTTGCCTGTATTGATGCCAGGGGATCGAATTCCAAAGTTCATAGCAATGCCATGTCCATGTAACCCTCCACATCCAGAAAAGGTAGTGGTAAAAGTGCAAAAGCCACCAAAGCCACTACCACGTTTTCCAGTGCCTTTGTACTAGCAAAGTGACCATTTGTTGTATGTGTTATTGTTATGTGTGACACTGATGGAAGCAAATTTTACTTTCGATTCCCCTGTAAAAGCACTAGGTTTACTGATATTGTTTATTAGCCAACTAGAACAGGCCGATTTGTAAATTTTTACTACAGTATTTCATTTAATCCAAGTGTTGTAGTAAATTTTGTAATTATTCAAAGAGGGAAGGGAATTGATCAGTCAGTGCTATGCAAATCCAATTTGGTTGCTGAAGTTGCAATGCTTGGTTTTGTTGGTTCGTTTATGGATCTTCAAATTTGACACACAGCCCAGCACTTAATTAATTAATTGACATGATAGTCCTCTGTTTCTACTTTATTGGCGTATAAATTGCTCTCTTTGTATCCTTATGAGTCCACAATTTGGAAAACTAATCTCAAAAATTGTAGGGGGTATCTGGAAGAGGAGTTTGAGTTATATTGTTTGGGTGTTTTTGATATACGTATGAGTGAAAAAATGTGTGGAAATGTGTTAGAACTAAAGCTACCAAGGTTTAGCGGAATTTTCCCAAATTGAACTGAGAATATGGCCAATAAAATAGGCAAAAATGCTCTATAGTCTATATGTTGATGACAAGAAACCACTCCAAATTTGGGACTTCAAAAATTCAATGTAATGTTTACCTTTGTTATCATTTAGGCAATCCCACAAGATTTTACTTTTTCATTGCAAGGATAATCGTATTTGATGTGCTCGCTGCTCATAATGATAGTTGATAAGTATAACATATCTTTCAAATGAGTTGCTGTGTCTCTTTTTGAATAAGAAGTGTGATCTAAATTTAGTCTTAAGCCTAAGGGAAAGAAACGCAAAAGGCAATTACTTATTTTAGGTAAAAAGCCGTTAGTCACTTATTAAATTATCTATGAGGTCTCTTCACAGAGGTTAGCGTTGCTGCGTTAGTTATGCTTTATCTTATTGTCAACAAGACAAATCAAACGCGAAATAGCACCAGCCAAAAAAAAACAAAGAAGTAAATTGCATCCTATTTTATCCTATATTTTGAAAATTGAAAATCTACCTCTTTTGCTTTTAATAATATGTTAATATCAAAAATTCTTAGTTGACAAAGACCCCTAAGTTTGGTTAGAGAAATCGTCCCTATTTTCTCTTTTTTATTGTACGCCTCAGCAATCTTTAAATAAAACTTCATCGGTTTAGTATAAAGACGAAAATGAAAATATCAAGAATTCATAGAAAAATATTATAAATTTACCCATTAATAATTTTTAATACACCAAGCCTTAAAAAGAAAGAAAGAAAGAGCATAAACAAGGAGGGACACTCGTGGTATACTGCTATTAAGTATTCAAAAGATATTATGAAAAGTGGTGCCGCAACATGATGAGCAACTGAGGACATGCTCCACCACTTGGGTGTTGGTGCCAAAGCCAGCCCCCCATGTCCTAATTTCACTGTTGCTAATCTAAGACCACTTTCTTCCCCAGTACTACAAGTTTGTACCCTTTCCGTGATTCTTGCTAGTACATTTCACTTTGCTTTATTGAGATTTTGACTAGCCCCATTCAAAAGTCGACACTTCAAAATTTTAAGACAAAAACTGTCCCCACTGCCCACATTTATCCCTTGTTCATACGGCGCTCAAATTAATATCATTCCTCCCTCGACTGCTCAACGTCAAAAGAAATCACATTTTATCTATGCATAAAAAAAAAATAATAAATAAAAAGTTCACGTTTTATCTACCTTTAATTTCAATTTAGATTGTGCTAGTATTGGCCGGCTTTGGCTTCTTTTCCTAGTCAATATGCACAGAGTGTTAGAAGCTTTAATTGTTGCCCACAATGGCATGAGAAATGAAGGTGTTTGGGTAGCATTAGGCCAGTCACTTGACTTTATGTTTTCTCAATACCTTTGAGAGGGACATACCTAGTCTCCCTACTTAAGTTGAATCGATGAGCAGTATGAGGGGGTAGCATGTGGAGGCACCTTACTTCACATGATACCCCAAGACCATGGCAGAGTAGTGCCATGGTGGGCAGAGTTGGTTTTCATGATGGGCGGCAACAATTGGTGTTGACCCTATGTGGTGGTGCATAGCATTGGTGGCTTATTGGTTGATTGCTTGTGTGCGGGCTTGGTGGCTCGTGTGCAAGGTAGGGCTGGACTGCTATGATGATCAGATGCTTTTGCAAGGCATTGGGCTAGTGGGTGCTGGCTAAATGCATGGACAGATGCTAGTAGGCTAATGGCAGTTACTTGGCATGTTGCATCATTTCAATCATGTAGGGTGGTACTTGGGGGCCTATTTAAAGGTTTCATAAAACTTAACAGACAATAAATTATAATTCTAAAGTATGTCTTAATTAATACCTAACCATAATAGGAACCAAATTTAACCTAAAATGCATTAAAAACAACTAAAAACAAGGAAATAACTACCATAAACCTAAAATTACAAAAATTACAAATTAAATACCAAAATTAATAAATAACAAAGTCTAATTGTAGATTCTATCCTACATCAATACATATTTGGATTTATAAAGTTAATGAGTTTATGTACAATACATCAATGACTAATGACTTTTTTTACACACGCACCCTCACATGTGCTCATGCGCATGCACATGTGCATGTGCAAGCAAGTGTGCACACAAATATATGTATGTGTATTTATGTATTTGTTTTGCATTTTTTTAACCCATATGTCTCTTCAACAAAAATTTATAAATTTGTCATTTATTTAAATTATAAGTACTTTAATTTTAAGTTCCCTTACGAACAGACTCCTTTCCACACTTTGCTTGTGTATAAGCTTATTATTGGATTTTTATACTTTCACGTTGGTCTAGCACAAGTACTTGAGCATGTTGTATCAACTTATGCACCATCAACTTATGCACTAATCTCGAGTTGACACATAAATATGTGTGAATTTGGACGTGAGAAGGGATATGTTCCTAATATTATTATTCATTAATTCTCACGCATCAAACTATCAAGTATGTCTTTTCAAGGGCTTATCGCAAGTTGATTTTTTTTTGGTTTTGCTTTTTGAGATGAATTACAGTTTGCAAGTTGATTTGAATGCTTAATTAATGGGAATGGCAATCCAATGACACGATGGAAAAATATCTTGTATGATGGACACAAATAGTTTTAGGATGCATGACGCCCTCTTCAATTATTTAGAGGTTCTGTTTGGTTAAAATATCTTGCAAGTTACGATCTCAAATCCATATGACACAATCCGAAAAGACTAATCTATTGGACTAGCTGATACAATTAATAATCAGAAGATGGTATACTAATTAAATTAATAATTACTACTAATTAAACATATATATATGTATCGTCATCAACCTAATGACTCCAACCGTACAACTGAAAATTTCTTCATGAAGCTCATTTCATTTTTGTCCGGCAAATTAAAGCATAGATGGCCGCCATAGACGCAGCCTGGCCCATTTTGGCTTATTGCATGCGTTGAATTCAAAGAATACCTCTGTAAACGTACGGATGACAAGCAGTTCATCTAATGGGTCCCTTCTGCACCAAATTCACATGGGACAGAAGCCTTTCAATGGACAATCCATAGTGGGTTCTGAGTCGTCTTATCCCAACAGTGGCTGATGATGTCTCGTTTTTATTTTTGTTTTGTTTTGTTTTATTTTATAAATTTAGCCATCTTCTTTGTGTAATGCCAAAGATTAATTGTCTTAATCAAATTTTAAACCACTATCTTAATGCCACTTAAATAATGGTGGGATAAAGATAAAGACAAACATAATTTAGCAAAAAGAAAGTCGTGGATATAGTTTGATACTTTGATCATTATGTTTAGTATCAAAACAATTATGAATCTTAAGAAGCCATCAAAAGATTCAAAACAGCCACATGCCTCTAGCTCTAGGTAGAGATTATTTGGCTGTTAAATTTTCATGCACTGACTGTTAAGTTGGAATAAAATTACCCTGAGATGAGATTATGAAATATATTTGTATATAATAACTATAGTTATCAAATGTGAGTCTGGTTTAACTCAAATGATAATGTATAGACTGTATAGTAATGTATTTAGTCATTGAATGATAAGATACATGAGTTTAATTATATTTACACTAACCAATTAAGATCTGTCTTGACCAACCCCATAATAAAAAACAATTATCATAAAACATTAGTTACAAGTTTGAATCCTATTTATATATTTAAAAAAAATTAATGGCAAAAGAATATGAAATAATGCAATTTTTTTTTTTTTTAAAAGAAAAGAAAAAGTGGGCTCACACTTGCAATTACAATTTTCCACCCACTTAAATTCTACCCATATATGATGAAAGATTGCTCGAGTAATAGTGAGACTTGTCACTATTCAAACCCTTAACTCCTAAACTTACAGGTGTGATAGGTTACAATAACTTTTTATCACTAAGTCACGCACCTGATATCAAATAATGCAATTTAGATTGTATCTTATAATATATTGTACTAAAAATGGGATGCCAGGTTGGATAATACAACCTGATCTCAGATGCTTGTCTCATCAGAATCTGCACAAAGCTTATTCCAAGCATATATGAACAAACATACAGGATTCGTAACCAATCAAAGCCAGGATAGTACCTAAATATATTACATATCACTGCTATTCTTTTCTGTAAGGTTATAATTACATCGAACAAAAGTAAAATAAACCCTAGTAGGAGACGACAATAGCGTAAAAAGGAAAGAAAATGTATTAGAGTTAGAGATAGTAGGCTTTTGCCTATAAACCCTACAGGTTGATGATGTTGATGCAGTGGGCTACTCCAAGCACAAGAAATCGATCAAGTAGATCTTCTAATAATGAGTAGTTATAATGGAATTCCTCGTAGAAGTTAGGTATAAATCATAAAAAGCATGAATGATACATTTTCACCCATTCATTAAAATAAAAATTAAACAAGGAAACTTTTTTGTTTTTGTTTTTTTTCATGTACTTTCATCCTTGGTCCTTTCCATTTTTATGGCACACAGAGGATTAGTTAAAAGAGGAGTTGTCCCTTTAAAAATAAAAAAATAAAAAATGAAAAAGAGGAGTTGATGCACATGTAATTTAATTAACCTTTGGAACCATCTAATGTGCTCCCCAAGCGTCAAATTTTTTTTTTTTTTTTTTGATGAACCCCAAGCGTCAAAATGGATGTGCTTATTTATCGGAATCTAATGAATCATTAGGGTTAAGTGGTGGGGAAGCCAATCACAAAAATTAGGTAGATAAGGGTCACCTTTTCATCAAATATTATAATGCGGTCTTTGGATGAGGAAAAACCGAAAAATACATTGGTCAAGATGCATGAGTGAAATTCTTGCTCTAACGTACACCCTTCTTCCTCTTTATTTTTTCATTTTTGCTTTATTTTTCCCCATACCACGTGATAAAATTAACTTTTGAAAGTATAATAATATAATTTTTGGGTCACAAATTTTGTCACAATTTTATAATAGTCAATTATGAATATAATAAAGAAAATATGGTGGGTTAATATGAAAGTGATTGTTTCTTACTCACAATTGATCACTTTATCAAGTTGTAGTAAATGGTGTGATTAATTTGTTTAAGAAAATCACATATGACCATATTCAAGTTGCCCTTGATGTTTTTTATTCATATTTTAAAATTATATAAAATATGAATTTATGGATCAAATAGTAAATAATAATCAATTGACATAAAATTTGGTGTACATATTAAGAACATAAAAACGTGTAATTTAATGATAGGCTTGTCAAAATATTAATATAATAAAAATCTATTAATTGGTGTAACTTTTAACAAGAGTGACACTACATAATTTGCATTGTCACTGTGTACTTACAACATGTTTGAAAATTAAAAAATAAGAGAGTATTAGTAATTAAAATAAAGAGACTTTTGGTCTTTATAACAACAAGTATCTAAGTAGAGAGATATTTGGTTCAACTCTTAAAGAGAGGACTGGAGATGCTCCGAGTTGGAGAAGAGTGCCACCAATTGTATTGCCCCTAGCCTTATTTTCTATTGATAAAAATAAATAAATAAGTAAAAGGAAACATCCTTCTCAAAAAAAAAAAAAAGTAAAAGGAAACACGAATAGTGGTCTTAAGGAATTAATAAAGAAGCCCAATACCGTTGGATCCGGCCCATCGAATCCCACTCTTTCTTCTTTTTGATTCGTGTAAAAATTGAGAAAAGCCCATTTCTCTGTGGAGTTTAATCTTTGAATAGCTTTTTCCCTCCTAATGAAACAAGACCATGAAGTGTTTGTGAAAATGCCAAGCGTCAAAATGGATGTGCTCATTTATCGGAATCTAATGAATCATTAAGGTTAAGTGGTGGGGAAGCCAATTACAAAAATTAGGTAGATAAGGGTCACCTTTTCATCAAATATTATAATGCGGTTTTTGGATGAGGAAAAATACTTTGGTCAAGTTGCATGAGTTGCTTCAACGTACTCCCTTCTTCCTCTTTATTTATTCATTTTTGCTTTATTTTCCCCCCACACCACGTGATAAAATTAACTTTTGAAAGTGTAATAATATAATTTTTGGGTCACAAATTTTGTCACAACTTTATAATAGTCGATTATGAATATGATAATAAAAATATGATGGGTTAATATGAAAGTGATTGTCTATTACTCATAGTTGATCACTTTATTAAGTTGTAGTAAATGGTATGATTGATTTGTTTAAGAAAATAACATATGACCATATTCAAGTTGCATGTGATGTCTTTTATTCATATCAAATACTAGTAAATAACAATTAATTGACATAAAATTTGGTGTACGTATTAAGAACATAAAAACGTGTAATTTAATTTCTCTGGGATTGGTCACTCAACTCACAAATCCAATCCACTGAGTTCAGAGAAATTGAGTCAAACAAAGCAAACCCACCCAAAAAAAAAAAAGTGTAATTTAATGACAGGTTTGTCAAAATATTAATATAATAAAAATCTATTAATTGGTGTAACTTTTAGCAAGAGTTACACTACATAATTTGCATTGTCACTGTGTACTTAAAACATGTTTGAAAATTAAAATAAGAGAGTATTAGTAATTAAAATAAAGAGATTTTGGTCTTCATAACAAGTATCTAAGTAGAGAGATACTTGGTTCAACTCTTAAAGAGAGGAGGTGCTCCGAGTTGGAGAAGAGTGCCACCAATTGTATTGCCCCTGGCCTTATTTTCTATTGATAAAAATAAATAAATAAAGAAATAAAAGGAAACCCGAATAGTGGTCTTAAGGAATTCATAAAGAAGCCCAATACCGTTGGATCCGGCCCATCTAATCCCACTTCTTCTTTTTTATTCTTGTAAAAATTGAGAAAAGCCCATTTCTCTGTGGAGTTTGATCTTTGAATATTTTTTTCCCTCCTAATGAAACAAGACAATGAAGTGTTTGTGAAAATGCCAGAGAGAACCCCGATTGTCAGCACCGAGCAACCCAGGAGTCTCCGCAGATCTCCGAGATTTCTCCGCCATAAGAACACTCCAGAACCACAGCAGCCCACGAGTCTCAGAAAATCTCCGAGACTTCACGGGAAAAGAATAACCTCAGAACCCGAAGATCTAAAAACTCCCAAGACCAACTCCAGAAACAACAGGTTTCTCAGCTCTCCGCCAGAAAGCAAAAAATACCCAGAAAAATCTTCAAAGAAATTGAGTAAATCCGCTTGTGGGTCGAGAAATTTGAGGAATTTTAGTTCTGGGTTGAGGAGATCTCCAAGGTTGAATAGTTGCGCAGAAGTGTTTCGGAGTCTTAGACGGTCTCCGAGGTTTACTAATCAGCAAAATATGGTTGATGCACGCGTAGATTGTGAGGAGAAAGTTTCAATGAAAACAAGGAAATCTGATGTTGGGAATATGAGTTCTGGGTCGAGGGAGGCTTCAAAATTGAATGGTAGTGTTGAGGAAGTTGTAGGGCATAGACGATCTCAGAGGGTTTCTAATCAACGAAATGTTGTTTATGAACATATGGAAGAGAGTGGCAGTGGTACGTCTTTGGATGAAGTGGATTTAACAGATGATGAAAAAGCTGACAAGGTTGTGAATTCTTGTGAACAAATTGTGAGGAAACGTGAGAGGAGGACAAGGAGGAGCTCTATTAGTCCGGAAGCGGTTATTGTGGAAGGTGAAGAGAGGATGGCTAAGGACATTGGGAAAAACAGGAAGCGAAAGCGAGATGAGGAAGATGGTGGGATGACTAAGGAGTGGACAAAGGAACAAGAATTGGCCTTGCAAAGAGCCTATTTTGTGGCAAAGCCAACACCCAATTTCTGGAAGAAAGTTTCCAAACTGGTATTTTTCTATTTCTTTGATTCTATGGCCTGTAATTTCCTGTTTTTTTTTTTTTGTTCTGTTTGTTTATATTTACATGAGGTAAGTGTGCTTTGGGGAAAGGGCATAGGTTTGTTGATTTCTTTTATAAGTATAGTCTTGGAATAGAATTTGCAAGAGCTAGGATCATATTCTTTTCAAGGAGTGGCAAAAGTTGCTTACTTATTGGGAACTAGGTGTCTTTCAATAACATGTTGGTAGAGTTTAAGTCTTACAGTTGAGATTGTGTAAATTTTGTTAGCTTCCATAAACTTTATGAACTACTGTTTTTTGGAGATATCATTGTTCAACTTGGAGTACAAGTCTAGGTACTTTCAACCAATTGCAGGACTTGTAAGAGAGCTTCGAACCTCTATTGTCATTTCAAATAATATATATTAACATAAAAGCCCATACTAGAGTCAGTTGTAAAGTGTCTAAACTTGTTATATTCCAAATTTTTTTGGATTGGATTAGATTGTACAAAGAGTGTTGTTTTGTGGATGTCTGTTGAGTCCTGCATTGGGCACGAACTAGATCAATCTGGGTTATATTAGTATTTAAGAGGAGCCCTAATTATAATGCAACCAGCCCTTTTAGGGCATAGCACAGATGCAGCTAATCTTCCCTCGGTTGGTGACAGTGATATTTGAAAGATTTAATGGTTGTGTATCTAGTATGCCTTTTTGATCAATGCTATGCAGATGGGAGTCATGGGACAGGTGAAAGAAAGGAAAGAAAAAAATTGAAAAACTGAGAAGGAAACAGAGAATGAAATTTGTATTCAAGATTTAATGGTTGTCTGCATCTGTTATGCCATTGATCAATACAATGCCAGATGTACTGGTGAAAGAAAGGAAAAGAAGAAAATGAAAATTTGAGAAAGAAAGAGAGAATGAACTCTGTATTTAAGATTTGATGGTTGTGCATCTGGTATGCCTTTGATCAATGTAATGCCAGATGGCACAGGTGAAAAGAAAGGAAAAGAAGATACTGAAAAACTGAGATGGAAAGAGAGAATGAATCTGTATTCAATCATTTGTCAAGCACTGATACTAACTTAGGTAAGTCTGTTAAGTGTTAACTGCTGTTTAACTAATCTAGGTGCCGTTACTAACTGCAAAGAACTGCTTAACTAACTTCACTGCTGTTGATCACTTTTTGTTGAGACACAGCGCCTTGATGAGCTACAGTATGATCACTAACACTATTCTGTCAAAAAAATGGGGGGAATAGGGGGAAATTAGCCTCTCTTTTTTTGTATGAAGTCATAAGAGAACTAGATAAGGACATATTGCATCAGTTTGTTGTGATTATCAACTACATATTCAATCAACAAATTTTTATCGTAGCATTGGCATATAAGTCTTGTTATTAGATTTATCTGAAAAATATAATTGAGAATGTTATGCTAAAGCCTGCTGTCGGCATATACTTCCTCTTTAATATTTATTTAGTGCACTAACTCTGCCATTTTTAATTGTGGAGTTAGCTTTATCAACAATGTTTATTCAAATTTTATCAATGGTGAACTTATATCCATACAAAAATCTATCACAGGTGCCAGGAAAGTCTGCACAGGAGTGCTTTGATAAAGTTCACTCTGACAATTTAACCCCACTTCAACCTCAGCCTCGATTGAGGACTAAAAAATCAGAGTCTTCACCCATTCATAATTTTTCTCTTTCAGAAAGTAAATTGCTTAAGCCGATGGTTAAAAGGTTGAGTTGCAATAAACAGAAGGCTCGTCCTGGACGAAAAATTTTCAGACACTTAATACAAAAGCATTATTTTGTGGACCAGGATTATGAGGCAGATCTATTTTCAGTACTTGAGCCCAATATGGATCCGTCTACTCAAGCTATTCAGCCGGGTGTTATACTTTCCACTCCAATGCAGTCTTCAGGAAAACAAGGATTTCTTAAAAAGTGCCATGAGAGACCTTCAAGCCATAAAAAGCCCCTTTCTAGATTAAGCAGCTCATCGTTGACAACCCTTGCTAGTCCCCCAGTACTGAAGCAGGTCAAAAACAGGGTCTTACATGATAAGTATATTGACCAATTACATTGCAGGGAAGTTAAAAGAAAAGCAGCATCAGCACGGGCACGCAAGTTCTTTATCGTTAAAGAGGATAGAAAAGATATCCCTGTTCAGAATATTGACGTTGTTAGGGCTGCAAAGAATGCCTTGGCATCTGATGCAAGAGATGTTATCAGTCAGTATCAACACTTACAAGCTAATGTCATGAGCAACTCTGATTTCAATGATGATGATAGTGTTGATAGCGATGATGATGAAAGTGAAGATGGAACTTAGTTCTTGTTTTAGTTGAAAGTTTTCAAGATCAATTAGTATGCACTTTTCTTCATATTGCTAATGGAAGCTGCCATGTATAACTGGTGACTTTTGAATCTAACCCATTTTGGAAATCCTTCATTTGGTAAATTTGGTTTTTGCTAACGTAAGGGTGAAATTTACCTTGATGGATTCATTCCTTTGAAATTTAAGAGAAGCTTTTTTTTATTACTTAATTAAAAAAAAAAAAAGAGTTAATTGATCAACCAATAATTAAAAAAATTTGTTAGTATTGTTTTTTTTTTTTTTTTTTTTTTCTTTAAATCTAAATTTATAATATTTTCAGATGCGACACATTTGGGTTGGATTGTTTCTTATGGATCATTGTATATTTGGGTCTAACCTACCTAAATGGGGAATATGAAAGACTCAAGACGATTTTGATGGGTTGGATATGTCGGCTACTTGTTTGACAAACTAAATTCTATGAACCAAAATTTAAGCATGGAGCGTCAATTGTGGGCTTGAAGACAAGAAAGACAGTAACAATTGAAGTTTTGTTCAGCCGTTAAGTTGCAATTTAAAAAATGATTTTGGATTGTTTAGCTATGTTCCTATTTTGCTTAAATAATTCTCATTCCAAATTAAAATTATTCCAAAGTTCATGAATGGTGTCGTTAAGTATTTGGTAAAGGACAAAAAGTCCTTATCTTATGCTAGAATTTTCATAAAATGATGAAACTTCAATCCTTATCCGATTCAAGTTAGTCGTGGTTGCACTATTTTAGTTACTTGTGCAGGATTTCTATTGATTAAGGAATAAAAAATCAAACATGGCTTTCAACTTTTTAACAACATATATTATTTCTAGCCCCTTCAGACTCTTAAAGAAGTTTACTTTGATCATTACTATCAAAATTATGAAGCATGCTATTTTTTTTGGAGAAAAGATTGAGTAGCATGCTGTTGAACCTTAAGATGTAGTACTTTTAGGCAAGCTTTGTGGATAGCAATCATTTGGTATTTCCCGCCAGCATTGTTCAGAAAATAAAATTTAGGATTTTGCCAAACCAGGTGGGGATCATACATAATCATACTATGAGGAAAAATCATAGCCACAATGAAATTCTAAACCAACCCCACCCCCCCTCTCTTTCTGGTGTATATACCACCTCTCTCACAGCAAATAGGTCCCACAATTGGGACCCACCTTCTGTGAGAGAGACGGTATATAATTTTTCCTACCACCAAGTGTGAAATGCCATTTGGGCTACAGCCCATTGATGAAAATTCTACTTGGGATTCCTTTGGGGGTCTATTTTGTGTGGAGATGCTTAGTTAAGACTTAAGAACTATTAATCTGCTACATGACTGAGTATCAATCCTGGATTGCATCTAAAATCAACTTTACCGTACTAATAATAGAATATTAAAGTACTACCAAGGAAATTAAGTTTGCTAATAAGTCACTTCTGTCTTTTATTTTTTATTTATTTTATTTTTTCGGCTCTTTTTTAAAGTTTCCCATATGAGCATGAAGTAACTTACCCTACCAAAAGCCTAAAAAAAGAAAAAAGAAGAAGAAGAAGAAGCATGGAGTAGATATACAGTACTAAAAGAATTGAAAAGAACATTGGAACTTGCAGCTCGCCTGGTTCAATCCTGGCTTTGCTGTCTCTGATTTGCTCCGTTTGTTTAGTTGCTTTCAGATATCTCAATGGCTGCCACTCCACCATCAATAAGTTTCATTGGAGTTTAGACACGAGTACCATGTTGATAACCATAGTGCTGGTTCTTGAACTGGACTCCACTTTTGCAACTGGTTCATGGTCCACCGTCTGTGGTATACTGGTATTACATGTAACATAAATCTACTATATAGACAACCCTTCTTTCTCTCTCTCTCTCTCTCTCTCTCTCAGAGACACATGCATAATAAACTAGATTCTGATGTCAAAAGTTAGATTCTTCTGAATTATATTCTATCAAATTACCAAAAAAAAAAACTACTATAACTTGGATTTTTAAAAAACCATTGAATTAGCAATAAATTCCACCTGTCTTAGACCTAGCTATTAGACTGTGTATTGTTTCACCATAATAGGTTACTCCTTTACCACCTAAATGTTTTGAACTGCAATTAACAGGAAACTTAGTAAATGAAGTTAGTGATAACTAGAGCTACCATTGGAAGACTAATACCCCCATCAAACAAAAGAAGGATAGGAAAGAATAGTTTGATGGCATTCCATTAATTAGCATGTTATGTCATGTTACCGACCATTTCGCCCATTCAAATTGAATTTGCTGTTTTGGCCATTATGATTTCTATGTTGCTTATCAGTAATGTTGTTCATATTCTTATGTAGATTAAGGGACAACAGGTCACCATGGTTTACATCCCAAATGTGCCAATTATGGTGGATGTTTATGTCCAATATTGCAATATGTATCAATAATCAGTTGTTTCAGCTCCTAGAAAAAACTTTAATCAACCAACAAATTCTGTACATATATTCCACATATGTATACATTCTAATTCCATTAAAAATATTTTCAACAAAACTATTTTGTTATTGATTTATTGATAGAATTCTGAGTTAGAGAGGGACCAAAATGATCCTTGGAAAAAAAAATATTCTAGTAGACAATACATAATTGCTTTGAGATCGATGGACCAGATAAATGAGTGACACTTTATTTAGAAGACATTATTATGACAACTTCTCACTTGTAAAATTCCTTGAAGAAGAACAACTTTAAAAGCCCATCTCTTCAAGCCTTGTATCCAGAATCCTTTTTCATCCTTTTCTTCTACAGACATCTTCCTCCATAACCTGCGTTTCTAAACAATGCTTGCTTTATGTCTTCAGAACTCACAAATGTTTGCTGCTCAGCTCCCTAACACCATCATATATTGACAAATACACATTAGAAAACACTAAGGGTAATAATAATGTGAGGCGCTTACTAAGACAATGTATAAACATACCTCAGAACAAGAAGCATGCATTGAAAAATCATTGAAGCAGCTTATAACACATTGTTGAATCTCAAGGCCTAGTGCTTCAATGGTGTGCACTGTTGATAGCAACAATCCTGGCTTAGCTGCACAGCATATACCAATCCGGGTATCCATGTCTTTCCTCTCCACATCAAACTGTGAAGTCACGGAGGCATAAAATTCAATTCAGTAACTGAGTAATATATAGGACTTAATGGGTAGTAATAAAAGTGCAAGACAAAAAATATTACCTTTGGGGAATTTCTCACCAATACTTCATTTGGCTTTAGCTCCTTGGAGATGGCCATTAAGTTAAGCTGATTTTTAGACTCTTCCGTTTCTTCTTCTTGCAATTTATTGATTCTTTCCAGGAGCTCTTTCATGTAATCTATGGTGTCTCCGAGTATAGATGTTCTGTCCATCTGCTAACATTCACATTCTTCAATTTAATCTCAGTGATCATGAAAATTATTTTATATTTTAATGGTATCTCTCCCTCCCTCTCTTTCTATATATATATATATATATATGCACACATGAATTGGCCAACTTCTGAAAGAAAATACTAATAGATTTACTGTTTATGGAACAAGAAGAACAGATGAAAATTTTAGATCACCTTGCTTATCTTAGGAACTATTGATCTGAGCATAGAAAGGCGGTCATTTAAGCGCTTCCTTCTTCTTCTTTCTGCCATTAGATTCTTTGAGGGCTGCCCTTCTAACTTCTTAGACTTACTCTTTTTCTCTCCACAGAAACCCATGTTGAAACCTGGAATATCAGCAGCTTGTTCCATGACTTCCATCTCAACTTTGCAGCCAGAACTATTCCTGTCTTGCAAACTGAGATTTTCACAGCCAAGAAAACCAAGCTCTTCATCCTCCACCATCGATGGATAATCTTCTTGGGATAGAAATGGGAGTGGTTTTTCATTCTTTGTGTATGATGAATCAATCTCTGTGAATCCATCAAGAAAAGGGTAAGCTTGGTCACTAAAAGGACATTCAAAGCTGGGTCCTGTTGGTGTGGAGAATCCTAGAAATGGAGGAGCTGTTGGAGTAGCCAAAACTGGGTTCTCTTCTAAGGCATCGAAGTTCCACCCATTAGGGAACAACTCGTTCACTCCATTAGAAAAAGCACTCCAAGTGTCTCTTCTTGGAGCCAGCAACTCCTCCAAGAAACCATGTTGTGTGAGCTCCATCTCTCTCTCTCTCTCTCTCAGAGAGATACAGATCTTATTATAAAGTGAAAGAAACAGTCCTCCCAAATGAGAAACTTAGTGAGAAAGAGAGACTTATTTATTTATTTTTTTGGTTGAAGAAAGAGAGACTTATTAATAACACGAAGCTGCACCAAGTTGAAGAGTATATATAAAAACATTTTATTATAAGCCTGGGTCCATTTTTCATTAAAAAAAAAAATGCATTGTGTTCATTATAGTGAGTTTTGTATGTAGCAGCACCTAGAGCTAGTGCTAGCTAAGATGGAAATGGAATCTACTTTTGGTACCTTTCTTTCTCTCTCTAGGTTGATTTTTTTTATTAACTCTCTCTAGTATGATTAATATCTTTTTCACCGAAATTATCAATTGGAGAAGTTTAATATTTTTAATTCCAATCGCCCGAAACCTTTGACCCATGGAGTTCGTATTTGGAAAACTTCTTCAAACTTCTATCATATATTTTTTATTAGATAAGAATTTAAAATTTTTATATATGTTTTTATTATATCTTTTATATTTGTAAAATTTCATTAAAAAAATAAAAAATTAATAGTTATGTCATCTATTAAATGTTTAAATTACAAAATTTTATGGTCTAAAAATATGTATAAAAAATAAGTTTATTGAGTAAATAGTAAATAACATCCGATTTGAATGGAATTTGACATATATGTTAATACAAAGAAGTTGCAATCTAACTATTAGATTTTCAAAATTCACATTAAATAAAAAGATAAAAGAGAATTTTGAAAGATTTCTCTCAAACCTAGTTTTGGAGAAACCTTATTCTAATAACTTAGCATAATGACATTTAAAAAAAAAATTTATTTTTTATAAGAGATGACTACAAGTTCCTTTTGTATGTCTAAATAACATCTTAAAAATTACTTACTGATTTTTTTTGGGTATATAATCAAAATTAGAAAAATGAAACTGGCAAGAGTTCAGTGTATTTGATGGAACTAATCACTATTTCAACCTACAACCTTTGACTCACAAGGTGATAGGCCATGGTGGCTTCCAAGTTCCTATTATTAAGTTCCCTTGTTAAATTATTGATTTTTCCAAAAAATTTAACTACTGTAAAATAATAAATTTAATCATTTAACCATATATTTCTAATAGACCTCCTTGGTGGTTTAAAAATTACTTAATGATTTTTTTTTGGTTAAAAGGGAATATATATAACACTAAACAAATTACTTATTGATTAACATAATTAATGCACCTCTTATCTTTTTTTATTCTTTTTCTCTCTCTCATAGCAATAAATCCATGATGATCTCACATCTAATACTCTAATTAGGAAAACATTATCTTATAAAATGGTCTTTGGATCTTACATATTATGAGAGGATAATTTTATGAGACTCTGTCATTGTCTCACACTTTCCCACTATGGGGGTTGATTGTTCATCAATTTTTCTCATCATAAAAACAATGTTCAAATTGCCTCTAGATTGGTCTTGAGACCAACGTCTGACTAGTCCTGTACTTCTTTGTAATGAATGGGTTTTCTTTGTTAACTCAGTTTGCTTAACAATAAAAAATGGAAGTTATATTAATTTTTTCAATAATCCTAGCAAGAGAAAAGAAAAACATTTAAGAAAAGGTTAAATAGACACTACTAACGATAATATTCTCTATCCATTTAAGGAATAAAAATTCTGACACTGCCCTTGACAAACCATAAGAAAAGAGGAGCTGGAAAAAAAAAAAAAAAAAATCCCCAAACCCATTCCCCCTCCCCAAAAAATAAAAAATCAATTTAGTGGAATGAGTATATTTCTTGAATGCTACTACAAATTATTATATTCCTTTTTTTAAAAAAAAACTAAATTATTATATTCCGTACATGCATAAAGCAATGATCAATTATGTTTTTTTTCATACATTTGCTTGTTCACAAACTGCCCTTAAACAATAAAGTAGAGTTCAATGAATAATTACTCGAACTTCATTTATTACTTAACTAACTTAAGATAGCTATAAATGCATTAATTAGTTTCAACTCTCCCACTTAAAGCATTTTCTGACTAACTTGAGCATTTCTCTTAAGTGAATAAAGTTTTCACTGGAAAGCGCCTTTGTGAAATTGTCAACAATTTGATCATTTGCTTATAATATATGGGAAATGTTAATCAATACCTTTAAAGTATTAGTTTATGAACTATTTTTATGAACATTTTTTTGGGAGAATGATAAAACAATAAATATTGTTGACATTTTTTTATATTTTGCATAAAAATTGTGTCAAAACTTTTTTATTATGCTTTATTAACAAAGGTGTGGCTTCTTTGTGACACTGGAGCCGTTGTGATCATGACACATGTCATAGTTGCAACGGGTCCAATGCACTGAAGGTACTGGATAGAAGTCACGCCCTATTAACAATTGCCTTAAGAGCACCCGTTAATATGACCCATAATATATTAGTTCTATCTTGTCATTTTCAATTTTGTCATTTTCAATTGCTTCTTGTATAAAGTGGTATTTGATGGATATGTGCTCTGTGCATTCATGGCTAACAACATTCTAAATAGTGAACTTCTTGTCGCAACGTATATCTTTGTAACTCTTTCCTGTTTCATCCTAATGTCTTCCAAAAATTTTCGTAACCAAATTGCTTGAGATGACGCTGTTTAGCTGCCACATAGTTTTTCTGAAGATTGTGCCGCACAATATTGCTTTTTTGATGCTCAAGAAAATACTCCTAATCCAAAAATGCATACATAGCTTGATGTGCTTTTTCAATCATCAACCGATCTTACAACTCAAAATATAATTGGACAAGATTTTGGAAATGGGTTGGCAACACATAATAATTTTAAACCTAACATGTTGTAAGATGGCTCTAATACTGAAATATATTGGGGTTTAGTGAAATAAGATGATGTCTTCATGATAATGGAGAAAAGGAATTATATAAATATATATATATATATATATATATAAGTTCATGTTAATGGGTGTCCTTAGGGCAATTGTTAATTAATTAATTTTTTTTTTTAATTTTGATATCACTTTTATGGAAAATATAAAACATCATAAAAACATATTTTGAAGATACTGCTACAAATCATTGTCTTCCATACATAAAAGAATGGCCAACTAAGCCTTTTTATACTTGTTCATGTGCATTAACCCTCAAATAATAAAGTAGAGTTACTTGAATAGTTACTTAAGCTTCATTTATTACTTTACTAACTTAAGGCTGCTGAGAAAATGCATACATTAGGCTTTGAAAACAAAAAACAAAAAACAAAACTAAGCATGCATTGCAAGTATTGTCAAAATCATAGTTATCAAACCGTACCAGAGATTGACCCGGCTAAAGAATTGGTTTATTGGTTCAACCAGTGGTTCATTGGTTGAATTATAAGTTTATTAATTAATTAATATATTTTATAATTATAAAAGGCAACTAAAATAAAATAAAAATACTACATTTAGGTAAATTAATAAATTATAACAATAAAAAAATTAAATCATATCACATAAAGTTAGAGAGAAAAAAAAAAAAAAAACACATCTCATCAAATAACCAAGTAATATAGTCCAAAAGTCTTGAAACAACATGTCTCACAGAAATTCAAAAGAAATTTTTAGCTTAATCATTAAACCCTAGAGCATAACAAAATTATTTAAATCTCACGACTAATGACTTTAAAGTTCAATGACTTCAATAGTTTAGTTAAGTATTTTTGAGTTTTTTCACAGATACACACAATTTTTTTTTTCTTTTATCTACACGTGGGTTAAAAAGATTAACCTATGTAATTTGTTGGTTTACACGGTTTCATAATAGGTCATTGCAAATCCGGTATTGCAAATCCAGTATTTTACCCCAAACCATTCCGGATAATGCTTTGGTTCACAAGTTTCATGGTTCAATTAGTAGTTTGGTACGGATTTAATAACTATGGTTGAAATCACTGTTAATTAAAAGGACCTCCGGTGATTTCTGCATTATTAGAAACATGAAATGTCTAGCCTGTGGAGGAGCTAGCCATCACCTTCTAAAAAATATTATTAGTCATTCATGAAAACGAAGCCTGGGTTACCGGAGAATTACTACATCACCTGCACCAAAAAAAAGTGTGAAAATGGCTTAGACGAAGCCTGTAAGAAT
The DNA here is from genome assembly GCF_932294415.1 of Quercus robur. Taxonomy (NCBI): domain Eukaryota; kingdom Viridiplantae; phylum Streptophyta; class Magnoliopsida; order Fagales; family Fagaceae; genus Quercus; species Quercus robur. Next base: position 16,442,283 of record NC_065539.1, read on the forward strand.
GTGGAAACGAATAAAATGGCTACGTCACTTAGAGAATTGCTAGCATTGTTACCGGAGGATCCAGCTATTGCACCATGCAATAGTTAATTAATGAGTGAGATTTGGATCTCATGCAATAATTGCATGATGCAATTATCATGGTGTTATGAGATGAAAAAGTTTAAAAGGTAAAAAATTAAAAAGTTAAAAAAACTTCTGATCCTAAGATTGAGATTAAAAGTGAATTTTTTGATATAGATCTCGTAACTAAAAATTGCTAACATACAACGCCTATAAATACCTAATTAATGTTGGTAATATATTATTCTACGAGACAAGTAGCTTTTTTTGGCACATACTGGTTGTCGGAATATTCACATGTGAGTAGTGTGGTTGGTTAATTAATAAAGTCTCATATTGGATACTAATAATAATAAAAAGAGTAATGCTACAAGTACAAACTATTTTACAATATTTTTACAAAATGCTGATGTGGCCAACCTCTTATTGGTTTTTATCTAGACCCACCATTAATATTACTTTTTCATTTACTAATAATCACTTGCCACATTAGCAGTTTGTAAAACTTTTTGTAAAATAGTTTGTATTTCTAGTATTATTCTTAAAAAAATGTATAGTTAATATAATATAGTCGAATTCATACTCATAATAAGGCTTAGACCTTTTAGGTTAAGTGGTGTTTTTATATGTTATATTAACCGCTCAAGGAATCTCCCCAAGATGTTTCTCTCTTCAAAAAGTAGTATCAAAGCCGAAAGGCAAGTGTGGTACTAGGTGTTTTCATATGTTATATTAACTGTCTCTATGGTGTTTCTTTTCGCAACACTATCTAATTGCTTCCTCATTATTTATATAATTAGCTTATAATAAGGAGTTCTTTTGGATCAAGTTCTATTGGAAAAGTGTACGGCATTTAATGTGATTTTATTAGCAAAATTACCATTGATTTTTAACATTTTCAATTCAATATACAAAAATAGGCCTCTTCAATTCAAAGGGTACAATTGATAAGAGCGAATAACTCCAATAGTGACTTATTAAACCATGCAAAATGCGAAGGATGGCCCAATAGTTATTAGCAATAATCAGATGGAATTGAAAGGTAAGAAGGAAAAACACCATAAAATAACTTGGCTTGACAATGTAGTGCGGTTGGTGAGCTCGGCAGTCGGCACTTGGTTTGGGCAGTGGGCACACACACAAACTGTGCAACAGCATCTTAAATTTGTTATGCCATCATGAATTATCATTATTAGTACTACTTGTTTATATCATTAATGAAAGACTTTTATTTTGTGAGAGGACAATAATTCTTAAAGAAGGGAGACGCTGCACTAGCTTTAAGAGAATAATAATCCTTCTAAAAAGAAAAGGCTTTAAGAGAACATAATTACATTAATTAGCTCCCAGCTAATGAATGTTGCAAATGGAGCTCTAATTGATAAGCTGATACAGTCAAGTTCTTGAATTTCAGGGGACAGGAGGAGTTAATTACTTACTGTGCCGAGTAATGTGTTCTTTAATGAGCACATGTCCATATTGCAGTAATATAATCGGACCTTTAATCATTCACATTGATCCCCTCTCCACCTCTAACATGGGTACCATATGGTTCTTCTCCCTTAACTTTATTGTCTCAAGCAATCAGAAAATTCCAGTTTAAAAAAATAAAATGAAATATTACTTCTGAAATACTGAATAATTATTCTCAAGAGTTAATCAAACCAGAACTTAAAAAAAACAAAAAAAAAAAAAAACCCTTTTACAATAATACACTCGACCATGGCTTAAAGCGCTTAAAATAGATGGAAAAGCAGATAAATTTCATGATAGAATTAAAAGGATCGAGATCATTATTCCCTTTGATTTTTCCCTCTGAGTTATATATATTTAAAACAAGAAAATTGAGGTAGTTTGTTAACTTGTTTGTTTACTTATAGTTTTACTTGGTGCTATAATTTTTTTTTTTCAACTATTATACAATGAATTTATTAATTTTTATTGCAATTTTCAAATTAGTTATGAAAATTTAATAATTATAAAAATCTATTGAAATGGCACAACTTTTTTTTTTTTTTTTTTTTTTTTATATTTAGAAAATGGTAAATTTTTCATTGAAGTTTATACTTACGTTAACAATGTAATTGGTAAGACAATTTGGATTAATTTTTATTGATAAGAAATAGTTTTAAATGGGTGGCTAGTGGCTTGATCTTGTGCTTTTATGAATTTGCTAATTTTCCTTTATGGGTATGGCGGTGGCTATTCATGGTGGTTGGTGGCTTTTCTTCGTGAATGTTAGTTGTGATTTGTTTTGGGTGAAATGGAGGTTTGGTCAACATGGATTTTGTTTTAGCCATCGGCAAGGCAATTATTAGGTGTTGATTTTCCTCATGTAGTAACTAGGGTTTGAATTGCTCGCAGGATATTCGCATGACTACTATTTGTAGTGTCAGTGGGTGAGTTATTGGGTATTTTGATCAAACTCATAAATACTTTAATGTACTTTAATGTTATGGGGGTGTTTGATAAGTGAGTTTGAACACACTTTTAGCATTTTAAACAATATTACACATATTTTCATATACTTTTTTATCCATATGTATATCAAAAACACTTAAATAACATTACTCAAACTCCTCTACTAAATACCCCTAATTTTTGCATAAATTTTGACACAACTTGATGACATGTTATGTGAAGGTGTTAGGTTTTGATTTGATTTCTATGTACTAACTTGGCAGAGTGTATGTATCGGAAAACTTTAGTTGTAATTAGAAAATAATAGAGAAAATGTATTTACTATATGTAATAAAAAAAAAAAAAGAAGGGATTTTTATGTAAAATTTCGGTTAGAATTTTGGAAAAACTATTGTATATGCTCTAAGCTTATACAGCATCTTTTTTGATTAGCACAAAAATAATTTGTACAATTTAACGTACAGTTCACACACTGATAAATCATGCCAAACACACGTATCAAGGAAAGGAGACTATTCGACAAAGAGTTACCCCGACAGCGTGAACATAATCGGCAGGAGACAAGGACAGATGACTCATATGCTCTACAGTTTAATAAGCAACCAACAAAAATTCCACTATGCGCCAAACTACTTTAAAAAAATAGATGGTATATATAATTCCTTCTTATAAAATCTATATATATATATATATATATAGTTCTTCATTATTCTGTCTGTTAACTTTAACACACTGTTCATGCATTGATGTGATCTTTATCATTTTTTTTTTTTTTGATGAACAAATGTGATCTTTATCATGCATTACTCAATTAAATATAATTTGATATGATCTTTTTATTTTCTTTTCCATTTTTTTTTTGTCACTATATCTATTTTTGTTTATACTTTATAACTTATTATGAACAAAAAATACTTTAACCGTTCACATTATGAAATCGAGAGAGCAACAATAATTAGTAAAGTTATTCTGACATTTGTTTATTATATATTTTATTATATTATTAATGTGATACAAATCACAAATTAATAGTAATTTTAGCATTTTATTGTATAATATCATCAATGGATCCAAGTGTGTATGTTTGAATATGTACAACGTGTCAACTTCTTCTAAGTGCCCAATTAATGCTTTATATTTTCTATTTGCTTTGTCCTCCCTAGCATTAATTCAAACTTATATATATATATATATATTAACTTTCATTTTTAGAAAAAAAAATGAAAAAATTTTCTCAAGAATTGAAAAAGTAATAACAACTTTTTCAATTCTCGAAAAAATGTTTTCAAAAATAGAAGACCAATATAAACGTAATAGATTGCAAATGTTTGATACCTTTGTACAACTATTATATCTGTGCACTAGTTGATCCGTTCAAAAAATTTCTTATCAGAAAACCAATATAAACGTAATTTATTAAATGTCATTGTCACTTGTCAGGCACTTCATGTTTTGGCTTATGTTTTGGCTTAAGGCATGCACAGAGAACATCTTCCCTCGTATATTTGGATTTAATCCAGTAGTTGGTGCATAGGACTCATTAAGTCATTATCAGTTGACGAAAATATACATAAAATATATATATATATATATATCAAACTTTTTGATTGAAAGCAAAAAGAGAAATAATTGTAGTTGCATATGAATTATATAAATAAAAAAGTTAATGTATCCCGTTTTGTTAAAACATTAAAGTATTTAAGTCGACATCATATTATATATAAGATTATGTTATAAGATGTTAGATGGACGTAATTGTAGCTTAGCTCCAAACACCCCCCCCCCCCCCCCCAAAAAAAAAAAAAAAAAAAAAAGTTTACTTTGTATAGACTATATATACTATTTAGGCAAACTTCGATTTTCCTTACTTAAACGGCAAGTTATGATAGTCCATTTTCTCTATTTAATAGGATTAGACCAGATAGTTTTGGTTAGGATTATCTGAGATTTCTACCTTCTTCAGTCAAAAAAAAAAAATATATATATATATATATATATAGTTTTTAAAGTGAAAAAAAAAAATTCTTAACAATGTTATTAATTTTCCAAAATAATCTACCACCTCACTTACGTATGGCTCATAAAAAAAATGGAGTTAAATATAGGAATATAGTAAAATTATTGTATCCCAATTTTATTGCAAAATATAATAACCTGTATTTAATTTATGTTTTTTTTTAATCTATATAGAATTTATTCCATGATGAATACTAATTACCGAAATTGTTAGTGAACAAATGACTACCCTAACCAAGCCTTCACGCTAGAAATTATATTCCAAAACAAACTAATATTATGCAAAAGTTGGTGGCAAAAAACTACAAACTAGTTTTTCCTTTCACTAATTAAACTATGTTTTGTAGTTTTAATTTTTTTTTTATTTAAAAAATGAGTTTTTCTTCACATTAAGGCGATGAATAGTGAAGGAAAGTTGGAATATAATTTTTAATAAAAAGAATTAAAAAAAAAGTATTTTTCCTTACTTGGATTAATGTGATGCCTAGTAAAGGAAAGTTGAAATTTAATATACAATTTTGATTTTGGTATTGAGAGAAAGATAGTGAGAAGAGGGATGGAGAGATTGTTTTGTGTATAACCGTATAGGAGATTGTGTGCTAATTTTGACAACAAACTATGTGGAAGATAGGCTAACAAAAATTGAAGCTTTAATCTATTAGAGAAAATTGATTATAGATAATAATTCCAAACACTCTTAACATTGTTCTTTTTTTTCTTAAAAAAAAAAAAAAAGAAGAAAAAGAGAAAAAGGGTTTTCGATTAGATTTTATTTCTATTTGCCAACTTTTTTGGGGTATTCTTTGGAGTGGGGAAGACAGTACATAGTCCACCTATACTTTCTTTCCATTTTTTGGTTTAAACTAATTATTGACTCACAATTTTGAAGTCTTTTCCTTTTTTAATGGAGACTTTAGGCAATGGCCTAAGCAACCTAGGCCAAGATTTGGCCTTGAGTGTGATGTATTTTTATGGTGTCTGTAAGCATCACCCTATAGGTTGCTTGGTGTTGGTCTTGAGTGTGATGTATTTTTATGGTGTCTGTAAGCATCACCCTATAGGTTGCTTGGAATTTCACCAGACTTAATGATTATTAGAAAGCATCTTGTCTAGCCTTCTTTCAATCACAATTTTTTAATAAAGTTTTTCATTGGGTTTGATTTATCTTCAATACTTTTTAATTGGAATCTCCTTTTATTTTAATGAAAAATTGTTATGTCATCTACTAACTAAATAAATTGTGGAGATTAAAACCCACTACCACTTGCTATTGTATATTTAAAACAAAAGAATATGTCCAGTTAAAGAAATATTGGAGGTAAGCCAAACCTTTTTTTCATTTTAGTGGACATAATTAAATTAAAAAGTTTTCCCCAAACTTTCCTAAATATTTCAAGTAAAATTATACAATGCTTAGAGAATCAAAAGTACAATAATATTGTATGATCATTCTTTTCATATGAATAGTAAATTTCACCCTAATTCTCATATGATTATGACATTATTGTACCATCGGGATATTGTATAATTACTCACAATTATGGCATTTATAAGTCTCTCTCTCTATATATTATAATAATAATATATTCTTTAGATATTTTGTTTACCCTTTATCATGCAAATATGCTCACATCATTCCACATCATCATTATGATATAAAACTTTTATGTTTATTTTCATTACATGTCAATTGCAACCTATTAGAAGTCAATAGATACAACAACCCAACACTAAACAAACAATGGAAGATTTTGACTTTTTGATTGATTTTTTATTTGTTTCACGTAAGCTTTGGAGAGTCCAACATCAACATTATAATTTAGTTTTTTTAATTTGTTAGTTAAAACAAACTAGAACTCACTGAATAAAATAACCTAGCAATAAACATATTTTGATGGAGTTCTGTTTGGTCTTTTCTAAAAAAATCTAATTTATAACGTCGCATCTCTACTATGAATTTTATGATTTTACCTTTTTATTTTGTGTGCATCATTCATAAAAATAAAATAGAAATTTGTTAAAATTTTCCATGATTGTTTATTTATTTATAGGATGCATCATATATGTTAGTGACTACTTCTTTGAATCATAAAGTAGAGGATGCGAATATATTGAAGAACACCATACGGTCGTTATTGCACGAAATTGGAAAGGAGGTGAGTTTTAATTACTCGTGTTTCTTTTATTAAGTAATTAACTTAGAGAAGGTGAAAAGTGGACTAGGTGAATTTTTATTATAAGGATTGATAAAGGTTTGAAATGATAATATGAGAACTTTGGGTGAGCCTTTTCTTCTCTATTATTTATATTTTCCCTACAAAATTAGGATGCATTTGGATTTGGGAACTTAAAATTAATAAGCTCGAAGAAAATGACTATTAACATACAACCCAATCAAAACTGAATCTAGATTATTTAACAAATCCACAGGCGGCTTATCATATAAAATAGAATATTGATATAGACAGGAACGGAGCTAGAACTTGAAGTTAGGAAGGCTAGTTTTGCTGTTAGTTACGTGCGGTGGCTCTAGTTGCCGGCTTAGTTGTTTAACAGCTAATGAGGGTTTTTTTTTTTTTTTTTTTTTTGTGTTTTTTATGTGTGCATCTAGGTATGGACAAAATTATTTTGTTTAAATTTTTTTTAAGGGTTAGGTTGTTTGTTTTAGGTAAAATTGGTTAATTGAGTTTAATTGTTTTTAGCTTTACTATTGGTAATTTTTGTTGTTGAATAATTTTTTTGGGCTTGTTTATTTTGCTTTATATTTTAGATCTAGTCTTTAAAAGGAGGAAAATGCTAAAATTACAAACTTTTTTTTACAAATTATTAATGTGGTGAGTGGTTATTAGTAAGTAAAAATGTGATGTAAGTGATGGGTCCAGATGCAAACCAATAAAAGTTTACTCCCACAACAATTTGTAAAAATGTTATAGAAAATTTTGTGACTAGAGTAGTACTCCTAAAAGAATCAATGATAATATTAAGGGGGTAAAGTATGATTTTATAGAACAAAATTGCTAAAATTGACGACTATGTATATATTAATTTTAAAAAAAAAAATAGGGGGGGGGGGGGGCATTGCCCCCCAAGTCCAAGTCTCCCTCCATCCTTGGATATAGATGCGTGTACATTCTAGCTAGGTCATCTACGCATTTGTTAGCTTCACAAAAGTAATGGTTAAACCGCACCAGGAGGAGGAGGGGGGCAGAGAAGCTAAGAAACCAATTGCACGCAGTCATTCACGATAGAAGAAACAACATTATTAGAGGAGTTAGGATTTGCAATCAGGCCAACTATAGCTTTAGCATCTAGTTTTATCCCAACAACAGATAAATGAAGGTTTTGACACGAAAGGAGGCGCAAGGCCCACAATTTTGCTACAATGCTGATAACAATATCATTTTTTTTTCTTCGAGAAACCCCCCAACTCGATTCTCTGTGTCATCACGGATGATGCCCCCCCCCCCCCCCCCCCCCAAAAAAAAAAAAAAAAAAAAATCAAGCTAGGCATTCTGAGCGAATTAAGAACTTTCAATGTTTAATAACATTTGTGATGTTGTGGATTTGAAATAGTTTTTACATTTACACACACGAGTATATAGTATATACCACATAATTAAAAAAAAAACATAGATATGCTATTTTAATGTAAACAAAAACATGTGAAGAAGAAGAAGAAGAATTTTATAAAATATATAAATGTAAACGAACATAAGTGCTACAAATTTTTATTTCCTAATATGTTTATGAGAAAAAACAAACAAAATGAGTAAGAATCCAAGAGTCTTTTTAAGAGTGTCATGGACATAGTTGCATTGGCATTTGCGCAGAAAGGGCAAGGCCTTGTGACAAGATCACGAGAGTGAGTAATTAATCAATCATACGTGCGTACGTAGACATAGATAAGGACTAAAGAGAAAAAAATGATGCATGAAAAACCGCGGCGATTTTAGAACTGAGTACAACTATCACATAAATAGAGAGAGTGGTTTTTGTTTTTTCGCTGCGAGGAAATGTGTGTGTGGTAGTCGTACAACACATTTCACACTACACAGTGGGTTGTATATAGTAGCTGTTTTGTTTTTGTTTTTGTTGTTTTTGTTTTTGTTGTTTTTGTTTTATTTGTTGTCACTTTGCTTTTGCATGGGATTTAAATTTGATTTTATGATCAATCCAACAGGCAGCGCCCACAATATGAACCTCAAAACCGCTTTTTTCATTCGCTTTTGTTTGCTTTTTTCCTTTGACTAAGGTCCCACATCGATTCTCTCTGTTTAATATGTACTGTTCAGACCGGCCTTCTGCATGAGACTCGTATGACTCGTGTATGTTGTGACCACGTCACACCTACTTACGTGCATTCACATTCTTTACATAAAAAGTCATATATGTAGCATTGCAAATAAAGTCGAGTTTTTAGATATTTTTTTTTTTTTTTTTAATTTGAGTTTGTTAAGCTTGAATTTAATATATTATGAACCAAAAAATAAACAATGCTTTGTAATTAAAAACGTTTTAAGATAAGTGAACCTTGAACTTGTTCACTTGATTCTTGAGTTTAGCAAATTCAAGTTTTAAAAATGTGCTACATAAATAAATGAGTTTGGGTAGAGTTTTTTCAATAATTTTTTCTTGCAAAAACGGAATATTTGACACAAAAAAAAAAAAAAAAAAAAAAATCCACAACACCACAACATCGATTAGTATAGAAAAAAATAGGATGAATTATAAATTGCATCATCTAATTTTGTTTAAAATTTAATTTAGTTCTCTAATTTTATTTCTTATAATTTTCAAGTTTATTTAATTAAGGCTTTTTGTTCACTTTTATTAGATAGGTTGCCATAAAGTGTCTTAAAATGACATTGTTTTTAGGTATTGTTTAGGAATCTTTAAAAAATTATTGAATTAAATAAAATTGAAAGTTAGAGAACTAAATTAAACAAAAGTAAAGTTAAAAAGTTAAATTTAATTTTAGATAAAATTAGAGGATATAATTTGTAATATAGCAGAAAAAAGAAAAAGAAAAAAAACCAATAGAAAACTAGAAACTAACTAATTTTTTGCTCATCAAAGCAATTTGTATAAAAATGATGTAATGGAAGTCTGAAAAAAGCACACATGATGCTCTCTTTGATGAAACAGAAACTAAACTATTAGTTTTTTGTAGTAAATCTCGAATCCACGATGAGTTTTTTTGAATCCACAAGGAGATAAAAACTAGAATCCAACAGAAGAAATTTTGAAAAAACGTCTGTGTTTATTGATAATGGTCTGATTTACCTCTGACGGCTACAAAAAATATATATACTAAGAAAAACGTCTAACACCCTAATTCACATTAATTACGCAATTAGGTACAAAATACCAAAATTTACCAAAAATGACAAAATTGAGTTAAATGCAGAATTATAAACTATTGACTTTAAGGGCCATTCCAAAACAAGCGGGACCAAAACATATAAATACTAAGAAAAACGTCTAACACCCTAATTCACATTAATTAACAATTAGGTAACAAAATACCAAAATTTACTAAAAAAGACAAAATTGAGTTAAATGCAGAATCATAAATTACTGACCTTAAAGGTTGTCCCAAAACAAGCGGAACCTTATTATGACTTTTAAGCAAAAAGTTATTAAAGAAACAAATATTACTATAACGGTAAAATCATAGTTTTTGGGGCATAAATGAAGGAATTCGCCATTTTCAAGGGGTACCACATAGCAAAGTAATGACTATTGTTCAGAAGATTGTTTCGCTACCACGCCTGCAAAATTTCATGCAACTCCAACTCCGAGGCCTATGATTTCTACTTGTGCCTTTTTGCCTTGGGCATTGATTTCAAGCACATGTAGGAGTCCAGGAAAGTCATGACATTCTGTTCTACATGAAAAAAAAAAAAAAAAAAAAAAAAAAAAAAAAAAAAAAAAAAAAAAAAAAAAAAAAACTAATCATATATTCTCATTTTACCATAGTTGGTATTGTATAAAGTGGTAATTAGCTTATTTTTTGATTAGCAGTTCACGTCTTTGGTGGCGCGTGGTGATGACAAATTGTTCCTAAATCTGTAGAGAGAGGGGGTGGTGGTTTGGTCTACAATGGGTACGTTGTTGGGTCTGAAGGTAAAATGAAAAGAGGTTGTGATATCTCTCACGGGTCATTTCAGCACAAGAAAACGAGGGCAGACCCAAAAGAATGTGCACATCAAAAGACGTGTAATAAAACTAACAGTAACAAATACTACTTCTCTCACTTCTCATGCCATTTGAGAAAAAAGTTCATCACGTCTCCTCATTTTTTTGACAATATTGTTCTGGAATTTGATATTTTACAGAGAGAGTGTGCTCTCTCAATAGTCAAATCTGGAAGGGCCTTGTACATGAAAAGATGTCTGTCATATATATATATATATATATATATATGCAAATTAAGATGAGTACTTTTGAAGGGATATAAATGCTGTGTGTTAGAACAACCGCAAGAAGACGATTCCCCTCGAATTTAAATTTCACCATTTAAGCTAGAATACAAGAATTATTTCATGTTGTATTTGGGTTGAGATGGGAAAGATTTTTTATCATCAATCCTTCCATGTCCCCCCATCTTTTGCGTACAAAGAGAGAACTCATCAAAAAAGTGTAATAGGCTAATAGCCATACTCGAAGATTTTGGGATTTAAGCAGTACTCTACTGAGTCTACTCTGGTTGTCTAGCTTGTTAATTACATGACAAAATTAAGTGAAAATTTGATATAGCAAACTTATTAACTAAGAATTAAGTGCAGCCTATTCTAGCCAATTGATTCAAGTTGATAACTGGTTGAATATTCATGCAATCAACGTTGCAGTTTAGTTCCCAGTGGAGCAAAGTTATTTGGTCGGAATGCAATTCAGTATGGAAAATAATGCTTCTTCAATAATAATGCCTAATGGATGAGAAAGGGACATTTTTGATCCCACATGTAGGGTTGGTTTTAAGTTTTAATCGTCCGCAATGTCCATTATATATCATAAATAAACTAAGACTTCAACATTTAAAATACAATCATTGTGGTAGTTAGGTCTTCCCCACCCAGCACGGCAGGCTATATCAACTAATGCTGCATTTTTCTCCCAAAAAAAGAAAAACTATCAAACTATCGTACAAAATAATAATACAGTGGTTAGTAGCCTTAGATTTTGGGTAATCGCCATTTCCATAGGCCCATATAACGATTAAAAATGAGTAAAATGAAGACTAGTAAGTGTTTATGGAATCAAGTCAAAATTGTAAATGAGTAAATTCTTGAGCTTCTTGTTACTATGTATAAGGTGTCCCCCCACCCACTTCCCCCAAACCTCATTATATACGTAGTACTATATCCTAGGCCCCCAAATGCACGTGTCTTTGGCTAAGTCAACGAGGTAGAAGAACTACGTGGACTGCCTTGAAGTATAATTCTCACTGAGTGGTGGATCTAATCCTTTATAGATGACCTAAATATGCGACGAGGTATTATAAGTGACAGAGTGGTCTTGCTGTTACGATCCAGTGAGATCTCGTTTATAATTGTAATGTTAGCTTGCCCCCTTGACAAATAGAATTTTTTTTTTCTTTTTTACCATAAAAATAATAGTCTTTTATTACAACTAAAATTCAATGTTCCATATTCCATATCACAACCCTTTTACAGTTCAAAACAAATTAAGAAGTTTTATCACAATACTTGGAACTCAAAATAGCGGGCATTATACTTTAAACTCAAAATAATTTTTTTTTAAAAAAAATTAATGCTTCTGTCTTATTTACGGCAATAAGTCCCTAATGTCTTCAACCTTTCACTAACATTTTTCAATTAATTTATTGACTTTCTCATCGTTTCAAACTCTAAGTTTTTGTTATAAATCCAAATTTTAAATAATCAAAAGAATAGAGAAAGAAAGATTGAATTCTACAATTTTTTAAGCAATCAAGACATTGAGTATACATATTTCGAAGCATATTGTTAAAATTTTAAAACTTTTACATCGATTGATTTCCACAATTTATTTTAAGTAATAAAATGATCTAAAATGAAAAAAAATCATGAAGTGATTTAAAAAAAATGAAAAACTGTCGAGGGCAACTGTGTAAATTAAAGGTAGATATGAAAAATAAAATAAAATAAAATATAAATATAATTTATATTGTTTTATATTTTGTATGAAAATTACATATTATATTATATATATTAAAATTTATTAAAACTTTTAGTATTAATTTTATCTTCAACTGTATCTTTTAAATTTACCCCCGAAGTAAAATCATGGTTCCCCCACTAGACATAGGTGTTGGTTCCTCCATTACCTAGCTTCAATGTTCTAGAGTGCAAATGGGTGCCTTGCAATACATGACCACACCTATCTGACAGATTTTGCCCTCAACAAGGTATGTCAGTTCATGCACAAACCCATGCCTTCTTTAATGTCTCAATCAAACCACGGATCTTAGTTTGTTTATCTCAAAGCATTTTGTTGGGAATACACATATGAGTGAAGTTTTACATTGAATATTAATGACAATGGTGAATGGTTAATATAATATAATTGGGCCCAAATTCAATAGGCCTAAATTTTTTGGATTAGGTAGTGTTTCTATATATATATATTAATTATTCAATTGGAGGCTCCCAAGATCTTATTTCCCCAAATACTGGTATCAGGTCCCTTCCATATGGGAGTTACATACACTCATTGTTGCAACTTTAATAATTTTTGGATGTAGATAGGGGCCGACTGTGTGGATGATTGATTCTCTATTGACAATTATGCAAGCTTTCTAGGTCACAGTCTCATTTCTTGATCCTCTAGAAAGCTACACGATCAATTTTGCTCGTTCCTCAACTAAGTCTAAATACAAATTAAGCATTAGCAGATAATGTAACTAAAATTTCATGAATTTGATCCTTACTATTCGACCTTAGTGTGGTGCTTACTCATGCTTCAATCCTTTTGTGTGACAGCATTGAGACCACTTATTTTGCTGCCAATTCTGTATTTCATGCTCATACGAAGCATGTTGAGATTGATTTCCACTTTATTCACGACAAAGTTGCCCACCATGCTCTGAAAGTTCGTTTAATCTCTACTAAAGATCAGTTAGTTGATCTCATGACCAATAGGAACTCTCTTCCCCGATGTTTATTCCTACATGACAAGTTGAAGTTCTACTCCGCAAACCCTTTAAACTTGAAGGGGGCGTATTTTATTTATTTATTTATTTGGTACTTATCTTCCTAGCACTTTTGAGTTTTGAAATGATATATTCTTTATATGTTTCAAGCCTTATTTTATACTCTACATTATATAAAAATAATACATACAATACATCCATTGATTTTGGGAGTGACAATTCATTCAAACTTATTGTGTGTTTCCAATAACAAAGCAAAATACATAAGTTGGCCTTGTTGAATGAAAATCCACATAAGTTATATAAACATTGATGTAGGGTGCAGAAGCAATAAGAAGTAGACACATTTACTTCTAAAATATAAGAAACAAAATATGTTTGCTTTTGAAAAGCAACCTTGAATCCACGAGGGTTCCTAGAATAAATGAGGGTTCTTGAATTTACAAGGAGAAAAAGTTCTTGAATCTATTACAGAGAAATAATAGACAAAAGATAAATTTGGTTGATACTGAAAGATACAATGCATTTAAATAGTAAAAAGAAAATCCAAAGGTAACAAGGAAAACACCTAGAAAACTCTAATTCATGCTAATCACAAGATTATGTGGCAAAATAGTAATTTTTGTCAAAAATAACAAAATTGAGATAATTGCCAAAATGAAAAACATGGTCTCTAAAAGATGTTCAAAAACAGATAAGATCTTATTTTGACTTCTAAACTAAAAGTTAAATAAAATAAATACTACTAAATAAAAGACATATGTTAGGGGCTAAATGAGAATTTGTCAGAAAAGCAGCCTTAGTCATGGCCAATGGATGGCGATGAGTTGTGATCCTAACATTGTTTCCCTTCACATCGCCAATTTTTTGGTAATTAAGTTTAGGATTAGTGTCTAATTCACGCTAATCACAAGATTATGTGGCAAAATAGTAATTTTTGCCAAAAATAACAAAATTGAGATAATTGCCAAAATAAAAAACACTGTCTCTAAAAGATGTCCAAAAACAAATAAGATCTTATTCTGACTTCTAAACTAAAAATTAAATAAAATAAATACTTCTAAAAAAAAGACATACGTTAGGGGCTAAATGAGAATTTGCCAGAAAAGCAGCCTTAGTCATGGCCAATGGATGGCGATGAGTTGTGATCCTAACACTGTTTTCCTTCACATCGCCAATTTTCTTGCAATTTCATCATTGTTGCTGATAATTTCTATAGGTACTTTTCTATTTCTTGAATTTCTTGTGCACTGACTTTTGATAATCTCTTTGCTCAAGAAAAGTCTGTTGCATGTTCTACATCAAATATGGTATGTTTTGTCCCCATGAGAAAATTCATATCACTACTCTATTTTTTGGCTGAAAATCGCTACTCTAATTTGCTCCATTGTTGGGGAGGAGGAAGAATGAGGCAGAGTTACTTAACTTATTTTGTCCAAAGCAGTAATGGCAAAGGCTAGATTGATAGGTAAGATGTATTGGATTTAAAACCGTTGTATTTGTAGAAGGCTGCAAAGTGCAAACTGGTTATAGACATGTCCATCTTGTAAGGACTTCGCACTTTGAAAAACAACTTGATTATTTGAAGTAATTGCAGTTTGTTCAGGACATGGATGTTTGATAAGGGGGAGTCTGAATTTTAATTAGGCAAGCAGTTAAACTTTTATCTGCTAAATTTCATTTTTAATGAAAAATAAACACCACTTAGCTACTGAAGGTAGTTGGTCCTTTAAAAGTAGCTTATACTTCTCAAGAACTTTGATCCACAGAAAGTTGTCTTTCCTAATTAGCCAGACAACCTCTGCATTGGCATTGAGAAATTCTTGGTAATCAACCCATTATGCACTAAAAGGCCATCAATGCATCAGAAGTCAGTCAATATCTGGCTATTAGGGCATACTATATATAAATTGAGCCTGTAATATTAATGCTTGCAGCTGAAACATGCTGTAGTTGTAGCTGCAGCTTTTGAAGAAAATTTTCCAGAAGCACCAGAATCTAACGTGCATATTCTTAATTGGTAATGATGAAAAGAATATTTTCCTTTGTCAAACTTTATAGCATATCATCATTGTGGTGATTGATAAAAGTAAAAGCAGCCCCAGTACGTAGTAATTGCCTTTTAATGAAGTCAAAGTGGGCTATATATGTTAGGACGTCCAATATGATTGAATCTTTACAAGTCAAATGATGAAGCACTATTTATTTATTTTCACCTTCACCTTCACCTTCATTTTTATTTTTATATTAATCACATTTCACAAAACCCATGGGAGTCCATTAGTGATCATTCTACTTGCAAAAAGTACCCTTTGAAGATGGTCCCAAACCTTGGTAATGATCATGTCTTGCTGATGGATGAGTTGGTTTCTTTAGGAGATCAAAGCCGAGAGCTCTTTAAGTATATCAACTTTCAATTGGACACGTGTGACTCTCTGTCTTCCAAAACCTCAATTATATTTTTTGTATTTAGCCCTTACTTCACCTTTTTCATTTTGTTTTTCTCACGACAGTGTTATCAACCAAAGGAAGAATTTTATCAATGTCATTAATGCATGGCACACCACAACCACATTCTTGTGGTGGAGTGTTATCTAGCTAGGGTTCTAGCATACTTAAAAACCTAAACTCATCCCAGGACATGAACTTTATCTTCTTTTAACCTTTTCCAATCTTGTTAAAACTTCAATGTCAGTTTACGCCAATATATATTCACGTGTTGAAGTTACTAAAAATGTACTCTAATTATCTTCAGTTTAAATTCAAAAGTCATTACTCTAACTCAGTTACTCTGATTACCTAATAATCTCATCATATATTTATATAAATTCATTGAACACATACATTTATGATGTCAATCTATATAAACAATTACATAATTATACTAAGGATAAGGCAAATAAAAACCTATCCAACCAGATGTTTGGCTTCATCATAATTTATTACTAAGATTAACTTCTGAGAATATATTTTGTTGCTTAAGTAGGGCTTCGGCTTGTTATAACTTTATTGAAGCCAAATATTTCCATTCAAATGAAATGACTTAGAAGGTTATTGGATAAGCTTTACGTTTGGTGCCGGCATCACAAACGACAGTAGGTGATGAAGATGTTTCATACATATGGGTTGGAGAAATTTGTACATGTTCAGGTCCACCTTCCCATTATTGTCTAATTTGTTGTTCTCAGCCTTGGAAGGCTTTGTTTGTTCTGTAAAAAGAATGTGACATGACGACGATGTTTAATCCCATGCTAGTCATTATGTCAGAATTGCGAGTCCTATGATTGGTTTTAATAAATTGATTCAGCTGAGCACTATGGTGATCTAACCTAGATAGAGCACTGGACTTTTAAATGAGTTTGAAGGACCATGTGATGTAGTATAGGAGCATGAGAGGTTCGTAAATTCTACTGTCTGCTAGCGTCAAGATTGATACTTCTGTATATATTCCAAAACTGAAAGTCAAATCTGTCTTGCAGCTCTGCAATTGTCAAGATACATAATGGAATAGACCTCTCCCTCCCTTAGTGTCAACAGCGTTTTTTAGCAAATTAAACAACTCAAAACTTTGGCGTGGGTGGAAAGGCAACAACCCACAATTTACTAGTTACTAAGAGAACTTAAGAATAAAACTCTACGAGGTATCTAACGGTGGACTCTTTGATGTGAGGCATGACATAATTTTAGAGATTTTAAGTTCAATTCACTATATATTATCGGTCATGGGATTTTATGAGCAGAGATTGGTACAGAGGTTGAGAGAGAGAGAGCTTGTCAAGCTTGTTGATGTAGAGTCACTGAAATATTACTAGCGGACACAATTAAATCTTCAGCCCATCCAAGTCCATATATTAGACAATAAAGTTAGCTGGGTTTATGTTTAGGCCCAAATCTGAGGCCGATTACAGACATACGTAATC
The DNA here is from genome assembly GCF_932294415.1 of Quercus robur. Lineage (NCBI taxonomy): Eukaryota > Viridiplantae > Streptophyta > Magnoliopsida > Fagales > Fagaceae > Quercus > Quercus robur. The sequence goes on from NC_065539.1 coordinate 16,459,854, forward strand.
AGTGTGAAGCCAAATACGAGCCCACAATTTGAGGAAAGGTTATGCAGCCCAGGACGAGGACATTATTTGTTTCAACAAATTAGACTCCCACAAGCCCACAACCCAAAATAAATTAGGCTGATTAATATGGGAATCGAAGGCAATTGTGAAATGGCATACTAACAACTTATGTAAAAGGTGGAGGTGACTAAAATTTTCATGTACAAGTAAATTATTGCTATAATTGCTCCGCTAGATCAAATTACAAGTTCCTTAATCGTTTGATCTTTAATCGTGTTGGGTAAAAACCTAACTTTAATGTCTAATATCATGTTGGGTACTTTGAACCTGCAATTGCATTGATTTGTTTTTGAGAGAGAGAGAGAGAGAGAGATTCAATCTATGATGTTCTTGCCTTCTATTATCAGACTCAAACACCAATTGATTTTTGGTGTAGGTGAGTTTGAATCTCATCTCTTTTATTTAACAATAAGAAATTATACCAATTGAGCTCACTAAAACCAATTAACATTGTCATGTGTTAATAAAGTAAGTACATTTATTTTAATGTATTACTTATCTATATGAGAAGAATTTATATGATTATTTTTCTGAAAGTGATGTGAAGTTGTTATAAACAATTTATTTGAAATAAATGTAGTGTAAAAAAAAAAAAAAAACCAAAAAAGGAAACTTAGGGTGCAAAAGCTTAAATTTGTGTCATATGTCACTTTTCTTAAAAAATTAGTGTCAAAAGTCTTGTGACTCAATTGGCAACTCCCATGTTTCCAATGAAGATATTTAAGGTTCAAGTCCTCCTCCTCCATTGTAAGTATTGAATTGTTTTTTTTTTTTTTTAAAAATTGAAATATTTCATCTTGAGTGATGGTGGAAAGAATACAAATTTTAGAAGTGATTATCGTTTTGGTCACTAAATTTTGCCTTATGTGTCAAAATGATTCCTAACATTTGAATGTGCCAGTTTAGTCTTTAATATTTTGGTGTTGTGTTAAAGCAGTCTCTGGCTAATGATGATATTAAAATATTATATTTTATACCACCTAAATATTTAGGGACCATTTTAACTTCACAATACTAAAATAGTAAAATTTTAGGGATCATTTTAACACATAAAACAAACGTTATAAACCAAAATGGTAATTAAACCCAAATCTACTAGACAGGTCTCACCAAATGATGTGCCGCTTCCCATAAAAAAAGGGGAAATAAAAAAGAAAAGAAAAGAAAAAGAAATGATGTGCCACCAATAAAAAATGAATAAAAATTCAAGTACTCATCTATTTACTTATTGAAGTGGTACAAATTACATTTATTGCCATGTAATCATTTTTTGTTTGGAGACAATATTGCCATATCAGTTTGAAAGTTACTTGTAGTAAAATTTGAAGCCTTTTGCCTCTCACATTAATGCATTTATATAAAAATATTTTTGATAAATATCAAATTTCATTAAAGAGAAGATCAAAATTCCATGCATTCCTTATAGAAGTACGGATGGAAGAACATATATCAAAACATTAATTAATTCATTGCCATATATATATATATATATATGATTTTACGTATATATGATCTTAGAATATATATTAATAAACTATTTTAAGAAATTTTTTATAAGAAAAGAAAAAGAAAAATTGACTAACATTACTAAATATATAATTTAATTATTTCTAAAAGTATACATTTTTAACTTTCTATCTCAACATATTTATTGCTACGTATTAAATGGGGGTAAATACATTTATTTTTTTTCCCATAAAAGTAACATTTATTTCCATTTAAAGAATAAAAAACTACTAGCCAGAAGATCTTTTTCCAAGTTCCAACATATACTTGGGTGGAGTAAAGTGACTTTGCTCAAGGACCTTGGAGATCTTGGTATTTTTCAGATGAAAGAAAGGAACCCTGCCATTCTTGCCAAATTGTGTTAGAGAATGGCATAGGACTTTGAAGCTCCATGGGTCCAAATGCTAATTAAAAAGTACCTTACTCAATCTAGAATCAGTGAAAAAGGAAGGAGGTATAGTTGCCTGCATATCTTGTATTTGGACAGTGTGCAAAGATGGAGGTATAGTTCTCAATAAATGCTTAAAATGGTCCATTTCTAATGGAGATTTTGCTTGTCTGTGGGGTGATTTCTGGCTGTCATTAGGCCTTAAAGGAACCAAATTGAACCTCTCAGTCAAGGATTTTATTGTTTCTGGAATTGGGGTGTCTTTCATCTTGCTTAAAAGAGTTATACAGGAAATAAAAGGTATCCCCTCCTTGCTTCAAGCCCGGGTCAGGATGATAAACTAATATGGGCTTTCTCCAAAGATGGGTCCTTCTCCTTAAAATGAGCTTACTTGCTTGCAAAAGATTCAACTCTTTTGAATCTAGAGGCTTCTCCTAGCTTGTGGCCTGTGGGTTTGGAAAAACAGTACTACACTAAGAATAATTTTTTTTGGCATTGCTCTCATCATGGCATTCCTACAAGAGAAGTTTTAGGTTCAAAGGGTTTTAATCTTTAACCCCACTTGTGATCTGTGTGGATTATAAACCAAGTCTATTACTCATGTTTTGAGAGTGGCCAAAAAAGTTTAGGAAGCTCTAGGTATCCATGATACTAGGCATGATTTTTTTGGGCAGCCTCTTTTGAACTGGTTGAAAAGGAATTGTGAATTTGAAGATAATTTAAAGCATGCTCATATTCCCTTGGAAGATTTTGTTTCCTCAAGCCATATGGCTTACTTGGCTTCACATAAATGTAGTTTTGTTCCAAATTGGAAAGGCTAAGAACAACATCCACTCCCACTTTATAAAGAAAGAAGCAGAGTTCTATGCAATTGTAGCAAATAGCTTTAACAAACCACCAAGAACCCAGGTGCAAGTGAAATGGAATTATTCCATATAAGGATGGGTGAAGCTCAACACTGATGGATTGCTAATGGGGAGCTCCAAGATGGCTGGTGGAGGTGTTGTCCTTTGTAATAGTGATGGTGATTGGATCTTGGGTTTTACAAGGGATTTAGGGACCATTTCTAGGATCATGCTGAACTCTAGGCCTTTAAGATAGGATTTAACAACAATAATGTTGAAATGGATGTTGAAGTTCTCATCTATTAACCTTATGTTGGAACCCTTTAATTTGATTTGATTGCAAGAACTTGATGAGAAACTTCTTTAAATCCACAATGACTTATATTTTTAGAGAAGTTAATAAATGTACTGGCAATTTAGTTAAAATTAGTGTTGTACAACTTTTAGGCTCTCTTAATTTGAATGATCCACCGCCTATAGTGGAATCTTTGCTAACTTTTGATAAAGTCAAGTAATTTTGTAATAGACTTGTTTGTGACTATTTAATAATTTATAATTTTCAAATTTTATCCTATTCCACCCAAAATGACTATAATTTTTCATTTCAATTAGTTAGCCAGTACGAATCACTCTTCTATTTCATCTTGTTTAAATTTTGGCCCATTTTGCTTCATTCCACCCATTTCGATTAATTCCACTAAATTTCATCCGGTATGATGATTTTGGCTGGTATGTAAACGAATCATTATTTTTTTCCTAAACTCATTTTTTTTATTACTTCACTTAAATATGAAATATTATTATTATTATTATTATTATTTTCCTTTAATAATGTGTTTTTCTTGTTTACTTTACTCACGTAAAGCATTTTTTCTTCATTAATATATATATACTCATATATGACATGTTATGTACTTATATTATATAGCAAAAACATTAAGAGTGTATACCATTTGATTTTGAATTAATAATTTAATATGGTATAATAATATCATGTAAGGCAGATTTTTTTTTTTTTTTTTTTTTTTTTTTAAGAAACCATTTGATGCAGACTTAGGTATATATAATATATACATAACTTTAGCAGCATCCTCAAAACGATAAGTTTAAATATGTCGATACTAAAATCTTCCATTCTAATGGACAAACTGAGTCCGGTTTGAAGCGGTATTCAAAATATTAGTTAGTATAATGCTAATGTTTGTTTTAGCTAAAATTGGTGTTGTTTAACTCTTAGACTTATTCTCCTTATTTTGAATGATTCTTGGTTTCTTTGCTGGCTTAGGATAAAATTGATCTATTTTGTAACCACTTAATTAATAGTATATAGATCATGTTTAAAGTCTAAACCAAAAAAGTACCCAAAAGTGTCGATCTTAAAAAAAAAAAAAAAAAACAAAAACCTTTGGTAAGTCTAAGGACAACCTCACCTAGTCCTAGATGCGTTCCCAGCAGAGATTCGTACTCTTTGTCTTCCTACTATTCCTCCAATTCTGCAGCTCAATCTCCACATCAAATCCACACCCTGAGTTCCCATGCAAGCCACACCACCATAACTCCTATCCCTTCTGCAACACTTCCCTTCCCATCACCACCAGAGCTCAGTCTCTCCTCTCTCTCCTCACACTCCCAGAAAAGATCCAACAGCTCACAAACAACTTCACTGGCATCAAAAGGCTCGGCATACCCGCCTATGAATGGTGGTCTGAATCACTCCATGGTATTGCCACCAATGGCCCTGGAGTTTCCTTCTCTGGCACCATACCTTCTGCTACTAACTTCCCTCAAGTCCTTGGCACAGTCGCTTCTTTCAATAGAAGCCTTTGGTTCTCCATTGGATCGGCCATTGCTGTTGAGGCCAGAGCGATGTACAATGTTGGTCAAGCTGGGTTGACATTTTGGGCACCTACTATCAATATTTTCAGGGACCCCAGATGGGGGAGAGGCCAAGAGACACCAGGGGAAGACCCTATGGTCGCTTCAGCTTATGCTGTGGAGTTTGTGAGGGGCTTTCAAGGTGGGAAATGGAAAGGTCAACGCAGAGATGGGTCTGGATGGAAAAGAGTGTTGAAAGGGGATGATGGGAGTGAAAGACTAATGGTCTCTGCTTGTTGTAAGCATTTCAATGCTTATGACTTAGAAAAGTGGCACAATTTTAGTAGATATAGCTTCAATGCTGTGGTAAGACTCATTATTCTTGTTTTTGTAATAGTATGTAAGTTAATTTCAACTGGGTTTAGTTTGTTTTAGCTTTGATTGATATCACTTTGGTTGGTAGGTTTCTAAGCAAGATTTGGAGGACACTTATCAGCCGCCATTTCGTAGCTGCATTCAACAAGGCAAAGCAAGCTGCTTAATGTGTTCTTACAATGCAATTAATGGAGTTCCTGCGTGTGCGCGAGGAGATCTCCTACAAAAAGCTCGATCTGAATGGGACTTCAACGGGTAAAGATTTTTTAAAAGCTCTTTATTTGATATGAATGATAAAATTGCACATTCAAATATGATTGATTAGAAGACTCATAGGCATGCCCATTGGTGGCATTACATACAGATATATCACCTCAGACTGTGATGCTGTGGCCACAGTTTTTGAATATCAGAATTACACAAAAACCGCAGAGGATGCAATTGCTGATGTCCTAAAAGCAGGTCTTTATAACTGTTAATTTTGATTATAGTTCACAATTTCTAGTGATAAATCCAATTAGTGGATCTTTCCCTGCAAAAGTTACAATGTATGCTCTAATTGTAGGAACGGATATAAATTGTGGAACATATATGCTCCGAAATACAAAATCTGCTATTGAAAAAGGGAAGGTGAAGGAAGCAGACATAGATAGAGCTCTTCTCAATCTTTTCTTGGTTCAACTCCGTCTTGGGCTGTTTGACGGAGACCCCAGAAAAGGGAAATTTGGAAAGTTGGGACCTCAAGATGTCTGTAACTCCAAGCATAAGACACTGGCACTTGAAGCAGCAAGGCAGGGAATTGTTCTTCTGAAAAATGATAAAAAGTTCCTGCCTTTAGATAAAAATGTTGTCAATTCAATAGCTGTTATAGGTCCAATGGCAAACAATGCAAGCTTACTTGGCGGTGGCTACACCGGTATGGTTTCTATTATGATTTAAGTGTGTAGTTAATGGGTTCATAAAAGTTTTCATTGATCATGCTAAGATTTTATTTACGGTTTTTTGTACATTTCCAAAATCTGTTTTCTGATTTATTGCTCACAATCAATTGTTGCCATGGAAGCAGATTAAGTACTAATTCACAAGTTAGTTATCCAATTTTGGGAACAGTATGAATGACTACATATGGATTGTGGATTTATCACAGACCCTTCTCTTTGACTACAGCATGCCCCTCCTTCCCCCATTCAATCTTTATATATATATATATATATATATATTTCTGAACTATGCTCAATGTTAATGCTTATATTTGTTGATACTTCTCAATTGTGCAGCTTTAAAATGTTTAGAAGTATAAATAAATAAAATGAAAATAGAACTTCATATTGGAAACTGATCTAGAGGCTTTTTGGCGGTTTATTAATTGTGTAGGAATTCCTTGCAACCCAAAGAGCCTTTCTGAGGGATTTCAGGCATACATAAAGAAGACATCTTATGCAAAAGGTTGCTTTAATGTATCTTGTGATTTTGATAATGGATTTGATGAAGCAGTTCGTACTGCCAAAGAAGCTGATTTTGTTATCCTAGTCGCTGGGCTGGATTTGTCCCAAGAAACAGAAGATCATGACCGAGTTAGTCTGCTCTTGCCTGGTAAACAGAAGGCCCTTGTATCCTCTGTGGCCGCTGCAAGTAAAAAACCTGTGATTCTAGTTCTTACTGGTGGTGGACCCCTTGATGTATCATTTGCGGAAGAAGATCCATGCATTGCAAGCATTCTCTGGATTGGTTACCCTGGTGAAGCTGGAGGAAAAGCACTTGCAGAAGTCATCTTTGGAGATTATAATCCTGGTTGGTATCAGAAACTTTAAATTTGTTTTAAAGGAATATGTATGCACCTCAAGATCATAAATTATCCTTAGCATAACATCTAAACTTATGAATCGATCCTCTTGAATAGTATCACTGCCAGAAGTACAGAAGCAATAACCAACACAATATTATTAAACCTTAGTCCCAAAATATTGGGGTCAACTATGAATTCTCAACAAATTATTAGGGTCAGCCACATGTATTCTTTTCCGCCATTCTATTATGGCCAGAAGTAATAACCAAGTGGTAATGAAATGAGTCAATCTCTGCAATTCTCACATGATTCGGAGACAGACTCAACTGTAAATGCCATGACAGAGGTTTACTTGTTTTATATTGCTGTGTAAAATGATTTAAGATTGTCTCTTGCTCTGCGGAAGCTAAATACTTCAAAGTTTTTAAAGCAGAAGTTTGTTGTTATATTTGGATGTGAATAACAGGTGGAAGACTACCAATTACTTGGTATCCTGAGGCATTCACCGGCATACCCATGAATGATATGAACTTGCGGGCTGATCCTTCTCGTGATTATCCTGGAAGAACCTACAGATTTTACACTGGACATAGAGTCTATGGATTTGGACAAGGCCTAAGCTACACCAATTATACCTACAAGTTCTTATCAGCACCAAACAAAATAAGTTTATCGGGATCTCTCAAGTCTGATTCCAGCAAAAATGTACTGCACGAGGTAGGAGATGAACTTGGTTTTATTCACATTGATGAGGTGGAATCTTGCAATTCACTAAGATTTTCTGTTCAAATTTCTGTTATGAACCTGGGTGATATGGATGGAAGCCATGTTGTGATGTTGTTCTCTGAAGTGCCAAAAAAATTTAAAGGCACTCCAGTTAAACAGCTAGTTGGATTTAATCGTGTGCATACTTTGTCACATGGATCTACTAAAACAAGCATCTTAGTAGATCCTTGTCAACATCTTAGCTTTGCAAATGATCATGGAAAAATGATATTGCCCTTGGGTAAGCATAAACTAATGTTGGGAGATTTGGAACATTTTATTTCAATTGAAACTGATTGAGGCCTATTATAATTCAAAATTGCACCTGTTATTGGAAATAAGCATCAATCTTGTTATTGAAGCATGGACTTTATTTTTGGGGGTGAGAAGCATGACATTATTTGAAAGGAAATATGGTGTCATTTAATACACTTTCAGATAACGAAGTTAATATTTCATTGGCTTCCAGATTCTGGAATGTTTGTTGTTGTAAATATATAACAAGTGTTATCGATTGAATTTAACTATTTAAATGCATAAAGTACATGATGGGAGCCCAGAAGTTGAAACTAAGACCATGGAAATGATGCAAAAATCAATGGCCTTGGACATGGATATTGGATAGGGACCTGAAAACCAAATGAGTTGAAAAGGTAAATGAGATTGAATTTCACAAGAGAATCATGGTTGTCTAAACTCTTGTCACCTGCAATGCTTGCTAGAGTGGAAAAGGTAATGTCCAAAATGTATTCAGTTATTAAATTTTTCCTCATTAAGGGATAAAATGATACATTCGACTGTCTTTATACTAATCTGGATGATCATTTGGTAGTGTTAATGCCGTTCTGGTGTATCATGGCAATTGTTTCTTTAAGCCATGAGACACACTCTAGAAGATTAAGCAGATTAAATTCTTATGGAAGGGGGAAAGGAAAGAGAAGACAAGAATGAACTGTAACCCAGCTTAATTTGCTTGTCATAAGCTGTTCTTGTTGAGTATAAGGACTTCTTACTTTGTTTAATCATTATGATAATCCATGGAAATTAATGCGAACTCAGGAACTTCTCACTTTGTATCATGGAATATTTGATAATTGAAAGTGAAATCCGCATTATGCAAATATTTGTGGTATGCAGTACTTCTATTCCCAGCAAATATACAGGTTTTGCTGAATATCAACTTTTTAAATTACAAATTGATGAATTAACTCTGATGGAGAAGGGGAATTTGAATCTAGTTGTCTCATTTAGAAATATCAAGAACTACAAGGCTCTTTCTTCTCCAAAAAAAAAAAAAGGAACTACAAGGATCTTGACATAAGATGTTAATTCTTATATAATTTATTTTATTTTATTTTTCTAAAATCTCATTTCATTTTGGGGATAGAAACTATGGACGAGGACTGCTTGAATAATTTTTTCACTACAAAAAATTGAATTATGGTGGGTAGACACCTCTTTTGTTTTGAATATGTTATGAGATCTTGTTATGCACAATATAATGCTAAAAAATTCAGTCAAGATACCAATACAATGTAATGCTAACCTATCATCAAATTTGAAGTCTTTCTTCTTGACCAATCCCGCTCTTAATATTTTCTTTGCCTGTTTTTCTATATTTATTATTTACAAGTAGATAAAGAGTATTCAAAAACTAAACTAATAAATTAACCCACCCACATTTAACTTAACAATTAGCCCACCCTTACTTATTTATCCAACTCCTAATAATAAAAATACAATAAAGACTTCCTATGCATTTTTTAATTGAAGAGTTCAAATAATAATTGATTTTGATACGATTTTTGCAAAAAAGGACACATAAAAAAAAATAATAAAAGGAAAACATGATTGACAGGGTGAAGAAAAAAAAAAGAGTAATTTAGCAAACCGTTCGAAAATGATTTTTTTTTTTTTTTTTTTTTTTTTTGAGCAAGCATTCGAAAATGATTGAAAACTTTATTCGTGTGGACAGAGCAGAAGTCCATTTTAATGAGTAATAGCTTTTATTAAAAGAGGTCTCCTATTGCTGTCAAAGTATAAACAGTTTTGGATTTTTCTTCCATAGCCAAAGCATATCTGCGTTTGGATTGAGCTGCTTGTGTCTGCGTCTGCGTTTTGTTTGTTTGTTTGTTTGTTTTTTTTTTTTTTTTTTTTTTTTTTTTTTCACGCGTTTTTCAGATTGCGGTTACTGTTCATATACTGTTCAATAAACAGTAACCGCAAACTTTGACTTTTCAAACTTTTTTTGGACCAATCAGTGCACATCGTGTACTGTTCACAGATCCACAAATTTCACTTTTCAACAACTTTTTTATTACAAATGGGTCTTACGGTACTATTTACACATTTAAAAATTATTTCGCTACAGTGTTTTTCGGTTTTCAGTTTCAGTTTTCAATTTTCAGCTGTATCCAAACGGATCCTAATCTCTAAAACGCCTACAAAGTACAAAGGCACTTTTTGCTAAAGTCATTGTAATAAACAACTGTGGGGCCTGAGAATTCAGGGCCCAAGCCCATTATACATCAAGGCCCAAGGGCTCAGCCCAAGGAAGGATTCCTCCTCGGACAGGCCAGGCTGAGGAGAAAAGGACGCATCAGACCACTCCATGAAAGAGGATAAGTACTAAGAAGGAAAAGGACAAAAGGAAGCATGTAAATATCCAAGAAAAAGCTGCTACCAATGCATTAAGTGTTCTGCAACTAAAGGAACCCTGCTAAGCAGCCTTTACACCACCCCCAATGACTTTAGGGATGGGCTGATGGGACAAGTATCAGGACCATAAATACAACTCTACACGTGGACCCTAAAGAGTGGAGGGAAACGAGTATAAAAGGAAACTAAAGCCAAAGGGGGGGGAGAGGGCAAAAACGTAGAGCCTCCCATCCCATCTCTAGGAGAAAGACTCCAGGGGTGAAAACACCTTAACAATGTATGCACACCACAAAAAACCCACTGCCGGGTAACCGGGGGAAGAACCTAATGCTCCTCGGACTAAATCCGAGGAGTCCAATCCCTCAGGTTACGAAGCCGTAGAGCTTGGATGTTCAGGTTGAACCCTTTTTTACATGAGTTCGCCTAAAATCAGGTCCGGACCATCACCCCATGATCAAAGGCAAGCCTTTTAAGCCCACTCTCTACAAATCATATTGTGAGGGATTTTTCATGTGCGAGCCCAACGTTATTTTTGGGCCGTCCAATAATCGTGTCCCTACAACAACCATTAGTATTAATTTAAGGGTTTGGTTAATGTATGTCCTTAGAGCACATATTAATCATTTATTTTTTAAAATATTTTATAAGGAATTGAAAAAACTATTAAAAAAGTTGGTAACTTTTTCATTTTTTCATAAAAATTTTCCTAAAATGATTTACTAATGTATGTACTAAGAGTATACATTAATAAAATCCTTGATTTAAAACTCTACTGGGGAATATCAATCCATTTATGAGCAATATCTTTACACAATTACTCATCATAATTATAGAAGTGGCTTTGGCTTTTTTTGTTTTTTTACTAAGCAATAATTCATGCAATACACAAATAAATAAATAAAAATCTAACACAATATGATTTTTATTTCTCTTTTATTTATTTATTATTTAAATATGAAATTTAATAATTTTGATTTTTATTAATAGACATTTATTATAATAATGTTTATGCATAGATGATGGAACTATATACTCTAGCATTTCTCATTTTTATACTTGTCTTTGTATGTGAAATTATATATTCTACTATTTAAAAAAAATGATGTACTAAGATTCTTATTGGGTTTATAAAATAGAATAAAATTAAAGTAAATTAAATCATGACAGTGTAAAATTGTAAAATCATAAAAGTTTATATGACACAATATCATGAGTTCAATTACAAGTCAAAGAACTTTAATTTTATATCTTCTAGTTAAGAGAAGCGCTATGTTCATAATATTTTCACAACAAATTATAGGTGGTAAGTTGTTATTGATTTTAATTTAAACTTATCATTGAAATTACTTTTTCGTCTATTAATAATAACTCATAATAACCTGACACTTAAGATTTATTGTGAAAATATTGTATAAAAGTTATAAACATAGCATTTTTTTAGTTAAAGATTAATTTTTATAAAAATTAATCTACCATTTCATTTAATCAAGGATGTGCTACATTCTTCTCAAAAAAATAAAATAAAATAAAAAATAAAAAAATAAAAATAAAAGATGTGCTACATCATTTTGGACTTCACCTTTCACCTACCCTGAATTCTGGAGTTTTCTACTTTCCTCCGTTCATACAGCTAACTAGTATGACATAACATGCATGATATCTTTTATTCTAGAAAAATGTTAAAATTATAAACTATTTTACAACTTCTAATGTGATAGACGAATTATTAATAAATAAAAATGTGATATTAGTAATGAGTCCATATGAGAATTAATACAAAATTTGTTATATCAACAGTTTGTAAAAATATTATAAAATAGTTTGTATTTGTAGCGTTGCTCATTATTTTGATTTCTAATTTACGTAAATCAAGGCACATTAATATTAAGAAAAAGCTCATTAATAATTTCAAATATTATAATAGGGTGCACACTTTTTTTCTTCTTCTTATCTAATGACCAAAAGTCTTGTAGATTAATTGTTTGACAACTCTTTAATATTAGGATCTAAATCTCCACACCCTCAAGTTCAACTATGGATGTATCAAAAAAATAAATAAATAAAGCAATTGAACATGAAATAACAAAATGGATAGCTAAAAAACGAGAAAAGAAGACATCCAACAAACTTTGATAACTTTGCATGGAGTTGGGGTAAAAAAAAAGAATGCCAATAATAAAAAATCAAAAAATCAAAATGCCATCATCTTAAACAGTAGCAGCTCCAGAAATTTTGTTTAGGGATCCTTGGAGTCCCACATCGAAGAGAACTTCCCCCACTTTCTGTCTTATAAGCTATGAAGCGAAGGAGTAGTGTACCATCAATTAAAAGTTCTCTTCAATGTGGGACTTCGAGGATGCTGTGTAAAAGCCAAAGGCTAAAAATCAGTACATCCAAGGTACCCACATTATCTATTTGTCTTTGTTTTTATAAAAATATTTTAAAATAAATTACTAATCTCAATTCTCATTTCATTGACTCTGTATTAATTATTGACACACACGACCAAACTTATTCATATTACATAATATTATACACTACGTGTCTACTTAACCAATCAAATACTTAAACAATCACTAATGTTACAATTTTTTTTTCTTGAATTTTACTAACTTTATAAAAAAAAAAAAATAGTTATTATAATATGATAACAATACACGAAAATTTAAAAAAAAAAAAAAAAAAAAAAAAAACTCTCTATTTCCTAATTATTAAATTATATAAAGTTATATAATATATTTATACTATACACACATCATAATTCACACAAATAGCATTATAGTAAAAAGTAATATATTTGACACACTCACACACATATAATATAAATTTATAATCTTTACTCTTAGAGGCTGAAATACTTGTAATAAGGGTGTACAAGATTTAAGTCAAGGTGAAAAAAAAAAGTATTTTTAAGAATAAATTAAAGTATTAAACTTAAAAAAATATTTTGTATAATATATATATATATATATATTGAAGTCAGGGGATTCATTTAAACTCCCAGAATAATGAGAAACTATAGAGTCCTCTGGTGGACCATGTCACTTGTCCACTATTTCACTAAAAAACTTCAATTTGTTTAAAATTGCTGAGTCAGTAATTAATTTCTGTTAAATTTTTTTTTTTAACTAACAATTTTAAACAAGTGAAAGTTTATTAGTGGAATAGTAGACCACATCACTTGTCCACCATGTAGATCTTATAATTTCTCCAAAATAACCTGTAGCGCCGCCCATGATCTTAAATTGGGTATTGTTTGGATCACAATCGGGTGCAATTACCCCATTCTCACTTACAAAACTTTTTTTTTATCACTTTTTTATATTTTTACTTTATCCAACTATTTTTATTTAATGGTTACGATTGAATGTTGTTGTTATTGGTTTTTTTTTTTAAATCTCAACCATTAAAAACTACCGCATCAAATAAAATACCCTAATTTTATTTTATTTTTTTAATCTCAACCATTAAAAACTACTGCATCAAATAAAATACCCTAAAATATTGCACAAGATCTAACTCCTTATTTTCTTACTATCACTTTGCAAATGCTTCTGTGGGGGCCGTGGAGTTTAAACTTTAAAGTAACCCAAAGACAGACTCGTTATAAAGTGAACGGCCAGAGTAAAAGATTCTAAAGAGTAAAGGGTCTCCATTCCTTTCCCCCCGAACGCACCCCCTTACAGCAAATGAGCATTTTGTATCTCTTTTTTCTTTTCTATTTTCACATCCCTTTTGAATCAATTAATTATTTTATGCATTTCTATGTTTTTATGGAAAAAGATTTTATTTTATGTATCAAATATATACAAAAAAAAAAAACCCTTTTTTTTAATGGCAGTTTAAGGTATCTCGCTTATTTACTATATACATCACATAGGAATAAGATGGTATCTATTTTAAATAGATTCATTCATAATTCAAATAAAATATTATAAATATATATATATATATAGCTGAAAACTAAAAACTAAAAATATTGTAGTAAAATAATTTTTAATTGTGTAAATAGTATCGTGGAACTTATTTTTAATTTTTTTTTTCCTGAATAAAGTGGTTGTAGGTCCCGTGAATAGTACACAATGTCTCTGCACTGCGTAATCCACGTGCATGAATAGTGTGGGTTACTGTTCATGCGCTGAAAAAAAAAAAAAAAAAAAAAAGGCTGAAACGCAGACACAAAATGAGCTGCGTTTTAGCTAGAGCTGCGTTTTAGCTATCCAAACCGCACCATAATGTCAATTTATTTAAAATTTTAAATGACAAATGCTATGTGAACTGTAAATAAAAAAAAAATTAAAAAAAAAACTTTGAAATAAATTCTCTATATTTCACTTAAAATAGAAAAAGACTATTGCAAGGAAAGAGTACCAATGTCATCTTTTAATTAAAATAGTAAACCAAATTTGGTCTCAAATCAGATGGCCTCCAAATAAGCTAAGTGTCTAGTAACTTAACTGATACACTGTGTTTTTAACAAAAAAATTCAAATCCCCTCATCTTCCTTTAGTGTAACTATCATTTATATATCAAACAAATAAATTAAAAAGAAAGAAAGGAAGAAAATTGTCTTCCAATAAGTTCACAAGTCAAATGATAACGTGTGGAGAAAAAAGAAAGAAAGAGAAAGAATTAGAATAATTAGAAGAAGTCTCTATCAAGTATCAATGTAGCTAGGACCGAAAGTAATACACTCACCCAGACAACTGCTATCATTTTTGACAATTAGGAACAACTAGAACCAATAAATGCAATTTCCTGGGGGATAGACCTTCTGGGAATCAAGCATTCTCATCGAGTTGTTTCCATCTATTTGTTTTGAATAAATTAATTTGTGATACAATCTATTTCATATATTTTTCATAATTTATTGACGAAATAAACTATGAATAATTGGTGCATAAAAAAATTATGATGGAGGTAGATCTATATTCTCATTAATCCCAACTTATCATCATAGAAATTTATGAAAAAAAAAATTGTAAAATATGTTGTGTATTTTGCATTTTTCTTTTTAGATAGAAGTATAGTTCCTTTTCACCAAATCAGTAGATATATTTGGCTATATAATACCATGAAAGATCATTTTGTTATATCAAATCATAAATCTTACGTTGCAATACGAACCACCTACTATTAGTTGGAGGAAGAATTTGAAGGGTCATTTTTCTTTTTGCCTTTTTTTATAAGCAGGTTTTATTCTTAAAGGAGACGGAACTAACTACCAATCAATTGTGCTGTTCCTTGAATCATAAAAAAAAAAGGGTTTCTGCATGCTTAAGGTTCATGAATTGTTCTTAAAGTGGCTCCCTTTAATAAAGAATTTAAGATACTATTTATGACAAATTCGTGTGTTGTTCCTTGAATCATAAAGAAAGGTTTTTGCATGCTTAAGGCTCATGAATTGTTCTTAAAGCACCATTGTGTTGCCTTTAATTAAGATACTATTTACATCAAATTCTTGATAATATTATAAATTTTCTTTTCTCTTTTGTCGAGAATATCATAAATTTTCAATGTAAAGAGAATCTCTATTACTTTTTGATAATTTAATAGGTTTTAATTGAAAATATTTGGAAGTGCTCACTGATTGAATTACAAGATTTTTTACAAATATTTGTCATTAATAAAATAATTTTTCAAAATTTCAATTTAAGGGCCAATGGTAAATTAATATGACCCACCCATGTGCAAAGCTATATATCTATCAGGGTATTTATGTTATGTCGGAAAAAAAAAGGGCTCTCGTGAGCTGTCAGGGCCTCACTAAAACTAATCATATATGTGGTTTTATTTGGGGCACTCTCTCTTCTGCAAGAAACTAAAGTGACAACCTGTCCTCAGCAAAAGACCCCAGATGAGATCACCGTCCAACTTGCCACCTGTACATTTGACACGTGTCCTGCTGTGATGTTTGCTACTCTCACCAAATACCAACTCCACTGTATTCCCCTTCCCCCACACTCTAGCTCCATTTGAATGCGTGTCAGGGACCTGTGTTTGCGTTTTTTGTTTTTTTATTTATTTATTTATTTTTAACCGTGTATAAACAGTAACTTATACTGTTCATACACATAGATTTACAGTGCAAAAACAAAATATACCGTTCATATATTGTTACCGGACTTACAACTATTTTATTAAGAAAATATTGAAAATAGATCTATGATACTATTTATATATTTAAAAATTATTTTATTGTAATATTTTTAATTATTAATTTTCAATAAAATTAGCTGTATTGGATAATCAATCTAGCATGTTTGGCCAAGGAGGAAAAGTGGTCGTTTTATATATATTAAAAATGCTGGAGTGCCCAAATAATTTCTGAAAGAGTAAAAAAAGTAAGAAAGAGAAAAAGAAAGAAGAACAAACTTTTTCCACGAAAAGAAAAAAAAAAAAAACCAACGAAATAAGTGGGATACGTATGTTGTGGATTTGGTGTGTTTGTGACTGTGTGCGTCAAAAGTTTACAGCAATTCCTTTTCATAATATTCTTTGAAAAAAAAAGGAGATGTTTTTGTTTAAACCAATCACTTAACTTTCTAAATAGTTCCTTCTAAATAATAAAAAATAAAAAATAAAACTCACTAAATAGTTAGTTGACATTGCCAATGGGGGTAAGAGTTGAGTCCAAGTTTTTGTGCATTAAACTCGTTAAAATTGAGACAAATTCAATGTTTATCGTGCACTAAAAACTCATTGAGATATGAACACGGGACATTTATTTGACACTTATCTAAATTACAATAAATTTTTTATTTTTAATAAAAAAATCCTGTAAGTTCAATACACAGAAAAACAAACCCAAATCGGTTTTAATTAACTAAACGTACAGGTATATAATTTTATCAATTAATTGCCACGTAATATTAACTTGGAGGAGACTCGAGAACACTTGTCTTATTTTCAATATATCGCCGCATAATACCGCACTTGAGTAGTGACAAAATCCCACTCAAATACTACAACAACAACAACAACAGTATATAAAAACCATAAACATAGTCAAGTCCTCTCCTCCAGAAAACTCCCAGTTTCGTTTTCTCTTTAGTTGGGCCTGTTTTTTCAGAGTAGAAAGCTTGGTCTTTGTTAAGTAAGCAGAGATGAGCGATCCTAAGTATGCGTATCCCTACCCTGCTCAAGGTATGCTCTTTAGTCTTTTCCTTAACTCCTACTTAATCTTTTCTCCTAATTTTTTTAACCAGTTTGTACCACCTTTTTTAATTTGTTTATTAGTATTTACTTATTTTCTGTTTTCGTTCTTTTATTCTGGGATTACAGCCTGTGCTTTTATTTTTCTTGATTTATTGAACTAGGGGTTGAAACACTGTCTGATTACTAAGAAAGAGGGAAAATATATTTAGTTGGTAAACTTTACCTTAGTATAATCACCATTTTTTTTTTTTTTTTTTTTTTTTTTTATTATTATTTTGCTTGGTATTAGGTGTGAAAGCTCTGAAAGTTTAGTTTTTGGGATTTGCAATAGGGACTGTCTTTACTTTTCTTTGAAACCCTATATATTTCTTTGGACACAATATGCTCATAATCTAAGATGGTATTTTGTATAATAATTTGATTTTAGTTTTGAAAAATAAATTCTGCACTTTTGGGTTTTTAATTTTTGCTTCTTTGGAATATAATATTAATAAAAGCAGTGCATGCCTTTACCTTTTCTCTTTTAGATTTTAATCAATTTATATATTTTATTTGCCCCCATAATTGGTGGGGTTAATGAATTAATAATATTTCCCAATTCATCCCAGGTTATTATCAAGGACCCCCAGTGATGGCACCGCCACAATATGCAGCAGCTCCACCACCTAGGAGGGATCCTGGTTTCCTTGAGGGATGGTAAATATATATGTCTCTACTCTAGCTATCCATTCATGTGTCTGAATTATATATTTCTCTCTCTCTCTTTTAGAAAGTATAATTTTACATAATCATTTTTATGTGACAAAAATTCCATTCTTTATTATGTCTGATGGGGTTTTGGTTAAATGTTTAATTTGTTACAGTCTAGCGGCTTTGTGTTGCTGTTGCCTTATTGACGAGTGTTGCTGCGACCCTTCCATTCTCTTTATCTGCTAATCAACCAAGAATAATTTCACCTCCTATAAATATATAATTGTAGGTGTAATGCTTGGGCGTGTTCTTATTGGATTACCATGCGTGCTTATGTTTTTACTTTTTTTTAAGCAAAACTTATGTTTTACTTTTTAGCTCTGGCTAGTTCTTGTCTATCTTCATCATTGTGGTGTAGTACTTACTTAGACTCTATTCATCAATTTTAGCTTTTAGCTGGATTGTTGGGTTGCTATTTTTTCAAACTTTTTTTATTTTTTATTTTTTATTTTTTGGGGTTGTGGATGAAGGAACGACTCCAATTCTGTTTCGCACAGATCTCGAGAATCGCTAGTAGTAATAAACTTTCATAATCAATAGGTTTGACTATCTGTGCCTTTGGTAGGTATAATAAATAAATAAATAAAAGAAATTTTAAAAAATGGTACATAAAAACTAAAAAGGTGAGGAAATAAACTTAAACTAAACGGATAATTAGGGTTCATTTGAGAATGAGTTATTTAGCTGAAATTAGAAATTTTTTGCAAGCATCCACTATGATTTGTGGCGAGGAACACAACACAAGTATTTGACTCAATTTTTTTTGTTTTTGTTTTTTTTTTTAATACAATATAGAAATTTTATTATAGCTTAATTTAAGTGTATATGTGTGTGAATTTTCTTTCTGGAGACTTGAATTCCGGTCTTTTCCCCTCACACTCTATAAGCATTTAATACTTGCAAAGTAACTATTGCGCCAAGGTTACGCGGTGATTGTTAGTAGTTTTTAATGTAATTGGATTCGTGTTAAAATGGTTGGAAACATCAATTTGGGCATGACTAATAAGCTCATAATGTTAATTATCTGTAATCTCCAGTTACCCGATTTATATTTTTGTGTCAAGACAAGTTGATTTATTTTGATAGTATTAACTTATTTAATCTATACAAACAAATGTCTTTTTTGTTCATTATAACTCTGAATTTTAAATATAAAATTAAAAAATTAAGTGAATTCGAACGGTGAATCAAGAGTTTTTTATGTGATGCCCTGATCCTTTTACTCAAAATGAAAATTAGTTAAACTTTTTTTTAGGTTCAAATAAGAACGTTTATATAATATATTATTAATATTTTAATTGATATTATGAAATATAATTTTTATAAGATCTATTTTTTTATAATTATTATTATAATTTATGTTCTAGTGTATGTTATTCATAATAATTAATTTTTGTCATATTAATTAAACAAGTTGAGATTAGTCGAGAAATTATTAGGTCTACTAGGAGGACTGTTGAAGTGGTCTTTCTTATCTTTTTAACTAATAAAAGGTTGTCATTTGTGCAAATGTGACATCACTTAATGATTTTTTTATTTTTTATTTTTGTATTGATTAGGATTCTGACTCACACATTTGTATAAGTGACATTATTTCATTAGTTGGAAGGATCACTTCAACAATTCTCCAAGTGGACCTAATAATTTATCGAGATTAGTCATGCATTTGTCCATCTTACACGACATGTTTATTAAGTATGTTAAATGTTATGCCATATCAACTGGTACACAAATATTATGTAAAATATTATATAAATAGTGCTCATGTTGATTTGTGTAGTTAATAGATCCTACCCAAACATGATTCATCAACATAAATTATTTAATTTTTTCAATTTATCATTTTTTATTTGAATAAATGTAGAGTTTTAACTTTTAATAAAATATTTTTCACAATGTATTGAAGTGATAAGTTGTAAGTAATGAAAATAAAAGTGATGTCAATAATAAATATATGTGGAAAAAAATTATTTATCAATCACAACTTATTAAAAAAAAAATTGGTATAAGTTGTATTCATTACCACACAAAAAAAAAAAAAAAAAAAAAAATCTTCCTTTTTTCAAAATTTTTTTTTTTTTGGGATGGAATGAGTAATTAACTAATTATACTATATATATATATATATATAAAATGTCTGGTAATATCTTATTTTCTTCTTTCATATGTTGAATTTTATTAATTAAATTTAGGGTGGATTTAATGGAATCATGAGTCATGACATTGACGAGGAAGGTTACAATGGTCAATTTAGGCTGCAAACCCGAGAACTACAAATTATTGCAAGAGACTGACCTGTAGGTTTTTTTCAAAACCATGGGGTCCACCTCATAGAAATGGTGGCAGATGGTACAGGGACTTGGGAACTTTAGCCAAAATAATTTGAAATTTGCCCAATAATTTAGTTAGATCCATTATAGTATAAGTTATCCGTTGAAATTTGAATGGATATATGGTGACATACTGACATGGAGCGTGTCATGCTAGTGACTAGGATACTGCACCTAGTGCAATTAGGGAATTACCCCATCCTAACAATTATTTTTAACTACTTTCACTTTTGAACTTCTATTATTATTATTATTATTATTTTTATTATTATTTTTTAATTTTCAATTTCAATCATTAAAAGTTATTGCATTATTCGAACTCAATCATTTCTCATCGTGCAAAAATGTACTTTAGGCATCATGCATGTAAGAGAGAAAAATTAAAAAAGTAAATAGCAAAAAAAGTTTTAAAGAATTTCTGATCCAAGGTCTGCAATTAAAAGAAAAATTTTTAACTTTCAATTTCAATCTTTAAAAAGTAATTGTTCCATGTAATAGCACCATTAACTTGAGCTTTATTCAATTCATGCTTTATATGGGCTCAAAATTTTTGTGAGAAGAATGTGTAATTAAACTTGATGAAATTGGATTTGCATCCATTAAATTACCAAAAAAAAAAAAAGGACATGGGTAGGAATAACAACCTGTTTTAGTTTAACTCGTCTTTACCTATTCTTGAAATTAACCTAACTCAACCAAGTTGAACCCGAACTCGACCTACTCACCAAGCATCCATTATAAATTATAAATTTTATTTTTTTATTAGCTCATTTTCAATGTATATTTACTAAAATTATATTAGACTTTCTGCATTGTTGATGAAAATTTGTGCATTTCTCAAATATAAATCTTTTACTTTTAAGCTATTACCAAAAAAAAAAGGACATGGGTAGGAATAACAACCTGTTTTAGTTTAACTCGTCTTTACCTATTCTTGAAATTAACCTAACTCAACCAAGTTGAACCCGAACTCGACCTACTCACCAAGCATCCATTATAAATTATAAATTTTATTTTTTTATTAGCTCATTTTCAATGTATATTTACTAAAATTATATTAGACTTTTTGCATTGTTGATGAAAATTTGTGCATTTCTCAAATATAAATCTTTTACTTTTAAGCTTATTTGTTTATGCACAACATTTTAAAACCTCAATTATTTAAAGTACAATTATACTTTAACTAACTATTAGCAAGTAAATAAGCTTTCAACCAAAAACTAATCCAAATTCATAATTATTTTTATTGGTGAATTAACTTTATTTCATGCTTTATGTATAACAAGCATGTGCCTTTTCTTTTCTTCTTTTATGAAATTGTTGGACAAGTATATTATTATTATTATTAATAACCAAACAATAAGCCTAAGAGTTTATGGGTCTGATTGGATAAAACTTATTTTTCTAAAAATTGAAAACTTATTGCTGAAAACACTGTAGCAAAATAATTTTTAAAGTTGAAAACATTGTACATGAACACTTGTTACGTTTTTCCTTGTTCGACTGGTCCATGAACAGTGTGTGGCACGCTAGTCCAAAACGCCAAATGCAGAAACTTGACTGAAATGTGCAAATCCAAACGCATTCACTATGTATTATTCAAAAATTATTTTCAAATGTTTCATTTATTCTTTTATTTGTCCTAAAAGAAATACAAAAGAAAGAGGTTAGAAAGTATGTTAAAACCCTTTCTTTTTTTGTACATTAAAAAAATAGTGTCATACTAGTGTGAGTGTCACAAAACCAACGTGACATTTAAATACCACTAATGCTCGCCATGTGACTGGCTAAGAATGAGTGTTGTCTAGTATGAGGCTAGGTTGGAGAAAGGAAATGACACCAAATTATAACTTATAAGTTTGAGAACCAACTTTAATCCATCTCAGTGGTTTAACTTAACCAAACCCAAGTCCTTAGTTTAGGTTTGGGCCTGGAAAGTTGTTAGGCACTCAAGCATGTCTGATCAAATGAGTTAGCCTCCACTAGTATTATTAAGCCATTTTTAAATTTTTAAAAAAAAAATTTAAGGTTGATGATCTCAATCTTAAAGACAAGTTTTGGATACAAAATTAGTTGTAGCCATTGACAATAAATTCACTCAATATTATTCTCCCCAAAAAAAAAAAAAAAAAAAAAATTTACTCAATATCTTTTTATTGGATTTATACCCAAAAAAAGTGAACTTGTTCAGTCTTCCATTTTCTCTCCACGCTGTTTCTCACTTTTCTTCCCTAGATATTACGGTATACTAAATACTATTATTCTTATAAACTCGGTTCAGCACAAAGCTTATAATACAGTACGAGTATATATTTCAGTTTTACAATCGGAATTGTCTGTAATGCAGTCAACATACAGTAAACTCCACACTTTATTTTGCATGAGCAAATATTTCACACAGATATAGTACACCAAAGGAGCACCGCGGTGATGCTCCAAACCAAATAATTTGATGATTTGAAGATACTTGTATTGACCAGACACTGTTCTTGATGCAACCCCTGTACATAAAGAAACTATGACATATAAATAAGAACTTAAAATAGCTTGAAGTTCTTGGATCTTCCATCATGCTCATAAGCATCAAGCTGCTACTGCCTCATTGACATAGATGGTTGTTTCCTTTGGGTAATCATCCGTGCATGAATTACAAGCTTTATTTTCATTTGTAGGATTACTGCCACAACCACCACAGCCACCACTCTTCACCATGTTTCCACAGCCGCCACAACCACCAGAACCACACCCACCACATCCACCACTCTTTATCAAATTTCCACACCCCCCACCGCAACCACCACAGCCACTGCCACACCCACCGCATCCACCACTCTTCATCATGTTCCCACATCCACCACCACACCCGCTGCCACACCCACTACCACACCCTCCCCCACAACCTCCACTGGACAAGCCAACTTTTTCAGGTATTGCAGCATTTCCTTCAGCCACATCTACATTCAACTCTACTTCACTTGCTACAGAAGTGGTCAGTTTGGATTTTTTGCCCTCATGGACTTCATCTACTTCTTCAGTTTGACCATGCATCTCCAAATTTTTGCAATTCACAGTTAATCCGTGATATCCTCCCTTCTTAAATATATCAGTAAGTATAAATGCGGATGTAATTCCAGGCACCAACATCCAGTCTTCCTTTACCTATTTAATTAAAAAAAAAGATCCTGAATTTCAGACACTCTTTTGTCAAAAAAGAAAAAAGAAAGAAGATAGTTGGCAGCTTTTTACCCTCAAAAATCCAGATTTCAAGTCAAGCAATGCCACTGCTTTGCCATATGGATCTTCCTTAGAGAATTCAATTGCTGTCATAAAGTCCTGTTCACTTCTATGCTTCTCACAATGTTTGGGTTCATACTCCAGCTTTCTTCCTGGGAAAATTTTTACCTGTGGCAATAATATAAATTCACCAGACAAAACTTCAGAGGAGGCACTTCAATACTTACCCTGCAGGCAATTATGTATATATATAACTTGATAAATGCTATACATTAGGGTACAATAACTCAGACAAAAGTGTATCGCAAACATATACATCTAGCGAATATTGCAAATGCATCACCAAAGAAAATTGTAATATATAAACATTAGAACACTAAAAGAGAAGGGTAATTTTCCTGCAAAACATAAGTGTAAGCTCAAGAAAAAGGTTCCAGGTTAAAATATTGCCCTAATTTTCACATAATGTCGCAAATGTCAGTTTAACATATTGCCCTAATTCACATAATTTCACAAATGTCCAGTTTTTGGCACCAACATTTTTGAACATGGAGTTTGTTTGAAAAAGCTGTACTAAGAAAAAATTGAAATTTAAAAACATTGCACTTACAAAAAAGTGAAGTTTAAGAAAGTTGTACTTCGAAAAAATGCATTTAGAAACTGAATTAATAAACAGACAGAGTAGGGTGTCACATTAGCTAAAGCAATGTGTTCCATTTCATAGTTTCCACAAAAATATATTAATATACTGATAAACTGACTGACAATCAGAAAGTTAAGACAACTCTTATTCATAATTTCTGACCATTTCAAAAGCCATTCTACCGAAAGGAACATGTTTGTGCAAAGTCCTAAACGACCTAAATGAGAGATAATTAGGAACCAGAGCTTATGCATACCATTCTACTGCCCATGAGCTCAAAGAGATGACCATCTAAACTGGATTTCTTTTGAAGATAAAGGGACCACTGAGAATCCATTAATGACCACCCAGTCCCAGCAGCCTCTGCAAGAGTGAGTGTTTCACCAGAAGTCGTAATACCAATCACTTCCTTCCTTGGAATGCAGTTTTCCTTCACCTTGTCCTTTGAGTCCCTGAAGTGCATTTCACACCAGCATGATCATTATTCACAGCTTCAAAATATTTTATAGCATCTAAAACCACCAGTGAATTATATAATATTTTAAAAATATTCTAATGATTATTGCCTCAACTTGGAGGGTTCACTTAATTATTATAGAAAATTACAGTGGTCTACAAACTCTACACAAAATACATTAGTAAGTCGAGAATATGTAGAACCTAGTTTTGAGTAAATCAATCTAGATTACATGTTCCTTTCATAACTGCAACTACTAAAAATCTCCACACAAGCTTAATTTCTCGCTTTCATAGATCTAAGTTTGGATACTGATGCAGGCTGAGACCCGTGGGGATGGTTTAATCCAAAAGATTCAACTAAGGGAAAAAATGATAGTCTCATGATGCCACTCAACCAGGGGTAGCTCATACTACTTAATGCTACTAATTGTGGATAACACTCAATGCAAACAAGCCACACACTTCATTGACAGAAGGAATCACTCAACACCAAAGCAAGACACACTTGAGAACACTTTTCTGAATTAAAAACACTCTATTAGAATTAAGTTTAAGTGATTAAATTCACTATTTCCTAATAGCTTAAGCTTTTGGGACAATCAGTAATTTAACATGATATCAAAGCAGAAGATCATTAGTTCGATCCTTGCCTTTGCTCTACTTCCCATTTAAAATGTTTAAAATACCATGTGTTGGGCTCCCACTTATTAAAGGGGAAGTTTAGACACATGAAAGAGGGGGGGGGGGGGTATTAGAATTATGGTTAAGTGATTAAATTTACCATTTCCTAATAGCTTAAGCTTTTAGGACAATCGGTAATTTAACACACTCTATCTTCTTTACATTTCTCATAGATATTTATAGGAAAATACAATGTATGAGTAAGCAATGCTTACAATAAATGCATGACAATGTCCGAAGCAAATACAATTTACTAGATAGTCAATAGACAACTCCTAAGTTATAGATTACTAGCTATATAATTACCAACAAGATCCTACAAATAAATCTGACCCGATATTAATAACAATAAAAAGATACTTGGATGCACAAACTGACTGTTAATTGTCTTCCACATTGCTGACAAGTAAGAAAAATAACTTTGACCAAATATTAATAACAATAAAAAAGATGGAAACCTAAACTGACTGACAGTTTTCCTTCACATTGCTGACATGTAAGCTGACACTATGCTCTTGCATAAGATATGAGATGGTATGATTGGTAATCAAAAGGTTTCTTTGGAAGCAACTTATTTAAAATGGGGTTAATGAACCAATGCTGGCATAAACAGCTTTTATACATGAGCATGCTTCAACCTTGAAAATTGTTTGATTACAATCAGAAGTTTATACAAAAATAAATGGCCCATATATTTAATTTCGATCAACCATATAATACAGATTGTATGGTTGCAACTCTGACTTGTCGGGTTCAGGAAATGATCTATAAATTGGGAAATAGAATGATATATTCTAGCCTCAACCTCCACTCACATGAATTAAAAAATGGAGATAGAATGCCCAACATTATGGGTTTGAAATATATGTCTGTGTGTGTTCTTGCTCAAGGGTTTTTATTCTGAAGAAGTGAAAAAATAATAATAATCACCAATCCAAGTTTGCATAGGCAATGATTCATGATTGCTGGACATACTCTTAACCTACCAAGAAACAGTAACGTCCCTACATTAACAATATAGATTACAAGGTCACTAACATGACTAACATACAAGCATGAATGCACTCATAAGCCATAAGCAGTATAGTCATGCAAACATATGCCATCTGCCACACACCTATATACACAAAAAGACATATATAACAACCACATACAAAGAGTTGGCAGGTAGCGTTAAGTCTTATCTAGCAGAAGTTGTGAAAGAAAAAAAATGTACCTCATTTGGAGGCTTATGACTTCTGCACCAGTTTCATCAGTGACATGCGTCAATCTCTTGGCATGCTGAACCTTTCCAGGAAGAGGGAAAAAACAAGAATTTTTTGAAAATGGTCGAGAACAAATCATTTGAAACACACATGGTGCCGGAGACGGAACAGTGAAAGAGACAGAAACACGAAGGCAGATTGGTTTCATGATCACATTGCTAGAACTTGGCACCAACTCCAACCATTTTTCCACTGAAAGTTTAGAGACTGGTTCCAGAAAGTCTTGAAGAGAGAGTGAAGCAGAACCCAATATTTTGGGAGCCCTTGTTATGGGTAAGTTGGAAGTTGAATGGGATATGAGTTCAAACTGAAGCTCTCCTGTCGGTTCACATTGAAAAGAAGCAACCTGTTTCTCTCCAGACTCTGACAAAATACTCAATTTCCGCTTAGCATTAAAGAGTGAATCAGGCTGTATCTTACAAAATGAGACAGACAGACTTCCTTTATGACCCTCTGGTAAGTTCTTAACTCCAACAAACTCCAAAAGGACCTGGAAAAAGGAATTAGGAAGAAAATAAAATAGGAAACGTTAGAGTTGTTTCAATAATAGTAGCTCAGCTGCATATACCTTTATTTAACACATGAAGATTCTTTAGATAGAAACAGAAGCAATAAGCAGTTCATTACTAGCACCAAATCTTAGGATTGACAACCAGACAAGCAGCTGAAAACTCATGCTTTTATTAAAAGTGCTAGTACTGAATTTAGTAGTAATTGAATTTTATTGCATAATTTTGAGTCATTAAAAATAATTTATAAATTATCTTAAATAATAATTATCCTGCCCCATGTAATTATAGAACTTTTCAGTGAAAAATCCTAGAATACTCTAAAAAGAAACTTTATGAACCTAATATTATATAGCTTCACTTTAACTTCATCCAGTAACATTTTAAGCTCCAAGAGTAGAAAGCCATTTGCTGTATTTTTTTACTGGCTAAGAAATAGAAAGAAAATAGAAAACATAGATATATTTATTGAGAGAGAGAGAGATTTAATGGCATGCAACTGATAGATACTACAAAAATACCACATTTTGGAGATGGCCTAAAAGAGGTGATCAGAGATTACCTCCACAACCTTCAGCTGTGGAAACTGAATTATTTTCTGAAACTCCTTGGATGCAACTACCTCCTTGCCAGTCATGTCAGATAAGAAAGGAGTGGTTGTAACAGGAGATGGGGCAGTGCCCCTGTACATTGCCCCGGCTCTCCAATACCGTGTACCAAATGCCTCTTCCCACTGCTTGGTGGTTACAGAAAACCCAACATCAAGCTTCTTCCCTTTAGTTCTATCTGAGTCCATGTCATCATGCTCCAACACCTTTCCAAGTAGTTTAATGAGATCATTACAATAAGAAACAGGGTGCAACTGGTGAGTGTGCCAGATAAGATCAATGTCATATGTGGGAACGCAAAAGCATTTTATGGACTTATCCCTGTTGCTCTTAATTAGATGCAAAAATCCTTTATATCTAGCGACAGCTCCTTCAAGAAAGAGACCATCATTCATATGGGGTCTGGACACCTGTCACAAATATGAGAAAGGAAATAAGTTAAAATTTGAAAATCCAGAGGATATACATCAAGTAATATGTTTGAGTTGCTGCATGAATCTTTGAAGCAATAATGACAATATACAAAATATTAATTATAATTTTGGAACAAGCAAGGTAGATTACCTAAATATTATACAGTGTTTCCAAACAGTTAACTTACATTGTAAGGGCTGGCACTTTACATTAATTATAAAAAACTTATCACTTTATCCTACTTATGACAAAGCCTAAGAGCACCAATTATCTGATTTCATGTCTAAAATTAAGTCTCAGACACAAAAGTTCCTTGTAACACCCACATTATGGAATTATATACAGACTTACTTTCATATCATGCCTCCCAGATAAGGATTAATAATTAAGAACAATTTCAATACAAGGCATCACATTATCCTGTCATATTGTTAAACAATTGAAATAGCAATTCCAAGAAGCATTCAGTTTATTTTTTAATCAGAATCTGAAGAAATTATGAAGAAAGACCTGACCTCAATTTGAATAATTCACTCAAATATATTGGCTACACTTCACAAAATAAAAATAGAAAATAGAAAAAGTTCATCATACCTGGTAAAAGAAAGGACTCTGCCTTTTTACAGCTGAAACCAGATCATATTTTGTGTATTTTTCCAATCCAGAAAGCATCTGAGAGACATTTTCTGACAATGCACGAGTTATGTTGAAGTTGTAGGGCTCTTCTGGATACATTCTATTCCAAATTTCTTCAGTTTGCCTATTACAATTGCCTTGAACAGAAGACACAACATTAGAGTTGTCAAGGATTCTTCCATAAAGTTTCTCGCAGTCAGTTTTGTATTGTACCTGAATAACAAAACCACAAAAAAAAGCAGGAAAAAAAGAAAAGAAAAAAAAGAGCTTAGTAATCTAACTCCATTGAGCAAAGAATAGAAAAGGGATACTGAATTTATATGTTTTAAGTTCAGAATCCTACTGGATTAAGCCTGTGACAATGCCAAACCCATTCACAATCAAGAGGCACAACCAAAGGCCCTTCAGAAATCTGGGACTTGGAATGCTTAGCAAGTAAGGGAAGCCAACAAGCATTATACCTGAAATCAGCATATTCATAATTCATAACTTCTATTGGAGGACTCTAAATGCATACACTAAAGGGTGAAAGAATAAAATGCATAAAAAAAAAAACTTAAGTACAAGTTCTTAGGTGCAGTACATTAGGTTCCCTAATTAAATTTAGACACATCGTTGCATCAATCAATAAAACACAAACAATGTTACCTTTTGCAATGACAATTAAATTTATTGCAGTTATATGTGTTTGAATTTAATTGGGAACCTAATGTACTTCACCTAAGGAATTGTACTTCATTTTACCCAATGCATAATATTATAAAAAAATCCTCTATATTGTAATGACTGTTTAGTCCATGAATTCAATCCTTCTTCGCCTTAATAGGAGGAATGCATAAACCTTTACATACTATAGCTCATAAGCTATCTCTGTTTATCTTGACAAATTAAGTACAATAAACCAAATTAAAATAAACAATAACAATACTAACAACACCAGAAACCCAAAACAGAGAAGAGCCTACAATCCAAAAACTTACACCATTACTGCCCCAACATAGAAAACCCCAAAAACTCAAAGATTGATGTATATTAGTCATATTAGTTGAAACCAAGCAGCAAAATCCAAAAAACTATTTCTTAGAATGCATTACCTATAGATGGCCCATTCAAGGGCAGGGCCTTCATAGAGGTAACGATTCCTATCAACAGCGGCAAGGAACTGAAGCTGCAGTTTGGCTGCAGTCACAAGGTCTACACTTATCACAATCTTTTGTGCTTCATTCCACTCAAACTCTTGCTTCACTTCCATTCTCTCAATTCTAACCAAAAAAAAAAAAGCCAACTTTTAACAACTACATGATACAATTAAAACTCAAAATTCATATGATCAATGAAACTAGGAATATTATGAACTTGAATCTTAAAACCCAAATAGAAAAGATAGGAAAATTATTGGTGAATCCCATCAATGAATTATTAGAGAGAAGGAAGTATTGCTCATGAATTCATGGAATAGCTAATTGTACATATGAATCAAAGTTCCCAATACATAAATAGCTCCCAAAATAAATCCTTAACTCTTGTTTAGCTTCAAATTGGGTATCAATGTTCATGTTCAAATATATTTTTTTCAATCGGCCAAACATTAATCATTTACAGAACAAGGGCTAATGATCAGAGAAATTAAAGCAAAGAGAAGTACTTGCAAAGAGCAAACAAAGTCACAAACTCACAAATTGGGACTTGAAGTTAAAGATCCAAATCATATGTAAAAATACGATACCAGATATAAAAGAATCAGCATCAAAAGCATCAAAGTTATATAATTTGAAAGAGAAAGTTAATAAAACTCTTACCAACTGTTTGGTCGCCGAGAAAACTGAAGAAAGTGAAAGAAAACAAAAATTCAGAATCAAAATGAAAAAAAAAAAATTCAGGTTTGAAAAAGGTCTAATTAGTTCCGCGTGATTGAAAACCACAACGACAATTCACCGACGAGTAAACCTTACACGCTGTTTCTTTGGTCAAATTTTCTCGGAAACCAAACAGAGCTATATCTCCGTAAATATTAAAATGAACTAACACGTAATTATTGAATTAAAAAGTAAGAGTTTCAAATAATTCAAGCAGAATTAAATTACTAACACCTTCTTTGCTTTGCTTTGAGAACTTTGGTCAAATATTTGTGCGTTTTGGATCAGATATTTATAGTGGTCCGTGGTACAGTTCAATTTTTTTTTAGGTGACCAAATTATCCTCACTCTAATCTGAATCTATTTATGTACTTATCTATAATCTTCTCAATAAATATATATATCCCTGTATATATTAAGAAGATTCAGAAAGTTAGTTATTGTTTTTTTTCCTGTCAAAATGGGGATTAAAATAGTAAATTGGCAAAAAAAAAAAAAAGTTAGTTATTGTTTTTTTACTGTAAAAAATACCCCTATCTAAAACTCAAAGATAAGGTTAAAATAGTAAATTGACAAAGATAATAAATTCCTACTTCTGCATTGAAATTCCTTCATACTTGTAATAAACTCCTACTTTTATGTTGATTTAAATTCCTACTTCTATTCACTAACTTCCTACAAAATAGGATCACTCTTTTGTTAGTTTTTTTTTTGAATCTATTCTTTTATTAGTTTTAAAACTCCTCCAATTTACAAAACTCATCAACGTATTCATTTTTTTTTTTTTTTTTGATTGAAAAAAGTAGAAATCTCAAATTATAATAAATGCAAATTATTAATCTTTACCCAAAAAATAGAAGAGTCTCTGAGCACGCGCGTGAGCACGTAGTCAGAGGCTAGTATATATAAATGTTACTATTAATTTATATTAATCTATAGGTTTTATTTATCTATAATAATTTATACTGTAATTAATTTCCATGTTTTAATGTGATAAGTGCATTAATTTGATGCATTAATTATATGGTATGCTAATTTTTATATAAAAATAATTTATATGGTTATTTTTATAAAATTTACAATAATTTTGATATGCAATATGTCATTTTTCTTTGTGTTTTTTTTGGAAACAATTAAAAAATAATAATCAAAAGGAAGAAAAAAATTTAATAAGATGCGTGCAATAAAAATATAAAAGTAATTGTATACTTAAATCGGATGAAATAATTAAATATGTGAATTTACCCAAATAATATGTTCATTTCTAAAAATTATAGTAATCCTAAATTTTTTTTTTTTTTTTTTATGACATGCGATATGTTTTTATATACACACACGTGGAATCAACATTACTCTAAATTTGTGCTATATAATTAAATAGAGTGTAAATGCATTTATTTTCACCTGTTAATTACATATAGATGGTGGCATGGTGTAATAATTATTTGTATGAAAATGAATTTTTATGGTTATTTTTATAAGATTTATATATATAAAAAAGCAATTTATTTAAATTAAGAAATTGTAGATCAAATTGAGTTACTTTAGCAACAATTAAAACATAGTTCATTTAAATATAAAAGTAAATTTAATTTAGTAATGTTACAAACACAAATTATTTTACAATATTTTTACAAACTGCTAATGTAGCTTTAGTTCTTTCCAAATAGTATTGCAAGTAAAAATGTGATGTTAGTGATTGACCCATATTAGAACTAATAAGAATTTGTCACATCAGCAATTTGTAAAAATGTTGTAAAATAGTTTGTGTCTGTAACATTATTCAATTTAATTACACCTATGCGCACAAAAAATGAGACTGTTGGGCCTGACCTCACTTGGGCTCACAACTTACTTGTAAGGTGGGCTTAGAATTTCCTACTTTGGGTCGTTCTCGGCACAGAGATTCAACGTAGTTTTTCCTTTCTCTTTCTAAATCACTCTTTTTCTCTACTCTCTATTTTTTGAGAACCTTTTAACAACCCTTTTCCTATTCCATCTTCTCATATTTATAGCTTTGATTAGTGGAGAGACCATGATTACAATCATAGTTAGTGCAATTGGGGGTCCAATACCATCAGTTGTAAGTGGGTGGTTAGGTGGGGGTAGAATGTGGTGAATGTGGCATTGGAACTTGGTTCCAACTTAAGTAGGAATGCTCGGTAGTGATGTTTCCTGGGAACTGCCAAGCATGCTATGGTGTTTTTGAACATTAGTCTTTCTTTATTATTTGGGAACGCTTTGCCGAGCAATGGTCAGGTGATGAAACTTGGGCTTGTAGTTTATGAGGCTTGTAGAGATTGGAGATGTGGGCCGTGCTGCTGGGCTTGAATCCAAGGCCCAATTGGATTTGGCTACCTCGGTGCCGTACAACACTCTACCAAGAATTAGAAGATAATTGTACGCTTAAATTAGTGGAAATAATGAAACATTTGTGAATTCATGGGAGCAATTGGTTCATATTCTTAATTGTCCTCTCTTTTCTAATGACGTGTATAACTGAAGTTGATTTCTCAAATATTATTAAATATAATAAATATTATACATAGGAGTATAGGACATAATATAATTTTTTACAAAATGTTTTATGCACTGCACATCATGTAGATCATCATCTAATTACAATAAAGGGTTTGTCAAAGATAAATTTTTGTGACTTGTGAGTTAGTACCCCTTTGATCACAATTTACCCCCATCCACCACAATATATTTTTTCAAAAAGAGGGTATATGAAATTAAAATGCTGGTAAGTAAAGTTTAGTATGAGAGATTTCGCAATATAAATTTCAAATTAAAAAACTTTTCAGTGATTTGAGTGTTTTTTAGATTCCAATAAATAATGCTTTAAAACTCTGAATTATATAACATAAATTGCAAATTGCAAAACTTTTACTTAAAGTTATAATTTCAAATTTTCTAAAATACTACAAATGCTTGATGGAATTCAAAACTCTTTTTGTTCTTGTTACCGCAGCCAAATGCCCTTTTTTTATTAAAAAATAATAATAATAAAAAGGGGAACATTTTAGAGTTTAACCTCCTTTCCAATGGGTTGGGATAGTGTCTAGAGCATTGATGCATTGGACACATTAGAATACGGATACATGTCCAAAACTAGACACATGTTTGTATCCTAATGTGTTCAGTGCACTAATCTAACTAGCTTTTAATCTTTGTTAATTTTGTGTTATATCTTCAATTATCATACTCATTATTATTGTGATTAAATGATATGATTAGAGTAGTGTCCCACATAATTTATGTATCGCGTATGAAATACGCTCAAATGCAATTACTTAAAATAACTTGTATGTTTTTTTTAAAGGAAAATAACTTCTATGTGAAATTACCTTCAATTCATTAAATTTATTATTATTGTTATTATTTGAAACCATAAGATTTGAATATAGGACTTACAAGCTATATATCATCGCATCAAAACATCAAATAGTAGGCGGAATTCGAATTCAAGACTCTTATACAAAAAACTTTACAAATTAAGTTAACTGAAAGTCTGACACTCACTAAAATTTTAAGTAGTTAAATCATTTTTTTATAATAATAATAATAAGGCCTGAGGTTTGGGTCTGTTGCAAATGTGTGTGTATTTTTTAAAAACATAAAGGTGATATGAAATCCATGGAGTTCGCAAAAGTTTATATTTACATTTTTTTTTTATGGAAGATTTACGTATTTATTGGAACTGCACAAAAGTACAATTTTACTCATAAAAAAAGTAATACTTTAAAAGAGTATACATAAAAAAATAAACAAAATAATTCAAATCAAATACATGCTAAGTCTTCCTAAAAAAGAAAACCTATGTAGTAGCCAAACTGAAAATTGTCACCCAAAAAAAAAAAAAAAAAAATACTGAAAACCATTTCCTTAAAGACAAATATGATCTTATGAAGCGGACCTCTCATAAGCCTAACAAATAAGAACTTATGAAGCTGACCTCTCATAAGCTGATTAGTCTTATAAGCATGGGAGCTAAATGTTGGTAAGGAAAATTATGGAATATTTTGAGACTATAGTAAATGCTTACTTTTTTTTTTCTCACATGAATAATAAATTTCATCGTAAATTTAATTAGTAGGACCACTATTATGTAAGAAGAGAGTGTTTGCATTTATTGCACTCTTGGAGTATAATATAGCAATTTCATGTTCATAAGAGGCTTCTTCCATGGAGTGGCTTTAGAAGATACTTTTCCTTACTAATGTTTCAATTGGGGGCTTATTGGGATATGGTACTTTGTGCTATAGAATACACAATAATCTTCTAATAAGTTTAGGGGACACAACCAATTTTACACTAACTAATATGTTAAGTTGTAATTAGAGCATAATAAGTTGAGTGTCAACGATGAATTCATTTGAAAATAATGCTATTCTTATCATAATTTATAAATTTGACAATTCAACATGATCAAAAATTGAGTGTCCATCTATAGCTTTGAGAAATTCATAAATTTAAAACAATAATAAGAATTTAATTTTTCTAATGTTATTAAGACATTTTCTCATCTCCTCGTGTGTGTGTTAAATACTTAGTATTCCAAAAAATAAATTCTTCTAATGTCATGTGGGAGATTCTGGCATTTTACCCCTTTTTAAAAAAAAAAATTTTGGCAATATGCCCCTGTTTCCAAACTATATAGGGGCGTGCCCCTGTTTTGATACTCGATTACCTTAAAATTGAGTTTCAATTTAATACTCGATTTGTAAAAAATCGAGTTATGCCCAATCAAACTTAAAAAAAAAAAATAAATAAATAAATAAAAAAAAATGCATGGAACTCAAGTTCCATGCAAATTTTTTTTTTTTGTTTTGTAATCGCCCCATACCAGGTTCAGGGAGCCCTATAGTGGTGTTTTTAAGCCCTATAGTGACGTTTTAAAGCCCTATAGTAGCGTTTTTCTGTAAATTTTTTTTATAAGTGTGATCGCCCCATACCAGGTTCAGGGAGCCCTATAGTGGTGTTTTCTTGCAAATTTTTTTTATAAGTGTGATCACCCCATATCAAGTTTAGGGAGCCTTATAGTGGCGTTTTCAAGCCCTATAGTGACGTTTTAAAGCCCCATAGTGGCATTTTCCTGCAATTTTTTTTTTTTTTTTTTTAAGTGTAATCGCCCCATACCAGGTTCAGGGAGCCCTATAGTGGCGTTTTGGAACTCGAGCTCCCTAAACTTGAGTTCCATGCAATTTTTTTTTATTTTTTAAGTTTGATCGGGCATAACTCGATTTTGATAAAATCAAGTTTCGAAACAGGGGCACGTCCCTATATAGTTTGGAAACGGGCATATTGCCAAATTTTTTTTAAAAAAGGGGTAAAATGCCAGAATCCCCATGTCATGTGTAATGCTGACAAAAAAATGCATATAAATTTATCTGGCTCTGGTTATAATGTTAGAAGTTATTATTCAAAATCTGAATTAGTTTTCAAAGTTATGGTCCTGCGTGTACATTTATGTCATTATACTCATAGTTCTCTCTTTTTCATTTTCCTCCCCAAATAAATCCCTTTTTTTAAAAAAAAAAATTTATTAAGGGATGAGAAGAGTCGGACACAGATATTTCTCTGGCTCTTCTTTGAAAATATCAAATATGAAAAGTCAGACCAAAAAACAAAAATATAATCTACATCAACCTATGAACCTCATCTATTGCGTGCAATATTACATTCCTTGGAAATTACTACATCATACGTTTGATCTTTTTGCCCTCCATTTTGGAAGAAGCACGGACAAAACATATTCTTCACTTCAATGGAAATTTGGTTTTTATCAGTAATTTTTGCTAGTTATTACTTATTAGGTCTGGTCAAATGTATGCCCATTAACAAATTCGTTTTTAGAAAATTTTTATCGAAAATTAAAAAAACTGTCAACATTTTTTCAATTTCCGATAAAACTTTTTTCAAAATTGGTATATTATTGTGTGTCCTTAAGGCACACATTAATAAAATCCTTACTTATTAGGAGTAACTTAAGGTGGGCAATAACATGGCTCAATACACGACAACAGACAGTGACCCACTGATCCCACATATGAAATATAGAAACAGAATAGGACACTGAAAATGGTGAACAACTTTGGACCTAAAAGATGGACCAGCCTCCACACATACATGACACCAGCTTCTGCGACTTTGGTGTTTTCTTTTCCGTGTACGAAACAGTGATTTGTTTGTTTGTCCTTGGTTTGAACTTTTTTTTTGTAGCAGTAGTAGTAGTACAAAGACAGCTAGTGGTCTAGTACAGATAAGAGTTATGTAGTACCAATAATCGTAGCTCGGAACACCACCCCATGTCAAGTCCGGTAACTATATCGAGCTCACTTAAATTCTTCCATTTATCTTTCATAATTTCAATTAAAATGATCATGTGCACCCCCCATAAAATAAAATTAAAAAAAAAAAAAAAACTGAACTTTAGGTCAAATTCAAATAGATCTATGTATTTTCAATTTACAGTATGCTGATGGAGGGAAGAAAATAAAGGGGTTGGTAGTGGTCTAGGACTGGTAAGAGATTTCTAGTAATATTGTTTAAGTTTTGTGAAAATACGTGTGAGTCAAAAAGTATATGAAAATATGCGTTATGGTGTTTAAATAATAGTTTTCATTGTTTAAATACCGTTACCGATCGGAGCCTTAACTTACCACACTAGCTCTAAATTTCAACTCTAATAATAATTAAGAAATAATTAATTGTTGAGTGTTTCTCAAATAAATAAATAAATAATTGTTGAGTGATAATATATATATATATATATATATTTTTTTTTTTTTGGTTGAGGAAAATCTCTCTCTCTCTCTCTCTCTCTCTCTCTCTCTATATATATATATATATATAAAAATCTAAAAGTTTAAGTATAATATTTATTGTTACTACATCCACTTCAATCCATTTCAAATGTAAAATCTATTACTAAATAACTAAATAAATTAATTTAATTATTTTGTCCAAATCTATTAGTACATGAAGTTATTTAAGCATTTTTTAAATTAATGTTAATCAA
The DNA here is from genome assembly GCF_932294415.1 of Quercus robur. Taxonomy (NCBI): domain Eukaryota; kingdom Viridiplantae; phylum Streptophyta; class Magnoliopsida; order Fagales; family Fagaceae; genus Quercus; species Quercus robur. Next base: position 16,497,619 of record NC_065539.1, read on the forward strand.
ACAGCACAATCTTTTAAATAATATAATACATCTTATGAATGTTTTCATTTAAATTTTTAATAGTAAAAGAACATTTAGATGATATCATTTACTATCTAAAAAAATTTACAAAGTGACATGATTAGTTAGTTTCACATCAACAACATTATTAACAAATTTTATTCGGTCCACTTTGGTCCATTTGGTTTACTTAGGTCTCATTCGGTCCAATTGGTCTATTTTAGTCCTCATTGGTCCATTCGGTCTATTTTGGACTAATTGGGCCTTAAATTGATTTTTTCGTAGGTTTCCTTTTTAGTTCCGGGCTCAAAATTTATATATTTATTCTTAATTTTTGGGTTGAAAAGTATGAAATTTTATTCTATTTGATCCAAACTCTTTAGTTTTGGGGTAAAAAAATACAAACAAAGAAGTATAGGTTAATTTAACTTAATTTTCAAGTTTCTCTAATATAATAGTTATTTAGGGTTTCAATTTAAAGTCTCATGAGTAAGAAACGAATGGAGGGTGGTCCGAGGAGGAATTACTCCTCGGATGTGACGTATGCAGCTCAAATATGTATTCCAATAATTAGAATGACCCTCCAAGAAGTTAGAATGATAGGAACATGCCTCATGAACATACAAGAAGGAAGGAAACCCAAAAATATCTAGGGAAAGCTGCTGTCACTGCATTAAATGCATTGCAGCTACTTTTCTGGCCGCATTTATGTGGAGAAGACTTCTGAACAGTGTTACCTTGGCTACTACAACTCACAGAAAGCCAGAGAGGGTGTCTGATGAAACAAGTACTCAAGTGGAGGCTCAGATAATCAACAAGTGTAGAATCAAGATGTTCGATTCACAGGGAGCTATATAATGTGAGAGACCCTCCATGAGAAAGGGATCGGAAAAATAGAGAAATAAGATTATAGCAATCTAAATTATCTTTTTATCCAATTGTGATCAATATATACAAGTGTGATCTCCTCGGACTGAAAGTCCATTGATATCAGAATATCTTATTTGTGTTTGATTGCCATTCAATTCAGTACTAACCGTTGTTTAACTCATTAGGGCCTAGTTCTTTGACACACTCTCTACAAATTTATTGTGTTAGGCTCATTGGGCCAAGATCCCATACGTTTTGGGCTTGGGTTGCGAATCGTGTCCCAACAGTTAGTATAAATTTATATGATTACTGTAGCAAACTTTGTAAATTTACACAATTATACATAGACTAATGTGAGTCATTTTTAAGCAAAACTATATAAATTCTATACATCTTTCTATTATACACGAAGTTATGTGAATGCTCTAATTCTTTCATTAATCTCATCTTGGTGTAACTCTCTCACTAAAGTATATATTTCGGATTGTCCATGTCTTTCTTTTTTAGCTTCTTTATCTCTATATGATTTTTTTTAATATACCATACAATTGATTTGAAAATAATTTGAATAATGTAAACTATTTTTGAGAGAATGAGAAATTAATGAAAATAAAATTAATTTATGCCTTTGTGTTAAAACTTTTTTTTCCTCTCTTAAGTGTGTGTGTGTTTGTTTCTAAAAAAATTGATAATTATCCCACGTTGCTTAAAAAAGTGTGCTATGTGTAACATAATTTGCCCTACTCCCCCTTAAAAGTTACCATGACTTTTGAGAAGAATTCATGATGTGAATTTGTGTTGTAACTATTTTTGTTCTCCCTTGTGTGTGTGCGTTTTTTTTTTCAAAAAATAGAAATAATTAATTAATTTATAGATGCTCTCCTCTCAAGCTTGATTGAAGCTTGCATTTAGAAATACATAAATAAATAAGGCTAAATTACAAAATTGGTCCTTATTCTTTACACTATATTTTAATTTGGTCCCTAACCTTTTAATTGTGTCAATTTAGTCCTTAACCTTTTGGTATTGTGTCAAAATGGTCCTTACTGTTAAATGATGGATGGAAAATGCTGACGTGACTAACAGCCAAAATAAAAAATGATTTTTTTGCCACATAGACTTCCATCTGGATTGCCACATTAGCATTATAATTAAATAAAATATTAATCTTCCTTCATCAATTTATAAAGAAAAAGAAAGAAAATATTAATCTGCGTTTTTTTCCTTTCAATATTTCTTGGCATCCAAACACACTCTGAAATCAAATCCTACAAAAATCAACCCTTTCAAATTTCGATTCAGTTGATTTAAATATAACCTTCACATATTGAAATGAAAACATATTCAAACATTCACATTCATAATCAAACCCACTACTCTAAAAAAAAAAAAAACGAAAGATCTTAGATTGATTTGAAATGAAAACACCAATTTATGTGGTTGAAACCCAATCTCCTCAAGCCAACTACAACCCATTTTGAGTAACACATTTGGTGGTTGAAACCCCTAAACCCAGCAAGTTTCAAGGAAGCTTAAGATTCTTAAAAAAAAAAATCCAAAACAAACAAGTTACAACTCAATCATAGTCCAAGCTGAAATCGAGCATTCCATATGTGTTGGTCTCCAAAGAGTCCGCCATGGGAGATCTAAAAGCTTCTTGGAATGTGGTGGCAGCAGATCTGGGTTTGGGTCGATTTTAGAGTGATAGAGAAAGAGAGAGTGATTTGGGTTTGGGTCGATTTCTAGCCCAGAACTTAGCGAGAGTAATTGTTGAAAGTGATTCTAAAGCTTGCATAGAGGCTATTCAGGGGCTGGGTCAGAGTTGTTCATTGAGGAATTCAAGCTAGAGCTATAGTTTGTAATCTAGCAGAGGCTTTCGGTGTATGTATTTTCAACTGGGTTTGTAGGGAAGCTAATGTGTTGGCTGGGTGATCTTTGAAGAATAGGTTTTTTTCTTTCTTTGATTTAGGTTCAAGCTCCAAGCTTTTGCTGACGTTTTCATATAGGTTTGCCTTCTGTAGTTTTTCTTTTAGATTTTTTTTTTAACGTAGACATGTTTGATTATCGGGAAAGTGCAGGAAAAATTAAAAAAAAAGTATAAAGAATATGAAAATTTTGGTTATTTGGATTTTTTTTCATTTAAATACTGATGTGATATGTTTAAATGTTAAATAAATTTTTAATTATCATTTAATTTTGGACGTGAGGTTAGTCACAATTTTTTTTAAGGTTATGCTGATATGGCATTCCAAATAGCAGTTGGCGTAGTATAAAAAATAATTTTTTATTATTATGCTTGACAAATCAGCTTTTTTCATCTATGATATAATAATCGAGACTAATTTGACATGATATTGAAAAAGTTAAGCACCAAATTAACATAATTGAAAGATTAAGGACCAAATTAAAATATGGTGTAAAGAATAGGGACTAACTTTGTAATTTATCCAATAAATGAACAAGCTTACTTGCTTTATCGATTCTCACACTTTTACTTTTTACTTTCTTTACTTTATTTTTAATAATTCTAATTTGTTGGTAATAAGGAGATTAATTTTTTTTTTTTTTTTTAATTTTAAAAAACCATCCAAAAGACACAAGAGAGGTAGATATTCTATTACCGTACAAACCATAAACATCAAAGCTTAACAAAAGAGAAGTTTCCATATTTATTGGCATCAAAAACAACAAAATCTTCACGTTAAAGGCATCCTGTTTTGGCTAACATGTCTGCATATTTATTGGCTTCCCGATAGATTTGCCTAAGTCTGACTTGAGGGAGTTTGACTAGTGTTAAACCTGCCTTGTGCGGGATTTAATTTTATAGTGAAAGAAATATTACAAATAATAACTAATCTTGGAAAATTCAAGCATATGTTAAATGCAAATTGTAATTCGTTTAAGCTAAATCAACAATCCATGAGTTACTAGTCAAACGTAAAAAATACTAGGATTTAATATTTCTTAAAGTTATGAATTATGATATAGAAAATACATTTGAAAGATAAATTTTTTTGTTTCTATAAAGGAATAATAGATCTCTCTCTCTCTCTCTCTCTCTCTCTCTCTATATATATATATATATATTTGATAGGAATAGATCTCTATATTTAATTGCACTATTTTAGTTAATTTTTAAATATTTTTACTAATTTAATATAATTATTTATATTTTAAATAATTATTAAATTAATTATAACGTCATCACGGTTCGACCCCGGTTCAACCTCGGTTCGATCTCAAAAATCTTGAACATCTCCCTTTTACGGTTCAATGAACGGTCCGGGTTTCAAAACCTTGTATCAGTATTGATAAATACAAAATTATATCGCACACGTGTTCCAATAAATTCTACAAGCAAGTCGTGTTTACCATCATACATGATAGGAATTGTGTTGTAAGTTAGGAAGTAATAGACATGACATAATTTCTCTAGGAAAATTATTAGGTACTCTCAAAGTATCATAAATGAGTATTTCTCCATCTCACATGAATAGTGAGTCCCACCATGAATTTAATTAGTGAAACCCACCATTTATGTGAGAGGAAAGAGTACGCATTTATGATACTTGAGAGTACACAATAATTTCACATTTCTTTAAACTTTTGTTTTAGGCGATTAATTATATATATGTGTGTGGATGTTTTGAGTTTTTTTTTTTTTTTTTTTTGAGTAAACAGTAATACTTATTAGAACACACATGAAAATAGTAATATTAGTGTTTTAAATTAGGTTTATAATACATTACATAACCAGAATAATTTTAATTGATTGTTAGTATTTTAAGTTGGATTTAAAAAAAAAACCAAAAAAAAAAAAACAATTTTTAACACAATCATAAGCCTGCAGAGGGCATATTTTTCTTTTTCTACAAATAACAATACACAAATTTCGAAGTCTAAAAATAAAAAATCTTTACCTCGAAGTTCTCAACAACCACTAAAAAAATACACTGTGATTTCATATTCTATTACACCTCCAATAACCCTTCAAAGTACATTTATATTTAATATTCATAAATGTCCATGATACCTAATACTTTTTAGTTTTTTTTTTATATGAAAAACTTGTAACTTTATTAAAACGAAGATAAATTCAGTACATTATGTGTAATAGCTGACTCAATCAGTGATGGATTTTTCTCTATTCACATTATATAATTATCACTATTATCTATATCATTCACATATTTTGCCAAAATTTGAGTTGGTATATTGCCTTGACGCTTTACATGGGAGACTTTTATTGATCGGAAATCTAGGAACTTCAGAGCTACCCTAGCTAGAATGTTTGAGACAATCATAGGTGGTGTGTATTATCCCAAAAGAGTACCAGCTACTATCTTAGAATGACATTCAAAGACCACATCTTTTAGACCAACATCCCAAGCAAAAGACACTCATATCTCCATGGCTTTTTGCTTCAATCTCTAGCAGTCCCAACGGATAATGAAATCTTCTACTTAAAGTAGCCGTAACTCTACCCTCATGATCTCAAATTACCATACCTACACTTGCCTGTCGAGACTAAGCAAAAACCGTCCCATCCACATTCATATTGTAACTTTATTAAGATAAAAATAAATTCAGTACATCATGAGTAATAGTTGACTCAATTAGTGACAGATTTTCCTCTATTCACATTACATAATTATCACTATTATTTATATCATTCACATATTTTGCCAAAATATGAGCTGGTATGTTGCCTTGACGCTTTACATGGGAGACTTTTTATTGATCGAAAATCTAGGAGCTTCAGAGCTACCCTAGCTAGAATGTTTGAGACAATCACACGTGGTGTGCATTATCCCAAAAGAGTATTAGCTACTATCTTAGAATCACATTCAAAGACCACATCTTTTAGATCAACATCCCAAGCAAAAGACACTCATACCTCCATGGTTTTCGCTTCAATCTCCAGCAGCCCCAAAGGTTGATGAAATCTTCTACTTAAAGTATCCGTAACTCTGCCCTCATGATCTCAAATTACCACACCTACACTCACTTGTCGAGACTAAGCAAAAACCGTCCCATCCACATTCACCTTGTAACTTTATTAAGACGAAGATAAATTCAGTACATCATGAGTAATAGCTGATTCAATCAGTATATAATTATCACTATTATCTATATCATTCACATATTTCGCCAAAATTTGAGCTGGTATGTTGCCTTGATGCTTTACATGGGAGACTTTTATTGATAGGAAATCTAGGAGCTTCAAAGCTACCCTAGCTAGAATGTTTGAGACAACCACAAGTGGTGTGTATTATCCCAAAAGAGTATTAGCTACTATCTTAGAATCACATTCAAAGACCACATCTTTTAGACCAACATCCCAAGCAAAAGACACTCATACCTCCATGGCTTTCACTTCAATCTCCAGTGGCCCCAACGGTTGATGAAATCTTCTACTTAAAGTAGCCGTAACTCTACCCTCATGATCTCAAATTTCCACACCTACACTCGCTTGTCGAGACTAAACAAAAACCGTCCCATCCACATTCACCTTGTAGCTCAATATGATAATATATCTACTAGCAAGTGAGCACTGAAGGGTAATTTAAGAATAGCTTAAGCATCGATTGGAATAAAAATTTGCTTCACTAGCTTAGCTTGCCATTCACATGTTAGAGGATCAATGAGAGCACAAACATTTGCTTGTGTTGGCAGTGTATTTGGTTGAGATAAGAATTTAAAGGTGTTTGGTTCATTGAGCCAATTATCGGTCCAAATTCCAATTGATACCTAAATAGTTATCAGTATCATATAATACACAATACGTATCGTATCGTATATAAAGAGTTACAGATCATAAGGGTGTATCAGAAATGCTCATGATTCGTACGATATAGTGTGCGTATCGTGTAAAATCGTATGCATCGTACGATACATAGACATATGCTTAAAATGAGTTTTTTTTTTTTAATAAAAAAATTTGTACTTTTATTTGAATCTAACAAGTTATTAGACTTGTTTTTAACATAGAATTATTAGGTTACTTAATTTAGCCTAATAAAATAACATGTCCATAATTTTTTTCCCCTTTTTCTCCTACAAAATTTGGGATGCACATTTATACTTCACTTTCATATTTACAAATTTATTTTCTATACTATGAATAAATTATTAATTGAGAATATAATTATTTTTTATTTTTGTCATTATTCTTATAAGTCTAAGAAATTAGAATGCCAAGAAGAATTTTTTTTTAATTATTAAAATAAAAGAACAAGAAGCGATATTAAATATTGATGATGAAGAAGAAAATTTCAATGAATAGATAAGCTTGCAAAATGATAAACATGATGATAACATCGACTTGAGATGGAGTTGATTAGAGAAGATGATGAAAAGAAATTATTATTGTGGGTGATTTGTAATGTATTATCACTTTTTTTTTTTTTTTGAGAAACAAACATACACACACAAGGTAGAGAGAAAATGGGAAAGTGGTTTTAACACAAAGGCACATTACTTTTGAGTTTAATTAATTTGAATGTGTATGTTATAAACACATGCTAGTTTGATTTATTTAGTTAGCTTGTTAAATATTATTACATAAGTGATTAATAAATTAGTCATTAGATGAATATATTCAAAATTTTTAATGAATATACCCTTTATACATGTGTTTATATATATATAAAATATTATATAAATTTTATTAAATGTTTGTATATCTTACAATATAAGATAATATACGATATATAATATGATTTACAATTTGACAGCTAGTTTATTGCATAAAATAATTTTCAAGTGATTATTGTGCTGAAATTACACCCATAAATTCAATAGCCCCAATTAAGGTTAAAAAAAATATTTGTGGTCAATATCCTCATCATTTTTATATGGTAATAACTTTTGCCTCACTCCTGTGTACTTCCGTTATTCGTGTTGCCCAAGAAAACTTTCATGCCTTGTCTTTAAAACCCTTTGCAAAAGCACCATACGATTCTCTCTCTTTCTCATGCTCTAAAACCTGATTCTTAAACCCCACATTCTAGTCAACCATTTGTTCAGTTATGGCCACTTCTGTGCTTCTTCGGTCTCTAAAGCATCAGAAGCTTCGAACTTCTTCTTTAGCAGCTTGCAGATCCGTAAGTTCTCTTCCTTTATTCTTTTTTTCCCCCTTTTGTCGTTGTTACAGAATGGAGATCCTCTGTTTTTTTTTTTTTTTTTTGGCTGGGAAGACGAAGAAAACTAAAAAGTTGCTATCTTGAAATCTATTCGATGATAGACTGTAATCGGATTAGTCATTGTAGTTGATTTCTTGTTATTTTTTCTTGTTATTGATGATGTTTTAATTTTGGAATCTGTTATTTATTTTCTTTTTTAGTTAACAAATGCATTCTTCATAGTTTCATTATTCAATTGAGTTATATTTTTTCTCAAATATGTGGAAGGTTTTACATATCCTAATGTTATTTTTATTAATCCATCTTTTGCTTTAGTCTCATGCATGTGACTATTTTGATCATAAAAATATTTTTGCGCCTTGTTACTCCCACAGTTCATAGGTGGCAGTGCGAAGACATCATTTGCTACCTCTCCTTTTGTTAACAAATGGGCATCCTTGGCAAGACCCTTTAGGTATATCTCTTCTTTCTGCAGTTTATTGTATGTTTCCAATGCAAGCTTCTTTGATGATTTTATTTTAAACCATACACAGCTCTAGGCCCATTGGCAGCGATGTTGTTGGTATTGACTTGGGTACCACCAATTCATGTGTTTCAGTTATGGAGGGAAAGGTTTGTTCATCTTCATTTTAACTTTTTTGGTTATTTAAAAAAATAAATTTCCTTCCTTATTGTTAATATTTTGTTAATTTTCCATGATAATTTTCTTTGGCTATTTCACTGAAATTTTCTGCAGAATCCCAAAGTTATTGAGAATGCTGAAGGTGCTCGAACCACACCATCAGTGGTTGCCTTTGACAAGAAAGGGGAGCTGATTGTGGGAACCCCAGCCAAACGTCAGGGTGTGACCAACCCGTCCAACACATTTTCTGGTACCAAACGTCTCATAGGGAGACGATTTGATGACCCTCAAATACAAAAAGAAATGAAGATGGTGCCTTATAAGATTGTTAGAGGTCCTGCTGGAGATGCTTGGCTTGAAGCCAATGGAAAGCAGTACTCACCAGAACAGATTGGGGCATTTGTTCTTACCAAGATGAAAGAAACTGCTGAGGCATACCTTGGTAAAACAGTTTCTAAAGCTGTGATCACTGTTCCAGCTTATTTTAATGATGCACAGAGGCAAGCAACAAAGGATGCTGGACGAATTGCTGGTCTAGACGTTCAGAGAATCATTAATGAACCAACTGCTGCTGCACTGTCTTATGGGCTAAACAACAAGGAAGGCCTTGTAGCTGTTTTTGATCTTGGAGGTGGAACTTTTGATGTTTCAATCCTGGAAATATCAAATGGTGTCTTTGAGGTATGCATCACTCAATTTTTGCTATGTTGTTTCTTCATTGTAAATGAGTCAGCTAACAGTCTTTTTAACAGGTCAAAGCTACAAATGGAGATACTTTTTTGGGAGGGGAGGACTTTGACAATGCACTTCTAGAATTCTTGGTGAATGAGTTTAAGAGAACTGACGAGATTGATCTTTCAAAGGACAAGATGGCACTGCAGAGGCTTCGGGAAGCAGCTGAAAAAGCTAAGATAGAACTCTCATCTACAAGTCAGACTGATATCAACCTTCCATTTATTACTGCTGACGCTTCTGGTGCTAAACATTTTAATATCACACTGACCAGATCAAAGTTTGAGACTTTGGTGGATCACTTGATTGAGAGGACCAAAAATCCATGCAACAACTGTGTAAAGGATGCTGGGATATCAGTCAAGGATGTGAATGAAGTTCTTCTTGTGGGAGGGATGACCCGTGTTCCCAAGGTACAAGAGATAGTTACACAAATCTTTGGGAAGACCCCAAGCAAAGGAGTAAATCCTGATGAGGCAGTTGCTATGGGAGCTGCAATTCAAGGTGGTATCCTTCGTGGAGATGTTAAGGAGTTGCTTCTGTTGGATGTGACTCCTTTATCACTTGGCATTGAAACTCTTGGAGGCATCTTCACCAGGTTGATCAACAGGAACACAACCATCCCTACCAAGAAGTCACAGGTCAGTTTATCTACTAAAATGTAAATTCCAGAAAACTAGGATCAGAGTGAGAACTGAGAAGTAGTAGACTTAAATTAAAAAGTTAATACTGTAACATAATTATTTGACCTGTCTGCTTGATGAGAAGACTATATATATACTCATATGTTGTAAAATCAGTAGATAGACAGTTGTATTTAGAATGCATAGATTAACCCAACCTTTGGCAGGGCATGCTAATGCCATTTTTAGGAGACTGGATTCTAAGAAAAGGAGGTTATCTTATCAACGTTTTGTTTTTAATTCTTATTTTCTTTAAGTGTTTGTTTTTGCTAGTGTACTTGAACACTGTGTTGCGCCTAGCTGTATGAAGATATGGTTTAAATTTTGATTTTCATGCATTTGTGTCTCAGGTCTTCTCTACCGCTGCAGACAACCAAACTCAGGTAGGAATCAAAGTTCTCCAAGGTGAGCGTGAAATGGCAGCTGACAACAAGCTTTTGGGTGAGTTTGAGCTAGTTGGTCTTCCTCCTGCACCTAGAGGCATGCCACAAATTGAGGTGATGTTTGATATTGATGCAAATGGAATTGTTACGGTTTCTGCTAAGGATAAGTCGATAGGTAAAGAACAGCAGATTACAATCCGATCCTCTGGAGGCCTCTCTGAGGTTGAGATTGAAAAGATGGTCAGGGAGGCTGAGATGCATGCTCAAAGAGATCAGGATAGAAAAACTTTGATTGATATTAAAAATAGCGCTGACACAACCATATACAGCATCGAAAAAAGCTTGGGCGAGTACAGGGACAAGATTCCTACTGAGGTTACATCAGAAATAGAGGCTGCCGTTGTGGATCTGAGGAAAGCAATGTCCAATGAAAATATCGATGAGATCAAGGTAAAGGTTGATGCTGCAAATAAAGCTGTTACAAAGATTGGAGAGCACATGTCTAAAGGCTCAGGAAGATCATCCCCGGGAGGATATCAGGGTGATGAGCAGCCCCCAGAAGAAGAATATGAAGAGGTCAACAAATAGAAGTTCTTAAATCAGATCACATGATATAAGATAATACAATTATTTTTTTCATGAGTTTCCAAAATCCTTTTTCAGCGGTTCTGTAGTTAATTTAGGGTAGACTTTACATGAGAATTTATTGAGAAGATTGTCATTTGTGAATGCAATCTTAAATTGGCCCCACATTAAAATTGAATCCATTGGAATCAATTTTGAATTCATTTTTGCTGCATCTTGAAGTGGCTTCTGCTATTATTTTCGCAAATACAATAGGAAGTACTCATGCTATCTTGGCAAAACTGGACTAATTAATATAGGTTCAGAAGATCTTATACTATAGTGCCTAAATTTGGCTTGGGATCTGCTGTTGCTTTGTTACTGGACCCTGCTTCTTATATTGTTGACAGATTGTTTCATTGGGTCTAATGCATTGGTTTGGTTGCAACAATTATATTTTGGCGATAATGTTATTAGTGAAGGTTACTAGAATCTTTTTATATCTCCTAATCTGCATGCTACATTGTAAGATTTAGTGGACATTTGGCATGCTTGTCTGAAGTGGTGCTTTAAGCCATGGAGTTAAGAGTGTTATATAAATTTAGTAACCAAATTGATCAAAAATTTAAATGTTCAGGGTATAAACATGATAATTGAAACTTCGGAGACTAAACTGTAACAGGCCAAACCAAAGGAAGTATTACAAAATGAGCATGGACATTTTGGCCGCTTCACAGTTTTATCAGCGTAGTAAATTATTTTTTGAATTACGACTATTTCAAACAACTCCCTTTTCAAAAAGCTGAAAAATAAGCTATACCAAACAAACACCGATAGTATTTGAAACTGTACATTTTTGAAATTATGTGGAAATCAGGGCAATATATTAAACTGGAAATTTGTTATGTTGAACTTACACTGTTTGTGTGCATGTCTGGATTGTCCTTTTAGTGCATGCAATGTTCCTATGTTTTGCAGGAAAATTACCCTTTCCCTTTGGAGTTCTAATGTTTATATCTTAAAATTTTCTTTGTCAATGCATTTACAATTTTCGCTAGATGTATACGTTTCTGATACGCATTTGTGTCTAATTTACTGACCGAACTTAATAATGCATAAAAATCAATGATTGACTACTACTGCTACATATTGCTTTCCAAGGTTTTATGGACAAACTGAAGAAAGGTTAAGAGTTTGTTAGTGTTTTTGGTATATTGGGTTTTATGGGTGGTTCTTAATTGCTATTTGTAGTTCATTTTTGTGGGTCTAGAAAAAGCAAAAAGGAAAAAAATGATGTTCATGCATTCAAGTAAGTAACATAGCCACAGCTCAAGTGGAAGAGCAAGTAGAGGTTGAGGTTGAAGAGGGTTACACTATAAATCAATTCATTGATAAGATTATTGAGGTCTTTGTGAATAAGAAGCCACAGACAAATGAATAGAGGAAGTATTTGGTGTCTAGGGAGGAGTGGAAAAAGTATAGGGAAAGCTTCTACAATCAACGCTGTTTGCGGGCAGATGCAGAGCTGCAGAAGGTGATCCTACCATGAAGCAGCAATTGATTTCCCTAAGAAGAAAACTGAATAAGGCTTTATCTTTCATATATTTGTAATTATGCTTTGTTTTTGTAGGAAAAGCAAAGAAATAAGATTTTTTTTTTTTAGAAATAAGATATTTTCAACCTGATTTTATAGGTTAGTTTAGTTTCTATAAAAAAAAAAAATGTGAGGAGTTTTACCAAATTTACCAATTAGTGGACACAAGCAATTAAATTTCACGTTTTAAGTCTCTAATTTTGTTAATTTTGCTACGTTTCTTAACAAACAATTGTTCAATTGAATATACAGATACATGTTTGGGTTTAAAGGTACTTTCCTGTTCTATTTCATCTGGGGTAAGCATTGCAGATTGATGATGAGATGGAAGGTCATAGTGAACTTCTGAAGGAGATCCAAGACAGCCCAACTTTGATGCTTGTCTGCTGTCGGTGCTTATGATGACTATGCAGATACATTAGAGAGGCTAAAATGCATGCTCAAAGATATCAGGATAGAAAAACTTTGATTGACATTAAAAATCTTGGGTGAGTACCGGGACATGATTCCTACTAAGGTTGCAAAAGATATAGAGGCTGCCATGGCAGATTTGAGGAAAGCAATCGGCAATGAAAATATTGATAAGATCAAGGCAAAGATTGATGCAACAAATAAGGCTGTCGCAAAGATTAGAGAGCAAGTCTAAAGGCCCGAGAAGATGAATATGAAAAGGTCAACAAATAGAAGTTCTTAAATCTAACCACATGATATAAGATAATACAGTTTTAGTATTTTTTTTTTTCATGAGTTTCCAATATCCTTTTTCAGCGATTCTGTACTTAATTTAGGGTAGACTTTACTGTGGAACATTGTCAATTGTGAATGCAATCTTAAATTTTCCCCTGCATTATCTAGTAGATAAATTTCAACTTCATTTTTGTTGCTTCTAGAAAGTGGCTTGTGCTATTATCTTCACAAAGACGATATAAAGTACCTACACTGGTCCTATGTTAAGTACTAAAATCTAACACCTAAACAAGTTGTGAAACTAATTGTGGATTTGGGTGTGGTTGTAGGCACCTTGATTACAAAATGAGCATGGACATTTTGACTTATGCAATTCATGGAAAAATTTAATATAATTATTTTATAAAAATATAATGTAAAATTTGTAGGTTAAGTACTACATGTGTTACTTAAAAGTATTTTCTATTTTTATAAGTTTTATGTAATAGAATATATAATGTACTTTGCATTCAACAACAATACATAGTTATATATATATATATATATATATAAATTTTAATTTAATAAAAATATTTAAATCACATAATTGTACTATTGTTTATATAAATGGAAAAAATCAATTATTGATTTTGTTTTGTTTTCAGAAATTTGTTATTTAAATTAATTATACTCATAATTTTTTTTAATAAACCTAGAAATCAATCACTGTTCCAATTTGAGTAGAGGATAGACCTTAATAGAAAATTGAAGAGTAAGGGTAGGAAATGATTGAGTTCAGTAGTTTCTCATATAAAATTATTGGCTTTAGAGATATAATAATATGGAGAAGACAAAATTGTTTCAAGCACCAACAAAAATGGAATTGTGATGCTGAGGTCTTAGGTTGAAACGGGCAATATTTTAGTAGGCAAATTAATGCCTCAGGTGGCAAAAGAATTGTCATTTGTTTCACCACGTGTCAACCCTCCGCTCACAATTCAACCACTTGAATCCCATTTCTAACATATATATATATATATATATATATTTACTTTTATACTATTTCTATCTATATATTACTTTTATACTATTTCTATTTCACTTCAGTTTTCGGATTTGAATTTTATATAAATTAATTAGAAGGAACTAAAGGATAAATTTAATTTAAATAGCACTCTAATTGTTTTGTTTCGAATACTATTATTATTAAAAATAAAATTTCTAATTAAAAAAAGAAAAAGAAAAATCTAACCGACTCCCACATTTTAGCGCCAAGCTAAGATATTTAAATTTGAAAAATTGAGGACAACCTCAGAACCACTTCGGGGCGTCTCAAGCAAACACCTCTCTCTGTCTCAGGTTCTCTCTCGGTCTCAGCTCAGTCTTAGGTTCTTTCTCACTCTCATGTTCTCTCTCTCTCTCAGATTCTCTCTTAAATTTTCTTTCTAACTTGTATTAATAATTTCTATAGCTTTGCAATTTTACCTATCACAGAAGAATTCGTCTCAGTCTCAGGTTCTCTCTCACTCGTTTTCTCTCTCTCTCAGATTTTCTCTCAAATTTTCTTTTTGATCTGTATTAATATTTTGATAGCATTTCAATTTTACCTGAATAATTGACTTGTATTATTCAGTTTGATAGCATTTCAATTTTGATAGAAAAGCTCTGTTTAAATTTTCATTTCAGCTTTAACAAATAATTCTGTTTATATTGATTACTCTTAAATTTTCTTTGTGACTTGTATTATTCAGTTTGATAGCATTTCAATTTTGATAGAATAACTCTGTTTAAATTTTCATTTCAGCTTTAACAAATAATTCTGTTTATATTGATTACTCTTAAATTTTCTTTTTGAATTGTATTGATCATTTTGATAGCAATTCAATTTCTACAAGATGTCTGCTAGTGCTCGGTTGTCCGCTCGATTTGTGTGGAGGGCTCTTACTGGCGTTTTCAAGCGTAAGAAAACCGGAGGAAATGGCTCAATTGGTGGTGGAGGCCTCCCGAAAAGTAATCCTCCAATTAGCAACATTCCAAAATCTGGTCTCATTAGGTAATTTCTATTTCTTCTTGCTGGCTCCATTTCCTTTTGTTAGAGAGGTCGGGTGAGGAGAGGAGTGTTAAAAGTAAGGAGGAATACACCCAAGCTATTAGCAGATATAAGAACAGAGATGGAGAACAGGGCAGTACTCAAGGAATTGAAATTCAGAGCAACTGGATAAGTCCAGAGCTGTTAGAGGTGATTGAATCAGTTCCTTATCATGAGCACTTCATTCACACGTATGAAGGAGCTCTGCCACGTGGATAGAAGCATGACATAAGCAGCTGTTAATAGCTTGTACACGTGGCTTGATGATTAGGATTGTTTGTTACTAATTTTCCCTCCTTCACAGAGTTAGTTATTTTTCTTTGCTTACTCAGATTGTATATATAGATAGCAATAGTGTATAGATTCATTCATTGTATTCACTCTTCTTCAATCAATAAAGATCAGATATTCTATTTAGAGAGAGGGGGAAGATTCTAATTCCAATTTGACAATTATTTTTGTTGTTGTTGTTTATATATAGGCCTGCTGCTGGTCTTTTCTTTCAAGCTGCTCGTTTTGCATTGTGGTGGTCCAAATATAAGGGTTACATTCAGGGTGGAACCCAGATTTTAGCTTTTGGACTTTCTACCTATTGCTTTTTCACAATTTCCAAAAGGCTGGGAAGCTTGGAGCAGAAGGTTGAACAGGTTGATCGTAACTTGGTCATTGCTAATGGGGGAATCAACAATATTAATGCTGATTTGGCAGAGATAAAGGGAAGGATGGATGCTGTCATCGCGACCAGGGCAACCATTGCAGCAAATCCATGGCTGTTATTGGTCAGGTACATAGGCTTTAAACATATTCTTTTGATGATACTTTCAGAAATCTTTGTATTTTATTATTGACATGTCAAACAAATTTATTTGGTGTCTCTCTTTTGGGATCCAGGACCTGATGGGCCTTTTGAGGTGAAGCACGAGCACTGCTAACCTCCTTGACACTTCCTTCTTGTACAGCCCTATTAATCAACCTAGAGAGGACCTCTTTACATAAGATGAACATGTACAGCAAGATGGGGTCTCCCTGGGATCAAACTTTAGAAACAACTACCATTGAGAAATAATCTGTACTTGACACTTGACAGTTGATATGCACTAGTAAATCCAGTTTATGAATATCTGATTGAAGTCAAATGCTTCAAAATTTCCATATTAAGACCCCAGTCCATTTTATCATATGCTTTCTAAATATCTAGCTTTAATCCAATCGTACCTTTCTTTCTTTTTGTGGAATTGAAACAATGGACAACTTCCTAAGCAATTTGTATATTTTATACTATCCACTTTTCTGGCACAAAGGTTGATTGAGCGGGGTTTATCATTTTGCTAAGCAGAGGTTTGAGTCTAGTAGCCAAGATTTTTGAGATTATCTTGTAGCTCACATCACACAAGTTGATGGGGGCAAAACTGGCCAAAATGGTGAGCTCCTTATGTTTTGGTTTTGGCACTATAAAAGTGTAATTTAATTTTTTTGGAATTCTACCCCCTCAAAGAACATTGCTTTCACTATTTGATCTCCCTGAATCTCCTAGCAGTACTTATAAAAGGACTCAAGAAAAGTAGCAGGAGATACATACACTTACTCACCAAATACACATGCACACCTACTGACACTATAGCCCTCTTTGTTGACTTTGCTTTACTTCTCTCTAATTTAATTCACCAAACACTTAGACTTCAGATCACTCACTTCACAATACTTCACTCTACACGTCTCTCATACCTCTCACTAGTCTCACACTCTACTTCTCAAGTCTTTCACAGCTCACGCCACAAGTGGGAACCAAGGGTTCCTATTTATACAAGCATAAGGTCGGTTAAGTAACCGACATTGAAGCTTCGAGCTTCATCTAATTTCTGCCACAACAGAGTTCTAGTAGTTCTAGGCTTTATTTTATTATTATTATTTTAATATTTAGCCCATGACAGCCTCTAGACTATTACCCCAATTTGTGGCTGAGTTTCACTTCTCCATAGAAGTCTCTAGAGAACTAAAGAGTGACATCTCATAGAGAAACCTGGAATGCAAGAGACTACTCTAGAGAATGAGAGAGAGGCGGTGCTTGATTTTAACAAATTGATGCCACCTAATTTGACCAGTGTCTGATTTGGTTCAAAATTATCCTATCTACAGCCATACAATTAAAATTAGCACTCTACATCTTCCAATGTGGAATGTCTTCTGTCATAACTAAACAATTCCAAGAAATATTGTCACTCCCTTCAATTACTGCACTACTATATCTGCATTTTGTTGTAACCCTTAGATGTTGCTTGATGCACAGCTTCTCTGGCTAGTAGCAAGTTGGCATACCTTGCGCTGGAGCAAAACTTGCCAACCTTTTGCGATTTGGTTCCCCTCTTGTTCTTTTTTGCTTGCTTGAATTGGTTTGGCCACCTCTCCTGATTTGAAAGCCTTGAAGTGCTTGTCAATTGAACATTTGCTAGACATATATCAGTGCTCCCACTGGATTAATTTTTTGTTATCCTCAAAGATGTGTTGGTTTCTTCACTACCAGATTGTTCTGAAAGTGACTGCAATGATTGTTTCAATAAGGGGATTTGCTGTTCTGAAGATTGGGTGGACTTGTGGCCATTTTATGAGCCAAATGTTGGATACTTCCAGGTTACTCTCTTTAAGGTTTGACTCCCAAAAGAGAGCTTACTCTTTCTTAACATAGGTTTGACTCCCATTGTTTTCACAAAAATTACCGTTTTAATCAAAGGATTGGTTAAAATGTCGGAATTTATTCTAATGAGAGATTGGATCATCCCATTTTTCATGTTTAAGGTCAAAATGACCAAAATGCCCTTATAAACCAATCTTTGACCAAGTTGGCCAGCAATAAAACTAAGTCAAAATTTCACCCAAATGATCAAATTCATATTTTTGGGTTAAGATTATTTTTTGCAAAAAAGATCTGACCATCTGATTGGGTTAATTTTTGGCCATTGTCGCAAATAATTTAATTCCTTTCAATTTGATAATTCATGGGCCCAGATCGAGCTTAAAACGAGCAAGATATTGCCAAAAAAAAAATGTTTAAAATTAAATTTGACAATGTATCATTAAAGTTTAATTATAATTTGACTTATTGAATTAGATGCAATCAACCTCAAAATGGCCCAAATAGGTGTCGGTGGAAAGGTCTTGTGATGAGTTTCATTTTGACAAGCTTAATTTGCTAAAAATTCCATTTAATAAAAATAAATTTACAAAAAAAAAAAAAAAATACTTTACTATTATTATTTATTAAACCTTTCTTTTCACCCTATTTTTCATAGCTTTAATCTCACTCAATTTGAAAGTTAGAGATAAAAATCAAGTACCTTTAAAAGATAGACCTCATAAGCTTTTCTTGTTTCTAATGTAATCTCAATTGATCAAAACGGAGGTTGAGAAGTTAAAAAATGTATAACAAAAAAAAAATAAAAAAAAAAACCCATAAAAATGCAATTTCGGTACTAACTTAGCATAATTGCAAATTTGGAACACACTCTAGCTTTTGGGCTTGAGTTACCCAATTCTTATCCATGATGTTTTTCAATAAAATTCTAATATTTCTCTCAAAAGAAGAAGAAAAAAAAAAGCTATTTAGTGTGTGTTTGGCAAAAATAATTTTTGCCAACTTATTTTACTATTTAGCTTATTTTTGCTACTATTCATGACTTAATGTACTTTTTGGTACTATTTATGGATCTCGTTGTACTATTTCAGTTAACTTTTACCTTTATCTACAATACTTTCAGTAAAAAGTTTTCAGTTTTAGCAAAATAAATGGATCTCAAACAGACCATTAATTTAAAGTAATGCTATTGTGTTGGGATTTTGATGGACAGTGGTGGTGTGGTGGGCATGGTGGAGGCGCAGTGGTGGTGACTGGGCAGTGGAGGCCCGACGATAGAGGTTAAGAGAAGGTGGAGGGGAAAATTGGGAAAAAAACAAAAAAGAAAAAAAAAATTTTATTGTTTAGAAATATTATTTTAATGAGTAGAATAGAAAAATAAAAGTTGAGATGTTGGAGGTATTGTAAAATGGTATAGTATAATTGATAAAATAGTTTTTTGGAATGGTAAAATAAGATAAGATATGAAAATCGGCTGTGGATGCTCTAACAAATTATTTTACAACACTTTTTACAAATGGCCAATTCTTATAGGGGGTTATCATCAACAGTGCTAAGAGCCTAATATCACAAATGAGGGTAGGCCTTATGATTAGAAGGCCCTTTAAGATCTGCACCAAAATATTGTTACCAATGGATTCAGGTCCACCACGATTCCCTCTTAACAAAATGGCCCACCTCTTATACCTACTGGCTAAGGCCCAACTTAATTTCACCTCTTAAAGCTAAAGTTCGGTTCGGCCAATCACAGACAAAAAATAAAATAATAATAAAGCTAAAGTTCATTCATTTCCTAAGAGAGAGAGGTTCATATTTTCATTCATTTCAGTTCAGTTAGAGAGAGAGAGTGAGAGACTGAGAGAGAGTCAGAGAGAAAAATGAAATACCTTGGGGGAGGGAGCACCGGAGCAGCCGAGCAGGGAGCGAGCGATCCGATCTCAAGCGGTGTTGACGACGACGACGCGGAGGGGCAAGCGACGACGCGCGGAGGGGCGAGCGAGCAATCCGATCAACCTTGAGATCTCCGTCTGTTGCGAGCGAGCAAGCGATCCGATCAACCTTGAGATCTACGTCAGTTTAGTGATTTTTTTTTTTTATACTTTAGTGATTTCTGAAATACGGCGTTGAAATGAAATACTTTAGTGTTTTCTGATTAGACCTTTAGGACTGAGGCATTGCTCTGTGTTTTTTTTTTTTTTTTTTTGGGAGAATCCGTGGGCTCTGTTACAATTTTTTTTTTTTTTTTTTTTTTTTTTTTTTTTTTTTTTTTTTTTTAATTTGAGGGTGTTCCTAATTTTGTGATTGAGGGTGTTCCTAATACAGAGGAAATAAAAAAAAAAAAAAAAAAAAAATTCAGGATTTTTTTCAGGTCAGGGTGTTCCTAGGAACACCCTGAGTTGTAAGTGGCGCCGCCACTGTCCAATCCCCTAGGCTTCCGTGCCTATCAAATTTCTTATTTCCATTTCGATTATGGCCACGTTACATTCTTTTACACTCGATTTCGATTTTGTTTTTATCCTTTACTTTTTTGTCTGTGTTTTACTTTTAAGCTAGATCTCTTGTATTTTCCTTTAATTTATCACAAGAAATATAGCATCCGTAAATGGACATGGCACAAATATGGACTGGGCTGAGGTTGACCCAATCTACTAAAGTCTGGCCTAACCCATAAAATTTAAAAAAAAAAAAAAAAAAAAAACCGAAGCCCTCAAACCTAATAAAATAAATAGTTGATGTTCAGCACCGCCCACCCCAAAACCTAATAAAATAAACAGTAGGGTTGCATCGTGTTTCAGATTCTTCTTCTACGATCGATCTCTCTAAAATTACACAATGGAGGATTCTATGGAGGATTTTACTTTTACTGAGCAATTATTGGTGGATTGTTTCTGTATAGGTACGAATTTATGCTAATTGATTAGGGTTTTGTTTTTTTTTTTTTTTTTTTTTTTTCATTTTGTCATGTAGTAATTGGATTTTGCTTTTTCTTCTTCCCCTAACCCAAACACTAATTCTGCAACTCCTTTTTTTTTTGGTAGTTTATTCTCTGGTAATTGTGAATGTGTTTTTCCATTCAGGAGATATAGTGAGCTCATGGCAAGTTCTGCTTTTGGTTTTACCTTTTAATTTAATTTAAATTGTTGGCTTTTACTGAGTTGATACTAATTTGATCCTGTTGCATCTTGGTCATCCAGGTTTGAAAGACGAGCAAAAAAATCCGAGTATGTCTGTTTTTAGTTTTTACTATGCTTTCATATAATTCAAAGAAATCTCAACATGTGCTTGCATGTTCTAATTATTTATATACTCATGGTCCTATTTTGAGTTTACGTTGGTGCATAATATATATCTATTAGACCTTTCAGTTGGATTTATAACTTACCAATGTAGAGTAGTTATGGGTTTAGGGTTTGGAGAACTTGTGTATCCAGGGTTTAGGGTTGCTTAAAAAGGATTATGGGATTGTAAAAAAAAAAAAAAAGCAGAAAACATAGGTTTTTACTGTATATAAGAGGTTGTATGAACACTAATGAAAATTTTTTTTTAACAGGTTAGCTAGAATCCATCACATAATTCGCAAGAAAGGATGGACAGCAAAATTTATGACTTTGGGAGAGTTGGCTGAGGATCTTAAGTAAGTCTTACAATTTTAACAAATTCGTATACATAGTAACTTTAGAATTTGTTCACAAGAATCTTTAAACTTGATCTGGTTAAACCAAACATAATATACTTGTTCGACTGTTTAATTTTTTCCTTTTAAGGTAAAATCAAATGCCTTTTAATTAGGTCTATTGTTTCGTGAAATTTTTTGGATCTGTGAAGATGCAAACTTTTGGACTAGAATGTGATATCTGTGACAAATTTCTTTTTAATTTTTTGTAAGAAAAAAAAAATGTTAATGATTTCCCAATTTACTTATGGCCTAGGTCTTATGGAGATACGTGGAGAGAACTGGCTGAATCTGAATGAAACTTCTATGTGAAGACAGATTGACATGAATTCAAAATATTCTTGCTTCACAATTATTAAATATACTAGTTCCTCGCGTGATGTGCTACTCGCACTTTGAATCTTTTGTTGCTTTTATGTTATGTTTCATGTATAATAATACTTATTATGGTTAATATTTTGCGAATGAACTTCAAATATATTAAATGTTATAATTAATATTATGAATTAATTGATTGATTTTTTTTTTTTTTTGGGTGGTAATTTAGTAGTTGGAGGTGGGGGGATTTGAATTTTGCATATCATTGTTGGAAACACCTGGGAGAGTAAATTGAGTTACAAGGCTTATGAAAAATGCGTGATTAATTGCATTAAATTTAATTGTTGTCGAACAAGATAAAATTACTTATTCTTAATTGATCAATGCAATTGCAATCATGTATTGAATTTATGCCAAAATATTGTTCTTGTCTCCAAAGTTTACATGAATTTTTCATTTTTTACATAAATTTTAAAATTTTAATGAATTTGTTTGTTTTATATTTTCAACAATTGAAAGATGAAAACGAACTTTTGAAATTGATGTTGTTTATGGATGATTTTTTTTTTTAAAATTTTTTTTTTTTTTAAGTTTAGAGATCTAGAACAAAATTCATGCAAATTTTAGGGTTGAAAAAAATATTTTTTTAACTGTGCTTTACACCTAAATAATTGTATTTAAGTTTGGTCTATTATATTTGATATGTTTTAACGCACTTTGTGTCCTTAACGACAAGAATTTCCTACACACAACCCTTGTAGCAGTTGCTACAAACAGGGAAAAAAGAGAGAGACACGTATGCAAGGGTCATGTGCATTGCACATGATCCATTTTAAGAGTTAACTTCTCTCTCATGTTTAGAAGGCAGTCATGGCACCCACACAAGCGACCTTCTCTCTTTCTCCTTAATCCTCCTCCTCCTCCTTTGTTTTCCTCAAGAACTCCAAACTGGCAAAGAGAATCAACCTATCATAAACATGATCCTCCAAAACAATGTAACCCCTCAAATCCAAACAACAAAAAATCAAACTGTCGTTACCTCACAATCAAGAGCACTGCTAACCTCCTTGACATTTCCTTCTTCTACAGCCCTATTAATCAACCTAGAGAGGACCTCTTTACATAAGATGAACATGTACAGCAAGATGGGGTCTCCCTGGGATCAAACTTTAGAAACAACTACCATTGAGAAATAATCTGTACTTGACACTTGACAGTTGATATGCACTAGTAAATCCAGTTTATGAATATCTGATTGAAGTCAAATGCTTCAAAATTGCCATATTAAGATCCCAGTCCATTTTATCATATGCTTTCTAAATATCTAGCTTTAATCCAATCGTACCTTTCTTTCTTTTTGTGGAATTGAAACAATGGACAACTTCCTAAGCAATTTGTATATTTTATACTATCCACTTTTCTGGCACAAAAGTTGATTGAGCGGGGTTTATCATTTTGCTAAGCAGAGGTTTGAGTCTAGTGCTTGTCAATTAAACATTTGCTAGACATATATCAGTGCTTCCATTGGATTAATTTTTTGTTATCCTCAAATTCCACGTTCAGAATATATAGTTACTGTTGAGTCCTGTTCGGTCCATTAGGTCCCATTCGGTCCAATTCGTTCTATTTAGTCTATTGGGGTCATTTTGGCCCTATTCGGTCCATTTTGTTCCATTCTATGCAGATCGGTCTATTTCACTCTATTCGGTCCTGTTAGGACTTTTTCAGTCCCATTCAGTCCTGTAGGGTCTATTTGGGTCTATTCAGTCCATTTCGGTCTATGGTTTTTTTCAGAGTCCTAGCCAACAAAAACAAACAACAATCCAACCAGCTCCTGCCACGTCATCCCAAAAAACAAAGTAGAAGGTCAAAATCTTCATTTTAAGTCATAAGAGAGTCTCTCCCCGAAACCTTGTTCTCACCACAAACACACCAACAAACCAAATCACACAAAAAAAAAAAAAAAAAAAACAACAACAACAACAACAACAACAACTCCAAAACCCCTATCAAAGAGTTTCTTCACTACCAGATTGTTCTAAAAGTGAATGTTTCAATATGGGGATTTGCTGTTCTAAAGTTTGGGTGGACTTGTAGCCATTTTATGAGCCAAATGTTGCATACTTCCATGTTACTCTCTTTATGGCCTGTTTGGAAGTTAAAAAAAGGAAGGGAAGTAGAGTAAAGGGAGGGAGAGTAATCCAATTACCATGTTTGGAAGTTTTTTAAAGGAGGAGGGGGAGGGATTTGGAGGGGTTTCAACTACCTCTAACCCCTCATTTTTAATTTCCCCAAATTGAAGAGATTTGGAGGGAGAGTAGAGTAGATAAACTATTAACTAAATAAATTTCGTAATTTATCCTTTCTAAATTAATAAAATTACAACAAATAATTTCTGTTTGTTTCTTGAGAAAATTTAAGATTAATGAAAAAATAAAAATAAATTGCTAATAAACAGTACTTCACAGTTCACACCTTTTGTAGTTGTACATTCGCACCAATAGTCGGCGCCAGAACTCTACACAGAAACCGGCCGGTTGCGCCTTGAACTCACCGTCGGCGACATCTCGTTTGCATTCCGGTGAGGACCAGGCCTCGATCTGAAGCTCGAAGGTGGCGATTTGTTTCCACCGCAACTAATGCGGCTCGCCGGAGACCTTGCTGACTTCATTACGACGATCGGAGACTCGCCGTTCCGATCGTAAATGAAGTTTTGGTGGCCCATTTGGTTTTTAGCATTCTTCGAATGCAAAAGGCCTTTGAGTTGCAGAGCTTTGAGAATATGCTTCAAAGTCTCCAAATCTTTGGACGGTTCTTCAATCCCTCGCATCGATTTGATGACAAAAACGCATCGTTTGTCGGCGCCGGAACTCTGCACAGAAACCGGCCGTTGATCGGGGGCACAAGACGGCGGCGTCGATGTTGTGGCGGACGTGACGTTGGGACTTTCATTTGACCGGTTCGGGTCGTGGTTGCTTGACTTTTTTTTTTTTTTTTGGTAAAGGTTGTTGGTTGACTTGCTCTGAAGCTTCTTGAAAATTTTTCATAAAAAAAAAAAAATTATTTATATTTTTATTATAATTTTTTTAGGTAATAAAAATTATTTTATAATAATTAATAATAGTTTTATATTTTTATTAGTGATAAATTTTATTAGTTGTAAGTTCATTTTTAAATAGGGGTAAATTTGTCTATTTTAATCATTTCTTCTCTTCTCCTTTCTAATTTTTAAAACATCCAAACAAGGGGAAGGACTAATTACCCCCTTCCCCCTTACTAATTTTAAAAACATCCAAACAAGGTGGAGGGGAACTATTCTCCTCTACTCTCCTCCCCTCTACTCGCCTCTACTCTCCTCCCTTCCTAAATTTCCAAATAGGCCATTAAGGTTGGACTCCCAAAGAGAGTTTACCCTTTCTTAACATAGGTTTGACTCCCATTGTTTTCATAAAAATTACCGTTTTAATCACAGGATTGGTTAAAATGTTGGAATTTATCCTAATGAGACGTTAGATTATCCCATTTTTCATGTTTAAGGTCAAAATGACCAAAATACCCTTATTAACCAACCTTTGACCAAGTTGGCCAGCAATAAAACTAAGTCAAAATTTCACCCTAATGATCAAATTCACATTTTTGGGTTAAGATTATTTTTTGCAAAAAAGATCTAACCATCTGATTGGGTTAATTTTTGGCCATTGTCATAAATAATTTAATTCCTTTCAATTTGATAATTCATGGGCCCAGGTCGAGCTTAAAACGAGCAAGATATTGCCAAAAAAAGAAAAAAGAAAAAAAATGTTTAAAATTAAATTTGACAATGTATCATTAAAGTTTAATTATAATTTGACTTATTGAATTAGATGCAAACAACCTCAAAATGGCCCAAATAGGTGTCGGTGGAAAGGTCTTGTGATGAGTTTCATTTTGATGAGCTTAATTTGCTAAAAATTCCATTTAATAAAAATAAATTTACAAAAAAATACTTTACTATTATTATTTATTAAACCTTGTTTTTCACCCTATTTTTTATAGCTTTAATCTCACTCAATTTGAAAGTTAGAGATAAAAATCAAGTACCTTTAAAAGATAGACCTCGTAAGCTTTTCTTGTTTCTAATGTAATCTCATTTGATCAAAACGGAGGCCGAGAAGTTAAAAAATGTATAACAAAAAAAAAAAAAAAAGGCTAAAAAAAATATAGAAAAACCCATAAAAACGCAATTTCGGTACTAACTTAGCATAATTGCAAATTTGGAACACACTCGGGCTTGAGTTACCCAATCCTTATCCATGATGTTTTTCAATAAAATTCTAACATTTCTCTCAAAAGAAGAAAAAAAAGACTATTTAGTGTGTTTTTGACAAAAATAATTTTTGCCAACTTATTTTACTATTTAGCTTATTTTTGATACTATTTATGGGTCCCGCTGTACTATTTTAACTAAATTTTACCTTTATCTACAGTATTTTTAGTAAAAAGTTTTCAATTTTATCAAAATAAGCAGATCTCAAACAAATCCTTAATTTAAAGTAATGCTATTGTAACAAATTATTTTACCATAGTTTTTACAAATGATTACTGTGGCCAATTCTTATTGGGGGTTATCATCAACAGTGCTAAGAGCCTAATATCACAAATGAGGGCAGGCCTTATGATTAGAAGGCCCTTTAAGATCTGCACTAAAATATTGGCATTTGAACAAAGCTGAAATTCTATCCCAAGGCCAGTTTTGTTACCAATGGATTCAGGTCCACCACGATTCCCTCTTAACAAAATGGCCCACCTCTCATCCCTACGGGCTAGGGCCCAACTTAATTTCACCTCCTAAAAGATAAACGGAGGCATTTATGTTATTTCACACCAAGACAAATTTGGGCTAGGGGTTTAGTTCTGGGGGTCTATAAAAAAAGCTACTCTAGACTATCGTATTTTGAATACAACACACTTTTGCAAAAAAATCGAAGGTTTCCAATCGCCTAGGCTTCCGTGCCTATCAGATTTCTTATTTCTATTTTGATTATATGGCCACGAACAAGTCGTTACATTCTTTTACACTCGATTTCGATTTAGTTTTTATCCTTTACTTTTTTGTCTGTGTTTTACTTTTAAGCTAGATCTCTTGTATTTTCCTTTAATTTATCACAAGAAATATAGCATCCGTAAATGGACATGGCACAAATATGGACCGGGCTGAGGTGACCCAATCTACTAAAGTCTGGCCTAACCCATAAAATTAAAAAAAAAAAAAAAAAAAAAAAACCGAAGCCCTCAAACCTAATAAAATAAAAATAGTTGATGTTCAGCACCGCCCACCCCAAAACCTAATAAAATAAACAGTAGGGTTGCATCATGTTTCAGATTCTTCTTGTACGATCGATCTCTCTAAAATTACACAATGGAGGATTCTATGGAGGATTTTACTTTTACTGAGCAATTATTGGTGGATTGTTTCTGTATAGGTACGAATTTATGCTAATTGATTAGGGTTTTGTTTTTTTTTTTTTTTTTTTTTTTCATTTTTGTCATGTAGTAATTGGATTTTGCTTTTTCTTCTTCCCCTAACCCAAACACTAATTCTGCTACTCCTTTTTTTTTTTTGGTAGTTTATTCTTTGGTAATTGTGAATGTGTTTTTCCATTCAGGAGATATAGTGAGCTCGTGGCAAGTTCTGCTTTTGGTTTTACCTTTTAATTTAATTTAATTTAAATTGTTGGCTTTTACTGAGTTGATACTAATTTGATCGTGTTACATCTTGGTCATTCAGGTTTGAAAGACGAGCAAAAAAATCCGAGTATGTCTGTTTTTAGTTTTTACTATGCTTTCATATAATTCAAAGAAATCTCAACATGTGCTTGCATGTTCTAATTATTTATATACTCATGGTCCTATTTTGAGTTTACGTTGGAGTTTAGTTGGTGCATAATATATATCTATTAGACCTTTCAGTTGGATTTATAACTTACCAATGTAGAGTAGTTATGGGTTTAGGGTTTGGAGAACTTGTGTATCC
Source organism: Quercus robur (assembly GCF_932294415.1). Lineage (NCBI taxonomy): Eukaryota > Viridiplantae > Streptophyta > Magnoliopsida > Fagales > Fagaceae > Quercus > Quercus robur. The sequence continues at coordinate 16,525,600 of NC_065539.1, forward strand.
AGGGTTTAGGGTTGCTTAAAAAGGATTATGGGATTGTAAAAAAAAAAAAAGCAGAAAACATAGGTTTTTACTGTATTTAAGAGGTTGTATGAACTCTACTTAGAGAAGGAAAAAAAACTCTTTCTTGTACAAATAGTATTTGGTTTCTTACTAGTATAGTACTAGTCCAAATACTAAACAAGTCCTATTAATACAATAAAACCCTTGGAATTTGCTTCTTTTTTTTTATTTTTTTTATTTTTTTTTATGCCTATTGGGTTGTTAATGTATTGAATGACTTTTATTATAAAGATTTTGCATTAACATGATGTTCCTTTTTGGCATCTTGGTATTTATTCAGAATCAATTTGATTAAATTTTGTTGTTTCAATTATTATTTTCATTCTAATGATTTTTTTTTTTTTAACAGGTTAGCTAGAATCCATCACATAATTCGCAAGAAAGGATGGACAGCAAAATTTATGACTTTGGGAGAGTTGGCTGAGGATCTTAAGTAAGTCTTACAATTTTAACAAATTCGTATACATAGTAACTTTAGAATTTGTTCACAAGAATCTTTAAACTTGATCTGGTTAAACCAAACATAATATACTTGTTCGACTGTTGAATTTTTCCTTTTAAGGTAAAATCAAATGCCTTTTAATTAATTAGGTCTATTGTTTCATGAAATTTTTTGGATCTGTGAAGATGCGAACTTTTGGACTAGAATGTGATATCTGTGACAATTTTCTTTTTAATTTTTTGTAAGAAAAAAAAATGTTAATGATTTCCCAATTTACTTATGGCCTAGGTCTTATGGAGATACGTGGAGCGAATTGGCTGAATCTGAATGAAACTTCTATGTGAAGACAGATTGACATGAATTCAAAATATTCTTGCTTCACAATTATTAAATATACTAGTTCCTCGCGTGATGTGCTACTAGCGTTTTGAATCTTTTGTTGCTTTTATGCTATGTTTCATGTATAATACTTATTATGGTCTTGTGATGAGTTTCATTTTGACAAGCTTAATTTGCTAAAAATTCCATTTAATAAAAATAAATTTACAAAAAAAAAAAAATACTTTACTATTATTATTTATTAAACCTTGCTTTTCACCCTATTTTTCATAGCTGTAATCTCACTCCATTTGAAAGTTAGAGATAAAAATCAAGTACCTTTAAAAGATAGACCTCATAAGCTTTTCTTGTTTCTAATGTAATCTCAATTGATCAAAACGGAGGTCGAGAAGTTAAAAAATGTATAACAAAAAAAATATAAATAAATAAAAAAACCCATAAAAATGCAATTTCGGTACTAACTTAGCATAATTGCAAATTTGGAACACACTCTAGCTTTTGGGCTTGAGTTACCCAATTCTTATCCATGATGTTTTTCAATAAAATTCTAATATTTCTCTCAAAAGAAGAAGAAAAAAAAAAGCTATTTAGTGTGTGTTTGGCAAAAATAATTTTTGTCAACTTATTTTACTATTTAGCTTATTTTTGCTACTATTCATGACTCAATGTACTTTTTGGTACTATTTATGGATCTCGTTGTACTATTTCAGCTAACTTTTACCTTTATCTACAATACTTTCAGTAAAAAGTTTTCAGTTTTAGTAAAATAAAAAGATCTCAAACAGACCATTAATTTAAAGTAATGCTATTGTGTTGGGATTTTGGTGGACAGTGGTGGTGTGGTGGGCATGGTGGAGGCGCAATGGTGGTGACTGGGTAGTGGAGGCCCGATGATAGAGGTTAAGGGAAGGTGGAGGGGAAAATTGGGAAAAAAACAAAAAAGAAAAAAAAAATTTATTGTTTAGAAATATTATTTTAATGAGTAGAATAGAAAAATAAAAGTTGGGATGTTGGAGGTATTGTAAAATGGTATAGTATAATTGATAAAGTAGTTTTTTGGAATGGTAAAATAAGATAAGATATGAAAATCGGCTATGGATGCTCTAACAAATTATTTTACAACACTTTTTACAAATGGCCAATTCTTATAGGGGGTTATCATCAACAGTGCTAAGAGCCTAATATCACAAATGAGGGCAGGCCTTATGATTAGAAGGCCCTTTAAGATCTGCACAAAATATTGTTACCAATGGATTTAGGTCCACCACTATTCCCTCTTAGCAAAATGGCCCACCTCTCATCCCTACGGGCTAAGGCCCAACTTAATTTCACCTCCTAAAAGATAAACGGAGGCCTTTATGTCATTTCACGCCAAGACAAATTAGGGCTAGGGTTTTAGTTCTGGGGGTCTATAAAAAAAGCTACTCTAGACTATCGTATTTTGACTACAACACACTTTTGCATAAAAATCGAAAGTTTCCAATCGCCTAGGCTTCCGTGCCTATCAAATTTCTTATTTCCGTTTCGATTATGGCCACGTTACATTCTTTTACACTCGATTTCGATTTAGTTTTTATCCTTTACTTTTTTGTCTCTGGTTTACTTTTAAGCTAGATCTCTTGTAGTTTCCTTTAATTTATCACAAGAAATATAGCATCCGTAAATGGACATGGCACAAATATGGACTGGGCTGAGGTTGACCCAATCTACTAAAGTCTGGCCTAACCCATAAAATAAAATTTAAAAAAAAAAAAAAAAAAAAAAACCGAAGCCCTCAAACCTAATAAAATAAATAGTTGATGTTCAACACCGCCCACCCCAAAACCTAATAAAATAAACAGTAGGGTTGCATTGTGTTTTAGATTCTTCTTGTACGATCGATCTCTCTAAAATTACACAATGGAGGATTCTATGGAGGATTTTACTTTTACTGAGCAATTATTGGTGGATTGTTTCTGTATAGGTACGAATTTATGCTAATTGATTAGGGTTTTTTTTTTTTTTTTTTTTTTTTTTTTTTTTCATTTTGTCATGTAGTAATTGGATTTTGCTTTTTCTTCTTCCCCTAACCCAAACACTAATTCTGCAACTCCTTTTTTTTTTTTTTTGGTAGTTTATTCTCTGGTAATTGTGAATGTGTTTTTCCATTCAGGAGATATAGTGAGCTCATGGCAAGTTCTGCTTTTGGTTTTACCTTTTAATTTAATTTAAATTGTTGGCTTTTACTGAGTTGATACTAATTTGATCCTGTTGCATCTTGGTCATCCAGGTTTGAAAGACGAGCAAAAAAATCCGAGTATGTCTGTTTTTAGTTTTTACTATGCTTTCATATAATTCAAAGAAATCTCAACATGTGCTTGCATGTTCTAATTATTTATATACTCATGGTCCTATTTTGAGTTTACGTTGGAGTTTAGTTGGTGCATAATATATATCTATTAGACCTTTCAGTTGGATTTATAACTTACCAATGTAGAGTAGTTATGGGTTTAGGGTTTGGAGAACTTGTGTATCCAGGATTTAGGGTTGCTTAAAAAGGATTATGGGATTGTAAAAAAAAAAAAAAAAAAGCAGAAAACATAGGTTTTTACTGTATATAAGAGGTTGTATGAACACTAAAGAATTTTTTTTTTTTTAACAGGTTAGCTAGAATCCATCACATAATTCGCAAGAAAGGATGGACAGCAAAATTTATGACTTTGGGAGAGTTGGCTGAGGATCTTAAGTAAGTCTTACAATTTTAACAAATTCGTATACATAGTAACTTTAGAATTTGTTCACAAGAGTCTTTAAACTTGATCTGGTTAAACCAAACATAATATACTTGTTCGACTGTTGAATTTTTCCTTTTAAGGTAAAATCAAATGCCTTTTAATTAGGTCTATTGTTTCATGAAATTTTTTGGATCTGTGAAGATGCAAACTTTTGGACTAGAATGTGATATCTGTGACAAATTTCTTTTTAATTTTTTGTAAGAAAAAAAAAATGTTAATGATTTCCCAATTTACTTATGGCCTAGGTCTTATGGAGATACGTGGAGAGAACTGGCTGAATCTGAATGAAACTTCTATGTGAAGACAGATTGACATGAATTCAAAATATTCTTGCTTCACAATTATTAAATATACTAGTTCCTCGCGTGATGTGCTACTCGCACTTTGAATCTTTTGTTGCTTTTATGTTATGTTTCATGTATAATAATACTTATTATGGTTAATATTTTGCGAATGAACTTCAAATATATTAAATGTTATAATTAATATTATGAATTAATTGATTGATTTTTTTTTTTTTTTTTTGGGTGGTAATTTAGTAGTTGGAGGTTGGGGGATTTGAATTTTGCATATCATTGTTGGAAACACCTGGGAGAGTAAATTGAGTTACAAGGCTTATGAAAAATGCATGATTAATTGCATTAAATTTAATTGTTGTCGAACAAGATAAAATTACTTATTCTTAATTGATCAATGCAATTGCAATCATGTATTGAATTTATGCCAAAATATTGTTCTTGTCTCCAAAGTTTACATGAATTTTTCATTTTTTACATAAATTTTAAAATTTTAATGAATTTGTTTGTTTTATATTTTCAACAATTTAAAGATGAAAACGAACTTTTGAAATTGATGTTGTTTATGGATGATTTTATTTTATTTTATTTTATTATTATTTTTTTTTTAAGTTTAGAGATCTAGAACAAAATTCATGCAAATTTTAGGGTTGAAAAAAATATTTTTTTAACCGTGCTTTACACCTAAATAATTGTATTTAAGTTTGGTCTATTATATTTGATATGTTTTTACGCACTTTGTGTCCTTAACGACAAGAATTTCCTACACACAACCCTTGTAGCAGTTGCTACAAGCAGGGAAAAAAGAGAGAGACACGTATGCAAGGGTCATGTGCATTGCACATGATCCATTTTAAGAGTTAACTTCTCTCTCATGTTTAGAAGGCAGTCATGGCACCCACACAAGCCACCTTCTCTCTTTCTCCTTAATCCTCCTCCTCCTCCTTTGTTTTCCTCAAGAACTCCAAACTGGCAAAGAGAATCAACCTATCATAAACATGATCCTCCAAAACAATGTAACCCCTCAAATCCAAACAACAAAAAATCAAACTGTCATTACCTCACAATCAAATAATCTGCAAAACAAAAACACTGCTTTCCCTACATTTTCCCACAAAACCCCTAAAAAAGGGGATTGCATTCCTCATAAATGAATCATTGCAATCCCTTAATACCAAACAATACTGCAAAATAAATCTTTTATCTTCACCTAAATTTTTATGAAACCAATCAACAAGAAAAACAAGCTTTCAAAATCTAATTACCTCAAAACAAAGCAACAAAATTTAATTCTCTTCATTCTCTCACAAACTAAACAAAACAAAATCCATAAAAAAGCACTGGTCTCTTCCCATTTCCTCAAAACCCAAAAAAAACCAAGCAACAATACCATAATTAAAATTTTTCAAACACTACTCATGCAAAACAAAACTCTCTCAGAAACCATGTAACAACAAAAAATCAACCTGTCATAAACGTGATTCTCTTGTCGGTGTGGGGGTCCTAAGAAAAACAAAGGGGGAAGAGGAGGATGAGAGAGAAAGAGAGAGCAGAGAGAGGTGGGTTTGAAGAGAAAGAGAGAGGGTGGCTTTTGTGGGAGAAATTACAAGGCCCTCATGGTGGACCGCGTTACTTGTCCACCATTCCACTAAAAGACTCCCACTTGTTTAAAATTGTTGGGTCAGAAATTTTTTTTGAAACAGAAACTAATTATTGACTCAGCAATTTTAAATAAGTAGGAGTCTTTTAGTAGAATGGTGGATAAGTGATGTGGTCCTCCATGAGAACTGTATAATTTCTCCTTGTGTGGGTGCTGTCTGAAAATGAGAGAGAGAAGTTAACTCTTAAAATGGTTAATGTGCATTGCATATGACCCTTGCATATGTCTCTCTCTCTCTCTTTGACACCTGCCCCTGTTTGCCGTAATTATTGCAGGCTTGTGTGTAGAAAATCTCTGTCCTTGTTTTAATATGTTGTCAAAATACTCAACTTTGTTGCCATAGAAACTCAATTTGTGTAGTATTTCAAATTTCTGATTTAAATACCTTATAAAAATAATCATTGAAAATTATCTTACATAAATAATTATTGCTTCACTTATAAATAATTAATGAGATGGGTTCAAGATGTATCTACCTTTTTTGTTTTTTAAGAGATGGTTTCAAATTATGGCATTCATATTGCCTTTTATCATTAGACTTGGAAACTAATTAGGTTTTTTGGTATAGGTGGGGATTGAACCCTTAATCTCATATTTTAAACCATTGATTTATATGAAATTGAATTGTGAAAAAATAATAATGTCATTGGATCAACTCTCTCTAAGCTCTAGTCTCTATCTTAGACAAAAGAACAATGTTACCACCTTGGGAGTTTCGAATCAAATTCTTAGCTGTCTTGTGTTCCCAAACCTCACTACAGTCATTATGTTTTTGGAGTCTCAAAGTTTAGTGTTTGGTTTGGCTTTTTTCAAAATCTAAGACTTACGTACGAGAGAAGACTAAGGTAGTGTTTGGTACGAAGGAATCCACATTACTCCTGACATTCAGATTATTGGGAATGTGATGTCTTACAATTTGGATGCCTAGGAATGTAACTATTCCTATGTTTGGTTTAATTGGAAATCAAATAAGATTCCTAGAAATGTGATATTATAATGTTTGATTTATTCCTAAAAATTTTAAATGAATTATTTATTTTTCTCATACTATTCTTAGATTTGTAAATCCAATATCAATTTTTTTTTTTTTTTAAATTGTCCTCCAAATAAATAATGACAAACAAAACGTAAACTATAAATTATGACAAATTCATTAAAACTATAGTCTAACATTTCAAACTGACAAGTACAATACAAAAATAGCTATTTAAAATTATTATTCTTTATGGAAATCTTGTTAATAAAAATAAATAATTTATTTTACTTTATCATCTAACCAATCCCAAATAGGGGATATAAAAAGGAGAAAAATTAATTCTTAACCATAATTTTTGAAAGAGCTTAATCTATAACAAAACAATCTGACAGCATTTAGGTCTATAAGATATTGATGATTTGTTTTATGTTTTATCTCCATTGTTTAAATGATAAGGAAAAATGTTTAAAATTGTCAATTTATAAAAAATACAATTTCATTTAAGTTTGAGAATTTGGATACCCACTTGTTTTAAAGGGAATCCACATTCCTACAAAAAAGGGGTTGAGGGGAAATCCAGATACCTCTGGCATCCGATTCCTTAATGTAATTTGCAACCAAACATGAGAATCTTTAAACATTCTTGAGAATTCTAAAATATTACCTCATACCAAATGCCACATAAGAGTTTATGTGGTTCAAATTTTGGAGCTCAATGGTAGTTTCGTCAACTCCAGTCCCAAATGCTGAACCCATCATGAATGTCGTGGGAGTATTTAGTAGTTTAGACTTTGTGTTACAGTTGTGCGTGGTGCATAAGAAAATGCAAGTTTTGAGTCTTTTGACAGCCAAATGGGCATGACATTTGATGTCAACCTCTTTAAAAGTAACACTACAACTGGCCAAGTGAATTGCACTTTTTTTTTTTTTTTAACAAAGTTTAACTACAAAATTGATTGTAACCTAACTTGTAACCTTACTCAATATCTTTTTGTAGGAGGTGAATTTTGAGAATTCCACCATTGGATTATATCTTCTTCTTATATCATCCATTCTTGCAAAATTTCTAGAAAATTAAAAATCAATAAATTATTTTAATTATTAGTTTTTGTAGTTTAAAATTATGCATAAAATATAAGTTTATAGATTCTATAGTAAATTATATCTAATTGACACAAAATTTGACATGAATATTAAGAGTGTAGAAAACATGTAATTCAACAGTTAGATTTTCAAAATATGTAATAATGTTTATTTTATTGAGTAAGGTTGTAGACTTAGGCTACAACTAATTTTATAGCTAAGCTTTGGGTTTTTTTTTTTTTTTTTTGGTTTTAATTTGCTTGAAGGACTAGCTTGTATATGGATAGTCCAGCGAAACATGGTATTAACATTGAGGCTCTGCTTGGGAGGAGGGCATAGAATGAAATGGAAAGGAATGAAAAGAATCATTTTAGAATATTTTTCCCTTCCTTTGTTTGAGAGTTTTAATGGAGGAAATGTAAAGCTCATTCCCTTGTTTGGGAGTTTAAGTAGGAGGGAATAGAATGGGTAGGAGAGAACACTCATTCCTCTCTATTCTCTTAAAACCTCAAATTTTCATTCTCCCCGAAATTGGGAGGAATGGGAGGGAATAGAATTAAATTTAATGATTTTTTTACTAAAACTCCCAAAATACCCTTGTATATTCAATTCTTTATTTTAAAATAAGGGTCTAATAGTAATATTGTCATAAATTGATTCCATTTCATTCCCTCCATGTTGCTCCCAAACAAAATTACTTACATTCCATTATTTCCATTCGTTTATTTTAAAACATCCAAGTAAGGTTACTTAATTCTATTCCATTCTATTCTTTTCCATTGCTTAAATACATTCCATTCCATTCCTTTCCATTCTCTTCCCTTATGAACTCCCAAGCGGAGCCTGAGGGGAAACTTTTTTCGTATCAAAGCTCTAGATAATTACACCAAATTGTTTCACCTTTACAAATTAATACCATGATACTTGTTTATTTGGATTGTGACCTCTAGTTACTTATTTTCGACATTATTTGATATGACATATTTGCATCCTCAAACTATTTGAATAGTGTTTCCATTACCATCTTCAAATTGTTTTATTATCATTTTGCAATCATTTTTTTTTTCATTGGCAATCCCGTAGTTTGCAGTAGTTTATTTGCATAGTTTTTATTAAAAGATATAGTTTCTAATAGTTTTTTTACTAAATTGTGACAAAAAAAACAAAAAAACTAAAAGCTAGTTTATTTATTAAAAATAAAAAATAAAAACGTAAGTATATTTGTAAAAATGCTAAAACAAAAAGTAACAAGCAAAAAAGCTTTTAAGTGACGTTATATTAAATATTAGATAAAATACATAACCCACTTATAATACAAAAAACAATTTAATTTATAATAATAACCCACTTATAATAGAAAACAACAGTTTAAATTTTTCATTTAGTACAGTGCTTAAAAATTTGAACTTTAATGAAAGAATCATAAGTTTTACTATTTATGAAGGGAACACAGATTATAACAGAACACATAATTCATCACAACTAACATTATAACATATTTTGAGTATCTATTAGCTCCATTGGTAAAGTCATTTATTATCGAATAAGAGATCTGAGATTAGTTCTCTGTCTCTGAATATAAAAAGAAAATATTAAGAACGGGTATCATAGGCTGAAATATATATATATATATATATATATATCATTATAACACATTTCAAATATATACATGCATTTAAAAAACGTAAGATCACAACTCAAAAAATTGGGTCATTTTTTTTTTTTTGGGTAAAATGGGAAATTTGATTAAAAGAAATTAAGTAGTGCAAAGTTTAGGGTACATATCACCCAAAGCATTAGTCAACAACTGTTACCAAATATAATGAGGACTGGAATACAATATATAAAAGATTCACTACAAATGTTTCCTTTCCTCTCCAAAAGATCTGTGGACTGATTTCCTTCATGGAGGATATGTTGAAGGTGAATCTCTTCAGAAAGCTGGAGCATGGCATACAATTAGAGTTAAGAGCATTCCAAGGGTGACAAGAATTAATTAATATGTTAATGAGATCAGGATGACAAGGACAAATTCAAAAGGTTTGATCCTAATGGTAGCCATTGGTAGGTACATAATGGATAACAAAAGGGAGCATCTATTTTTTACTTCATTTTACTGTTGTATCTTTTGTCTTTCTCCATGCCTAATTTAAAATTTTAAAAAAAAAAATCTCCAAAAATAGACGTTTACTATTGTACTTAACTTGAATTTTTTTTTTTCCTTGGATGATCATGACTGTTAGAGAATAATTAACCTATATATGTCATGATTCACCACAAATTTTAAATCTAAAAATAGACGTTTACCAATGTACTGTACTTCATTGTTGTAGACAGTAATTAAAACTTGAAATTTCATATTCTTTGCATCCAAACTCCTTTTATCCCAAGACTTTCCAAATTTTAAAATAATCTAAGTGGACTAAGTACAAATATATCTGAGCCTTTCTCATGGTTACTCATTTTAACAAACCATAATAAACAATAGAAAGACGAGGGATTTGGTCTAGGAAACTGTGTTCACATGGTTCGTTGGGATAGACTATGCCTTCCTAAAAAAAGGCTGGAGGAGTAAAACTATCACAAACTTTCCTTCTAAATAGAGCACTATTGGCTAAACAATTTAGGAGGTTCATGCATGGCAAGAAGAATTGCCGAATGTTGTTTGGGCATATCAAACGATTGCCAGAACCCCCACCAGAGAAACACCATTTAACCTTGTTTTCAGCGTAGAGGCAGTTATTTCAATGGAAGTGGGAGTGGCAAGCCTGAGTAAGGAATTCTTCAATATAGTGAGAACAATGATAAAGAACTGAAACTTAGCTTGGATTGTTTGGATGAGTAGCGAGATAATGCCTTTCAATGAATGACGGGGTACTAGCAAAGGATGGCAAAATACTATGATCGAAGAGTGAAGCTTAGAAGATTCAATCTTGAAGATTTAGTGTTGCGAAAAGTATTACTAGCAACTAAGGATCCAACCCAAGGCATACTAGGGCTGACTTGGGAAGGCCCTTATAAGATCGTTCGTTACCGAGGGAGAGGAAGCTATTATCTAGAAGCAATGAATGGGCAAGAGTTGCCCCGTCCAAGGAATGTTGAACACCTTTAGAGGTACTATCAATAGGCATTGAACTAATTGTATTTTTATTTGTTCATGCTCTTTGAAGTTTTTTTTTTTTTTTTTTTGGTCCATGACCTAACTCTAACAGCTAAGTTTTCTCTGTTTGCTAGTGAAAGTTTGGGTTCCCCAACTTCTCTTAGGCTAAGAAAGAGCCGGCCTCTTCTTTGTGAAGGCTAGTCAGTCCCTGTTAGTCACCATTTGGTTGCTACAGGTTAGTGGGTTTTGCTTCTTGCAGGGGTTTGGGAAACACATCTTTTGTGGGTATCATGGACGGGATTACTGCGGGGTGGAACCAGATGTCTCTTCAGGGACCAGAGGAGGAAAAGTTGATCTCCGATCTGATATGGGTTCTAAGGATTTCATCTTGGCTGCAAATTTTCACATAAAACGGGTTCTTAACGTTGAAGCCGTAGCTCGGAGCTTCTCTCAACTATGGCGAACTAGGAACGATTTTAAGATCAAGGATCAGGGTAACCATGTAGTTCTCTTTATTTTCGAAAACAAGTTCGATTGTGATAGAATCTTCTCTTCTCAACCTTGGAGTTTCGATAAGTTTTTGGTGGTTTTTCAAAGATATGATAATAACATCCATGTTCGAGATTTGGATTTTGAGAGAGTCCCTTTCTAGGTGCAAGTTTACGATATTCCGATTAGCTTCATGAAAAATACGGTGGCTGAAGGATTATGTTCTGGTGTTAGTGAAGTATGCCCCTCTGATTTTTCAGTCATGGAAGGAGGTGACCATGTGCGTGTCCATGTTATTCTAGATATTTCAAAACCTCTTTGCCATGGACATAAAATTTCTTTGGACGGTGGAAATACGGGCTAGGTTTCTTTTAAGTATGAAAGGCTGCCAAATATATGTTTTTGGTGTGGTTGTTTAACCCATGGGGAGAGGGACTGTGTACAATGGATTGCCAATGAAGGCTCGCTCACTGTGGAAGATTGGAAGTTTGGGACATGGTTACGAGCCCCTTTATCAAACCAAATCAGAAAATCCACCATTGTTGTTCCAAGTTTCTATTAACAAAAGAAAGACTTTAAGGTTTCAAGGGACGAGGGGAGTGAACTGGCTTCGAAACCTCATCAAACTTCCTCCCCGGAGAGTGGAACTCTGACGAAAACATTGGAAAAGGTAACTCTGATCTCTGTAGTTCCAAATTTCTTTAACTCTGCTGCATATCCTAGTGTCAGGGATTTGGAAGATCTCCCACCGGGTTTTGAGGGTCAGCCCAATACAAATGGAATCTTTTCACACACTTTATTCGAACTTGCTGCAAGATAGGAAAAAGGTGATGTGATGGAAGATGGGAATGGTCACTTGGAGTTGTTATCAAGGAAAGGGTCTGCTATTTCAAAACAACTTAGGAATGAAGGTAGTAAAGTGATAAGGCCACCGGGTTTTAAGGGTTAGCCCAGTACAAATAGAAACTTTTCGCACACTTTATATGAACCTGATGCAGAACAGGTAAAAGGCGACGTGATGGAAGATAGGAATGGAAACTTGGAGCTGTTACCAAGGAAAGGATTTGCTACTTCAGAAAAGCCCAGGGACGAGATTAGTAAAGTAATTAGGCCCACTTAGCCATCAGTCACGTGTGAGTCTCCATCTATTATTGCCAGGTCAGTTAGACTCCCATTGGTTGATCTCTCAAATACTTTAGACTCTCCCATGTGCACCCAAGTACCACTCAAGCCCTCTTGGACATGTATAAACCATAGCTTCTCTGAATCTGATGAAAAATTAGAGATAGTTGTGGGAAAAAAAAAGGGTCTCACCGCGTTAAAAAAAAAATAAAATAAAAATCAGCAAGGTGCTACTAAAAAACAAAATTGATTTCTCTGACTAAAAAAGAAAATACAGTCATACTGGTGGAGGCTGGTGGCCAGCCCCGCCAAGATTTATGAATCTCATTTGTTGGAATTGTCGGGGGCTTAGGAACTGGTAGATAGTTCAGGAGTTTGGAGAGTTGGTTCGAGCACAAGATCCCTCGATCGTGTTTCTAGCCAAAACATGGCTGGAAGAAGTAAGGCTAGGCACTATTCGTGATTCTCTTCAGTTCGGTCACTATTACGATGTTTCAAGGATCACTCGTGGGGGTGGTTTAGCTATCTTTTGGAAGAATGAATTCAATTTAGAAGTGGAATCCTCTTCCCAGAATCATATTGATGTTGTGATAAATAAAGGTAAGGACAATGTTTGGTGCTTCATAGGAATTTATGGAGCTCCGGAAACACATTTGCGATCTGAAACTTGGGAACTAATTCATAGGCTGCATAGACAAGGTTCTCCACCTTGGTTGTGCGGAGGCGATTTTAATGAAATTTTGAAATCACATGAAAAGAGTGGTGGCAGACTCAGACCTTATGGTTAGATCGAACAATTTCATAAAGTGTTGGATGAGTGCAATTTATTAGATCTTGGCTTCTCGAGAAACAAATTCACTTGGTCTAGGACTTACCTGAATGGAGGGATGGTTTGGGAGAGGTTAGATAGGGCAGTGGGCTCAGTGGATTGGTATGATTTATTTCCGACAACTTGTGTTCAGACCTTGACTTGTGTGTCTTTGGATCATAACCCTATTTGCATCCGTCTAGAGGGGATTGAAGTCAAGTCTTTAAGACCCTGGCGCTTTGAGCAAATGTGGCTCAAGGACTTGGGGTGTAGGGATACAGTGGTCCGGACATGGGAAAGAAATGTATTGGGCTCTCCTATGGAAGTAGTGGTCTCAAAATTGGAGGCTTGTCAAAAGAGTCTCATGCACTGGAGTAGGATTTCTTTCTACCGCGTGAAAAGGGAGATTATTGAAAAAAAGAAGTTGTTGAAAGTGGCTGAACATGAAGTAGCCAAGGGGAGACAAGTGGATCGGTTTCTTAAGATTAAATCAGAAGTTGTTGATCTTCTTCGCTTAGATGAGAAAATGTGGCAGCAGCGTAGCAAGGAGCATTGGATGATTTCCGGAGACCGTAATTTTAAATACTTTCATACTAGAGCTTTTCAACATTTGTGGAACTCCGAAATTCAGAGGGAGTGTTGGTCTCAGGCGAAGGAGATCTCACAGAAATGTTTCGGGATTATTATAAAAACTTATTCCTCTCTTCAAGGCCGATAGAAGTGGATGAAGTGGTCTTGTCCATAAAAACAGTTGTGACCGATGATATGAATAAATGCCTGATCAACCCCTTTTATTGGGGAGAAATTGAATGTGCCCTGAATCAAATGGCCCCCCTTAAGGCTCCCGACCCCGACGAAATTCCTCCCATTTTTTTCCAGAAATTTTGGAGTGATATTGGTGACGATGTGGCCCGCGCTGTGTTGTCTTGCCTTAATTCTGGTAGTCTATTTCTAGGTTTGAACCATACTTTTATTTCCTTTATTCCTAAAGTAAAAAATCCTGAGTATATTACTAAATTCCGACCCATTGCGCTATGTAATATTTTATATAAGTTGGTATCAAAAGTGCTAGCAAACAGGTTGGAAAAAGTTCTACCTCATATCATTTCAGAATCTTAGAGTGCCTTTCAATCTGATAAGGCAATTTCAGATAATATTTTGGTAGCCTTTGAAACTCTCCACCATATGAAGTGAAAGAAAGGGGGTAAAGTGGGGCACTTAGCTTTGAAACTGAACATTAGTAAAGCTTATGACAGGTTGGAGTGGGTGTTTCTTAAGAAGGTGATGGAGAGAATGGGTTTTCATAGTAGGTGGGTTGGTTGGATAATGGAGTGTGTTCAATTAGTGACTTACTTGGTGTTGATGAATGGTGAGCCTACAGAAACCATTATCCCAACTAGGGGCATTAGGCAAGGGGACCCTCTCCCCCCTACCTTTTCCTCCTATGCTCGGAAGGTTTAAATGGTCTCCTTGAACAAGCCGTGTTAGCAAAGTCTCTTGAGGGCTTCTCTCTTTGCAAACACGGGCCAAAAATTTCCCACCTTTTGTTTGCCGATGATAGTCTCCTTTTTTGCTGTGCTAGGGTGGAAGATGTGTCAAAAATCCTCGAGATCCTTGGAAAATATGAGCGAGCTTCGGGGCAGAAATTAAATGCAAATAAAACCACTATCTTCTTCGGTGGTAGTGTGATTGATGCGGAAAAGTTGCAAGTACAAATTCTATTGGGTGTTTCGGAAATTAAGGAGTACGAGAAATACTTGGGGTTGCCGACGGTTGTGGGGAGACGTAAAAAAGCAAGTTTCAATTATATTAAAGATCATGTTTGGGGTAAATTACAAGGGTGGAAGGAAAAGCTTTTATCCCAAGCTGGGAAGGAGGTTTTGTTAAAAGCCATTGTTCAAGCCATCCAGACCTTCGCTATGAGTTGCTTTCATCTCTCGGCAGGTCTTTGTCAAGATATTGAGGTGCTTGCTCGAAGGTTTTGATGGGGTCAATGGGGGGATCGCCAGAAAATACATTGGAAGAAGTGGGAGGTGCTTTGTAATCCTAAGGAAGAGGGGGCGATGGGTTTTAAAGACTTGTGTAAGTTCAATGAGGCCTTGCTCGCAAAACAAGTGTAGAGGCTGATTCATGATGAGCACTCCCTATTTTACAAGGTGTTCAAAGCTAAGTATTTCCCTCATGGGTCCATTTTTGAAGCATTTTGAGATCTAGGCATTTAATTGAAGTGGGTGCTAGATGGAGAGTAGGTGATGGGCAACATGTTAGAAGATTCACCTATAGATGGCTACCAAATGGAGAGGTAGTTTTGTTTTCTTCCTTGGGTGAGCTTCATCTGGAGGCTACTGTTTCTAAGCTTATTAATCGGACCTCAGGGTGGTGGAATGTTCAGTTGATTGACCAGTGTTTTCATCCCCCGGATGCAGCTCGGATTTTGTCTGCTGTATGAGGGTTAGGTTTCCACTGAAAATTTGCTTCAAGCTAGCATCGATGAAACAGGTTTCTGGAAAAATCTTTGGAAAATTCAGGTCCCTAGAAAAATTAAACATTTTCTTTAGCGTGCTTGCACAAACTCCCTAGCTACAAAAGAAAATTTGGTGAAATGAAAAATCTTGTTGGATGCAACCTGTTCTTGCTGTTCAGGTGCTCATGAAGATACACTTCATTCTCTGTGGAGTTGCAACGGTCTCAAGGAGGTTTGGGAGAAGGACTTTGGTTGGATTTTCAAGTCTGAGGTGGTCCTGTCTTCCTTTAAGGAGTTGGTAAAGCTAGTTTTTACTAAGTCAGTGTTGGTGCCTCTATTTGCTACAACTGCATGGTCAGTGTGGTTTCATAGAAACAAGTTCCAGGTTAGTGAGAATGCTAGGCCGTTGGGCTGGATAGTGGGCTTTGCACAAGATTATGTGCATGATTTTAAGTCCCTAATGATAGCACTCCCATGGTTCGTGTTGTAGCTCCTAAGGTTTGGAGTCCACTTGACTATAACAAATGGAAAATTAACTTCGATGGAGCTATGTATTGTGAATCGGATGAAGCTAGGGTTGGGGTGGTTGTTCGAAATTCCTTTGGTGAGGTGAAGGCTGCTCTGGCTGAAAAGATTAGGAAGCCACCCACAGTGGAAGTGTTGGAGTTGCTAGCTGCCAGACGCGTTACCCTCTTCTCAGATGAACTTGGTCTCAACAGGGTTATTTTTGAAGGAGATTCGGAGCATGTTATAAAGGCGCTTCAATGGGGTGGCTGGGATTTTGCTCCGAGTGGTCATCTCATTCGAGATATCCTATGTATTGTAAACTCCTTTGTAAGTACCTCTTTCTCTCATGTCTATTAGCAGGGCAATATTGTTGCTCATGCTCTGGCCTAGAAAGCTAGACATTGTTCCCCAATTTTAGTTTGGTTGGACTCATATCTAACAGACATTTCATCTTTTGTATTAGCTAATTTTCAACCTTGATATATTAAAGTTTCTAGTCTAAAAAAAAAAAAAGTTTTTTTTTTTTTTTTTGGTGTGGAGAAAATCATGCTCTTTGAAGTTAGTAGAATAAGAGCATTCACATCAAGAATGCTAAAAATGCTAAAAAGCCAATTTTACAACCAACACACAAAAATACCTACTACATCAAAAAGCTCTCAAATGCTAAAAATTTTGACACTTAGTTACAGTGAGCTGCCATCTATAACAACTCACTATAACTGAATTTTAAAACCAAAAAAATATTTTTTTAATCCCTCAGGGGGTGTTTGGTAAAGTTGTTTGAGAATTGTTGTTTGGAATTTTTTTAAATACGTATGGGTGAAAAAGTGTGTGAAAAGTACGTAATATTGTTTAAAATGTGAAAATGTGAGTTTGAACTCACTCACCAAACAAGCCCTCAACCTCTAAGCCTCTCCCTCTTTCTCTCTTTCTCATGCTGCCCCTTTTTCACATTTTTTCTATTGGCTCTCCCTCAGCCCATCCCTTCCCTTCTCCCATGCCTAAGACAGAACCCAAGCTTGAAACTTTCTAACCAGTGTGGGCATCAGTGTGGGCATTAGTGTTGAGGTAAGATCGGCGTGGGTCATTGGCATGGAGATCTGTGGGTCATCGGCATGGAAATGGTGGTGGTTGTTCGGGTTTCGTGGGTTGGGGTTGTGTGAAATTCGTGGGTTTGGGTTTCGTGGATTTGGGTATCGTGGGTGGGTTTTTGTTGGTTGTGGTATGGGTGGGTTCATTGTTGTCGATGATGGTTATGATTGTTGTGGCTGTGACTGTGGTGGTTGGTGGCTGTGGTGGCAGTGGGTGTGGATATGAGCTTGTGATTTGATTTTAGGTATGTGATTGGTTTTGAGATTGTGATTTGGTTTTGGGTTTGTTTTTGTTTGTGATTTTGGTGGGTTAGGGTTGAGGTTGTGGGTGGTTGCGACTATGGTAGTGGGTGTGGGTGGTGGTGGCTGGTGGCAGTGGGTTGGATTTTTTTTGTTTTGGAGAAGAAAGATACACATACAAAAAGAGAGAGGAAGAAAGAGAGAGGAATAGATGAGATTGAAGATAATAAATAATTAAAAAATAATTAATAATATTTTAATGAAGTGTTAAAAAATATAAAACTTTTGATGTTGGGTATATTATAAATTGGGGTGTTAAAATAAATATAGTGTTTTGAGTTGCTAAATGCTATATTTTTTAGCATTCTTGATGTGAATGCTCTAAAAGAATGGAATTCTTCATAAATATTTGTCCAAAAGAATTTTGCCACTCCAAGAAAGTTGCCCAAGCAACAATGATAAAAATTCTTTATAGGAATAAAATCATTCAATGATACATTCTTCATGTAAGAATAAAATTTTCCAAGCAACTATGATACAAATTCTTTATGAGAATAAAAATCATTCAACAAGAAAACTGAACTATTGCGGCGGACCTATTGCGGCGGGTGCGAAAACCGCCGCTAAAGGTCGCCTATTGCGGCGTTCTATATGCCCGTCGCAATAGCTCTACTATTTTGCAGCGCACTATAGCGGCGGGCCAATGACCCACCGCAATAGACCTGTTTTAGCGGCGCTAGGCTTAGATATAGCGGCGGGTCATTGACCCGCCGCAATATGTACTCCTTTTTGCAGCGGGTAATAGACCTTTAAATTTCCATCTATTTTTTTCGCATTCCCACTTAAAGATTAAATAGTAAATTACACCCGATTGGCATAAAAATTGGCATGCATGTTAAGAACATATAGAATATGTGATCCAACGGTTGGATTTTAAAAATTTGAATTCAACAATATGTTATTGGTTGGTGTAACATTTTTTAGAGTTACATCAAGTGTAACTTGAACCCAACGCTATATTTCTTAATTTGATGTGAATTTTGACAAATCTACCGTTAGATTACATTTTTTTCATATATTTTTCATGAATACAAAATTTTAAGGTGATAAAAGATTAATAGTCATGTCATCAATCAATTGTTTAAATTCAAGTTTTTGTAATTTAAAATAACGCATAAAAGATAAGTTTAAAGATCAAATGGTAAATTACACCCGATTGGCATGAAAATTAGTATGCATGTTAAGAACAAATAGAAAATTTGATCCAACGGTTGAATTTTCAAAATATGAATTAAACAATAAGTTATTGGTTGGTATAACATTTTTTAGAGTTATATCAAGTATAACTTGAACCCAACGCTATATTTCTTAATCCGATGTGAATTTTGACAAATCTGCCGTTAGATTACATTATCTTCATATATTTTTTAGGCATACAAAATTTCAAGGTGATCAAAAATTAATAGTCATGTCATCAATCAATTGTTTAAATTCAAGTTTTTGTAATTTAAAATAACGCATAAAAGATGAGTTTAAAGATCAAATGGTAAATTACACCCGATTGGCATGAAAATTGGCAAACATATTAAGAACATATAGAAAATGTGATCCAACGGTTGGATTTTTAAAATTTGAATCCAACAATAAGTTATTGGTTGGTGTAACATTTTTTAGAGTTACATTAAGTGTAACTTGAACCCAACGCTATATTTTTTAATTCGATGTGAATTTTGACAAATTTACCGTTAGATTATATTATCTTCATATATTTTTTATGCATACAAAATTTCAAGGTGATCAAAGATTAATAGTCATGTCATCAATTAATTGTTTAAATTAAAGTTTTTGTAATTTAAAATAACGCATAAAATATGAGTTTAAAGATCAAATGGTAAATTACACCCGATTGGCATGAAAAATGGCATGCACGTTAAGAACAAATATAAAATGTGATCCAACGGTTGGATTTTCAAAATATGAATTCAACAATAAGTTATTGGTTGGTGTAATATTTTTTAGAGTTACATCAAGTGTAATTTGAACCCAACCCTATATTTCTTAATTCAATATGAATTTTGACAAATCTACCGTTAGATTACATTATCTTCATATATTTTTCATGCATACGAAATTTTAAGGTGATCAAAGATTAATAGTCATATCATCAATCAATTATTTAAATTCAAGTTTTTGTAATTTAAAATAACGCATAAAAGATGAGTTCAAATATCAAATGGTAAATTACACCCGATTGGCATGAAAATTAGCATGCATGTTAAGAACAAATAAAAAATGTGATCCAACGGTTGGATTTTCAAAATATGAATGAAACAACAAGTTATTGGTTGGTGTAACATTTTTTAGAGTTATATCAAGTGTAACTTGAACCCAACACTATTTTTCTTAATCCGATGTGAATTTTGACAAATCTACCGTTAGATTATATTATCTTCATATATTTTTCAAGCATAAAAAATTTTAAGGTGATAAAAAATTAGTAGTCATGTCATCAATCAATTGTTTAAATTCAAGTTTTTGTAATTTAAAATAACGCATAAAATATGAGTTTAAAGATCAAATGGTAAATTACACCCGATTGGCATGAAAATTGGCATGTATGTTAAGAACATATATAAAATGTGATCCAACGGTTGGATTTTCAAAATTTGAATTTAACAATAAGTTATTGGTTAGTGTAACATTTTTTAGAGTTACATCAAGTGTAACCTGAACCCAACCTTATATTTCTTAATTTGATGTGAATTTTGACAAATCTACCGTTAGATTACATTATCTTCATATATTTTTCATACTTAAAAAATTTCAAGGTGATCAAAGATTAATAGTCATGTCATCAATCAATTGTTTAAATTTAAGTTTTCGTAATTTAAAATAACGCATAAAAGATGAGTTTGTAGATCAAAGGGTAAATTATATCCGATTGGCAAGAAAATTGGCATGCATGTTAAAAACATATAGAAAATGTGATCCAACGGTTGGATTTTCAAAATATGAATTCAACAATAAGTTATTGGTTGATGTGACATTTTTTAGAGTTACATCTTGTGTAACTTGAACCCAACGCTATATTTCTTAATTCGATGTGAATTTTGACAAATCTACCGTTAGATTACATTATCTTCATATATTTTTTATGCATACAAATTTCAAGGTGATTAAAGATTAATAGTCATGTCATCAATTAATTATTTAAATTAAAGTTTTTGTAATTTAAAATAACTTATAAAATATGAGTTTAGAGATCAAATGGTAAATTACACCCGATTGGCATGAAAATTGGCATGCACGTTAAGAACAAATATAAAATGTGATCCAACGGTTGGATTTTCAAAATACAAATTCAACAATAAGTTATTGGTTGGTGTAATATTTTTTAGAGTTACATCAAGTGTAACTTGAACCCAATCCTATATTTCTTAATTCAATGTGAATTTTGACAAATCTACCGTTAGATTACATTATCTTCATATATTTTTCATGCATACAAAATTTCAAGGTGATCAAAGATTAATAGTCATGTCATCAATCAATTATTTAAATTCAAGTTTTTGTAATTTAAAATAACGCATAAAAGATGAGTTCAAAGATCAAATGGTAAATTACACCCGATTGGCATGAAAATTAGCATGCATGTTAAGAACAAATAGAAAATGTGATCGAATGGTTGGATTTTCAAAATATGAATGAAAAAATAAGTTATTGATTGGTGTAACATTTTTTAGAGTTACATCAAGTATAACTTGAACCCAACACTATTTTTCTTAATCCGATGTGAATTTTGACAAATCTACCATTAGATTATATTATCTTCATATATTTTTCAAGCATAAAAAATTTTTAGGTGATAAAAAATTAGTAGTCATGTCATCAATCAATTGTTTAAATTCAAGTTTTTGTAATTTAAAATAACGCATAAAAGATGAGTTTAAAGATGAAATAGTAAATTAAATCCGATTGGCATGAAAATTGGCATTCATGTTAAGAACATATAGAAAATGTAATCCAACGGTTGGATTTTCAAAATATGAATTCAATAATAAGTTATTAGTTGGTGTAACGTTTTTTAAAGTTACTTTAGGTGTAACTTGAACCCAGCCCTATATTTCTTAATTCAATGTGAATTTTGACAAATCTACCGGAAAATTACATTATCTTCATATATTTTTCATGCTTACAAATTTTCAAGGTGATTAAAGATTAATAACTATGTTATCAATCAATTGTTTAAATTCAAGTTTTTGTAATTTAATATAACGCATAAAATATGAGTTCACAGATCAAATGGTAAATTACATCCAATTGGCATGAAAATTGGTATGCATGTTAATAACATATAGCACATGTAATCCAATGGTTGGATTTTGAAAATATGAATTCATTAATAAGTTATTGGTTAGTGTAACATTCAATAATATGTTATTGACCACGCCATTTTCTAAATCCAACCGTTTGATTGTGACCATAATTTACCAGAATTAAACTTTCATTACACTCTTCAAATCCAACGGCTAGATTTCAAATCTAAGAATGGCATGTGATGGATATGTGCTATGTACTTGTATGGTTATGTTTACTCAATCTGACCATCCAATTAGTCATATTATTTTTTTAAAATGTAAACGAAGTTAGTCACATATTAAAATTCTTACATAAATTTAATAATAGCTATGATATATATTTTTTTTAAATTTTTAATGAGATAGAACGTGTGATAATTTTTGTTGTGTGATATATATATATATATAAATATTTTGAGAAAGTTGTGTGGTGACTTTTATTGAGTATATGTAATTGTTTTTTGTTTTTAAATTTTATTTTATAGCTCATTAATAAAATGACCAAGTGACTTCACCAAATTGCAGATTTTTTAAAATAAATATAATTTTTTTGTTTTTATTTTTTTCTCATATTTCTAAGTTGATAAAAATATTAATTTAACTACTATCTAAACTCTTCATCTAAACATTTTTTTTTTTATTTAAATTATATTATCACATGTAATTATATGTCGTAACATTAATATGTTTTAAGCCAACGTCAATTGCGTGTACCTTTTTTTTCTTTTTTTGTTGAGTTAAACCACTCGTGTACTTTGTGATCTAAAATAGGTTACCTTGTTCTAGTAGAAGTAAAATTGACCTTACCTTGTTCGGTCATTTTTTTTTACGTTAATGGGGTAAGTTGGCCTTTTTTTTATATTAATTATTAAATTATATTTTACTAATTTGTAGTACTAAATTATATTTTATTAATTTGAAGTAT